>NC_090934.1:1463781552-1464500552 GCF_040938575.1 Ambystoma mexicanum | reverse complement strand
TTCTTACACATTCTTCTTGCAGGTACTGTACCATTACCTGAATTACCTTTCTTTGCATTTCTACTGTATACTGACTATACGTGTCATATACTTCATCTGGCGGAATCGATGAATCCGAGATCCATCGAATCGCATCTTTGGTACAAATTCGTATTTCCTCAGGTGCCGATCTACGACACGGAAGGAACCGTTTCTGTACATATATTCTATCGTCTTCGTCGTCCTCATCTCGTGACTTTTCAAAGTCTTTCCTAAACTCAAACAATTTTTCGACATGCCCATATACTTTCTGCTCTGTGTCCCTCGACAGTGCCAAAGCATTCAGATCTCTCACTCCTTGTGGAAGATCCGAATTTTGCAATCTACCCCACATCACACATAAATGAGTCCACAAACCTTCGATAAAAACATTTTTCTCAGGAAAACTATTCAAATTAGATAATGTGGAAAAAACATTAGCTTGATCACCTTTCTCCATACAATGCTTAGCCCATGCAAACAATTCCTGTTTCTTATCTGCAAAAACAGTATTACGAGTGACGATCTTTGATCCTGCACCTGGATCAACTTCAGTCAATACGGGGCCACTCGGGAGCGGAGGTGTAGGTAAATTTAACAAAGGTGCAACTATCGATGCAGAAGGAAGGGGCGGTGCGATAGGTGGAGGAACAACAACTATGGGACTAGGAACAATAGGTTGTACAGGGGGAACAGGAATAACGGCAGGAACAACAGCAGGAATGGGCAGAGCGCCCAAAATAGGAACATACGGAGGTGGCGCAGAGGCATCAGGCCTGCGTTCATTTAACAATTTCTCAATAAATTCCTCGGAAACATGGAAATCTTTAGAGGGGTAAATTTTCTGGATTCCAAGTGAAAAAGCCCTATCCATATTTTTAACTGATTCTAAATGTTTTTCTTTATCATATAACAACGCTTTTTCGGCGTTTGTTTTATGACGGTGTGCATGTTTGTCCCTACTTTTAAGCTGCTGTAACGCTTCTTTTTTCCAATTCTGTAAAACATCAAAGGCTGCAGGTCTAGCCTTCTTTTTTAACAAGACTGATTCTAGGTATTCAATACGGGGGATCTCGAAACTGCCGTTGATTGGCCACTGAAATTCGGAGGCATGTCTGGTCTGTCTGTGCCAAATTTCATTAAATACTATACTACCAATGCCATACTTACAGTACATAGTACATGCCGGCGACCCCTCCTGTGGTGCCGGGCGGCTAAATTCCAAAGATTGTCGATCGCTGCGGAACAGAGTCCTAAAGCAGCTAGACAATTTCCTAGGCATTTCACAAAAAATTGGTGTTACCTGGTCAATAATTGTGTCTGCAGATACAATACGCCAAATTCAAATTGTCAGGGTTAAATTAAGAGCCGGGTCACGACTGCACCTGACCAAACCTAAGGAGGACCGTACGGTTTATCAAATAACTTACCTAACGAATTTGACCTTGTGTTTGGTGGTTTCGACAAATCTGTCCGCCTCAAAAATGGACCCTCGTCAAGATGCCGTGTCAGACCACACAACTATCATCCAAGGATCGGATCGTGCAGTGCTGTCGAGGTATCGCGTCTCGTTCAGTCGGGCCCGTAAAATCACACCGTCCGATCCCGGTTCGATAGTCTGCGTCAACCTTCAATGATCCGGGATCAATCTTGAGGGTTCCTGTTCGGGCGCCAACTGTGAAAATAAAGAAATTTGATATGAGGCTGGGAAGCCCAAAGGAAACACACCAACACAGGTTACAAAGGACATACAAAGTGCTTTATTTAAAAGCTACAACAGTTACCAAAAAGTCAATTGACAAACGGATAGCTATTCGGCTCTCAGAGTAACATAACGAACTTCAACGAAGGTTCGATGCATTAGTAGAGAGACCGTACATTGGAATACTTGTGCTTTTATATTCTTTATCCAGCCCTGGCCAACCACCTCGCGGGTTAACCATTCTTGGGACCAGGCCTAGGGTTCCTTGCCAGGTCAATCCCATAATGTATGCATTTTGATCAGTTCCGCTGATACAGTTGTTCATTTACACATAGGTCAGGGATGGGACAAGGTCTCAGTTCGCGACCCCGACAAGTGGCCTGCAGGCATATTACTTATTCATGTGTGCGGAGGTCACAACGGCCAGAATCTCACCCAGAATGTCATTCGGCCTCCATTTTGATGTTCAGAGTCACTTCCACATTACAAGAGAACCTAAAATGGCGGCTAAATCCAAGATGGCGATTTACACAATTTTTCGTTAAGGTCAAGACCTTGCCGCGGAGTCTATTTACATGATATTTTAGACAACTTGGCGTAGGCCAACACACATTCAAATACTGCGATAGGAGACAAAATATCATTTCAATTCCAACAAGGTGGTGGCCGTAGGCAACATCCAACATGAGGTGGAGGACTTGTAAAAGAGGTGAAATGACTTGAAGGCAAGGGTCAGGAGCCTCATCTCAATCCACCGCCGAGAGACAGCTGCCACTGGAGGTGGGTCAGTGGAACCCTTACAACTGTCACTGTGGGAGGACATGGTCAGTGGCATCCTGCACATGGTTGGGATCGAGGGTGTGGGCACGGCTGACTTAGGAGCCAGCAGCCAAGCTGAATCTGGTGAGTACCACAGTGATTTATGCTCCCACAAATGGACAACCATGCAGGCATTCATGAACCCCCACATGCCATGCAAGCAAGGGACTTGAACCCCAGCAAGCAATCACCATCCATGTGAGGCATCAGGCCAGAATGCCATGATTCAGTGGGTATAGGGCACCCGCCTAACATGACACCCATGCACAGGCTACATAGCCACCATGCAACCCTACGACATGTCCATGCCCATGGACGCGCAACAGTGGATAGTTGCGTCACAGCCACTAGCCCCTTGACTGTAATGCCCCATTTCGATACACATTGAGGAGTACATATCAGATAACATGGCCACCAGACCCACACACAACCAAATGCACTGCACCCACCTGACTGCACCACCGGATAGCTGTCACCAACAGTCCTGACGCACCACTGGACAGGATAGCCTTTATCCCAAAACTTCCCAAGGATTCACAACCAAATGTAGCCGGCCAACATACACCTGGATGGCCAGACGCAATGTATGCCAAGTAGTCAATGGCCGACACATGATGCCAGTCCCCCCATGAGGCCCAACATACAGTGACGACATAGTACAAGTGACAGTGAATGTTGATTTGTGCCTCATTGTAGCCTATCTCCTGTGGCGTAGCAGGGTTTCTCACGGGGGTCATTAACCATGGCAACTGCGAGTATTCAGCGTCACCTGCAAAACCTGATTGGGTTGTGTGATACATGGCGGTGTGTGGGCCAGGGAACAAGTTAATTGTTCTCACGTGTATGACCATATAGCCATGACTCAGTGGTTGGGCACGGTGTACCCTGTGTGCATCGATGTTGATGGGACTTGGGCTACATGGTTTATTTGCTGTCCTTTACGTTGTGGGAGTCAGCACTCAAGGTTTTCTGGCACTGCTGTGACATTGGCAATGCACTGGTCAACTATGCTGTCGCAGTACGCCATGGAGG
Source organism: Ambystoma mexicanum (assembly GCF_040938575.1). NCBI lineage: Eukaryota > Metazoa > Chordata > Amphibia > Caudata > Ambystomatidae > Ambystoma > Ambystoma mexicanum. The sequence continues at coordinate 1,464,496,981 of NC_090934.1, read as the reverse complement.
GTACAACGGCAATGCTTACATGGGTTGTACGTTGCCCTAATTGCATGGTGCTGCCTTGCATGGCTGGATACTCTGTGTTGCCACATGATTCCATTCTGTGTCCTGGGGTGGGTCAGTCAGGGTGCTTGGCCTGTTCTGTGTATTAGTGTTGTTCCATCATGGGACTTGTAGTTCATTCACTTTACTGCTGCTTACGGGCCCCAGGTGTGTCAGTGCTTTTGACAGTGGGATCTGAGTGCTGCTTACCCACGAGCAAGGCATGCTTTCCTCTGTGCCTCTCCATGTACGCAGACAGGGTGCTGTTGCGCAGAATCAGTGAATCATGTGTGGCCCCAGGATATTGGCACAGCAGTGACTGATGGTGAGGTCGGCATCGCAGGTCATCTGAACATTCATCAAATGATATTGTTTCCGGTTGTGGTATCCCTGTTCTGTTGCCTGGTGGGGGAACCAACACCACATGGGTGCAATCCAATGCCGCATTGGTGTTGGGGAAATGGGCAATGCTGTAGAACCTTGCCTTGGCAGCATGCACCTGTGCCTGGGTGATGGGCATGGAGATGTGCAGATGTGCATGCCTCATGAGGGCATCCAGTGCTTGGTCCAGCACATTTACGAATGTGGGCTCAGACATGCCATGCAGAGCCCCTACTGTGTGTTGGAATGCACCTGTGCCACTGAAATGTCAGACTGCCACAAGCTTCAGCAGGGGACGGGGATGGCTGTTCTGATGGCACTCTGCAGTTGTGCCTGTATCAGGGTGAGCAGTTCGGGGATGGTTGGACGGTCCAATCGGCAAAGAGTGACTAATTGGCTGTCAGTGAGTGTCCATGAGGACGGTCGGACATGTGATATTGGTGCGCTCCGCAGCATGCGTCTCCTACACCTTGCTTGCGCCTGTCTACTTCCCTGCTGTGGTCCAGCATGTTGCTGTAGCTCGATGTAGAGTAGCAGGTTGAGGAGCCCGTAATCTACGTCTGCTTGTGGCTGCATGTTGCTAGGATGTGTGTTGCGGGTGGGCGTTTTATATTCCACATGAGTGGATCTGGTGCACCTGAGCCTTGATTTGTGACACCTGTATGCATTTACCTCCACCTTTTTTGGGAGGTAACTGTGCTGTGTTTTTGCAGAATTTAATCTGATTTCTGGAGCAAATTGTGCTGTTTTTGGACTTGTAATGTGGCGGTAATCGATTTTTGTTTTTTGGTTGTAATTCTGTCTGCGGAATTAGCCCCAGCGCTGATGGAGGTAATTCTGCCGGGGGTAATTCCACCGCCAGTTGTTTGGGCAGTCGTAATTTGATGTAGTGGTGAAGTTGGTGGTACCTGAGTTACTGTGGGCCTCATTACACGGAAGGCGGTAATGGTTAACGGCCACCGTTAATGCTAACGGTGACCGTTAACCATTACCGCCTTACTACGAGGTCCCTTAGCGGGTTGGTGCTTTAACGCCTGCTTTTTGCAGGCGTTAAAAACCAACCCGCTAAGGGACCTTGGTGCTAATTAAGGCACCGCAAAATTGCGGTGCCGTAATTAGCTCTTTCCCCATTCCCATTATGCCCTATGGGGCAAAAATGGGAATGGGGAAGGGCAATGGTGGAAGGGGGAATTACCGCCCCGCCAACCTTGGAATAGGGCGGTAATTCCCCTTTCCACCAAGGCGGTGCCGGTAATTTACCGGCATGGTCCAGGGTGCTAATAGCACCCTGGATTACCGCCTTCCGTGTAATGAGGCCCTGTCCATTTTACCACTTACCGCCATACTTGTAATGAGGCCCATGGACACATGGGATGTGGTGTAGAGGACGCTAAGATTAAAAGGGTCTGCGTGGGATCCAACCTGTCCCTAAGGTCCGAAATGGATATAGGGGGTCGTTCCCCGTTTGCCGTTATCCCGCCGGTAATCCTGGCGTGATACTAGCAGACAGTATCACCGTTCACGCTAGTATTACCAGGGATATTACAGGTGGCAGGAAGAGCGGTAAATCCCCATTGCACTCCATGGAGGGGATTGCTGGCATTACGGGTGCCGGTAATACCAGCAGTGTTTTGCCGGCTGGAAGTAAATCAGGCAATCCTCATTGGCAACCCTGTAGTTTGGTGGTGCAGTGAAAGTGCCGGTATGGAATTACTGCCACTTTTGCCAGCACTTTTCACGCACCGCCAAACATGCAATGGCCCCCAATAGTGTATCTAGCAAGTTGGACAAAGAGGAGAACTATAGCAACACCCTGGATGTGATTGTGAAACAGCTACAATTAATCTCAGATACCGCAAAGGACCCTTAATGAGCACTGCGGCTTCAGGGCAAGAAAAACTATTCACATTTGAGATTGGAAAGTAGATTCAATGCTAAAACGTGCTGTGTTAAACCGGCCATTCAAAGGAAATATGTTTCAGACAAAAATATGCTTATCCTGTTCAGGGTAAACTAACAGATAGCTCATAATTCCTAACTGCAGGCCAGAGATAAACCTTCCAGGGAGGTTGTTAAGATGAATTTCAGAACCAGAACTGACAGGCCGCCCTAGTTGATGAACAGGGTAATTGACACTAATGTGTAGCCAAACTCTCTCAAGGTAGCGCAGACTGAGCATTAAGGCTGACTTCAGGAGGTATGGGGGGTGGTATAGTAATAAAGAGCGCCCAAAAAAGATTAGCAACACTGCGATACAAACACATGCTAATTTACTAGGCCTTGAATCTAATCAGGTAAAGCAAAATACACACAGTTATCATAAAACACTCTATACATTGATATGTACACATTTGGTGAGTTCAGTGTTGATGTCACCTGCCCTTTACAATAAGACACGGTAAAAACAGTTCAAACCAATGAAGCAAGAGGAACTATAAGCAGGAAAATGAGAAAGTCACCATGTACCTTGACATAAAATGATAAGGCCCCTATAGCTCAAGCAGTCTTTCCCTGCCAGGCACATGGGCCTAGTACCTCTGCAGAGTCAACATTGCAGGAAAGTAACTGTGTAGAGGGCACACAGTCTTAAAAGTCTCTTTAGGACATGCCATGGCAAAGCTAACAGGTTGGACACAGTTCAGAAAAGCATTTGGCCGGTTGAAAGGTACGGATACAATTTTCAGGGGCACTATCCAACAAATTCAAGAGTCTAAGCCCCAGCAAGGGTCTTCCTGGTTCATAATCAACAGCGGTCTTGCAGGTCCTCAGTAGGGTGCTCCTATACCTCGGGATCTTGGCTCCAGTCGACAATATGATGAGCAGCTGAAGGTCCAGTGTCTTATCCCAAGTCTAGTCTGGGTGCTGTCCCAGCCTTCCAAATGGCAAGGATCTGCACCATTCAAACTGACAGGACTGTCCAATCACGGACAACCTCTGACCACGCACCTGACCAGCAACATCGGCTGGCTATAATCTGGATCGGATAAGACAGTCCTATCCTCCATATCCAGTCAGTGTACACCTTCCTTCACTTTTGTTGGGAATCCAAACTGGATTCCGCCAACGCGAAGGCCTTACATGGTAATTACAGAGAAGGCAGGAAGAAGGCCAAAGGGCAGGGGGAAACCCTTGTGGCAAGACCATTTTGAGTCTACGGGACTGAAATGTCATTAAGCAGTAAAAAAATAAACATGGCCACCCGTTCGATGAAATAAGCAGAAGAATTTAATCCGATGCCACGAGCTCAACCTGACCACATCAGAAAGGTAACAACATTGTTCTTACTTAAAAAGAAAACGGCATACAGAGTGCCCCTGCAGCACTGCAAGGTGATTTGTGGTACACAAAGCAATGCCGGAATGCCGCACAGGGGGCAGAGTCCCCTTATTCCGCTAACCACAAGGGCAGGCCAGTGCTCCATCCCAAAATAACTGAGTTGAACAAGGAAAGTAGAGCAAAAATACTTTACTTACCTCCAAAAGATAGGAGAGCATGCAAGCCATAGCAAGGGTTCCATTGAAGCCAATGTTAGGAAAATGGCAAAAAGGCAAATATTTCCTCCCAGAGGTTGATGGTCTATATTTGCTAAACACGAAGAAAGAGGAACCTGGATGATTGGGCATGCGAGATAGTGGAAGATGGATACCAACTTGAAGTCACAAGTATCCCACCCATATCATAAACAATAATATCTCCTTTACCAAACAACCATCGGAAAGCAGAGGAACTTCTGGATGGCAACCAAACACGTCTGGAGAAGCAGAGGCACAAGGACAAGGCTTGTATTCCATTGTCCTCCGGAGGGGGCTGCGGACGATCCGGGATTTGAAGCTATTGAACCACTGGATCCAAAAGGACACATTCAAGATGGAGACGATGCAGACCATCTTGCCCATGGAGAGAGAAGCAGATCGAATGCCATCAATGGATGTACAGGCTGCAGATCACAACATCCTCTGCCAGCTGTCCCAGAAATATCTCTTGCACGCCATTGCCGGTCAGAATGTCCAGTTCACAAGTGTACACAACAGACACTTGCAGGACATTAGGAATCCCAGAAGTTCACCCCTACCTGGGTGACTGGTTCATACACCCGGAAGACAGGGAAATACAAGAACCACACCTGTCAACCCTCCCGGGATCTTGCTTTCCTCATCCATTGGCCAAAAGACAGCCTAGGGCTGTGTCAGCCCCTCATCTAGAAAGGGGCAAAATTCATCACGGAAATAGGAGCAGTTTTTCCTTCCCTGGCACAAATTAGACGCTATTGTCCCCCCGCAAAGGTTGCTGCAGCAAGAACACGGCAATAGCCCTCGGCAACTTGGCATGGACTAAGACCCATAACTCCACCGGGGGCTAAAACCAGAACACCTGGAGAAAGCCATTTTCCTGAATCCCCCCCCCCCCACCCCTCACTGAAAGTGTTCACTACAAGCAGCAGTGGGTGTAGGTTGGGAGTCACACTGATTCATATGGGTATCCAAGGGCAGTGGACCATGTCAGACTACCATCAGTCATCCAATTGGAAAGGGCTCACAGTGGTGGACCTAGCAGTTACAGCAGGGGACTGCAACCTGTGGCTCTCCAGATGTTTTGCACTACAACTCCCATGATCCTTAACCATTGGCTTTGCTGGCTAGGGCTGATGGATGTTGTAGTTCAAAACATCTGGAGAACCCTGAGTTAATGCATGCTTCCTTGAAACTATGAGGTCATCCAGTTTTGCTGCACACGGACAAGACAGTGGCCCTACCACATTTAAACCGCCAATGAGGGACACGATTGTAGCCACTGATAACTCTTCTGAGCAACCGTTGAAATGTGCAATGAAGAACTTGATGTCTCCCCTGGCAGATATAGTACGGGCATAAGTAATAGCCACGCGGACAGGCTGAGACGAGTATTTCCATCAGAACTACGGCAAATCACAGTTTGGGACATTTTACTGCATTTTACCACAGCATTTTTAATGGGGACACCCCCTAAAACCTCTGTCCTACAGCCCGCTCCTCTCCCAGATACCCCCTATTTTACACTCTACCCACTCCCATCTACCACATCCAAATGCAGTGAAACGGAGAAACACCTTTCCATCATCTAGAGTATATCCTGTCAGGGACAGTCTTTCTGCGTATAGACAAGACATTTGGGACACCAATAATGGACATCGTCGCCATAAGAGACAACAGGATGGCGCGGGCATCCTGCTGCCTAGGTTCAAATCTAATCACTTCGAGCAAGGACACTGTGACAATTCCCAACTTTTCCTCCTAGTCCCCTGATCACCAAGGTCCTTGCGAAGTTCCTGAAAAGATAGGGCAGCCTTGATTGCGGCTGTCCTGATTTATTTATTTATTTATTTATTTATTTATTTATTGTGATTTGTAGGAAGTAGAGTGAAAGTGAGGTTCGCTTAAAAGGCCCTTTCCAAATAAAAAACAAAAAAAGGCACAGATGCAGCACAGGTGCCACTCATGTCCAGTTGGTTCAACTAGATGGGAAATGCAGGTATTATCTATGACTGATTAATTGCCACTAGAAAACATTTATCAAATGAAACAAGGGGCCCATTAGGGAGGAACTGAAGAAAAGATACCAACAGGGATCAGGAGTAAGACTCGGACACAGGGGCATTGTCATGGTTGCTATAGACCTTTATTAAAGAAAAGAGAGGGTTGGAGAACGACCTATCTCGGCCTATTGCCTCGAGGGGTTTCTCTGCCTCAACAAAACTAAATAATGTCAGCGTCAGACTATCTAAAAGTAAAGAGTTCTCCGTCCTGTGTCCAAAATCCTAACCAGAGCCTTACATGCTAAACTCAAAATAAAGTGTCTATAGGACTCCATGGAATGGGGATTGCAGGTATTTCCGGCACTGGTTATACCGGTGCCGGAATTACCGGCTTTTTGGCAGTGGGCGCCTGATTTACCTCCAGCTCTTGGATGGAGGTAAATCAGGGAACCCCCATCGGCAAACCTGTAGTTTGCCAGTCCTGGAAATGTGCAGGTCACGGTATTACCATCACTTTTACCAGCATTTTTCACCCCAGACCAGCAAACTTGTAATGGCCATATGTAGCTTTTTCCAAAGTTCCAGCACAAAGTTGTAAAAGCTGCAAAATAAACAAATATTCACAGTTCCACAATCCTCATGGGGGGTCCCCTTCCCCTGAGTTTCTCAGGCTCTTTACAGTTCACAATCACAGATTTCTCCTTAAAATATAAAGTTTTCCATACAAGGCGGTATGGCTCCCTTCTCCTGGATTTCACACAGTCAAGGGGTTGTCTTCCACTCCTTGGATTTCTCAATTTATTCAACTTTCCAGTGCTGGGGCTATGGTTCCCTTCCCGGGATTTCCCACACCTTAGAGGTTGTCTCTCCTCTTCTTGACTTTCGCAGTTCATTCTCAATTGGGTGTGGGTCCCAGACTTGCAATCCCATTGCCTGGTATACTCGCCTGCCAGGGCTTTCACAATGTTTACTTTCTGATTGGGTGCAGGCCCCAGACTCGCGATAGGTTGCCTGGTATACTCTCCTGCCAAGGCTTTCCACGCTTCACTTTATGATTGGGTGCAGCTCCCAGACTTGCAACAAGTTGCCTGGTATACTCTCCTGCCAGGACATCCTCCACAGGTAACAGTCTGCCTCATTCAGGCCCTGGGTCTTGCCCACCCTTCATTTATCTCATTCCGTAATGCACTCGGTGTCCCAGCTTCCTTGCTCAGGTTCACCCTATAAATACCATTGTCTTTCCCCTTGGCATGCGGTATATGCTGCAAAGCACCCTGGTCTCCCAATTCACCTCTATGGGCTCACCGGTCTCTTGTGGCGGCTTCTTCGCTCTCTTCGTTTCTCCAGCTGTGCACCTCCTCCCTCTGTTGTCATCCCATCCACTCTCCGCACCCGCTCTGCCTTGGCCTCCTTTCCACAGCATCTCCTGCTGCAGGCCTCCATGTGGAATACATTCGACCTTGGAGCTTCCCAACTCATGTCGGGTATGGTGGTTTTCCATCTTTCTCGCAGGAGCAGGCTTTTAAATGTCCCGGCATCTATCAGATCCATCCAGCCACTAGAACGTGTCTCTAGTTCTGCAGCTTCAGCACTCTCTAATGCTCTCATGCTCTTTCTCATCTCAGTACTTTTAAAAACCACCTAGGAAAGAGCCCTACTGTCAGTGCAAAGTGGATGGACTGGATCTATATCGCAATATGCCATATAGTTTTAGGAATTCAAGGGGTTGCTGTTACACCATGAGTTAGAAGGGGGATACCATGTTCCTGGCAGTGAGTCTCCTTCCCTCCTATGAGGGTTGTCTCCCCCATATGGACCTTCCTCAGGCAGCCACCCCTAGGGTCTGGATCAGGTAGCGGCTGCCCTTACTGGCCATATGGGAGGAGAGTTTCTCCGGAGAGGGAGTGATGACATTGCTAGATTCACCACAACACATGCATTCCGTTAAAGGTTGCAGGGATCCTTCCAGGGTGATTGAAAGTGCTAGATAATACAGAACCATTGTACTGAACATAGGGGTGGATGGTAATTGGCTGAGCCTAGAGGTCTTGGAGATATTCACTTTTCTTGCTTCTCGTAAATCGTTTAGGACTTTGGTTTCATCTAAGTTACAATGTGATGTGGTTCCACCGTGTTGATCCTTGTGAGAACATTGATATGTTGGCAACACTTTTCTTCTTCAGAACTTGTGTTTGCAGCATTTTATCTGAGGAGGGACTTGGCGATCTACTTCGTTTGTAGATTTTCAATCGGTCAGTCAAGGGGTCTTGGTCCTTATGCCAGAAACATTTGTGGATATCACAGAGGGTGTTTAGTGTGATTCCCCATTCCACTGGTAGCCTTTTAACTGCTTTTAAGGCTGGTGAAATATCTGTGTATTTTTTAGGGTGTCTTAGAAGAAAATAAAAAGTCAATGCATGCTATAAGATGGTATTGAAATGAAGAAATGCGATGCTTCTTTAAGAATCAAACCAATATGAATGCTACTGTGTTAGTTAGGCCCAGCCAATAGAGCCCTGCGCTGGCCGATTAGAGAGGCGACTCCATGTTTTCTGTGAGATGCTTTCTCAGTTGCACGTATTTCCTCTTTATTCACTTAAGTGAGAATTCTCTTGCAGCATCACTCATGCTCTGCTCACAGTTGGGCTATTTTCATGAACTTTAACCATTATAATTGGCTCAGTTGTAACTGGACGACACTGCTTTGTGGTCGAAATCAGATAAAGCTTCCATGTATCTTTAATAACGAGCTGCAGCTGCAAATACTGTGTGGGCCTCCCCACAAGAGAGCAAAGGAAGGAATGATGCCCTGTTTGGTCGGAGTTTGTAAGATTTGCAGGAAGCCGAGAGTTCACTATATAGGATTTTCTTAATGAGCACCATTATGTACGTTCTCCTAATAGGATTCAATGGCCCTCATTATGAGGTCGGCAGTAACCTGCTGGTGGGACCGGCAGGTTGCCGTCGACCTTGTAACACTGTTTCCAGCACCTAGCTTCCCGGTGCCACCAGGACATTACATTCCCGGCGGACCAGGAATCTAGGTGCTGGAAAATGTTAGTCCCCATTCCAGTGGAGTCCCCTAGAACTCCACAGGAACGGGTTCACGGAAGCACCGGCACCGTTACTAACAGTACCTGTGCTTCCATGATGATTCTGCCTGCCGGGGGCCGCTGCACCGGGCAGCATCAGACCTGTCGGGCGCAGAGGTTCCACTAGGCAGACTTGGAGTGTGGCAGTCCAGAAACAAGGGTGCCAATAAACTTGTGGGCACCCTTGTTTCCAGAACCGCCACACTCATAATGAGGCCCATGTGGTTTTGGGATGGCATGTTTCGGTTCTGGATTTGCTCGCGGTGACCTGTCCTGTTGATGTACGTTTTTGCCGCTCTGCTGCTCCGCCACTAAAGATGTTTACCAAACTACCTCCAATTGAATGTTTGTTGTTGGATTGCTTCCCTGACAATCGGTGCCTTGTCTCGGATCCACCATTGAGAAGCAGGTTCTGGGAACTGGCGGCCAAGATCCTCAGTGATCACCCAGCGCGTATACCGTAATCTGAATGGGGGACCGCAGGGAGGCACACGCATAGATTTAAAGGGACTCTGCAGTCAGCTGAACAAAAGGACTGAAGGAAATGGAGTTGGTTAACAGATTTTAATTTTGTTGCTATATATTGTTGTGTTTTACCTGTCTGTCTCTGAAACCAGATTGGGACAAATAAATTAGCAGAGAAGGTACCCTGCCTGTTTAAACTCCTGTTTGTTTAAAAAAGGAGCAGCTGAGCCCCAAATTACTGGAAAATAAATTCTAACTTTGACATTTTTAAGCATTCACAACCATGCACAATACACAGAAAATAATGAAGATTAGAGTAAGGAGATAGGTTAGAAATTCTTGCACATATAAAACTTGAATGAGCAGGAAGAAAAAAAAATATTGGATGCGAGATGTATTGTCTGTCACCCTTTCCTGGCCCTAGATGTGCAGTCATATACTGTTGCTTGCAAACGAAGCTTGAGCGCGGACTTTAGTTTTCATCTCTTTGTATCCAAAAAGCGAAACTGACCAGGCTTCCTTTCCTCCTCGTGGCAATCCGAATCCAAATGCTGCTCATTCAAAGATGCCCAAGAAAAGGTTCCAGAACGTTCTATTCCACCAGTTCCCAAACATAGGAAAGGGTAACAGAATGTATTCAAATATTCAAAGATGCCCAAGAAAAGGTTCCAGAACGTTCTAATCTACGAGTTCCTAAACATAGGAAAGGGTAACAGAGTGTATTCAAATATTCGAAGAGGCCCAAGAAAAGGTTCCAGAACGTTCTAATCTACGAGTTCCTAAACATAGGAAAGGGTAACAGAGTGTATTCAAATATTCAGAGAGGCCCAAGAAAAGGTTCCAGAAGTTCCTAAACATAGGAAAGGGTAACAGAGTGTATTCAAATATTTGAAGAGGCCCAAGAAAAGGTTCCAGAACGTTCTAATCTACGAGTTCCTAAACAGGAGTGTACGCCGTCCTGCAACAAGTACCCACAGACTCTCCCGAAGACATTTTGGATTCGTACAATCCCGCCATTTTGAATTTTGTACCAGATCAGAGACCCAAACAGATTCAGATCTCCAGTTAGGATCTGACACTGCATCAGGATGAGCAGAGTCTGACCCGAAACCTAGATTCACCCCCAAGTGACCCACCAGCATGCAGTCTATCCACATGTACATGATCACTCAGACGATCCACGCGATCGCTGTTGGCTACGGACGCCAACTGTCTAACCTTTTGGTTCCCTGTCCACTGGCTCTTTTGTGACTTTCGAAGATTTTCTGAGCTCGACACCGCAAAACGTCGCGGCCACGATTCCCTTAAGACAGTTACTGTGTGGTGGAAATGCATGTGTTACAATGCACGCAGCCTGGAACCTTACTGACTTATTCAGTCTAGTCCAAAGGTTTACCAAGTTTCATGCTAAATTTTAAGAAGGATTCCAAACCGACATGCACAGACCATAACCAATTGCTGAGAGCTGCTTTCCCACCCGATCCGTTCACACTAATAAAAAAAAACAAGTGCAACTGGCCAGCACAAGAGCCCCCGGCCCAAGATCTAAAAGAAGCTTTTACTGAAGGATTGGTTCCATCGATTTTAGATTGCTGTCCGAACAAGAGTGATTGGTCCAAGATGAATGCGTGCAAATATGCAAAGTGAAAAAATAAACCTGCAGATAATCTTGAAAAATTAAAAACCTGCTCTGGTCGATATTTGGGAATTCTAAACACAACACTCATGCCTCCGCAAACAGCAGTGTCACAGTTTGTCATAGCACTCCACCCTAAAGGGGTGGAAGGGATTCATTCATTCATCACTGGAAAGTAAAGAATTTAACTGCAGCAACACTTTAATGGTAAAGAGGAATGATAAAACAAAAACTAAGAAACTAAATTAATGGCACTACAAATACTGCAGCTTCAGCCCTGTGAGGGAAGGAAGATGAGCTCTTGCTCAACAGGGGTAACAGGGTTCCAGGAAAGACATACTAGGAATGCGTACAGTAAGTGTAATTCTAATATCGTTTGCACATTGGAAAAATTGGTCGGCGCAACAGTCTGGGGGCCGATTGTGATGTTGGTGTGGTGAGCGTGCTAAAGAGCTCGAATCACTGCGCCAAATCTGGACACCCAAACTGCACCACTATTCTCAGGTGGGTCTGGGCGTCCTCGTAGTGCACGACAGTGCAGCACCTTCATTGTGCCTGTTTCTGGCGACAGCGGGCACCATGGAAATTCTCGGCAGCACTTTCCTTAAATAACGACATAATCGTTATTCTATGAAAGTGCTGCCGAGACAACACCTTAAATAACGACACATTAGTTATTCACATGCTTTAAAAGAATGTGCCAGGGAATGCCAATATTCACAATTACCCACATATTAAATTACAAATTACCCAATCCCCCCTATCCGACCCCCCCCAACCATTAATCTTTGCCCACCCACCTGCTCTGCGATCGGCTTCCTGTGGCACTCCTCCACAATACTGGCACCAAAATGGTACCTGATATGTGCCCCACTTTAACGCACATTAAAAGGTGGAGGAGTGCCACAAGAATACCCATCTTAAATGGCAGGGAACGAATGTGGCGGTTGCTAGGTTGGTTTCCGACCCATCCTAGCAACCGCCACAATAATTCCCGAAGTGGTGCATTCATACCGACCTCGGACGAATGCGCCACCTTCAGAATAGGTCTTAAGTACCGAAAAAGTTGTTAACGCTTTTTCCAACCTTTTCGGTACTTAACACCCACATGAGACTCGGGCCCAGGGTGGCCAAACCAGTCTATTTCCCAGTGCTTTCCTCCACCCCATCATCTATACATTGAACTAACAATAGAACCGGCAGGGGGGATTACGAGTGTCACCCCGTGTTATGTTCATTGGGCTTCAGCGGCGCACAGTTTGGTCACACTCCGTATTTAAGGTTTCTGGACCTCCCCATGCTCTCTGTTCTGATAAACTGATAAAACTGTTGGTATTGGGGGTACTCATGGACCCCACCCTGCTACATTCCTTAGGACTGTCGCTATTGGTCACATTTCTTAAGATCATGCTTTGCTGTTAAGCCCCTGCACTCCTGTGAATCTATTTGGATTAGATTTGTTTTGTAAAATGAGTTCTACAGTTTGTTATTCCCCTTATGGTATATTTATTAATGTTCCTGTTCTCTATTAATTAGAGATTTTGGCTGTGTTACAAGAAAATGCAAATTCAAAAATTGAACCGCGGAATGACTCTCCCCCGCTGCAACAGGGACTCCTAAACTCTGTTCCTTCAAAATGATGGCCCACGCATGCGAATGACATGGGATGCATGTTCAATGTCAAGCCTATGAAAATAATTTTGAACCCAGCCAAACCTCTCCTATGTGCTCTACAATATCCCGTTTCTAAGCAAGCAGAAGAAGGAACACGCCCTGCCATTGAATCACTGCTTGAATGAGGAATTATCGTGCCCCCTCCCAGTCCATGCAAATCTCTAATTCTTCTGATAAAAAAGCCTGGCACAGACAAGTGTCATGTTGTCCAAGCCTCCACCTAATAATTTTGAAAGGGAGCAGGAACTAGCCGGATAGCGGACACAAAATGCTGGGTGGTTTACTTTGTCTAAACCTCCACCCCCACTTCCTCTTGCTTTTACTTCAGTATTCACAGTTGATCGAGACAGCAGGGGCCCGACCCGCTTAACCGGGCCCGACCTGCTTAACAGTAGCAATTAACTGCTAATACGTAAGCTACCTTAACTACTGGTACGAAAATAAGACGGGACATCAACTATAGGCTGCAGAGCCAATGGGAAATTATCCACTACAATATACTCAGAATGAAGTGCTCACACGCCTCGCTTCTGTTGATATTTAGATCCTTACGTTGGTTTATTAATCTGAAGAAGCCCCAGATCTAAAAACATACGAGTGGACACACCAAACCCCTCGAAGCCTGCGCGGGTGACCACGCATGGAAGACTGGTAAGGAATCAAGGAGAAACTTTGCCTCTCCTATCTTCCGGTTGGTTTCTTCAACTAACAGATAATTGTAGTGACATTGGGGATCAAGTGCTGTAACATTTTGACTAGGGACTAGCATGCTAAATGCGTACCTCCCCTAGCTTTCATTATGATGCAAGACAAATACTAAAAGTGACAGATTAGTAATTTACCTTAGAACTTATGTTCTACTAACAATGGTCATCTATGTTCAGTGAGTTCTCTTGAGGAGAGAATGTGTAGTTTTAAAAGATGTGTGGTGCTTTAATGCCTATTTTGCACCCAGCTCAAATTGACTCAGTCAATTTGCTAGCTGTTTGGAGATTCAAGCTCTTTAACAAATGGAGAATTTACCTCCAATGTTTCTTGTTTTTGTTGTAAGGGTAGATGTCCATTGCTGTCGCAAGGAAGTGTTTCGCTCATGGATTAAGTACCTGGGCGTTAAAATGAAACAAAGCAAGAATCACATTTGTTGTTTAAACTGCTTTTTTCAATACTGAAGAGTTATATTGTACAAAACCATAAGCCTCTGATGAATTTCCTACACTAAAATTTGAGGGGAAGAAACATGTTGGGCATACACAAATGTGTGTTCTTTTTAATATATATGAGTTTTATGAAGCTGAGGATGAAGCTGGGTATGTTTGGAATGGTATTGATGGTATCCAAGGAAAGCAGTGATTTACGAATGAGGTATGACCAGGTGGGAAACACACAGCACCAGACACTTCAATAGGGACAAATCAAATTTCCCCTAGTTTTTGATGTGTTTTTGTACGTATCTACTCTTCGTTGTAATTTGTATTTTGTATTTGTATGGCTAGTCAACTACTGCCATGATCTTAATCGTGTAATTTAATGATTAAAATATGTATTTTTCTAAATCAATGTGTTAACATATCCTTAATGCCTAGTTGAAGGCAGCAAAGATGTACATCTCCCCTGCGTAACTAATTCTCCTACACCACAAGCACATTGTGTGTGCAAAGTTAAGGTTATATACCTTTTTGAAGGGAGTGCTTGGTGGTGTGTGTCCCCTTCAGCCTCTCTAAGTAGGTTGTAGTCCAAGACATGTGCACCATTAATGCAGTGGTCCTGCCTACCTTTCCAGTAGTTCTGAAACTGCTCCTATTCTGTCCTGCATCCCTGCTACCACCACTCACTTGGCTGTGGTTCTCCTCCAATCTGCTTTCTTCTCCATACATGTGCACCCTGGCAGTCAATATTAAGTTCTATGATGTTGCCCCACAGGCCGATTTCGCAGAAACTCGTTTTGCTGAGTCCAGTTTCAGCGCTGCAGGGAGACATTGCCTCTCGGTGCCCCTCCATGCTATATTCCTATGTGCGGGGAAAACCCATGAAACCCCCTTTCTACCCCTGCCCCCCTCCCTTCACGCCAACCTCCACCAGACTTCTCACCCACCCTCCCGTTCCCCTCAGGTCACACATCCATACACACAGACATGCACCTCCACAGACACATACAGACACGCATACACATACGTCTGCCCCTCCCCGAACCACCTCCTTACCTCACCGCTCATGAAGCCACCACTGTGACCATCCCCACTTCCTTGGATGCGCTATAAGCGCATGTGGTGTTCCCTGACAGGCCACTGTTTGACAAAAGCGGCCTGTTGGTAAAATGTATGCAGCGGAAAGTGCGTACGACCAATATTTACTCTCAATTTCATATAAAAACATGCAATTTAATTTCACGAGATTTCCAATGGGGTATGTAGAAAGCGTGACTCTCTTTTTCCAAATTCTGATGGGAGATTCTGACTCAGTATCATTCAAAAGAGGATCCATGTTGATGCAGTATGTCTATGACCTCCTATTGGCGACTCGCCCATTGAAGGCTTCAAAACAAGATTCACTCAATATTTTGACAGCTCTTGCTCACAAAGGACATAAGAATTTAAGTGATGCTTGACTCGTGTACATCATCTAGGCCATGATATTTTGGCAGACCAACAATATCTGGCCCAGGGTCGCATTAACGTGATCCTTCAGGTACCTAGACCCCAAGCCAAGAACCAAATGAGAGGATTCTTCTGAATGGCCTGTTACTGCTGGTAATGGGTCTTGGGATATGCCACAATTATTAAACCCCTTCAAAATGTAACCATTGATTCAGTTTCCGAACCCCTACCCGGCGAAGCTGTGGAAGCATTCGTCAAAATTAAAACAAGAATTGTCAAAAGCTCCAGCTGCGGGTTTGCCTGATTAACAGAAGCCTTTTGACTATTTTTCTGATGAACGAGATGGGTTTGCACAGGCGTTACTAACTGAGCTACACAGTGACAAACATCACCCTATCACTTACTGCAGGGCAGCATTAGATTCTGTGGCTGTTGGGTTACCTTCCTGTTTATGAGCAATTCCCTCCATTGCATTAATGGTTGAGAAAGCTGATGTGTTGATAAAAGGACTTCCTGTCAATGTGGATCTATGTGATTAATGCATGGTGCGAAATTCCGAATCCAAAAATCTCAACTTCGAAAATTGCACTGCACAGTGATCAAATAGATCACACTTCATCCTGCATCCCGCTGCCCCCTACTTACCTTTTCGGCGACACACTTCGGTGTGTGCCACCGACTCCCCTCTATCCCTGCGGCATAAGTTCCCACCCACTAACATGGGTCAGAGCTGGCACTGCAGGGTCCTTTCTTCTTCTTTTCTTCTTCTTTTCTTCTTTTTTTTTGTTTACTTTATTGTCCCTTGCTTTCAACGTCATGGAAGCGGGGGACAACCACGCAACCCCCAAAGCCAATAATGTCAAACAAGGGGAGTGGGGGCCCCCCCTCCAGCAATCCCTGTTCCCCTTGTGTGAAATTATGGGCTTTGTTTTTTTTCCCCATGCCGAATGTGCATTAAATGCGCATTCAGCTTTTTTTATTCACCATTTTCGGCCGAAACAGTGAATGTAGCTGCCCCACACGCAATACTCGCTTTATTGTTAAAGGGAAAGAGACAGCACATTTCCAATTCTAGACTCCACCGGTATGATAAGCTGTTCATATCTCCTGCAAATGTTACTCTCAAACAATGTTCTGTTTTGGACCCTTCTTCAATACTCCCGGCTCCTACTGATGGTGACGCCCATGATTGTCTTGTAGTTGTTGAAAATCTCGTGACCCCTAGAGTGCACTTGAAACTATGTACCTTTGCAAAAACCAGAAATGTTTCTGTTTGTTGATGCGTCTTATGAACGTGCATACTCCCGACATTGGTTGGGAAGCTTACGAATTATCCAGTGTGAAATCTGCCCAGGTAGCCAAATTGATTACACTTACTTGTACTTGTATTTTAGGAGAAAACAAGCCTGCCGCCACTCACATACATTCTGGAGTTTTGCTGTCCTCTGGCAGAAAGTAAGTAATTTCACCTTAGCTGATACCCCCATCATTAGCAGTCATTATGTGTCTGCCTTATTACAAGCTTTATTGCCCCACTATGCTCGGTCTATTGTCTAATGCTGAGGGCATGATACCAAACAGATGTTAACAGCAGCGGCCATGACCTGGCTGATAAATCAGCAGAAAATAGGGCCTTGGCCAGGTTCCTGGCTCCTAATGATGTCCTTATCTGCGTTTCAGTGCAACAGTCACTGATTGCATTTCTTTCCAGTGTGGCTGTGCTGCAGGATTAAGCACCCAAGTCTCGGAAGCAGCTGTGGTCAAGATTATTCTGTACGTGACATGCCAATCCACATTGGCGACCCCCGGATAGTCACTTCAGAACACCTAGAGTGATTCTACCATATCTTGTGTAAGGAGTTGAAACATGAGGGTGACACAGTGGTGTCATGTTTACCAAATTCTGTTTTATTAAAGTCAAAGAAAAGAAGGAAAGCCTACCTCTCCCTAAAAGAAGGGTTTCCCTGCCTCAACTGAAACTAAGGAAAACTCTCAGGATGTCAAAGAAAACAAAAGAGTTCACCATCCTGTGCCCAAAACCTATTTCCAACCCTTACACTAGTACAGAAACTAAAGGCTTGGCCAATGTTCCTGGTACAGGAGAATGACTCCCTTCTCCTGGACGTTGCTTCACAATTTGTATGAGGGAGAAAATTGTTCCTTGAGGGAAAGTCTCTCCTCCCTCCAGATGATGATCCTTTTTTTTTTTACAAAGAAAAGTTCTCCAAACAAGACAAATCAAAAGTTCAAAAATATATCAACACAAAATCTCATAAAGGATATCAAAACAAACTTCCAATTAAATCCTGAAGTGTTTGTCATACAGTTCATAAACATGCTTCCCCTACCCTGGCTTCTTCTAGTCTTTATAGGGCCAAGAGGATGCCTCTTCCCTCTTGGTCATCTCTGAATATCTTGAGCCCGCCTTGGTGTGCTCTCCTGCAAGGACTGTCTGTTCACAAGCACAAAATGGAATGACTTCTTTCCCCTTGTCTCTTGTAGATGTTATATAGCCAGGAGAAGGCCTATCTTCTCTTGGTGTTTCCACCTGCGAAATCTTCCAGAATACTGCCACCACTCCTGTTCCCCATGCCCCATTACAACCTCTTCCCATTATTGAGTTACCTTTTTCCCGAATAGCGATGGACATAGTGGGCCCGCTAGAAACATCCAAGTTGGGAAATAAATACATCTTAGTGATCGTTGACTACACTACTCGCTAGCCGAAAGCGTTTCATTTTAGGAATAATACCAGTCAAGAGATACTAAAACATCTCTTTCCCTTCCTGTCATGGGTAGGATTCCCCAAAGAAATCCTCACAGATCATGGTACTACTTTTATGTCCAAAATCATGAATGATGTGAAAGAGATTCTATACATCAAAACCATGAGAACCTTGTCTATCATCCCCAAATGGATGCCCTTGTAGAGAGTTTTAACCAAACCCTGAAAATAATCCTCCACAAATTCGTAGAGGCTGATGTCGAAAGTGGGACGTATGCTTCCGTGGGCTCTAATTGCAGTAAGAAAAACACCTCAGGCGTCTTTAGCATATTCACCTTTTGAGTTACTATAAGGCCAAGAACCCTGAGAGGTCCTAGACATGTTCAAAGAGACCTGCGAGGAGAGAGAAGAAGCTATATTATTTATTTATTTATTTACTTTGCATTTATAAAGCACACAAAGCCCTGGGGCACCTAGGCGCTGGTTACAGAAAGTGCATGGTACAGTACATAAAGTGCCAGAGTAATCATGTGGTTACATTATAGAAGTAGGTGGCATAGGTCTCACCTCATGGCATGGGGGCTACACTAAGCATGCAAACAGCATAAGAGACAAAGTTGGTAGGTGTGCACAGACTGGAAAAGCCTCACCTCATGGTATGGGGGCTACATCAGGCATACAAAGACAAAGTTGGTAGATGTGCACAAACTGGAGAAGCCTCACCTCATGGTGCGGGGAGCTGCATCAGGCATGCCAACAGCATAAGAGACGAAGTTGGTAAGTGTGTGCACAAAGTGGAAAAGCCTCCCCTCACGGTACGGAGGGCTACATCCGGCATGCAAAAAGCATCAGACAAATTTGGAAAGTGTGCACAGACTGGAAAAGATTCACCTCATGGTACGGGGGCTACATCAGGCATGCAAACAGCAGAAGAGATAAAGTTGGTAGATGTGCACAGACTGAGAAAAGCCTCATCTCATGGTACGGGGGCTACATCAGGCATACAAACAGCATAAGAGACAAAGTAAGTAGGTGTACACAGAGTGGAAAAGCCTCATCACATGGTAGAGGGGCTACATCAGGAATGCAGACAATCAAATGTGACCAGCTATGTGAGTGCAAATGCAAGATGGGAAGTTACAACAAGGCCAGTTGGGTGTTAGTAGAGCCTAGAGGAATGTAGCTACATTTCCAGTTGTTACAATTTAGGTGAATACAGTTTACATGGTTGTTGGATTCAGAGCGTAAGATTCATTAAATGATATTCTCTGTGACGGGAGCAGGTAGGTGCAGCACCTTTCATGGCAAGTGACTTGAGTTAAGGACTGCCTATAGGATCCATTAGGTGGTGTCACGGCAACACAGCATACAAATCTGGAGCAGTGTAAAGTGGGGCAGATACCCGGGGAGATGCGCCCGGAACACAATATCAGCAGCGGAGTCAAGGAAAAGTTATGATCCTGCACCAAGCGGGATGCAGGGTAAATCCCGATCAGCTCGGGGTAAAAATGAAAGAAAGGGTCTTTGGAGTGGGCCTGGTAGGTAGTTGAAGATGTGCGTAGAAGGTGCAGGTGGGTCGATCGGATGAGGCAGGGCTCCTTTTACCTGTCAGGAGGGTGTGTACGGCTGGAGTCATCTGATGCATCTTGTGAGTGAGATTGTGGTACGGAGGACCATAGTGTGAGGATGCACATTGAAGAAGATGCGGCAACCACAGACATGAGCGGACAGGAGCAGACAGGTATAGTGGATGACCTTCTTGCTGGGCCTTGGAGCTGTGCCGTCATCGCTGGCTGGCTCAGTAGATGCACTGGGTGAAGAAGGCAGAGCGCCCAGTTAGGGCTCTCTGTAGTGGACGCCAGTGAGCCAATCAGCCTGCTCACCAGCAGGATGGGCCTCCAGGCTGTCCTATCCTACCCATTTACCAGACAGCCCAGAAATGTGAGTCCCATATGGCTGCTGTAAGGGAAACTGTCAAACATCACCTAGACAGTGCACAAGAACATCAGAAATCCCTACATCCCTGTATGATAGCCAAGCGACAGCCAGGTCTTTTTCCATTGGGGAATCTGTCCTAGTTCTCCTTCCCACCTCAGTGAACAAGATGATATCCAAGCGGTATGGTCCCTATAGGATTCATGAAAAAAGGTCCATTGAATTACATAGTGGCCTAACCAGACCAAACACAGAAAACACAAATCGGCCATATAAACCTGTTGAAAGAGTGGAAGGTCGACCGTGTGGAGGAGACTACGGTGACCATGGCCACCCATCTTATCAGCCCAGACCTCGACCAACAGTTTATCCCCCACCACCTACCACTTTCACAACAGGACGACCTTGGAGACCTTTTAGACCAATTTCCCGAAGTCTTTTCTGAACATCCAGGTAGAGTGCAAGGCTTCTTCCACTCCATCTGAACTCCACCCGGTCAAACAGTGAATCTAAACCTGAACAGGAGTCCGGAGGTAGGGAGGACAACTATCAAGACTGAACTCCACCCGGTCAAACAGCGAATCTAAACCTGAACAGGAGTCCGGAGGCAGGGAGGACAACTATCAAGACTGAACTCCAGGCGTTGCTCAATACTCACATTAGGAGCTCTCAGAGAGCCCAGGGTCATCCCCCATTGTGTTGGTAGCCAAACCAGACAAGTCATGGAGGTTTTGTATAGATTTCAGGAAGTTAAATTGCATTTCCACTTTTGATAACTACCCCATGCCCATAATTGACAAACTTATCAAGAAATTGGCATTGACCAAATATATATCAACTCTGGAATTAACGAAAGGCTACTGGCAGGTGCCCCTAAACCCCTCTGATAGGGAGATAAACAGCCTTTTCCACCTCACAGGGCCTCTTTCAGTTTAAGGTGTTGCCTTTTGGTTTACATGCTGCCCCTGCCACCTTCCAGTGGTTGATGGATACAATCCTAAAGCCATATTCTAGCTTCTCCAGAGCCTACCTCAATGACATCATCATACATAGTACAACCTGGTCTGAACACATTCACCATCTTTATGTGCTCAGTCGAGCCCTCCGCAGAGCAGGTTTGACAGCCAACCCAAGGAAATGTCATGTGGCCCAGTCGGCTGTAAAATAGCTGGGTCATTTTGTGGGGAATGTACTAATAAACCCCACACAGAAAAGGTCAAAGTGTTGCAAGACCTTAGAGCTTTCTTGGAACTGACCAGGTATTACCAGCAATTCATACAGAACTATTCCACCTTAATCGCCAATCTTTCTGACAAGCTTAAGAATTGACATCCCCAAAAGCTTGTCTGGGAAAGTGAAGACCAAAGAAGCTTTGACAGACTAAAAATAATCCTATGGCAAGAGTCTATCTTGACAATGCTTGACTTCAACCGAGAATGTATTCTTCAGATGGACGCCTATAAGGTCGGAATTGGGAGCGGTATTGTCTCAAGAACATGATGGCTTGGAACCCCCATCTTATACGCAACCCAAATGTGTTTTCCCAAGAGGACTATCCTACACCACTGTGGAGCCGGAAGCCCTAGCCATCAAGTGGGCCATCCTGAACATGCACTGTTATCTCACAGGAGGAAAGTTCTAACCCGTGACTGATCACTCCCCTCTAACCTGGGTGAGTCTGAGAAAAGATTCAAACAACTGAGTCATGAGATGGTTTTGAGATCTACAATCATTTTGTTTCTCAGTGGAACATTGAAAGGGGAAGGAATACAGCAATATGGACTTTTTAAGTAATTTGTTACTTCCCAATCAAGGCGGAGCCTTGCAGTTAACGGGAGACGTATCTGATGAATCTGGACAATTCGTCCATTTCCCCAGAGATGTAGTACCCCATGTGAGGATAGGGAGGTGGGCCTGCTTTCCAAGACCCTCCTTAGGGGTCTGGGCAAGTGGAACCTCACTGGGAGTGACTCCCAGCTAGAGGAGAAGAACTCCTAGTCCAATTGGGCCCTCCCTGAAAGGACTACACTGTCTGTATACATGGGAAGGGAAAGAACGGAGTGTTCTCAGTTCTTTACTACAAGTACCAGCAATCCTCTTCCACCCCATTGGCTTCAGATAATGATGACTGTTACCTGCGGGCCACTGTACATGAAGGACACACCTTTTCTAATCATGATGACATAGATACAGAGAATAAGAACTGTGAATGGAGAGAGACTGGGGAAGATGTGCGCAACTACTACGCAGGGAGGGGAGTCCACGGTACGCAGAGGTGATTCTATGGAAACACGTCTTGGAGGGGCATAGCAATGCACAGCCGGTGAGCTAGCGGTGGCGTAGCAGGGGCAAAGCCCACTAGCTGGATGCTAAGCAGCTGGTGGGTACACTGAGGAAGCAGGATGCTCTGAGTCGGAAAGGAGCCGAGATGGAGGCAAAGCATCTTTTCTGGTGGCGCGACCACTAAAGCTCAGTCGTGGGCCAGGCACCCAGTAACTGACGCCAAAAACAGAAACAAGCAAGGAGCCCGGGTCTCCGAGCTCCACAAAGCGAGTGCCGGTCCAAGCAGGACGAGTACGAACAGGGAGGCGAACGCTCCTGCCATGTGGATGCCAGCGAGGGCGTTAAGCTCTCGGGTCAGGGACTGCAGAAACCATTCTAGGTACGAAACACTGGGAAACCGGAACAAGCACAAGACCCCGGTAATCTGGAATTAAAGTGTTGTGAATAACACAAATCAAGGCTGGAGAAAACACCATAGTCAAAAGAAAATGGACCAGTGGAATGGGAAGACGCAACAGATTATTAACTTTCATACAGATTGTTTAATATTTCATTAATATAAATTTTTCACTTCATTGATGTATGTATAATATAAAATCATAAGACCACCAAATGCATATTATAAATTCAACATTCGTAACTCACACATTCATTCATTACCCCATACTTTCAACGGTAAAACCTATTGGCATATCACGGCAATATAAACTATACTTATTGCTCTTGTTTTCCTGTATTTATGACCCAGCCTATAATTTCAGGTGTCAAAAAGGAAAAAACTCTAGTGTTCCAATTATTCCAGAGGTACACTGTAGGTCGTCGACACGTGTTTCGGTCACAAAGACCTTCTTCAGGACGTAGGGCTCCCGATAGTAATTCAGCCCTTCTTGGAACCATAAAAGCCAATGTTCATTCTAAAAAACATACATACGAAGTCATCAGATGAGCGTCAACCCTCTTCATTTAATACAAGACAATCTATTGTCAAAAAGTGTCTCATTGCTGTAGACACATGCCTACTTACCCCCAATGATCTATTCACAGTAGGGCAAGTTAGCCAATGGAATAAATCCACAACAGAACTCTATCACAATAGAGATATCAGTCACTGTCAACAATTCCAGTGAAGTCGCACACCTCCAATGGAGTCCTCAATGTTGATGCCATCAGCATCCCAGATGCAGTCCACTATGTTGTTGCTCACAGACCCAAATGTAGTCTATACCCCTATACCAAAAAAGGAAATGGAATCATAGTAGGTAACTGTCCTCTACACAAAATATACACACTCAGCATCATTATAATCACAACAGTGACACAGTGTGTTGTTATTCATAAACCCACATGTAGTGTTCACCCCTCTATCAAAAACGGGGGTAAAATCATAGTGGGTAACTGTCCTCTATACAAAATGTAAACACTCGGCATCATAATAATCACAACCGTGACACCGTGCATAATCGTATTCCCACACACGGGGGTGTTACTATAAAATAGTATAACACATCTCTCCGTATAAATCCACCTTCAAAGCTACCAACCGGATACATTGCGTCTCAAATTATCACCTGGTCATTAAGTATTCTTACCAGCGTAATTGGGACAAAGCCTCCACCGGCGATACGCTTACAAACGCGTCTCTCATTCAATTGCCAAACGCAGCGCGACACAAACCTCCTCCTTATATGCGCGCGAACCTCACTAACTCAGCTGTCGGCCTCAGAGGGCCAAATCAGCTGTAAACATAGAAAAGGGGCTCCAGTCCCAACCAGGTGTATGTTATTTTGTTTTTTTCAGACACACCCAGCGGAACGTCGCTCACCCGCCTGTCAATATAGAGAACGGCCTGACCACCCGAACAGGGCTGTAAACACAAACAAGGGACCAAATCCCCACCATACCAAAAATCGTCTATCCAATGGATCTTTTCGTGTGTAAACATGCACAATACATCACAAGTGGGGAGACCTAATTAATATTTACCTAAGTACATCGGTGTCTCTCTGAATAGGTGCAACCTTATCTTATAAACTGGGTCATCGCTACATTGACAAAATGCCAGTTTCATACATATTATAATTAGCCCCACAGTTGTTTATAAAGAGAAACACAGAGAGAAACAGTCAATACATCACAATTCAATGGAGCATACGTGAATCTTTGTAATACTGGCGGCACATTCAAACACATTCAGGCACATTCAGACAAAAAGACTACTACTTGCTCTTATAAACTAGGTAGCCATTACATTGATAAAATACTAGTTCCATATATATTGTAATCGACCCCACACTTATTCATAGAGAAGAACAGTCAGTATATCAATGGGTCATCTCTACATTGACAAAATGCCAGTTTCGTGTATATTGTAATTGGCCCCATAACTGTTCATAAAAAGAGACACAGAGAGAAACAGTCAATACATCACAATTCAATGGAACATACGTGAATTTTTATAACATTTTTATAATATTAACAGCACATTCAGGCAGAGAGACTACTGCCTGCTCTTATAGACTAAGTAACCATAACATTAATAAAATGTTAGTTCCATACATATTGTAGTCGACCCCACAATTATTCATAAAGAAGAACAATCAATGTACCATGATTTCGTGGAGCATAAACAATAAGGAACAGTATAACTCTCTTTTAATCACATCTTGCTTTCATGAAATATGATGTGATAAATTCCCATAAATACTACTACATATGATTAGTTCATTTGTTCATCACTAGTTTGTTCCATTCTACTGATATATTAAGTCCATGCCGGACTGTATCCAGAGTATAAATCCATTTCTGTTCCATACGATGTAGTATCACTTCCATATTTCCACCTCTCATTTTGTTCTTTATATGTTGGAGTACAAACCATCGTAGATCTGTATCTTTGTGCTGGAATTTAGCAAAATGCTCAACTAAAGGTTTATCAGCCACTTTATTTCTTATGCAGCTGCGATGTTCTGAAATTCGCTGTCGAACTTCACGTTTCGTTTTCCCCACATATAACAATCTACACGGGCAACTGATGATATAAATCACATTTTTAGTTAAACAGTTGGTATGATGTTTCATTCCCCATAATATCTTTTTGTAATTTTTTGACCTTTTTTTCCAAATTGAATTCTTTAAACTTTTTTATTTCATCTTCTAATGCCTCTAGTTGTTTTTTCGCATCTTTAATCGTGGTATTGTCTAAAAATGCCTTCTCCAACACCTCGAGCTCCTCTCCTTGTTTTTTAGTCTCTTCATGTGAATGAAGAACATCATACCAACTGTTTAACTAAAAATGTGATTTATATCATCAGTTGCCCGTGTAGATTGTTGCATAAGAAATAAAGTGGCTGATAAACCTTTAGTTGAGCATTTTGCATTTTGCTAAAACCTTTAGTTGAGCATTTTGCTAAATTCCAGCACAAAGATACAGATCTACGATGGTTTGTACTCCAACATATAAAGAACAAAATGAGAGGTGGAAATATGGAAGTGATACTACATCGTATGGAACAGAAATGGATTTATACTCTGGATACAGTCCGGCATGGACTTAATATATCAGTAGAATGGAACAAACTAGTGATGAACAAATGAACTAATCATATGTAGTAGTATTTATGGGAATTTATCACATCATATTTCATGAAAGCAAGATGTGATTAAAAGAGAGTTATACTGTTCCTTATTGTTTATGCTCCACGAAATCATGGTACATTGATTGTTCTTCTTTATGAATAATTGTGGGGTCGACTACAATATGTATGGAACTAACATTTTATTAATGTTATGGTTACTTAGTCTATAAGAGCAGGCAGTAGTCTCTCTGCCTGAATGTGCTGTTAATATTATAAAAATGTTATAAAAATTCACGTATGTTCCATTGAATTGTGATGTATTGACTGTTTCTCTCTGTGTCTCTTTTTATGAACAGTTATGGGGCCAATTACAATATACACGAAACTGGCATTTTGTCAATGTAGAGATGACCCATTGATATACTGACTGTTCTTCTCTATGAATAAGTGTGGGGTCGATTACAATATATATGGAACTAGTATTTTATCAATGTAATGGCTACCTAGTTTATAAGAGCAGGTAGTAGTCTTTTTGTCTGAATGTGCCTGAATGTGTTTGAATGTGCCGCCAGTATTACAAAGATTCACGTATGCTCCATTGAATTGTGATGTATTGACTGTTTCTCTCTGTGTTTCTCTTTATAAACAACTGTGGGGCTAATTATAATATGTATGAAACTGGCATTTTGTCAATGTAGCGATGACCCAGTTTATAAGATAAGGTTGCACCTATTCAGAGAGACACCGATGTACTTAGGTAAATATTAATTAGGTCTCCCCACTTGTGATGTATTGTGCATGTTTACACACGAAAAGATCCATTGGATAGACGATTTTTGGTATGGTGGGGATTTGGTCCCTTGTTTGTGTTTACAGCCATGTTCGGGTGGTCAGGCCGTTCTCTATATTGACAGGCGGGTGAGCGACGTTCCGCTGGGTGTGTCTGAAAAAAACAAAATAACATACACCTGGTTGGGACTGGAGCCCCTTTTCTATGTTTACAGCTGATTTGGCCCTCTGAGGCCGACAGCTGAGTTAGTGAGGTTCGCGCGCATATAAGGAGGAGGTTTGTGTCGCGCTGCGTTTGGCAATTGAATGAGAGACGCGTTTGTAAGCGAATCGCCGGTGGAGGCTTTGTCCCAATTACGCTGGTAAGAATACTTAATGACCGGGTGATAATTTGAGACGCAATGTATCCGGTTGGTAGCTTTGAAGGTGGATTTATACGGAGAGATGTGTTATACTATTTTATAGTAACACCCCCGTGTGTGGGAATACGATTATGCACGGTGTCACGGTTGTGATTATTATGATGCCGAGTGTTTACATTTTGTATAGAGGACAGTTACCCACTATGATTTTACCCCCGTTTTTGATAGAGGGGTGAACACTACATGTGGGTTTATGAATAACAACACACTGTGTCACTGTTGTGATTATAATGATGCTGAGTGTGTATATTTTGTGTAGAGGACAGTTACCTACTATGATTCCATTTCCTTTTTTGGTATAGGGGTATAGACTACATTTGGGTCTGTGAGCAACAACATAGTGGACTGCATCTGGGATGCTGATGGCATCAACATTGAGGACTCCATTGGAGGTGTGCGACTTCACTGGAATTGTTGACAGTGACTGATATCTCTATTGTGATAGAGTTCTGTTGTGGATTTATTCCATTGGCTAACTTGCCCTACTGTGAATAGATCATTGGGGGTAAGTAGGCATGTGTCTACAGCAATGAGACACTTTTTGACAATAGATTGTCTTGTATTAAATGAAGAGGGTTGACGCTCATCTGATGACTTCGTATGTATGTTTTTTAGAATGAACATTGGCTTTTATGGTTCCAAGAAGGGCTGAATTACTATCGGGAGCCCTACGTCCTGAAGAAGGTCTTTGTGACCGAAACACGTGTCGACGACCTACAGTGTACCTCTGGAATAATTGGAACACTAGAGTTTTTTCCTTTTTGACACCTGAAATTATAGGCTGGGTCATAAATACAGGAAAACAAGAGCAATAAGTATAGTTTATATTGCCGTGATATGCCAATAGGTTTTACCGTTGAAAGTATGGGGTAATGAATGAATGTGTGAGTTACGAATGTTGAATTTATAATATGCATTTGGTGGTCTTATGATTTTATATTATACATACATCAATGAAGTGAAAAATTGATATTAATGAAATAATAAACAATCTGTATGAAAGTTAATAATCTGTTGCGTCTTCCCATTCCACTGGTCCATTTTCTTTTGACTATTATGTATTTCACCTGAAGGACCAGGGATCATAATCGCAGGTGTACCCCTTTCATTATTTCTGGAGAAAACACCATGCATGTGAAAGCATGGAACGGCACATGTGCCCACGGAAACAGAGTGAAAGAAACTCAAACACTATCTATGAAGGCTGGAGAAGCCATGCTCAGTTTCAGAAAGTAAGAGAATTATATGGACACACGTCCAGTGGACCAGGGAGTCAAAGGAAGATATGTGATTATATCCAGACTGGGGAAGCCAACAAATGGACAAAAGTGTTTGAATTGAAAGGCCTGAATCCTTCCACAAAGCAACAGGACTTTGGGGGAGTCCCAAATCAAAGAGAGGTGGAATAAAGGGGAATACATGCAAAAGTAATCCTGGAGGGGTACATGAGGACTGGATACTGTGTAGGAATACTCTAACAGAACTTAGAGATGGAGACAAGTCCTCTAAGGGCCGGGCCAGGAAGAAGCCCGTGCAGCGGCTGTTCTGCAAGCCTCCTTTTCTTTTCAGATAGGTTTTTCTGAAGTGATAACGCCAGTTAGTACTTAGGAATTCAGACTCAAAATTCTTTATTCTGGACTACGACGAGCACCCGTAGTTTTTATTTTGAAGGCAGGGAATTTCCCTCATAGTTATAGGGCCAGTTAGACATTTGTCCCCTTATTTGAAGGAACACGTATATATCATGACACATTGTTGTCTGAGTCCTCCTTCTGCTTCGCCACAGTCCCCATATCTGACATATCAACATGACACCTTCAGAGGAGGATGACAACATACATGCTGCAAACCACATGCCGCCACGCAGTGCCCCTGGGGAAGGTAAGAATGGATGTCTCATGTGCCTGGAACAAATAGAGAACTTTTTCTAAGGATGTTGCATTATATCTACTGCACATGATTGCATTTAGTCACCTAGTAAATATTTTGCACCTACTCAGAGATGAATTTGCTCCCCTCATTTCAAGTTTATTTGTGACTTTTTTACCGACTATAGAACTTCCTTACCCTCGGTCCACCCTCATGCCCAACACCCTTGCCCTCCCTCTACCCTCATACCCAACACCCTTGCCCTCCCTCTACACTATCCCCAACACCCTTGCCCTCCATCTACACTCATCCCCAACACCCTTGCCCTCCCTCTACACTCATCCCCAACACCCTTGCCATCCCTCTACACTATCACCAACACCCTTGCCCTCCCTCTACACTATCCCCAACACCCTTGCCCTCCCTCTACACTCATCCCCAACACCCTTGCCCTCCCTCTACACTCATCCCCAACACCCTTGCCCTCCCTCTACACTCATCCCCAACACCCTTGCCATCCCTCTACACTCATACCCAACACCCTTGCCATCCCTCTACACTCATCCCCAACACCCTTGCCCTCCATCTACACTCATCCCCAACACCCTTGCCCTCCCTCTACACTCATCCCCAACACCCTTGCCATCCCTCTACACTATCACCAACACCCTTGCCCTCCCTCTACCCTCATACCCAACACCCTTGCCCTCCCTCTACACTATCCCCAACACCCTTGCCCTCCCTCTACACTCATCCCCAACACCCTTGCCCTCCCTCTACACTCATCCCCAACACCCTTGCCATCCCTCTACACTATCACCAACACCCTTGCCCTCCCTCTACACTCATCCCCAACACCCTTGCCCTCCCTCTACACTATCACCAACACCCTTGCCCTCCCTCTACACTCATCCCCAACACCCTTGCCATCCCTCTACACTATCACCAACACCCTTGCCATCCCTCTACACTATCACCAACACCCTTGCCCTCCCTCTACACTCATCCCTAACACCCTTGCCATCCCTCTACACTATCACCAACACCCTTGCCCTCCCTCTACACTCATCCCCAACACCCCTGTCATCCCTCTACACTATCACCAACACCCTTGCCCTCCCTCTACACTCATCCCCAACACCCTTGCCCTCCCTCTACACTATCACCAACACCCTTGCCCTCCCTCTACACTCATCCCCAACACCCTTGCCCTCCCTCTACACTCATCCCCAACACCCTTGCCATCCCTCTACACTCATACCCAACACCCTTGCCATCCCTCTACACTATCACCAACACCCTTGCCCTCCCTCTACACTCATCCCCAACACCCTTGCCCTCCCTCTACACTCATCCCCAACACCCTTGCCCTCCCTCTACACTATCACCAACACCCTTGCCCTCCCTCTACACTCATCCCCAACACCCTTGCCCTCCCTCTACACTCATCCCCAACACCCTTGCCATCCCTCTACACTATCACCAACACCCTTGCCATCCCTCTACACTATCACCAACACCCTTGCCCTCCCTGTACACTCCTCCCTAACACCCTTGCCATCCCTCTACACTATCACCAACACCCTTGCCCTCCCTCTACACTCATCCCCAACACCCTTGCCCTCCCTCTACACTCATCCCCAACACCCTTGCCCTCCCTCTACACTATCACCAACACCCTTGCCCTCCCTCTACACTCATCCCCAACACCCTTGCCCTCCCTCTACACTCATCCCCAACACCCTTGCCATCCCTCTACACTCATACCCAACACCCTTGCCATCCCTCTACACTCATCCCCAACATCCTTGCCCTCCCTCTACACTCATCCCCAACACCCTTGCCCTCCCTCTACACTCATCCCCAACACCCTTCCCCTCCCTCTACACTTATCCCCAACACCCTTGCCCTCCCTCTACACTCATCCCCAACACCCTTGCCCTCCCTCTACACTCATCCCCAACACCCTTGCCCACCCTCTACACTATCAACAACACCCTTGCCCTCCCTCTACACTCATCCCCAACACCCTTGCCCTCCCTCTACACTCATCCCCAACACCCTTGTCCTCCCTCTACACTATCACCAACACCCTTGCCCTCCCTCTACACTATCAGCAACACCCTTGCCCTCCCTCTACACTCATCCCCAACACCCTTGTCCTCCCTCTACACTATCACCAACACCCTTGCCCACCCTCTACACTATCACCAACACCCTTGCCCTCCCTGTACACTCCTCCCTAACACCCTTGCCATCCCTCTACACTATCACCAACACCCTTGCCCTCCCTCTACACTCATCCCCAACACCCTTGCCCTCCCTCTACACTCATCCCCAACACCCTTGCCCTCCCTCTACACTATCACCAACACCCTTGCCCTCCCTCTACACTCATCCCCAACACCCTTGCCCTCCCTCTACACTCATCCCCAACACCCTTGCCATCCCTCTACACTCATACCCAACACCCTTGCCATCCCTCTACACTCATCCCCAACATCCTTGCCCTCCCTCTACACTCATCCCCAACACCCTTGCCCTCCCTCTACACTCATCCCCAACACCCTTCCCCTCCCTCTACACTTATCCCCAACACCCTTGCCCTCCCTCTACACTCATCCCCAACACCCTTGCCCTCCCTCTACACTCATCCCCAACACCCTTGCCCACCCTCTACACTATCAACAACACCCTTGTCCTCCCTCTACACTATCACCAACACCCTTGCCCTCCCTCTACACTATCAGCAACACCCTTGCCCTCCCTCTACACTCATCCCCAACACCCTTGCCATCCCTCTACACTCATACCCAACACCCTTGCCATCCCTCTACACTCATCCCCAACATCCTTGCCCTCCCTCTACACTCATCCCCAACACCCTTGCCCTCCCTCTACACTCATCCCCAACACCCTTCCCCTCCCTCTACACTTATCCCCAACACCCTTGCCCTCCCTCTACACTCATCCCCAACACCCTTGCCCTCCCTCTACACTCATCCCCAACACCCTTGCCCACCCTCTACACTATCAACAACACCCTTGTCCTCCCTCTACACTATCACCAACACCCTTGCCCTCCCTCTACACTATCAGCAACACCCTTGCCCTCCCTCTACACTCATCCCCAACACCCTTGTCCTCCCTCTACACTATCACCAACACCCTTGCCCTCCCTCTACACTATCAGCAACACCCTTGCCATTCCTCCACTCTCATCCCCAGTATGGTTGTCTCTGGAACAGGAGTCCAAATGGTGTGAGCATGTTCCCATGCCAGATTGCTCGGGTGCGAGTGGCTGAGCGTTGGGACCGACAAAGGGGGCTCCCGGCCAGAGAGGTTCATGGGGTGGACAGAAGTACGGAATCCGGCCCGCTGCCATGCTGCATTGTCTTTGTTCCTGATGATAGTGCCTCTGTCAGCTGGCACATCATCTTGCCCCACAGCATATTTTATGCTGTTGCATATGTGAGTTGGCAGTGCCGGTCCATTGCCCCAGCCATCGATCTGTACCGCATCCCTAATGGTACCTAGGTGTTGCTGCCCCTCCTCTGCTATATTGTCAGGAGTGGCACTCTATTAAGAGTGGCACAGGACACCCAGAAAGGGTTTGGGTGGTTGTGCCAAATAAAGTGGACAGATAAGAACACACACAGCGGAAAGGAAAGAGAACGAAGAGTAAGCAAGAGTAGCAAGGGAAAAGATACAGAATGAATACCCTCTTGGGGTGTATGCAGATATAGGAAAAGAGTATTCCACGAACCTTGGAAATACTCTAGCCTTCTGCACAGTTTGCTATAACAGAGGCCCACGCTGATTGCTCATGACTTGGAACAGCAGCTCTGGGTGTCTGTAATGTAGAAACAGGACAAGGGAAGGGGCAGAGGTTGACTGATGGAAACCAACAGACAAGCTCTGTACAAAAGGGTCTACAAACAGTACAAGAGAAGATACTACAGACAAATCCAGTAAATGAGGTGATAGCAAACTAGCAGAAGGAAATGAAAGGAAAGTCGTGTAACAGGATAGGATAGCAGAGGACAGTAAGGAACAAGGTTGAGAGCTCAGAGGAGCAGGAAAGCAATGAGTAAGCCCACAGGGGTAGGACTGTAAGGTAGAACGCCCAGAGGAAAAGGGCTTAGGGCAGCAGAGTAAAGCAGACTGCACGGCAAGGATCCCGTAAGGGACGGGCAGTAAGGAGTGAACCCTGAGGGACAGGGCCGATGAACGTAGAAGCTAGCAGAGGACTGTGGAGAGCTGCTAGGCCGAGAACCCAGCGGAAAAGGTAGGTAGTAGGCAGCGAAGCGGGATAAGCTGCAAAGTAGGAAGGCCCAGAGGACAAGGGCTGTAGGTTGCCAGAGAGAGGTAGGCTGCAGAGCAGGGAGCCCCAGAGGACAAGGGCTGAAGGCAGCCGGAGTGAGGCAGGCTGCAGGGCAGGGAGCCCAGAGGACAAGGGCTGAGGCAGGAAAGCAGCAGAGCGTGATCAGCTGCAATGTAGAGGGTACGCAGGGCAAGGGCGGAGGCTGGAAGGCAGCAGAGCGTGATCGGCTGCAATGTGGAGAGCCCGGCAGGGCAAGGGCGAAGGCTGGAAGGAAGCAGAGCGTGATCCGCTGCAATGTGGAGAGCCCGGCAGGGCAAGGGCGAAGGCTGGAAGGCAGCAGAGCGTGATCCGCTGCAATGTGGAGAGCCCGGCAGGGCAAGGGCAGAGACTGGAAGGCAGCAGAGCGTGATCGGCTGTAATGTGGAGAGCCCAGCAGGGCAAGGGCGAAGGCTGGAAGGCAGCAGAGCGTGATCCGCTGTAATGTGGAGAGCCCGGCAGGGCAAGGGCGAAGGCTGGAAGGCAGCAGAGCGTGATCAGCTGCAGTGTGGAGAGCCCAGAGGAGCAGGGCTGTGAGGCAGGGAGCCTGGAAGGCTATGGCTGGAGGCAGCAGGGTGGAGCAAGCAACAAGGCAGGGTCCAAGCAGGAGTGAAGGTAAGCAGCATACAAGATCCGTAGAAAGAAGCAAAAGGTGGAGGAAGAACTCTCAGATGCAAGAGGCTGAGCCACTGCAGGCAGCAGCCTTTATACTGCCTAGCCCAGCACAGAGGCAGGCTAATTGGTTGCACCTGGCTAAGCACACCTGCAGGCAATCGGCCACCTCACTTTCTGTTCCTGGGCTGGTGGAAGCAGGGCAAGTCTCTAGGGCTTCTGGGGGGTGTAGTTCCATTGATAACCAATAGGAACAGCCAGGAATCGATGCTTGTAGCCAGGTGCATTCTGGTATGCGTAGTTTGTTGGAAATAATAATTAAGCAGCAAAGTCTCGCAAATGGGAAATAAAGTTTCCAAAGTAAATATAGATAGATCCAAGAGTCTGTTGTAAATAAATGATAAACATATAGTCCAAATTGAGCGTAAATGGATGCGCCCATGGCGCAGGCATGACATATATTTTCAATGCACTCCGGCCGCTGCGCGAAGTTAGTCCGCCTTCTCCAGATGCCTTCAAGGGTCTACTGGGGTAAATGTCAGGGGTGCAGACAGGACCGGTGGATCGCACAGGGACCTGTCCACCTGGACACCAGCTTCCACTGATACAATGGCATCACTATCAGTCCCTGTGTCATTGCCCAGATGCTGGTGTCACTGAACAGGTGGAACAGGTGAGGAGGGGCCTGCAGACTTGTCACATCTTCAGCGGGGCTGGTGGTTGGTGGCATAACACACGGGTGGCTGGTTGAGTGTCTGGTGGCTGACCGGTCTCCGCAGGAGCCCTGCAGGCTGGTGGTGTTGGTGGTGGCATGTGGTGTCGCTGCTTCAGGGGCAGTGTTGGTGGTGGAGGTGGTGTCAGTATCACCGTGCATGGGGTGCGGGCTTGTCAGTACTGGTGTCAGATGTTTTTTTGGCAGGACACCATAACTGCCAGGGTAAAGGGTGGTGGCTAAGGTGCTGGTGGCTGGTGTGGACTCAGTGGTGCCAGTGGCAGGTTGTGGTGAACCAGGCATGATAGCTCTGCTTCCTCGCCCTGGGTGAACCCTGCTTGGGGATGCATGGGATGTAGTCACTGCAGTCACCATGGTGACTGGGGCACAGCTGAACATGACACTCGGGCATTTTGGAGGATGCTGAGCAAAGTCCAACGCGTGAAGGGTGAGTTGGCATGAAGCGGGGTGATTATTCACTCATTAATACATGTGCCTTGACAGATTCATATCTCATGTATCATTTACTTGTATCTCGTTAGATGCTAGCTGTGGTGCTTTCACTGTGGGTTTCAACGTGTTAGACGTATATGGGTTGCGTGTGGCTACAGGGGTTGTGGGTTGGTTATGTGGCCATGGGATGCCCTGATCAGTGCATCTCCAGGTCACACATATATAGATGCTGTGTTATATTTCTGTCATCACAGGCATTTATTGTTAATGTTATTCATTGGACGTGTGTATGGCGCCTGTACATCAGAGAGTGTTTCCAGGCACCACAAGACAAACAGGAAAAGGCCCTATCAGGCCTTGTGACACTTGGATCGTCCAAGTGCAGTAAATAAGTGCCAGGGGGAGAGGAGGTCCCAAGGTTAAGGGAGGGTAAGTGCTAGGGGGGCCGATGCAGGGCTAGTGCGCAGGGAGGCAGTGTTAAGGGTAAAGTGCGAGGAACAGGGTGGAACAGACTCAGTAGGCTAGTTAGGGAGAGGTGCCCGAAGGCAAGAGCTAGTCATTGGGTACTCCGAAAGACTGGTTGGAGGATAGCCTGGCCCCTGTAAGACTCAGAAGGGACCATGCAGCCCGTCATTGCAGCGGGGGGACATTAGCAGGGCAGGGGGAGAGCGAAGAAGCAGGAAAAGAGGAAAGTCTTGAGGAGTTTCCGGAACTTAAGGAGATCCCGCTCAATGCTAAGTGGGGCAGGGAGGCCATTCCAGAGAGAGGCTCCTGCAGAGGAAAGAGATTTACCCCTTACTCTGCTTGGGGAATCGTTTGACCTGCAGAGAGTTAGAGCCAGAGGACCGAAGGGCTCTAGCAGGGAGGTATAGGGAGGGAAAGTTGGATGTAGCACCCAGCCAGGCCCCAGAAAGCCTAGTGGATGATGCAGAGGGGTTTGAATCTGATCCTTGCAGCCACCTAGAGCCAGTGGAGAGATCTTAGAGCTGGAGCCGGAGAGATGCAGTTCCTTGGCTTGAAGAAAAGGATAAGTCTTGCAGCCCTATTCTTGATTAGTTGGAGACGGCGAAGGGAGAACAGAGAGAGATTGAGGAAGAGGCTGTTACACTAGTCCAGCCTGGAGAGGACCAGAGCTCTGGAGGCATTGAGTTTCTGGGGGAAGGTGAGGAAAGGGAGAATGCCTCTGAGGAGGTGTAGCTGAAAGTGGGCCTTCTTGGCAAGGTCTGTGATGTGAGGAGAGAAGGAGAGAGAGGATTCAAAGATGACTCACAGTGTTTTTGCCTCACAGGCAGGGGAGGAGGCCAAAGGAGGGCGGCCATTGATTAGGAGGGAAGGAAGGGGCAGGAGTTCCAATAACAAGGATCTCAGTCTCACTGGCATTAGGGCAGAGGTCATTGGCAGCACACTATGCCTGCATAGCAGTCAGGCAATCGGCAAAGAGAGAACGAGAGGAGATAACACTAGAAATGAGGAGAGACGTTGGAGATCAAGTGAGCAAGAGGGTCAATGTAGATGTTTAAGAGGCAGGGAGAGAGGATAGAGCCCTGAGGGACGCTGCATGTAGATAGTGAAGTAGAGGAGGGAAAGGGGCCCAGTTGAACCTGTGAGGGCTGATTCAAAAGGAACGAGGTTAAAAAAGCAAGTTCCAGGTCTGTGATGCCCAGGGTGTCGCAGAGGCGATTTAAGCGGGTGACATGTTTGACAGTGTCAAAGGCAGAGGACAGATCTAGGAGGAGGAGAACAGAGGGAGAGCAGGAGTCGAGATTAGAGAGCAAGTCGTCACGGGTGTTCAGGAGAGCAGTTTTCGTGCCTCTGGCAGCTCTGAGGCCAGACTGGTGATCATGGAGACAATCAACAGATTCAGTGTGGAGGATAAGTTGGGAGATGACCAGCTTCTCCAAGAGTTTGCCCACGAAGGGGGTAGTGGGGTCCTCCCTAGGTGTCACATGCATTCAGTTGCCCCCCGATTACCCTATGGCCATTTGCTCTGTGGGTTCTGCTGGGGCATTGTGGCCACCTGACGCTACAGCCAGGCACATGCTTTTGGCTTGGGAGAGATAACATGTCTCTCATGCTGTACTGTCCAGTCCCGGGTTGACTGCCTGCTCCGACCTCTGCTCGTCCGATAAGTGGTGAATACTGAACACTTTGTCCTCCCGGGGCATGAGGGTGAATGGCTGCACTGTGTCACCTCCTGCTACAGCTCTCTCTCACCAGTGGATAGTTATTCAACTCTGCACCAGGGCTTTCAGGTCATTCCACCGCTTGCGGCAGTCTTAATTCACAGTGCCCACTGCTGCCACCCTTGCCTCATATCTCTGTCCAGAAGCTGTTCTTCATCTGAGGCACTCCAGGCTGTTCCTCAGCAAGGCTGACATTGTCTTCTGCAAGCCTTTGGGGCTCTGCCTCACTGAATTTAGTTTTCTGCCACCGCATTTTGGGTAGCTT
Organism: Ambystoma mexicanum; assembly: GCF_040938575.1. NCBI lineage: Eukaryota > Metazoa > Chordata > Amphibia > Caudata > Ambystomatidae > Ambystoma > Ambystoma mexicanum. The sequence goes on along the minus strand of NC_090934.1, from coordinate 1,464,459,408 downwards.
CCGTTTGCCTTTTTTCCCTAGCATGTTTGACACTACTTGTGAGCTCATATTGGCAAAAGGAAATGGGTGTTAATGAGGGGATTGTGCATTCAAAGATGGCGTCACTGAGCTTTCCGGTTACTGAAAGATGCTGTTCCTGCGCAGAGCTAATTCTGCGGACAGAATTACTGGTCGGCAATTCCTACATTTTTCCAGTCGTAACATTATTTTCGCTGACAAGGGGGAACTTGCTGATCGGCGTTGGTTTTTGACAGAGGCGTTGCTAGGGGGGGGGCTGAGGGGTTATATCCCCGGGGCTTTTGGTTGTAGCCCCGGATAGAAGCTCAGGGATTACAACTAAAAGGCTAGCTAGCCCCCAGTCCCGACAGTCCCAACATTACCTTAGCCCCTGATCTTTTCCAGACCTAGCAACAACCCTGGTTTTTGATGCTAATTCCACAGGACGGAATAACTGTTACCGCCATAGGTTGCAGTAAACACCGCAGTGCTAATTCCGTCAGAGGTATACAGTTGTTTTGCTTCATTGAGTTTTATAACGAAAAATATTCATCGAAAAAACGAATTGAAAAATAAAGTGGGGGTGGGTAAAGGTATTAAGGGGTTGGAAGGTTAGGGATAAGGATTACATATTAGGGAAGGTTGGGGGGCGACCCCCCAAATATAAAAAAAAATAATTTCGACAGGGTTTTTCAATGTAAAATGTTCATAAAAAACAAATAGAAAAAAACTGGTAGCAAAAGAACATAGAACATAGGACCTCGCCGGGACGATATAGTGATCATGGTAATCAATTTCTGTCATTTGTACAGTGCCTTTCACCATAATTATGCTGCCAACGTGCTGTTGGTTGAACGCCCTTGGAGGGATCCAAGTCCGAAGTATGGGGGATGGGCGTGTGTGCATTTCGGCCATTAAAGTTATGAGGGGGCGGCCAAGACCCTGCTAGTCACCCATGTCTGAATGACATGTGGATGAGTGTCATGCGATGAAGTAGTAGTAGCTTGACAAATACCCTCTTTGGTTCCCTCCTCCTTCTCCTCACCTGCACTCGGTTCTTCTGAGGAACTGTCTGTGTCTATGGCTCTCCTTTCTCTCCAAAGGTCCAGTCCTTTCCTGTTGAGTTTGGGACGAGCTCCACTGGAAGCCACCCTGCCCGCTGTCAAACAGCAAGGCAGAAGGGACCCTCAGGGAGTCCGCCCCCAATACCAGGGAAAAGCGTGGCTGAAAAACCCTGGTGTGCTTGGATGTAGTAGCACTACGAATATGGAGGCCGAAGGCTTTCCGTTGATATAGATGAGAGGACTTCAATTCCCAGAAAACACTGCTGGAGTCGAGCTAGCGTACGTAGTTCTGTTTGGATGGAGACCGTAGCCGAGGAACGAGGAAGAAGTCTGCAGAAGGCTGCGATGGGAATGAGCATACAATCGTAGATGTATGTACAACAAGTTAGTAAAGAGCATTAAAGTGGTAGACGGATCAAGGATGACAAAGTGGGAGGAACTGAGGTGTAGAGGAATCTCCAAGAGAGAACAAAGGCTCAAGCGGGAAAAAACAAGGGGAGTCAGGGAGGAGCACTAGCGTACAAAACCTGGCGAGGAAAGCAAGGTTGCAACGCAACGATTACCGCGAGTGACGCCTATATATATGCGTCATGACGTTAATGCGTCATGACGGTAACGTGCAGTACGTGAGAAACTAGACCGCTGGTGGAGGAACGGAATCAGCCCTTCCATCGGCTCCATAGCTTCCATGGAGCGCGCGTCATGACAGTATAACCCCTTCGCCAAGGCCGTCCTCCAGGCTTGCCCGGATGGTGTCTGTGGAATATGCGTAGGAGTCTGGAGGCATGTAGATTTTTGGCTGGTTCCCAAGATCTTTCTGTCCAAGGGTATCCTTTCCACAGTACGAGGTATTGAAGGATTCCGTGTTTGTAACGTGAGTCTAAGATGCGTGAAACCTCATACTCTTTGGTGTCATCATCCACACTGGGTATCCTTCTTCTGGAGGTTCTCAGAAAAGGATCAGGTATATATTCCTTAAGAAGCGAGGTATGGAACACTGGATGTATTCTTCGAAGAGAGTGCGGGAGGTTTAGCCGAAAGGCCACAGGATTGATCCGTTGATTTATGGAAAACGGTCCAATATATCTCGGAGTGAATTTACCTGAGTGGACTCTCCGGGGAAGGTATTTAGTGGATAACCATACCTTGCTTCCTATCTTCCAATCAGGATTAGGTCTTCTGTTTTTATCAGCCCATCTCTTGTAAGTCTGGCGACTGGCTAACAGGGTTTCTTGAGCAGACCTATGAGTTTGTTTCAGAGTGTCCAGTAGTAGGTCTATAGTAGGGACATTAGTGGGTTGAATAGCAGGAAATGGGATGTGTTTGGGTTCGTACCCATATGTACATTTGAAAGGACTCATTCCTATTGCAGTATGCTTGGTGTTGTTATACGAGAATTCTGCAACCGATAAGAGATGATACCAGTTATCCTGAGTCTGGTTGCAGTAACATCTTAGGTACTGTTCAAGTGTCGCGTTGAGGCGTTCGGTCTGTCCGTTTGTTTCTGGGTGAAAGCCAGAAGACAACGCTCTCTGAATCTGCAACTGTTTACACAAGGTAGTCCAGAACCTGGAGGTGAACTGGGTTCCTCGATCAGACACAATTGAGGAAGGCAGACCATGGAGACGGACTACCTCCTTTAAGAACATGTCTGCTGTGGTAGTGGCAGAAGGAGTGCCTTTAAGAGGAATGAAATGAGCCAGCTTACTGAAGGAGTCGACCACTACCATGATGGCAGAACATCCTCCCGATTTGGGTAACTCAACGATAAAATCCATAGATATATGTTGCCAAGGTCCAGCAGGTGGTTCCTCTTGTTGTAGCAGCCCCAATGGTTTAGCCGAACTGTGTTTGCTTTGAGCACAAACTGGACAGGAAGAGACGTACTCCACAACATCCTTATTCATCTTTGGCCACCAGAAATTCCTCTTCAATAGTTCTAGTGTAGCAGTACGGCCCTTGTGACCAGCCATGGGAAGATCATGGCACCACGAAAGAGCTTGGTTCTGGAGTTCTTGGGTGGGTAGGTAAAGCAAGTCATTTTTAAACAGGTATTCTCCTTTGTAGGATAGAGAGGGGTCTCTTGGAAGAGAGGTGGTTTTCTGGGCTTGCAGCACCTGTTGTAAATAATTATTTACTATTCCTATGAATCTCTTCCCATTGAGCAGCCATTCCTGTTCGGGGTGATTCCCTGATCCTTCTTGATGGCTGCGGGAGAGTGCATCAGCTAAGTGATTGTCTTTGCCCGGTAGGTATGTGAGTATGAAATCAAATTGGGAGAAGTAGTAAGCCCAACGAGCATGACGTGAGTTCTTGCATTCCATCTGTTGGAGAATACTTAGGTTCCTGTGGTCTGTTCGTACCTGAAACGGGTATTTTGCTCCTTGCAACAAATGGCGCCATTCCTCACAAGCCTGTTTAATTGCTAACAGTTCCTTTTCAATCACTGAATAGTTTCTTTCACTGGAGGTGAGTGTCCTGGAATAATAGGCAATGGGATGTTCAAGTTGATCCTCCTTCCTTTGTAGCAGAGCTGCTCCAATAGCCCCTTGTGAGGCGTCAGCTTCTACGATAAAGGGTTGAGACTGATCAGGCTGCCTGAGGATAGGTGCTGAGGTAAATACTTGTTTGAGCTGATGAAAAGCGTAATCTGCTTCTGACGTCCAACGGAACTTCACCCCTTGCTTTAGCAAAGCTGTGATAGGTAGGACTATGTTGGAGAAGCCTGTGATGAATTTACGATAGAAATTTGTCAGCCCCAAGAACCTCTGGATGTCCTTGACAGAGTTGGGAACAGGCCAATCGTTAATAGAAGTAGTCTTGTTAGGGTCCATCTCAATGCGGTTTTCTGACAGTATAAAGCCCAAATATGAAACTGTAGAAACCTCAAAAAGACATTTCTCTGGTTTGACTAATAGGTGGTGGTCTCGAAGTCTCTTGAGCACTTCTATTACGTGTAGACGATGTTGTTCAATAGTGTGAGAGTACACTAAGATGTCATCCAAGTAGACTACAGTGGACTTGAACAGAAGATCACAAAAGACCTTGTCCATAAATCTTTGGAACTGGGCTGGCGCGTTAACCAAACCAAAGGGCATTACCTTGTACTCAAAATGACCTAATGGAGTACGAAAGGCGGTCTTCCATTCATCCCCTTGTTTGATTCGTAGGAGATGATAAGCCCCTCTGAGGTCTAGTTTGGTGAACCATCTTGCCCCTTGTACAGCTTCCATGATCTCCTTTATCAGAGGCATCGGGTATCGATCTCGGATGGTTTGACTATTCAGGCCCCTGAAGTCAATACAAGGTCTGAGTTCCTTGGTTCCCCTCTTTGGTATAAAGAACAGAGAAGCTCCAGCTGAGGAAGTAGATTCTTGTATCAAGCCATTTTGTAGATTGCTGGCTAGGTAGTCTCTTAATGCTTCCTTCTCCGGGAGGGATAAGGGATACATCCTCCCAAATGGAACTACCGCATTAGGTATAAGGTCGATCTTACAGTCCTCGGCTCGATGTGGAGGAAGAGGTCTAGGAAGAGTGTCAGCAAATATGTCGGTATATTCTTGATAGACTACAGGAATGGAGTTAATACTCCTCGCTGGCACTGTGTCACCCTGATGTGAATGTTGCCCTTCCTCCTTCAAACAGGACTGCATACAAAGGTCAGACCTGAACTCTATAATGTTAGTTACCCAGTCGATTCCCGGATTGTGTTTTCTTAACCAGGGTATCCCGAGTATCACGGGAAAGTGGGCAGCCTTAATCAGATCGAATATCACGGTTTCATGGTGATTCTTCATCTTAACCATGACTTCTGTGGTTTCTTGTCGGATAAGACCGGAAGACAAGGGGGTACCATCCACTCCTTCGACCGGTATGGGTTGAGGCTTTTCTCTCCTAGGAATAGCGTATTTACTGGCCCATTGGTCGTCCATAAAGTTCCCAGCTGCACCACAGTCAAGCATTGCCAGACACTCAACTGCTTGGGTAGAGGTCCATTCCAGAACGATCTTTAGGACCATAAGTTGGTTTGAGGGAGTACATGGTATAGGTGGATTTGTAACACAGGGATTAGCAAGAGAAGCCCCTTCCGTGTCCCTGCTCAGGGTCAGGGTCTGTCGTTTCCCGATCTTCGGGGAGGTACTTCCGGACAATCTCTTAGAAGGTGCTTCTCAGAACCGCAATACATGCACAAGTGCAGGTCTTTTCGTCTCTTTCTTTCTGCTGCGCTGAGGGGACCCCTTGCTGCACCTATTTGCATGGGCTCTTCAGTCTGGGAAAGAGACCTGTCTGGAGTGGCAGGCGTGTATGAGGATGGTGTAAAAGGCGGATTGGATCTGGTCTTCCTTCTTTCTGCTCGTCTCTCGGAAATTCGAAATTCCATCTGGAGGGTCAGAGCGACCAGTTCTTGGAAGGAGGAGGGTCTTGATACTCGAGAGAGTTCATCCTTCAAGTCTTCATGTAGTCCTCTCCTAAAGAGAGTCTGCTTAACTGAGTCAGGCCATCCTGTCTCCAATGCTATCCTCTGGAAGTTTGAGGCATAGGTTTGAACATCAACAAGACCTTGTTTGAGGTCTAGTATGTTTTCATAGGACGAGTACAAGGTCTCGGTCCTTTCAAAGCGTTCTCTGAATTGTAGTACAAAGGCATTGTAATCATTCAGAACAGGATCAGTTTCTGTAACTAACGGGGTAGCCCATGCTAGAGCGTTACCCCCAAGGTTTGAGACGAGGAAGCCTACTTTTGCTTTGTCGGATTCATACATCCTTGGGCGAAAAGTGTAGTATACTCTACAGGCATCGAGGAATTCCTTAATCTTCTTGGGGTTCCCTTCATACTTCCCACAAGGTAAGGGCATGGGTGGGAGATCTCCCCGAACTTCTTCTCTCAGAATCATTTGTTGTCTCAGAGCGGCATTGTCAGCCTTAAGGGCGGTATTTTCTACCCTCATGGTTTGGAGCTCAGCAGTTATCCCCTGTATGGCATTGACCAATTCTTGATACTGCTCTAAGCTAGCCATCCTTAGGCGTTGCAAACTGTCATGCGATGAAGTAGTAGTAGCTTGACAAATACCCTCTTTGGTTCCCTCCTCCTTCTCCTCACCTGCACTCGGTTCTTCTGAGGAACTGTCTGTGTCTATGGCTCTCCTTTCTCTCCAAAGGTCCAGTCCTTTCCTGTTGAGTTTGGGACGAGCTCCACTGGAAGCCACCCTGCCCGCTGTCAAACAGCAAGGCAGAAGGGACCCTCAGGGAGTCCGCCCCCAATACCAGGGAAAAGCGTGGCTGAAAAACCCTGGTGTGCTTGGATGTAGTAGCACTACGAATATGGAGGCCGAAGGCTTTCCGTTGATATAGATGAGAGGACTTCAATTCCCAGAAAACACTGCTGGAGTCGAGCTAGCGTACGTAGTTCTGTTTGGATGGAGACCGTAGCAGAGGAACGAGGAAGAAGTCTGCAGAAGGCTGCGATAGGAATGAGCATACAATCGTAGATGTATGTACAACAAGTTAGTAAAGAGCATTAAAGTGGTAGACGGATCAAGGATGACAAAGTGGGAGGAACTGAGGTGTAGAGGAATCTCCAAGAGAGAACAAAGGCTCAAGCGGGAAAAAACAAGGGGAGTCAGGGAGGAGCACTAGCGTACAAAACCTGGCGAGGAAAGCAAGGTTGCAACGCAACGATTACCGCGAGTGACGCCTATATATATGCGTCATGACGTTAATGCGTCATGACGGTAACGTGCAGTACGTGAGAAACTAGACCGCTGGTGGAGGAACGGAATCAGCCCTTCCATCGGCTCCATAGCTTCCATGGAGCGCGCGTCATGACAGTGAGTGGCAAGGCTAAAAGACTAGTAGATTAGCAGGAGGGGTAGGTAATGTATGCACATAGCAACCCTTCACATTTTGAGCCGTGACCGGTAGCTTCATTCTTATGGCAGGGGTGTTGTGTAACAGTGTTTGAGTTTGTATGTGAGAGCGGGTGCGTGTTTGGGAGTGAGGCTGTGCCTTTGGCTAAGTTGCGAAAGGTGCCGAGTGCAAAAGGAAAAAAAGGGTTTGCTATACATTCAACATTTTCTAACCCCTATGTTCCATTTATGTACAAAGAGCAGGGCTAAGTGCTTTAGAGGGATACATTGCCATCCCCAGGTCCTTAGAGTGCTTCCACTCCCGTGTCTAGTTGCAGCAGCAATACCCACCCTCTCTGAGGACCTTAGAGGGATACATTGCCATCCCCAGGTCCTTCGAGTGCTTCCACTCCCGTGTCTAGTTGCAGCAGCAATACCCGCCCTCTCTGAGGACCTTAGAGGGATACATTGCCATCCCCAGGTCCTTCGAGGGCTTCCACTCCCGTGTCTAGTTGCAGCAGCAATACCCGCCTTCTCTGAGGACCTTAGAGGGATACATTGCCATCCCCAGGTCCTTCGAGGGCTTCCACTCCCGTGTCTAGTTGCAGCAGCAATACCCACCCTCTCTGAGGACCTTAGAGGGATACATTGCCATCCCCAGGTCCTTCGAGGGCTTCCACTCCCGTGTCCAGTTGCAGCAGCAATACCCGCCCTCTCTGAGGACCTTAGAGGGATACATTGCCATCCCCAGGTCCTTCGAGGGCTTCCACTCCCGTGTCGAGTTGCAGCAGCAATACCCGCCCTCTCTGAGGACCTTAGAGGGATACATTGCCATCCCCAGGTCCTTCGAGGGCTTCCACTCCCGTGTCTAGTTGCAGCAGCAATACCCGCCCTCTCTGAGGACCTTAGAGTGATACATTGCCATCCCCAGGTCCTTCGAGGGCTTCCACTCCTGTGTCCAGTTGCAGCAGCAATACCCACCCTCTCTGAGGACCTTAGAGGGATACATTGCCATCCCCAGGTCCTTCGAGGACTTCCATATCCGTGTCCAGTTGCAGCAGCAATACCCACCCTCTCTGAGGACCTTAGAGGGATACATTGCCATAAATTGTTCACCTCTACCCATTTTGCGGTTCGAACTGGGGCTGACCTCCTTATGCAGCAGAGTTAAATGGAGAATGTGTTCCTTTTTTCGCAAAAGCCTACTTGGAGCGGCCGATAACAATATTTTGAGTACGGTTGCTCGCCAATTGTCTACCTCCACTTCTGTTTTTCCCTTAAAATGGCGAAATTATGTTATGGACATTCTGGTTGAAGCTAACATCTCGCTTCAATTTCTTATTGAAAATCCGATCCGTGCTAAAAAAAAGTATTTTCAATGGGATTGGATTAAAAACTACGAGTCATGTATAAAATACAGAGACTTTGATGTCAACTGCTTTTGGACAAAATGCGTGGGTCAAGCGGCTAGTTATCTTTTGAAATGTCCATCTGCAAACATCCGCAATAAGTTATTGCGGTTGAGACTAAACTTCTGGTCAACGGCAGAAGTGCTGGCGAGGCGAAAAATAATTCCCGCCGATTTAAACTTCTGTCGCTTTTGCGAGAACCAATGTGCAAGAGAAACCTTGCCGCATATAATTGTCTCCTGCCCTTCCCTGCAGGCCATGCGAGAGAAATATTTTAATAATCTGTTGAATCTGTACATGGCAAGAGATGAAAGTGAGATATGGAGCATTTTATTTAAGAGTGTTAGATTCTCGATTATGAAGGCTTTGGTGCATTTTTTGGAAGCTGTGCTACCTGCTGAAATATGTCTCTAATATAGATGCAATTTCCAACATACTTTGCAGCAGCTTTGTCAATTGACAATTGTAAAAGCACCTTTAGCACTTTAGCCGTAGATTTTGTTTGAAATTTATTTTAGTTTTCTCATTAATTGCTCCTTCATACCTCTCTTTGTCTGTTTTAATTTGTAATCCCTTGTTTTAACATGTGTTTGTTACTGTGTCAAAGGAAATTGTTATTTTATATGCTATTGGTTTTGAAAAGTTGAATAATTCAGCTATTTCAAAATAAAAAAAATAAAAAAATACATTGCCATCCCCAGGACCTTCGAGTGCTTCCACTCCCGTGTCTAGTTGCAGCAGCAATACCCACTCTCTCTGAGGACCTTAGAGGGATACATTGCCATCCCCAGGTCCTTCGAGTGCTTCCACTCCCGTGTCTAGTTGCAGCAGCAATACCCACCCTCTCTGAGGACCTTAGAGTGATACATTGCCATCCCCAGGTCCTTCGAGTGCTTCCACTCCCGTGTCTAGTTGCAGCAGCAATACCCACCCTCTCTAAGGCCCTTAGAGTGATACATTGCCATCCCCAGGTCCTTCGAGTGCTTCCACTCCCGTGTCTAGTTGCAGCAGCAATACCCACCCTCCACCCTCATGCATTTGAGTTATATAACAGTGCTGACTCCAGCGGTGATTCAAATGCAGCCGATTATCCTCCTCGAGATCGCTCCAAATGCTTCACCTAAAGGAGCGTCTAAGTGCGATGCAGTGCCCACACTCAGAGCCTGTTTGAGTGCAAACCCCGGCTCGCCCTCAGAGTTCTCGGCATGTGCAAGTTCATGGAAGCCCTCTTGACTCCTCCAGATTGGGGGAGGCAGAGGCTCAGGGGAAGTGGGTGGGGCAAGAGCTCACAGAATAAATCAAAGATGAGGCAAGGTTCCTGAAAGGCAGATAGGTGGGAGTGGGGTTTGACTGCTGGTTGGTGCTAGTGTGGGTGGGGAGTGCGTGGGCGTTCAGGATGCAGGGTGGGTCAGCCAGTTTTTGTGACCCTTTATGAGATGGAGAGAGAGGGGAGGGGGTTCCAGAAGTTGGGTGCAAGGACGGAGAAGAAGGCTCCTCCTAGTCTGGAGAACTTGAAGGTGGGAACTACCAGGAGGTGTGCTGAAACTGATCAGAGCATTCACGTGGGGCGGTAGCGTGTGAGTTTGTTTTGGAGGAAAGCAGAGCCTTTCTTATGGATGGCACGGTGGATAATGCACATGGCTTTTAAGGAGGCCCGTCGGCTGTCGGGCAGCCAGCGAAGTGGCCTGTGTGCGAGGGGGATGTGTTCTCTAGAGGAGGCAGCGAGGAGGAGCCTTGATGCAGAGTTTTGGATCCATTGGAGCTTTCCGAGTAGATATGCAGGCGCGACCAGGTAGAGGGAGTTTGAGTAGTCTAGGCGCGAGAGGATGATGGCCATGATTGCGTAGACTCTATGGGGTTAGGAGTGATATGGAAGATCTGCCTCAGGATGCGGAGGTGGAAGGTGCACGATCTGGAGACGGCATCAATGTGGCAAGGCAGGGTAAGTCTGAGCTAAAAGTGCATCCTAGGCTTTTGACTGAGGGCAAAGTAGTGGGCGGGGGTCCTAAGGAAGGCAGCCACGGGGTACGTTGGGAAAAGAGAGCTGTTGTGCTGCAGATTAAGATTTCAGTTTTCCCAGGATTGAAGAGGGGGTGGTTGTTCGTCGGCCAGTGGTCTATGTCTGGATGCAATGTCTGGGTGGTTGAAGAAGGGGGGTTGGGGATCTTGAAGATGATCTGAGTATCATCAGCGTAGTTGTAACAGGTGGGATTGTGGGAGCAAATGTGCATTGGGAAGGGCGAAAGGTAGAGGTTGAATAGGAGAGGGGAGAGGGAGGCTTCCTGAGGGACTCTGTGGGGGACTGTGTGGGGAGGCAGTGGAGAAAGGAGGGAGGGAGAATGATTTGGGAGCAGTCAGAGAGGAAAGAGGAGATCCATCCAAGGGTGGTGCCCCTGATGCTTAGGTTGAAGAGTCTGTTTGTGAGAACGGAGTGGTTGATCGTGTCGAAAGCTGCTGAGAATTCAAGCGGCACAGCCTTCAGAGTCTGCTGTTCTTTTCAGGTCGTCCCAGATTGAGACATGGGAGGATTCAGTTCCATTAAGGGTCTGTAGCCTGCCTGGGAGGGGTTAAGAAAGCCGTGGGCTACTGTGAAGGGGCTGAGCTGGGAATAGGCACTGCAATCTAGTAGTCTGGCTATGAAGCTATTGTTAGAAATGGGGTGCTAACTGGAGGGGAGGAAAGGCACGAGAGAGGGCTTTTTTAATAGAGGTTTCTGTGAGAAACCTGAGGGCGTCCTCGCATTTTCTCCCCTTGGGTTCTCTGCTCAGTTGGCCACGGGAAGGCCATCTCTCTTGGATCCCGACCCTGGCGGTGGAAAAGCGAGATGCGGATCAACTGGTTCCTCAGAGATTGGGAGTGGGGCATCCGCAGGGAAGACATGGTATCCCGCTTTCCCTATTGAAGACCAATCTAACCTTTATGTGTTATTGCAAAACCTCTCCATCAATTCCCCTCATTTGACATTTAAAAGTACTGGGACGAGGAAGAGGAGACTAAGAGTAATGCATACTACACATACATTTTACCACTCTGCTACTGGGACGAGGAAGATGTCTGCAGAGTATGGTGAGAGTCTGCCATGTCCCATTGATTATAGTCAGGCAAACCTAATGAAGGGTGCACACCTGCAACCTGTTAGGGGGTTGCAGGTGTATACAATGAGAGCCAGAGAATGGTACATAGAGAAGCTGAAACAGGGAGGCCTGTGGGGAAGAGGCCAGAAGGGGACCCTTTCCGGGAGGAGGCAGCCATGGTGGGACCTGTGAAGGAGCCAGGACGCCCCGCCAGCAGCCCAGAGAGGGAGCCTCAGTATCGTGGAACTTTGCAGGAGGAAGAAGGACGCTGTCTGTGTCCCCATCAAGGCTGCGCATCTACCAGCGTGTGAGAGGCAGGCCCTGGTGTGCAAGCGGGGCTCGCAGGAGATGGTTCGCCCATGGGAGCTGCGGGAGCCTCTCAGCAATGACGCTGTGTACCAGTGAGTGTCGGGGAGAGGCACCCGATAACCGGGCCGTTCATAAGCAGACTGCGAATAACGTAAGGAATGCATTCTGTTTACTGAACTGCACAGATAGTCGAAAGTAAGCACCATTAATACTTGTTGAATGTCAAACTGAATAACAACTTTAAAATCAACCATATCGAGTGCATATTGAATACCAAATTGAAGTAAAACATTAATCAATGCATATCTATTGAATACCGAACTGAAAACGTAACGAGTGCATATTTGAACACCAAAGTGAAGGAAAACTTCAAATCAAGCATAACGAATGCACATTGAATATCAAACTAAATGAAAGCTTGAAAATTAGTAAAGTGAATATTTGTTGGGTGTTGAACTGAATGAAACGTTTCAATTTTGCTTATTGAGCATGGAACTCAGTAACATTCTTAATGGGATAAGTAAAGGACAGCCAAAGAGTAAGTGCCCATGTGAAAACAGCGCAGAAGAAAGAGCGCAAGTGTGAAAGAGTGTTATAGGAAGGTGGGACATGAGCAAGACCACCATAAAGTGAGCTTTATGGATAATTGCAGTGTGACAAGGCCAAAGACTGGCAAGAGGTATGTGACACTTTGGGGCAGAGTCAAGAGGCTAATCAGGAGAAACCAAAGGAGTGTGAATATTACACATAAGCCAAGAGTCCAACCAAGAGAGGCTACAAGAATGCAACTCTATACACAGGGACACGTTTGGAAAACCTGTGTAGGCTGAGCAGCCTAGGGATTCTGGCTGCGTGACCTGTGTTGGGTGGACCGTGCGGTCTGTCAACTGTGCCTAGATCAGTGAGCCCAGAACTGTCAGAACCAATGACATTGTTTAAACTAAAGACTTGCAGAAGGGGACCCTGAGACTCAAGGAATTGTGAATCTTGTCTTGGGAATGAAGCCTCAAGACCCTTTCTGCTTTGGAACTTTGTTGCTTGAAACTTGGGGAAGGGGGAGCTGGAGAAGAAGCTACGAGCTGGACGAAGCTCAGAACGTTATGTTGATCACCGTTACTTTCATTATTGACCTCCCTATACATTGTTTAGCTTCAGTTGTTTTAGTTGTGAGGGCAAGGATAGGTTTTGGACACAGACAGACTTTTAAGTTGAACTCTTTGACTCAGACTTTCCTTAGTTTCCTTCAGGTAGGGAAATCCCACCTTAGCATAGGGCAAGTTAGGCCTTGACCATCTTGACATTTAAGCTAATAAATATTCTGTTGTCTGTGTCTTACTTCACGATGCCTTCACATTTGACACGAGAGTTGGCCCTGCAACAAGGCTCAAAACTGAATGGTTCAGGACATTGCATACTGGGTTAACCGCCTTGCAGCCCTACAGGCTGACTCTTAAAAATGTGAAGGCAGCCTATAGCTTTGGTCACCAGTGCAGGTGGTCCCAAGCAAAATGCTCTTTGTTCTGGCCCCCAGAACACTGCTGTATCCATACAGGAGATTATTCAAGGGCAGGTCTATGAGATACAGACCAGGAAAGATGAAAGGTGCAGGAAGGATTCCATCAAAGTATCCCACAAAAAAGGAGCAGCGCTTTGCGGCACAGATGGGTTCTTGTAGCTGCAGGAACTGAAGAGAACAGGCTGTTATGGGAGTGGTGTGTTTCCACTGTGCTGCAGGACCAGGCTGTGGGAAGCCATCAACACACAACCTTACATGGTGGCTGTGTACTCTCACTGCCTAAAGGACCTAAACAGTTGTGCAAAGACTAGAAGAGGCCTATTTGAAAGAAGGTGGAAGAACACTCCCATGGGCCGCAACTCACAGGAGATGTCTGACCGCCCCGTCTGAAGCTGAGGCAGTGGGTGGAGAAGGGTAAGACCATTATAAAAATAGGATGTCTTGGGGGTGTTGAAGACACAAGGGGGAAAGAGTGCTAGTGCACAAATGCACAATACATGCTTATCAGTGTCCATAAATTCAGTTTTCACACACATATATAGACAGGGGCAGACTGACACCCTACCTCCTCTTCCAGGTGGTCTGACGGACACATCTGTATAGGATAAGCTGGAGGAAGACAATTATGATGCAGGCAAACATGGCAACAGTGCAAAGGAGGAACTGTCCTCCCAAGATTCCATTAGCAGGGCCACAATCCTTTTACCAAACCCGCCACACCAACCCTCTCATTGCATCAAATGACCACCACCGTCCCTTTCAACCGAAGCTACTTCAGAGACTGGCGTTGGGGGATATAGTGTGGTGGCTTTCAATTGATAATCAGGACAGTCAACAAACCTACACCAGAGAAGTCTGAGCAATACCAGGGCACAACTTCCTCTCTTCACTGCTCTGTCCCTTCGGGCCATCCCTGAGCAAGAGCAATAGAGGGTGCGCCAGGGGAGGTGGCCCAACAGGGGAGAAAGTAGGGGGGCTGTGATCCAGATACACCAGACATTGGAGTAAATGCAGCAGCATATGCGTGTTTCCAACATCCTAAAATAAGCTGCATTGGAAAAAGCCTCTCAGAAATGCAATGAGGCGGCTGCTGATTCGGCTGAGGCGGTTGCTGATTCGGCTGAGGCAGCGGCTGCCCAAGAGGATTCAAATTAAAATGTGTCTACTGCCCGGTCTGAGGTGGCTGCCACTTAAGCGCAAACACAGGAGCATGGCCAAGGGGTGAGCCGTCTTCCACAGAGCTACAGACATACATTTGTTAGAGTCCACTGCATGTGCCTCGTGAGTGCAGACCAGTGCACCGCAAACATTTGGGAAGCCTGCAAAGGAATTCCCCCTTTACACTGTGGAAGGAAACAGTGTTTCCCTGCTTTACGCACCATGGCCTTCAGGAGGACCTGGCTTAAGCTCTTTGAGGAGGTTGGCTGGGTTATACCATGGGCCCCACTACAGAGCTAAGGAAAGGGTCTGCGGCAGGAAAATTGAGTCCTGTCATGGACTTTAGCAGGAGAAATATGACAGTGAGAATAGTATTATTGTACTCAAGGCCATCACAGAGGTAACCATTATAGCCAGAATGGTTGCTATGTCCAGCCTGTAGGTGGTGAGCACCTGTCAATAAGACAAATCACTCAGTGAGTGACAGTCTGGGTCTCAGCACCCTGGGTCTCAGCACCCTGGGTCTCAGCACCCTGGGTTCCATCCTCTGCTGGCCTTTTTCCTGGAATGCAGGATCCTCATCTGCCTCTAGAGGCGCTGCCGTTGTGATTTTGAGATTTGCCTATGGGCAATCAAAGGTCGCCGTACTGCACCCAGGATGCGCTGTGGCCTGTGTTAGTGCCCGCTGCCGTACCTCATGGGCTTGTTTATTTCTGAGCACTGGCACTCATTACCACTGACTCAATCTGATTATGATGTTGTGTTTTGGGAACGTTTGGGAACTTTATTATTTTAGCTGTGAGCCAGTCATTGGCACATAACAAGCTAGCGCAGTGTGCATGGCCCATGCTTTGCTTAATCCTGGGCCAGCTCATTGTTATTCATGAGCCTGATCAGCCATGCTGGCGCTGCAGTGCTCCTGAATACCCATGAGCTGGAAGGTGGCGGCGCTGGTCTCTTGTGCGGCCGTGCACGCACACTGCCGCAGTGGCGCCGCTCCGCTACTCTCATAACTGGTAGCTGGCTGGATGACTCTGGCAGGTGCAGGCAGCAGTGAGGCAGCCGTGTCGCCAGGTGCAACTGCCTAGTTCAGCAGGCAGGTGCCAGGGATGAAGGTGGCACATGTCACACACAGCTCTGGCTCGCTGTTTCTCTGCAAGGAGGGGGGGGGGGGGTCTTAGCATGCACGTGGGCCGGATTCACAGAAGTGTTTTATAATGGCGCAATCCCATAGGAACACGTTCTGGGAATCAGGCTTGTTAAGCAAGGCACTGAGCCTTTCTCTTCTGGTATGTAGCCACAACGGGGTGCGCAGACGCAAAGGCATGTGCCAAGCAGCCTACACACTGAAGCGCACACTAGCACGTGACTGCGATTGGGGTGCACCTTTGCCGGTAGCATTAGCAGAGCTGATGGGCAGGCGGGCATACGCTACAGATTGGACACCAGGACAGTCACCAGCCTGCACCACCACAGTGGCAACAAGGCGGGAAAGAAGGCCGCTGCCAGGGCAGGTGACCGCTGAGGGCGAAACCTATGCAAGATCTTGCCATTTGTGACAGGCAGGCTCATAAATCCAGTCATTTTTTTTCAAACTTTATATAGCGCTTTAATCTTAAGCACTTTACATGGGACCTATTTGCATACATTACTATTGTTACCCAATCGAACTTGGTACTCATCTATCGACCTCGAAAGGTGGAAAGGCTGAGTTGGCCTTGCCGGGATTTGAACCTGCAACCTGCAGATCAAACACAGATCACAGCAACAAACGTTTAACCCGCTGAGCGCCCTGCAACACTTGTGTATAGGCGCGTTATAAATGCCATATCATATCATATCTTAATTATTTTGTCTACAATTTTCCGACACTCTGCTATCGGGAAAAAGCCTGTTCGCTTTCTTTTCTGGCTATGGACGGTCAACATTGGAATCACATGAAAAACATGAGCAGGACGTTGAGTTCAAAGAAAAGCAGCTCCACACTCCACAAGGGGGTAGATGAGGCATTTCCGCGGGGTGGCTGTCTGGCTGTTGCATGCTGGGAATGTACAGCAGGTACCTTGTGTTTACTGGGCATGTGCTGTGCTAAAGAATAGGGGAAGGCTGGACACCAAAGCACGTAGGGGATCTAAGACTGCATTGGGGGATGCAATGGGCAATGTTATGACTAAACCGGGTACAGGCAGGGGTCTGAATGCAAGGGCCTGCTTCTCAACACAGTCCTTTCACAGAATTCACTGGCCCGATGATTCCACTCGGGGTGACTTCTCTCTGACATGAAAAGAAACTGAAAGATTGCGACTGGATCAACAACGAAACCCATATGGAGCCATCGCCAAGCTATCCTGATCATAGCTTCTTGCAGTATAAATATTGAACACCTACATTTTATGCATCGATATGCCCTGCAGTGTATACTGGGAGATTTGATCTGTGCTTGAGACTTAACCATCTTCCCATTCTTACTACATTGGGACCAGTTAGGGGCGGTCCCTCGGATCTACATAACATGCAATGAACCCCTGGTACATCATACAGGGTGTGGGAAGCTGCGGGGAGACCATGGGCGATTACCTTTACATAACCCTATGGTTATGGGACAATTCACCTTCTGGAAATATTGTATTAATTGGGGTAATGATTGCATTATATAATGCTTGGAAGGCGGCGTGGGATATTTTAGAGAATGACATTGAACTAAGAAATTGAAATATGTGAATTAAAGCATTCTAGTATTGACATCTGATATGATTGGTTATTTATAATGCGCTTAATACCCAGAGGTTTCTAAGCCGGACCTGTGATCGAACCAGTGTTGCTCCGTGTCGTCTTGCTTCCAAGGCACGCACGTTGCGCTTGAGCTATCCCCCCAGTGGTGCATTTTAACGACTGGTGCATTGTGACAGTGTAATTGTTTTAATGATGCGAACTAGTTCTTGGAACTAATTGAATCCTGTCGACGTGCAGTGGGGAGCATGGTCGGAGGAGTAGTTTGGGAATCGTCTGGGAGGAAGGACGGTGTTACTGCAGTACCTGGACTGGCCTTGCTTGCTCTGCTCTGCTCTGGGTGCTGCGTGTCTCGGTCCCTGCCAGACCCAAGCATTTTCAGCGAATACTGTTGATATATGTGGTGTTCTCGCGCTTACCCCGATGCACGTCTCTGGGAAAGGGGTATAAACAAAGAGGACCTCCAATACTTCGGGAACACAATGGAGCGCAAAACTGTCATAAAACAAAGGATGTTGCCGAAAGGCTTAAGTTGTAATGTGGTTTACGGAGCTGCCAGTGCATATTCTACTGGCAGCTCAAACAAGAAAAAGCATTCAATTAAACATATATCACCAAACAAACAAACCTCAATTGTGCCTATTGTTGGTAGCACATATAATACAACATTCAAAAAATATGTAAAGAAAATATATATTTTTTATTTTAGAAAAGAGAACAGGAATATAGCCACTTGTTGGCTTCATACACGAGGACTATTTACACAAATAAGCAAACACATAGAAACACATCTGCAAATATAAACAAAATTATGCAATTCAGTTTTGTTAGGAAGGGGAACAAGAAATAGAGGGAAACGGGATAAGTAGAGGAAGAAAGCAGCAAAAACACTTGTTCTGTTAAAGGTCTTTATCCGTCCAAGTTGCACAGAGAACTGGGAAAGGGGGAACAGGACTCCCCTAAAGTGTTCTCAGCTGTTGGGCTCGTGCTAGGCTCACACCAAGGTTCTGAACCCTGTGGCTCAGCAGACTTGCTGCCCTATGGAAAGCGTGATCCTTCACCATGGACTGGGCCAACCAGAACATCCCGCGTGATCCTAGGCGTCCACTGTCCCCCAGTTTCGCTTTCAAGCGCCCCTGTCTTGCTCCTTTCCTGCCTGGGACACACAGACCGGCTTGTCTCTGCACTTGCCCCTCTTCTGGCCCCTCGACTTCCATAATCGGGTCCGGGGGCTGGGCCTTGGTGCGCTTCCCCTTGAATGACCTCACGAAAAGCTTCGCACAGTGCCACCCTGTGCCAGGCGGGCTGACGGGGGCCATTAATAAACCGTGGCCACCACAGGGAGGTAAAACAAAATTCCTCACCCTCCAAAATTCTTGTTTTTGGAATGACTTCACACTTTTCCTTGGCGAGATGGCGAGGCCTCGGCGCTTTGATGCCCGGGCCCCAGGGGCGGGGAGGCGTCAGAGGGGCTGGGCGAGCATCAGAGCTTCCGCCAGCTTGGCATTCACCAGAAGCAGGGGGCACGTTTCCTTGCCCAGGGGAAGAGAGAGGGGGATGGGGGGGAGGGGGCAGTTTGGGGATGTGTGTGTGTGTGTGTGTGTGTGTGTATATATATATATTTATTTATTTTGCATTAAAGAGTCGACTTTGTGGGGGGCGGAATACTGAAGTGATTTTTTCCGCCTTGTTATAACGCTCAGGAGCATTTGGACAGGACCCTGATTCACAGAGCGTTTTCCAATGGGATTGCACCATTGTAAGACGCGTCTGTGAATCTACTTGTGCACCTTTCTGCAGCTCGCCATTCTAGCACTGGGACCCACCCTCGGCTCGCAGGGACCTTTCAACCTTTTTACTGGAAACGGGCCCCGAGCTACAGGTGGGCCCCGAGCGCCTGCTCCCATGTTGGAAATCTTAACACAAAGTAAAATGCTTATTTAATTCGAACATGAAGGGCCCGGTTCAAAGTGACTTTGCACTGCCGACGCAAACCCTGATTCATGGAACCATGCAAAGTGTATTTTTGCAGTGCAACGTCCGGGCAAAGTCAGTGCATGGTCATTTTTCCTGTAGAAACTATGGCCGGAGTTTGCACTGCAAAAATACACGTTCCATGTATCAGGGGTTGTGTTGGCAGTGCAAATTCGCTTTGAACTGGGCAAATATTCCATGAATCGGGCCCTAGATGTGCACATTACAGGTTGCCTTCCGGGGGGTGCCCTCTGGCCGTTGCCCCTCTCCAACCTTCTCATGAACTCTTTGGGCTTCATTACGAGGTTGGAGGTAGCATTGCCGGTTACCGGCAAGAAAATCCGGCACCCGCGAATGGCCAATTACCGGGGTATTCTGGCCCTGCCAGACCCGGTAATTGCCCTTTCGCAAGCGCAGGTAGATGATCCCATTCCCATTTCAGCCCCTTAGGGCTCCATGGGAATGGGGATGCCTGTAGCACTGGTACCGTTCATAACGGTACCAGTGCTACAGGCTTGCTCTGCCCGCAGGTGCCTTTAATTCCGCCAAGGCAATCCTGGCGGAATGAAAGCCACCCGCGGCACAACTCAGAGTTTGCCGGTCCGGACACAACGTTACCGGTAAGCTTACCGGTACCGTTGTATCTGGACCGGCAACCTTGTAATGAGGCCCTTTGCCTTTTTACTCCTGTTTCTACTACATTAGCGCCTTACTGACAATGGGCCTCATTACAAGTATGGAGGTAGCCATGAGGCTATTAGCGGCATGGCTACTCCCATACCGGTTACTGGCTACCGGTTACCAGTTACTGGTTACCGGTTACTGGGTCCGGGTTCCTGGAATGGGGAAGTACCAGGCCATTCCGACCTTGGAGGGCCCGGTAATTCCCCTTCCCGGGAACCCGGATCCGGTACATCCCCATTCGCATTCGAGCCCCCATAGGGCTCATTGGGAATGAGGAGGATGCAAACAACGAGCTTGTTAATGACGGGCCGGTTGTTTGCATCCTGGTCTGCTCGCGGGAACCCGCTAAGGATGCCTGGTAAAACCAGGCGTCCTTAGCGGGACCCGCGAGGAGAACCCCCAGCACCCCCTGACTTCTGTTACCCCCAGCACCCCCTGACTTCTGTTATCCCCAGGATCCACTGACTTCTGCTACCCCCAGAACCCACTGACTTCTGTTTGCCCCTTGATCCCCTGAATTCTGTTACCCCCAGGATCCCCTGACTTACGTTGCCCCGAGGATAGCCTGAATTCATTTGCCCCAGAACTTCCTAACTCAACCTCCCTCAAGCACTCCCTGACTTCTGTTACCCCCAGGAACCCCTGACTTCTGCTGGCCCCTTGATCCCCTGACTTATGTTGCCCCCGGATGCTCTGAATTAATTTCCCCCCAGAACCTCCTGAGTCAACCTCCCCTCAAGCACTGCCGGACTTCTGTTGACCTGCAGGACCCTCTGACTCCACCTGCTCCCGGGATTCCCTGACTTCTGCCCCTACACCTCCCTGATTCCACCTACCCCAAGACCCTCTGACTCTACCTGACCCCCAAGAAAATCAAAGCTCAACGTATTGCCCTGACACACATGCAAAACCCTGACTGCTGTACCCCCCAAATTCCTGCACAGAGATCTCAGCCCGTGCTCCTGGCACCGCTGTCCACCCATTGCCATCTTCAACCCCCCTTGCTTGCCCCAGAGTCACCACATCCATACACAGTGTTTTCCCCCAAACCCCAGTCCATTGGCTTTTTCCTTACTCCTGGGTCCGCCAGCATTTGGCAACTCCCGGCTTAACCAACGTTCCACCTTCTCTGTGCAACAACACTAGGCGCATACCAGGACCGCACTCCAGCAACGCTATTCCAAGTTCACTGATGAGGAGCTGAAGGTCCTGGTGGAGAGTGTCATGATGAAGGGGGACCGCTTCACGGGTCCTGGATGTTTGAAATCCTGCAGAGTCAGCACAAGAAAATCCAGAAGACCACCCGGCAAAATGTACATGCCGTAGCGACAACACCTTGCAGAATAGCCCAGATCCAAAAGCACTGGCAGGACCTCAAGAGTCGTGTCCCGAAGCTGGTCACAAAACAGTCCTGGGAGTCCCTGACCACAGGAGAAGGTGCACCACTATCCCCCATGGACTTGAGACCAAGGTTGCAGCAGGTGCTGGTGGGCATCAATGTCTTCGTCCTTGAGGGAATTGGAGGAGTCGAGAGTGCGGCCGAGGGTGAGTCTACTGCATGAATGGCACATAGTCATGTAACGCCCATTGGGGAAAGTGTGTGACAGTAATATCAACAAATGATGTAGAAGGAGCCCACTTTCCCCAAAACACACCCTTCTGTAACTAACCAACATAGGCACCTACTAAGAAAGCTCCCTGGTGCCAAAGTGCATGGGCCTGGGTCCACATACCACTGCTCCCCATACACACATGGGAAGATGATGACCACATGAGCAGGTGCACGCTTAACCACACGTATCAACACAAAAATGCCTGACTGAACATATGTTGTGGCCACGTTGTGGCCACGTAAAATGCCGTAAAGGTGGTGAGCATAGTGAGCCCACGGGGGGTCCTTTAAATCAGTCAGACGTCATACAAGGATGGGGTTGCAGAATAACTCTTACACAAAATAATGAGACCAAAAGTTGGCAAAATGTCTCCTCCAACAGTTTTATTTTCAATTGTCTAAAACAGGGAGTTACAATGGACATCAACAGAGGTTAGCTCGAGCGCTCAATCATTTTGCATAAAAAACACATTTATATACTAAAAATGTGTCATACATGACGTCATACTATGTGGCAAACTAAGAAAAACCTACGGGGGATTGTGATTGGCTTAAGGGGAACATCTAAGTATACTTTCTTTATAGGGATGGGTTGTGATTGGGTCGCTACGGTCAGGTGGACAACTTATGCCCACCCCTAGTCATCGTCATCAGTTACTAGATACACGATACACCACTGGCTATCAAACTATGAGGCCCTTCGTTATATGGCCTTCTACAATGAGTTTGCACGCTTCATCTCACTAGCAGCACGTAATCTGGTACCTCAGGTGCCAGTGGGTGGACTTGACCGTTCCTCCCCACCCAATTAACCCAATTTCTCTCATCACTCATGCCGTCTGCCATTCAGAAATTCTTTGAACTTGTCCTTGCAAAGCATCCTTGCTCCTGAGAATAAAAGGGAGTATGGGCACACTCTTATTGCAGTCCAGGTCTGTACGCCCATCTCCTATTTCCATCCTTGACTCACGTGACACGAGACCGTATTTCTGCCTGTTTTGCAGCATTTCACTGTCTTGAATTAAAAAGACTTGGCACTCATGCTGTTCTTTCTTGCACCTTAACAAGGGCTGATTCAGCTTCTCACGTTCACTGTCCTTCAAGGATAGATAAACAGATCTTGGCCGCTCCATCCTGTGACACCTGACCAGACAGCTATTCCAGACCTTTCAGCTGTTTTCTTACTGCGACACAGCCCTCTGTTCCTTCCTTCTTCAAGTGTCTGAGATTACTAAATGTGTGACACCGATGTCCAGTATTGTATATAATGGTGCCACCGCCTGCAGTTGATTCACTACGTATAACTAGCCTTTATGATCACTTAGTCTTCTTGCGTTGCTGCGTCTGTACAGTTGTAAAACGGCTTGAATTTTGTGCAGTGCTCTTCGCACGTGCAATCTTTATTCCGCACATGAAAGTTTACTCGATTCTTTACTTCGTCATCAGATTCTATAAGGTATATGCATCATCTTCTTCAAGCATTCTTCTCAGTGCGTCACGCTCATTTCTTGTGACGTCACCACTTCTTTTTCTCTCATCTTCATATTCCTTCGGGGGATCTCCTCCAAGAGATTGTCATCTCTACGGGGGTACATCATATAGGGTTTTCTCAATGGATACCTTTTCTTGAATTCTCTCTGTGGAATAGGCACCACCACTGATGCTGTGCATGTTGCAATTTCCGGCTTCCAACGTATGGGCAGAATGGGGGCGAGACTTCCTGCAGAGGCGTTCAGCTGCTCCTCTACACTAGTCACCCCTCGCCCGCACAAATTCATGACCCTACCAGGGACATGGAGTCACCTCTGGAAAAAACACCTGTGCACAAATGAATGTGTGAATGGCAACATGTACACGCACGCTCAGTGATTTCGATGGGCATGGTGCGTGAACCTAAACCACATAATGTGACGGCTCATGGAACCAAAACTATATCAATCAAATTAAATTTGGGCTCAGATAGTGGTAAATGAATGTGGCAGGTAGGTGCTGAACAATAATTCATTTAGAAATATATTCTTTATTCTTTACTATAATTTTTTTTAAAAAATGTCATTGTATTGTATTTGGTTATTTATATAGCGCTCTTTCCCCATTTGTATGGCCTCAATGCGCTTTGTGGTTGGAACGCCCTTGGTGACCATAGTCAATGTGCTGGAAATTCTAAAAAGAAATGTTGATTAGGAGATGCTTGCGTGCATTTTTGCCAGTCTAGGACTTGGGTGGCTGGCTAAGCTCGTCTAAGCAGCCCAAAAGAGGTCGGGCATGTGGGTGGGTGCTGTTGGGGTTTTGTGATAGGGTGCTATTGTTGGGAGAGTCGATGTGTGACCGGCAATACCAAATTTCTTTCGTTGTTAGTCGCTGTATGCTAGTGGCAGAGATGTTGAGGTACGTCAGGTGTTTCAGTGTGGGCAGCTATGTGTGCTGCTAGACCGGAAAGCATAGCCATAGTTGCATTCTATGGTGCATGGTTGGTAGGCCATGCCTGCGGCCTGTGTCCACAACTGTGGTGTAAGGTATACGTACCGTAGTCTTTGAGTTTATACGTACCGTAGTCTTCGGAGTTGTTTGGTTGGAGTGATCTTTGTCCCGTCTGGGCGGTTTGGTCTCATATTTCATGGTCTCTCTAGTGTGGGTCTGAGCAGGCGGTGACCGTGGGTGAGTTTGTTGCGGTGTGCCTTAACAAGGGCTGCTGGCTTCCCTGGTCTAGTTGTCTCATTATTCATGGTCTCTTTTGTGCAGGAGTCTGGTGGACGGTGAGTGCGGCTAAGTTTGTTGCGGTGTGCCACAGCGAAGGCTGCTGGCAACACTGTAGTATTTGTCAGGTAGCAATGTTGTTGTGCATGAGGTGATAGTGTGTCCGGTGGGCCGCTGCCAAAGCTGCCACCCACTTGTATTGCACTTGGTGTAGGGAAGTTGGGTTCAGCAGTGTAAATTCGATGAGCGATGGTTCAGGCGGAAATTGGGGAGAGCCAGAATTCTTTTTAGGGCCTTTCTGAGTTTCAGATGGTTTCGCGTGTTGCGAATGTATAGGGTTATGGAGTTCCAGGAGATTGGTGCTCTTAGGTTCGAGGCTGTGGGTGATGGGGGTGGGTGGGTTTTTTCAGGTGTGCCACAGCGAAGGCTGCTGGCTTCCCTGGTGTAATTGTTGGGTAATGGGTGTTTTTGTCTATGGGGGGAGAAAATGTCTGGTGGGCCGATGCAAATGTTGCCGGCCTCCGTGTTGTAATTGTTGTAAGGGTGTCCTGTCCTGCTGGCTGGCCTGATTGGGTTCGGCGGTGTGGATTCAAAGCGGGGAAGGATTCAGGGGGGATATTATGGGAAGAGCCAGGATTTTAGGGCTTTTCCTAATTTCAGATGATTTTCAGTGTTGCGAATGTGTAGGGGTAGGGAGTTCCAGATCATTGGCGCTTGGCCGGAGAAGGAGGATCAGCCCAGCCTTGAGGAGTTGTGAGTTGGGACCACTAGACGAAATGCTGTGCGGGATCTGAGAATACTTGAGGGCTGGTAGGGCATGATTTATTCAGAAAGGTAATCCGGTCCGGTGTTGTGGACGGCTCGGTGGGTGATGCACATGGCTTTAAAGGTGGCGCGTCGGCCAATCGGGAGTCAGTGGAGGACTATTAGAGTGGGGCTGATGTGTTCTCTGGCGGGTAGGTTAATGAGCAAGCGTGCTGCCGCGTTTTGGATTCTTTGGAGTTTCCTTAGTAGAGATGCTGGCGCACCTAGGTAGAGACTGTTTGCGTAATCTAGGTGGGACAGGATGATGAAGTTGAATGCCGAGAAGCGGTGGGGACAGGTAAGGTAAGGTAAGATATGTCTGAGAATCCGTAGATGGAAGAAACAGGTTTTAGATACGCTAGTGGTGTGTTGGGTGAGGAATAGGTCTGAGTCCAATGTGCATCCCCGTTTTTTTAACACGTTGGAGATTGCGGGGGCTTGTCCTAGGGCTTGAGGCCATGGGATCGGTTGGGGGAGGAGGGCAGTTTTCCCACAGACTAGGATTTCAGTTTTCCCAGGGTTGAGGATGAGGTGGTTAGTCGTCATCCAGTGGTCAATATCCGAGAGGCATGATGACAGGTCCGGACTGCCAGAGCCTTGAGATTTGGGGATTTTAAGGGTGATCTGGGTGTCGTCTGCATAGTTGTAGCGGGTAAGATTGAGCGGATGATTGTGGGCTGGGGCTTTAGGTAGCAGCTGAAAATTATAGGAGATAGGGATGCTCCTTGCGGGACACCTTTCCTTACTGGTCGTGATGTGGAAGTGAACTGGTGGAAGCACATGATTTGTGATCGATTTGAGATAAAAGAGGAGATCGATGAGAGGGCTGTGTTTCTGAATTCTAGTGTTTGTAGCCTGTCTCGTAGAATAGAGTGATCAATGGTATTGAAGGCTGTGGAGAGATCTAGCAGGATGAGTACTGCGCAACCTTCTACGTCAGCTGTTCTTTTTAGGTCATCCCAGATGGAGATTAGGGAAGATTATGTTCCCCTCAGAGGCCTGAAACCTGATTGTGCAGGGTCTGCCAGGTTTTTGGCTTCAGCAAAGTGGCCAAGCCGTTTGCATGCTGCTCAGTCCATGAGTTTGGCGATGAAGTATGTGTTGGAGATAGGGCAGCAGTTTTGGGGGAGGACTGGGTCGAGTATCGTTTTTTTGAGGATGTTTTTGACATAGGAGGTTTTTAGGGCTTTCTGGAAGGATCCTAAAGTGAGTGAATGGTTGAGGATTGTGCGTGCAATGCTACCTGCACAGGTGGAGGGTATGATATTTTTGAGGAGTGAGGGTGGGCAGGGGTTGTCAGGTGAGAGTGAAGGTCGGCTTTCTGCTACGAGCGAGAGGAATTCTTGGTGTGTGATGGGAGAGAAAGAGTCAAGGGTTTTTCTCATGGGAGGTGTTTGGAGCTTGGTCGGTGGGCGGGTGGGTGGCGGGGGCATTTGTCTTAATTTAGAGATGATGGCGGAGTGTCTGCGACATTGTGGAAGTGCAGTGATAAGGTGTCACACAGGGCTTGGGAGATTGGTGGTGGTTGGCTCATGCATGAGGGGGATTTAAATTCCGCTATGATTCTATGTAGTTCCTTGCTCGGGTTACGAGCATTTCGGATTATGTTCCCATAGAAAGCTTTCTTGCTTTTTTTGATTTCCAGTCTGTATGTTCTAGTTGTTTTTCTGGGCTGAGGGGTCGGCTCTCCAGGTCCGTTCAAGACAGTGCTTGAGAGTTTTCATTGATTTGAGATTGGCGGTGAACCACCTGGGTGTTGGTCCTGATCTCTGGGAGGTCCGTTTTGTTGGAGTGCGGGGTGTGAGGGCATTTGTAAGCCAGATGTTGATGGATTCGATCGCTGGAGGTCCTTCCTGGAAGCCGAGTGTATCTAGAGAGTTGAGGAGTGAGTGTGTTAGATCTGGTGTGATTACAACTTTGTTCCATAGTGGAATGGTGGTTTGGGGTGGTTGGCCATGGTCGTAAGTGGCCTGGAACACCGGCCACTGTGTTCAGCGGTATGCAGAAGTAAATTGCTGAGTGATCAGTCCATGATAGGGGTCGGGGGGGCTGGGTGGATATATTTGTGGTGCTGAAAATCGCATCGAAGGTGTGACCTCTCGTGTGGGCATGTGTGGAGATGTATTGTGTCAGGTTGAGTGATTCGAGATTGTCTGCGAGTGATCGGGTCATAGAGCTTGAGGGTGAGCCAAACCATATCTTGAAATCCCCTAAGACGGTAAGTGTTGGATGTAGGATGATGTTGGTGGCTAGTGCTTCAACAAGTGTGTCTAAAAGGTTTTAGTTGTAGCTGTGGGGTCTGTAGATGAGTAGGAAACTGTGGGAGGTGGAGAGTGAGAGTTGCAGTTTTACCAAGAGAGATTCGTAGTATGTGGTGTTGGTGGAGGTGTCCTTGATTATGAGCTGGAGTTTGTGTTTGTGTAGTATCGCAACTCCCCCCCACCTTTGTGATCTGTTACGTACAGTGAGGTTGTAGCCAGGAGGGAAGGTCTTGTGTGGGATGAGCTCGTAGTCGTCGGAAAGCCAGGTGATGAAGAGGATGTCTGGGTTTTCATCTGTGATGAGGTCATAGATGTGGAATTTGTTTTTGGAAACTGACCCAGCGTTGATGAGGGTGCAGGATATTTGATGGGTTGCCCTCAATGGTGCTGGGCGGGTGGGATTTAATGGGTTAGCAGGGGCTGGGCGGGTTGGTGCTGGGCGGGTTGGGTTTAAGGCGTTAGCGGGGGCTGGAACAAGCCCGGGCAATGAGTGGAGTGGGGCACAGTAAGGGGTGGTGGCGGAGTGTGGAGAAGGAACAGGGGGAGTGAGAGGAGAGGAAAATAGGGCTAGGACTGGGTTAGGTGCGGGAGGGGAGGTTTGGGTGCAATAATGTGGTGCCAGTGTTTGGGAGCTGAGTTCGAGGAAAGGTGATGCTAGGAGGGGTGTGTGATGCCTTTGGTCTCTGCCTTTCCTTGACTTTTGGGTGGTCCTGGGGGTGTGGGTGAGCGTGGGAGGGGCTGTGGAGCTTGGTGTTTTGGCCAGAGCTGCTCTTGCTGCGCTAAAGCTGGGGCAATGTGAGTTTGAGGTGCTGTGCTTTAGTATGGGAAGGGTGTGAGCAGTTGGTGTGAGTGTTTGGTGGCGAGGGTGGTGGGTGAAAGGAGTTTTATGTGGCTCGCTGTGTTCTGCATTCCCTGTCTCCATCTTGCCGCTCTTAGTTGGGCAGTGCAGGATCTACGTCGGGGCGAAAGGGGGTTGAGGTGCAGTGAGTTGGTTTGGCGAGGAGGGGGGATAGGGGAGGTCAGAGGGTTGGAAGTTGATGGAGTGCAGCGATGGGGTAGTTTGCTGTGTGTTGGCAGAGGTAGAGATCCGCTGCAGTGGATATCATCAGGCCTACTCGTGCGCCAGCGTGCAGCTCTGCTTTGACCGGTGTGTGGCATGGTGTCTGCCTGGTCTATGGTACTTGGTAGGGGAAATGGATGAGAGTGACGGGAAAGGCTGGGTTCACGGAATGGTACAATTTGGGTATGAGAGATCAGGCCTAGATTTGAGAGTGCATTACCGTGGGAGAGAGGTCTAGGTTTCAGATACAGGCGGATGCTGGGGGATGTACTTAGATTTGGGGGCCTTTGTGGTGGGTTTCACAATACAGTTTTAGGTACAGGAGAGACTCACCTGAATTTGTAAGTCCTGTATAGTAGGAGAGAGGCCTAGGTTTCACAATAAATTTAGGGAAGGGTGGAACACACCCAGAGTTGAGATTCCTGTATTGAGGGAGAGAAGAGACACAACCTAGGTTTGAGAGTCCTGTTTAGTGGGAGAGAAAAGAACAGAATAAAACAAGGATTCATGGGCTCGCTGGTAGAACGTAAAGGGGGAGGGAGCTGTCTCCCGGAATCGGGGGGGGGGAGTGTCAGAGAATCCACCAAACCCAGGTCCAAGTTCATTTTATGAAAGTTCCCAAAAGAATATGTGACCTTTGTTCGGGCAGTAGACCACTACAAGTGTCAACGGGTTCCCCGGAAACCACCTCTGACAAACAACTAGGGGCCTTCCGGATCCCTTAAGGTAGTGTCCACCTCAAACCCCAGACTGTTAGATATGAAGATTGCCATGCCTCTCTTTTTCGATGTGAACGAGGCCTGGTAGACTTCCCCTATTTTTCCCACACAAAGGGCTGGTTCTTTCCCCCTCACCCAATGTGTTTCTTGAAGAAAGAGCAGGTCAAGCTTAGCATGGGAGAGTTCTCAGGCCAGGAGAGATCTTTTCATTGGAGAGTTAACTCCTCTAGCGTTCAGAGAGGCTAACACCAGGGCTGGCAACGTACTAGTCATTGAGACTTAGGAAACAATATCTTCTCGTATACACATTGAAACTCCCGCCCCGTCCCAAGATCTGTCCACTTCTGTCTGAGGGCCTAAGTATGAGCCTTGCCAAGTGCATGAAGCCACCAAAATAATGAACCCTAACCCCCATAACTGAGCCCTGCATCCCAATCCCTGTGGCATCCCTGTGTCCAACTAGACCCGGAGCTCTCCCACACTCTCTCCCCCATCGCCCTTCCCTAACACCCCCGTTAGCCTCCCCCTCCCCAGGCATCCACTCAGGAGTCCCTACCATTTCTGGTACCCGACCGAACCACCAACCTGCCCGGTCACCCCATGCCAATCCTCCCAAGTGATCCATGGATTGAGCCCCCGCCCAAAATCATCATGGAAGGCATTTAACCTCCACGCACCCTCCTCCACTCCAATCATCTCCACCACTGCCAGAAAGATCACTCCGATCATTCCACCCCCTCCACTAACCAGTGGACCCCTTGGGTCACCAGAAAAAAGGATACCCCCCCTCCATCTTCTCCATACCACCCAGTAAGATTTATAATGACAGGAACAATCCAAAGGTTCCATCATCCCCGTATTGGTTTAAAGGGCTGCTGTGGGGAGGCGGAGAGATCAATTTCTGAAGATTCTGCGAGCCAAGGAGCAATCTCCTGTCCCTCGATGCCCTGTCCTGGCTCCCACTTCTGTAGCTTCTTCAGTAGGTCGTCTCTGTCCACTCAGCATATCCACGTGTTCCTGGATCGCTCCTATGATGTCTTCCTCGGAGACCAACTTAGACTGCTGGCCCATGTATTTAAATGTCAGTGAGAAGGGGAAACCCCAACAACACTGTATCACCTTCTCTATTAGCCATTGTGTCAGTGGGGCACACATCCACCTTCTGGCCAGGGTGAATGAGAAGAGGTCCCGAAAGATCGTGATCACTACAATGTTACAGGTGATAGAGGAGGGCTTCCTGGCTTCTTCCAGGATCTTTACTTTTTCTGCGTAGTAGCGGAAGCAGACAAGAATGGCACACAGCCCACTGGCTCTACCTCCAGCCCTGTGTGCTCTGTCTATGGTGGGCTTGTTTGTCAGCCCATCACCAAACAGTAAGCAGACCACGTCTTTGACAGCACGGCAAATGTCCCACTCCGGCTCCAACTACACCTCCGGAAGACCAAAAAACCTAAGGTTGTTCCTCCACACTCTGTTCTCCATTTTGAGGACTTTCTCCTTGTCCCTCTTCTCTGGGGCAGACACTCTGGTGTCAATCTGTGCTTCCAATATGTCCACTAAGGATTGGTTGGATTCCAAAAACTGTAGTCTGTCTTCCATCTTGTCCACTCTTTGGTCCATCTTGTCCAGTCTGTGACTTATGTCGGCTCGCATCTCTCTGATTTCCTGTATCAGCGCTGAAATATTCTTTTTCGTTGACATAGGGCCTCATTATAAGTTTGCCGGTCCGGAAACAATGGTACCGGTAAGCTTGCCAGTATCGTTGTTTCCAGACCGAAAAACTATGAGTTCTGCAAGCGGGTGCCTTTCAGCCTGACCTGGCGGGCGGAACGGCAACCATACGCAGACCTCGACAGATGCACCTGCATCATTCATGAATGGTTAGGTGCATCCGGCCTCCCCATTCCCATTGAGTCCAATGGGACTCAAACGGGAATGGGGACTAATATTTTCCAGCGCCCGGGAATGGGCAAATACCGGTCCGCCGGGGCTGTAATGCAGTGCCCCTGCTCCTGTACCACTCTCCCTCCGGATCCACTCATGACTGTGTTCCACGTTGTTGCTCCCCAGATTTCCCAAAGTGGGACCAAGTCCTCTCCACCACCTGCAGGGGAAAGAGGGGTGTTAATCGGCCCTCGTACCTAAGGTATGCTCTTTGAGCCTGCTCCAGGCCCTCTGCTGACGTCCTGCCATGGCCGCCGTGCAGTTCTCAGGTGGGGTGGGTTTTCTCACATGATACCAACAGGGCTCCCGAGGTGCTAGCCCACTCCAGCCTGTCTTCCCCTAGACCTGAGTGGGGGCAGGTATGTCAATGTGCTGCAAGCGTGGGGGCCGACTTGTCACTCACTCACTGCTCCTCCAGCTATGTCTCGGCCCATGGGGTGCATAATCCCCCGGTGGCAACCCTCAGGAGTTGCCCAGATCTTTTCCCGGTCTCAGCACTCCTGGGGGGTCTCTCCCACCTGTTACCGGATCCTGGGAGCGGGGACTGTTGACGGGCCTAGGGGTTCCCCAGGACTGGCACCAGGGATTCCCTTGTGAGCCACGTCAGGGGTGGGCCGTTCACACACAGCCTACTGGGATTGCCGCGGTCTTGCATGGTCCACAGTTGGAGCAGTGAGACGGCTCAGAAGCACCGCCATCTCTGAGCTTCTTTCAGACGGGTGTAACTTCGTCGTACCTGGGGCTAGGAGTCCGAAACTTCAAACGAGTATGCCTCCGGTGCTATGCAGCAAAGTGGGGTCACCAGATCAACTGAGTGGGGGCATATAGGGGGGGCTCAGGAACCTTGCACTCCCGGTAGTGACAGAGCAGCACAGAGAAGAGACCACACCTCTGCACGCCCTGGTGGCCTCCAATGCAACATTATTATTGTCTTAAGTGCCAAGGGCGTGGTATCTCGTCCTTGGGATTACCTCCCTGTTGCCAAGGACGAGATACCTCGTCCTTGGCACTTAAGGGGTTAATTAAACAGAAATCGTTAGAAGGCATTGAATGGCGAAATACCAAAATCACCAAAAAAGGCCTTGGCACTGGGGGGGAAATCCCATGGCAGTTAAAAGAAACGAAATACAAGTAAAACATTAAAATCACATTCGTTAAAGCAAGATCTAAATCTCATTCAATTTTAAACTGTAGAGAAAAATTTACCACAGAAACCACTGTAGATGATTTGGAGCGAGTAATGCATCTTTCCGAGAAAGAAATCTTGGTCAATGCTCTCACATGCATCAAAGATTCTTTTAAAATGCAAATATCTCTGAGATCTCAATAGTGGGCATTCCACCGGCAAAGGTCTCAACGTTTCAACCCTGTCTACTTTTTTGCAGAATCTGCATTGGACCTGGTTGACAGATATCACATTCCTTGTATAGAGCACTTCCTTTGTCAAAGCAGGTTCCATATGAAATGAAGGAATACATTTCTCATTTTGTTACACGAGAACCTAACCAAATAAGAGGGAAGAGGCCCCCTGCGCTTGTGATCAAGTTTTAGATGAGACCGAGTGGTGGAACCATGCAGTATTTCTATGTTGTGGGACCAATATTGATCCAACAACTTACGCTTCGTCCTTTTTGGGTTGGCTACCAAATCATCAGGCGTGAGGTCGAGGTTGTGCAGTATTTTTTCACTTTGTGCTTTAAGTGTCCCTAGAGACTGATCTTATTCATGATTTATAACCCTCGCAAGTTCCCGACACATGCTTTTTCTACATAGTTGCACACGCTTCCCAAACAGTAATAGGAGGCACCATGGACCCCTACGCAGAGGTATCCAGCTGGAGAAGAGTGGGGAGAGTGTCAGGTGGCAACTGGAGGGGCAGAGTAAGAGATGACAGAGAGCTTTTGGCAGAGAAGAAGAGTATCCCTGTTTTGGTAGAGTTTAACATTAGAGAGTGCAAAGAAAGCCAATCTTTAAATGGCAGAGAGACAGTTGGAAATGTTGATAGAGAGATCTGAGGAGAGTTCAGGAAAAGATAAGATTTGGGTATTGTCCACGAAGTGTTGGTATGAGAACCCAAAGGAGGAGATTTGTTCCCCAGTAGCAGAGGTGTAGAGTGTACAGAGGAGCGGACCCAAGACAGAGCCTTGTGCAACACCAAAGGTTAGAGGAGTGAGTTGAGAGGTGTTGTTACTCCAGGAGACAGAGAATTGGCAAGGTGCCAGGTAGGATTCAATCCAGGCAAGGGCCTGATCGCGAATCCCAAGAAGAAAGAGAGTATTAAGGAGATCAGAGGGATTGACAGTGTCAAAAGAGCAGACCGGTCAAGGAGAATTAGGATACATAGGTTTGAGTGCTTAGCAGAGGCGATGAAGTTGAATTAAGTCGAGAAAAAGAGATATAGAAAGAAAGAAAAACAAAGAAAGGGAGAGAGACTGGGTGTGTGTGTGTGTGGGTGTGGGTGTGTGTGTTTGTCTACATTCAGCTTATTAAATACCCTTTTCCAATCCAACAATATTTTATCTTGAACTACCGTTATCTTGTAATGCATTTTTACCCATTGTATTTAATTTTCATTGCTGCGATTCCAATTCTTGTCATTTAAATTCCCACCTTGGCCTTGAATTTCAAAGACTGTGAAGTCACTTCCAGTCATGTCATTTTCTTTGATTGTAATTCCAGCGCTGAAATTGAGCCGAATTTTTTATATGATTCACAAATCTGTGGAAATAAAAAGCCCTTCCCCACCCCAACACACAATGCACCCGCAGTGATCCGCTGTCACCAGCGCAGAAAGGCTTCATTTCGGAGCTCATAAGAGCTCTGCTCCAGTATGTCTTTGCTTGTTTTTACATTTAAGCATGATTATCCTTACCTTAGTGCAGGCATAGCAGTGTGTGGGTAGCCAGCGGAGCCTATGGCCTGCAGCATGCCCCTTAGGATGTTTGAAAGGAGGGTGATTAGAAAGGTTTGGGGGAATGGACCTGAAAGCTGTGGGGAACAATGGCTACTTTCAGACTTCAGTGTAGTGTTGTGAAACAAAGATTTCCTAGGCTCCCAATCCAGAGGGGAAAAACAAAGATACAATGATACTCTTTTTTTCTCAACATGTTTTTTTAACAATGTTTACATTGTCAGATTGGTTTACTGTATGATTGGCAATTTTGAAACACCTATCACTTTCCTCTAGTGATTTTGTTTCCATTTCCAGCACTGGGCAGTTCCAGTAATGGCCCTCTCTATGCCAAAGAGAGGATCTTTGCAAGCCCTTTGTTGCACGTAGCCTCACAAATCCAAGTACTGACCCGTGTACCATTTGGAGTAACCAAGAGTGAGACTGTTTGCAATTAGCGAGACATCAGATGTGAACAGAGAACCACAATATGACAGGGAACACCTATGCATTGCTCGGGACATTAATCTGCTGAAGAACTATGAACTAGAAGAGTATGCATACTAGTGTAGACTACAAACAAAAATGTGCAATTAGAGTTCTCCCTATCCCCCGACCTCCCAGAGGGAAGGATACGCAGACTCATTATAAGGCCACCGGTAGTACCAGCAACATCGTGCAACCTTGGCTTACCGTTTCCATCGCCTGATATCCTGCTAAATCCGGGATATTACAGGCGCCGGAGGAACGGTAAGTGGGACTCCACGGGAATGGGAACACTGAAGCACTGGCACCGTTGGCAACAGTGTCGGTGCTTCAGTGAAAAATCTGCCGGTAAGGGCCTGAACTACCGGCAGGTCAGGCCTGCCAGTAGTTCACTGCCCCTACCAACAGACTTGTAGTTTGCAGGTCTGGAAAAAAAGATGCCAGTAACATTGTTCCCGGCACCTTATTTCCAGACCAGCGAACTTATAGTGAGTGCCATGTTCCACAAGTGCAATTTGCAAACCTCTGGTCAGGGAGCTACCCTGCGCGCTATATTCTCAGAGGCCCGCTCTGCTTTCTCTATGACGATTCAGAACATGGGGTGCCCAGGGCAATGCACTCATACCTTATGCCACAAGTCCTGCCCTAGACTCGCTGCAGCCAGTAGCGCTGAGACTTCCAAAATGTCATGTGTCTCGTCCACAAAGAAAAAACAAAAGACCCCAGAGGCTGTGGGACGGAGGCGCAGGGTGTACTCCAATCAAATCCAGGTCTAAGTATGGCGGTCCGGGAATAAGGGTGCCGGTAGCAACGTACCGGCACCCTTTCCGGATCACCATGCTACAACGATGCCGGTAGGGGCCACAGTTCACCCGGCAGGCCTGACCTGCCAGGTTTTCAGGCACCTACTGGCATGGTTGCCACGGAAGCACCGGCACCGCTAGCAACATATGGGACCCCATGGAAATGGGCCGCAACCGTTACCGCCGCCACTTGCGATATGCCGGTGGCACCGGGATATCAGATGGCGGTACGGCAGTTACTGGGTTGCCGGAAACACGCGGCTAGCAAAACCTACTGGCTTAATTAAACAAAGTGTGTATTGAGTTAATATGACTCTAATAAAGTAAGTAATGAAACGTCCAGAGACATTTGCTCTTACAAGCGTTGTACTGTGTTCTTTTGTTGAACACATTTTATCATCATGGATCAAATAATGAAAGATGATAGAACCAAATAAATGAATGGTCTGCAATCACCTCTCATTCTCATGTATCTTCAGAGTTGCACCCCAGCCCAACGCGCCTCCTCTACCACCACAATGACAGTGAAAAGCCCAAACTATGCTCCTTGTAACCCTTCTGAATAGTCATAAGAATTCCAGGTGTCTATCTGGGGCCTCATGGTGGCTACTTCCCTCGTCATTGCAACCCAATGTGATGGTATTGTAAAGGCAAGTGGTCTTGCATAGCCTCTCTGGACAATCTGGGGTGGCCTTGAGGAGTGTGTTTCTAAGGGAGCGGCAGGGGCAAGGCACGTGGCAGGCACTGAAGTATGTTGGTCGGTAGTGCCAGAATCCTGAGTGCTGGGGTGGGTCTATGCTGGCTTTGGCGTGGGCTCTTGGGTGTGCATTCCAGCCAGGGGGAAACCCTCAAGGACTATAGATGACGGCGCTGGGACAATGAAGGAGACCCTGGCAGGACACAGTGTGTGATAGTGCCACGATGCAGCAGGCTGATGGGATGAGCACTGAGCTGTGCCCCTCCCCAAGATTCCTGTACTTACGGTGGCGCACGCATGCATAGGGCTGCCACGTGTGCTGGGGTACGTGTGTGAAGTCTAAGGGTGTTACTAGACTCAAAGGCGAGTCAATTCGTTTTGGGAGAGGGCATTGGTGTGGGGCTCCTGAGGAGTCTTATTGGTGGAAAAACAACTGAAGCAGTAGAGTTCAAGTCGTGTTGTTATCCATGGAGACGAGGTGTTTATTTATTTATTTGTGTGTCACTTGGATAGCGCACCAAGCTTGAGGCATCTAGGCCAATCCTGTTTTTACTGGGCTCCATTTTACGGTGACTGTAAGGTGGTGTCCGTATCTTTTGTCTGGTGGGCAGAAAAAGTCCGGGAAAGAGACCCGATTGGGTTCCAACCTCCAGGGTTTTCTGTGCACAGGCGTATTGCACGTGTAGGCCAGGCTCACCCGAACGGGTCAGTGTCTATTTCTCTATTGGCTTCAAACATGTCAAAACAAACATTAAACCCGTGTTCATTCACGTTGTACAGGCACGTGGCCCTTTTAACCGCAATCGGTAGCCCTCATCCAGCCCAAGGCACGTCCTGACATTGCTCAAGCCATGTTGCACTCAACCTGTGGACCCGGTAGCACAAGCACGGGTCCCCTTCAGCCGGTCGGGTCGTGCTCTATGACCCACATCCGCCAATCCCAGGGGGTGTAGGGTACAGGGCGAGATGGTCGCCCTCTGCGCTCCTTGAATTCCACAACGTGGTCGAGGGGGGACTCGGGGGAGTGATAGGTTATTTATAACGCGCTTAACACCCAGAGATTTTGGACCCGGGGATCGAATCTGCGTTGCTCCGAGTCGCCTTGCTTCCAAGGGGAGCACATTGCCCCTGAGCTATCTTCCCGAGACAATGTCTACGCTACCAATTTTTCAACTTCTGAAGGATGAAATGCGGAGTCGCTTCCACATGAATTCATATGTGTGTTTTCAGGTGACACAGGGGTGTCCGAGGGAAACGCTTACGTCATCACACTTCTAACATAAATGGCCCTCAGGCCCATCAGGCTATGCATGGCCCATCGAGTGCTTCTGGCCAGAGGAAAGGCCGCTTGTTAAGCAAACAAAGAGGCTGTGCGTCTGTGTTGCTGGCTGGTCAAGGAGTACGAGTGCTGAAAAGTGAGCTTCTCCAGAGAGGGAATGGAGAGGCCGATCGCCCGTTAAGAGGGGCGGGGGAGGGGGGGGGGCAATTGGCAACACCTGCCCCTCCCTGAGATGCATATGATCCCTTTAAAAAAACGGAGTAGCTCTTATTTCCGTCCCGTTTGTCGTGAGTGCACACACGGAGTAGCCTCGGCCTGTAATTAGAAACAGAGCCATATGATTTCGAGGTATATTTTGCCAAACCCAAAACACACATCATACTTCAGCGCCATGCCAAGAATACCCAGGGTGCAATGCGTGTCAAACCCATAAGGGCCGCCTTTTGTCCTGTCCCAAATGTAACGAAACCAGAGAGGGCAGTGGGGCGCCCGCCCGAGCGGCCCACACTCTGGGGCGGTGGGGGGTGCACGCACTGGAGGCCTCTCCTGTGCCATGCAGAGCTGGCACGGGATTAGGAGGGCGCTTCCGCCTTGCTGTTTGGGCGGGAAGAGTCAGCCACATGTCAGATGCAGGGTAACGTGACAGGGCGTGTCAGTGGCATGTTAATCGCAGGGCCCGAGAGTTGGGCAAAGTGCTGCTCGTGTCTACCACTGAGTTCCAACTTTTGTGACCAGGACACGGGAACACATTTCGGTGTATAAACATGCATTTTGAGGCATATTGGCCTACTTGCATTAGCAACAGGTTGCGAGGAAATGCACAGAATTCCATTGACTGGAATGCAGTAATAAAATCTCTGCAAAAATGTCGCCTTTACAAAAAATCGCTGCAAAAATGCTGTGGTTTGACCAGGTAAAGGTGTACCACATTATACCATTAAAGGGGAGCAGGGGTTGCGGGGGTGTCCCCCGAGTTTCTTAAATTGTATAATGGGTCCAGGAGTTGCAGGGGTGTCCCCCGAGTTCCTTAAATGGTATAATGGGTCTGGGAGTTGCGGGGCTGTCCCCCGAGTTCCTTAAATGGTATAATGGGCCTGGGAGTTGCGGGGGTGTCCCCCGAGTTCCTTAAATGGTATAATGGGTCCAGGGGTTGCAGGGGTTTCCCCCGAGTTCCTTAAATGGTATAATGGGTCCAGGGGTTGCAGGGGTGTCCCCCGAGTTCCTTAAATGGTATAATGGGTCTGGGAGTTGCGGGCGTGTCCCCGAGTTCCTTAAATGGTATAATGGGGCCAGGGGTTGCAGGGGTGTCCCCCACTCTTCTTAAATGGTATAATGGGTCCAGGGGTTGCAGGGGTGTCCCCCGAGTTCCTTAAAGGTATAATGGGTCCAGGGGTTGCAGGGGTGTCCCCCACTCCTCTTAAATGGTATAATGGGTCCAGGGGTTGCAGGGGTGTCCCCCGAGTTCCTTAAATGGTATAATGGGTCCAGGGGTTGCAGGGGTGTCCCCCGAGTTCCTTAAATGGTATAATGGGTCCAGGGGTTGCAGGGGTGTCCCCCGAGTTCCTTAAATGGTATAATGGGTCCAGGGGTTGCAGGGGTGTCCCCCACTCCAGCAGAGGATCCGACGAGGAACGAGGATCCAGGAAGCGAGCGTGCCATCGGAACAGGGCCTGCCTGACCCTGTCCCCACAAGTGCCTGACTTGCCCATGCCGGGCGCATCGCGGCACGAAATCGAGGCTAAACCTCGATTTCACTCGAAGGAACCGCCGGCAGGCGGATCGCCGGCCAATCCAAAGGCCATTCTAAGGCCTGTTGTGTGCCCCAGGTCCCCCACTCCCAACATCCACCTAGAGGGGTGAGGGCAGGAGCCCTCCCAGCCCCCCAGCCCAGCAGAGGATCCGACGAGGAACGAGGATCCAGGAAGCGAGCGTGCCATCTGAACAGGGCCTGCCTGACCCTGTCCCCACAAGTGCCTGACTTGCCCATGCCGGGCGCATCGCGGCACGAAATCGAGGCTAAACCTCGATTTCACTCGAAGGAACCGCCGGCAGGCGGATCGCCGGCCAATCCAAAGGCCATTCTAAGGCCTGTTGTGTGCCCCAGGTCCCCCACTCCCAACATCCACCTAGAGGGGTGAGGGCAGGAGCCCTCCCAGCCCCCCAGCCCAGCAGAGGATTCGACGAGGAACGAGGATCCAGGAAGCGAGCGTGCCATCGGAACAGGGCCTGCCTGACCCTGTCCCCACAAGTGCCTGACTTGCCCATGCCGGGCGCATCGCGGCACGAAATCGAGGCTAAACCTCGATTTCACTCGAAGGAACCGCCGGCAGGCGGATCGCCGGCCAATCCAAAGGCCATTCTAAGGCCTGTTGTGTGCCCCAGGTCCCCCACTCCCAACATCCACCTAGAGGGGTGAGGGCAGGAGCCCTCCCAGCCCCCCAGCCCAGCAGAGGATCCGACGAGGAACGAGGATCCAGGAAGCGAGCGTGCCATCGGAACAGGGCCTGCCTGACCCTGTCCCCACAAGTGCCTGACTTGCCCATGCCGGGCGCATCGCGGCAAGAAATCGAGGCTAAACCTCGATTTCACTCGAAGGAACCGCCGGCAGGCGGATCGCCGGCCAATCCAAAGGCCATTCTAAGGCCTGTTGTGTGCCTGTTTGGAGCCACAGGAGCCAGGGGCCATAAACTCTGCCCGTGCTGCTCCAGGTAAGCCACCTGCTGCCTAGAAGCGTCTAATTTACAACGCATTACTTACGCTCTTGTCTAACTAATTGCTGCCACCCCACACGGCCGCACATGTCTTTGCTGTCCTTGCCTATAATGTGCCACTTGGATACGTCCCATCTCATCTCCTGTCACAGACTGCAATGCCTGCCCAATTGCCATTTTGTACCTAGAAGACTTTATACTGTGCCCAGTAAATTGTGATGCACTGCTGTTGGCTGCCTAATTGTGCCATTTCGCATCTAGATGCCCCTGTACTGCACCTACCCTCTTGATAAACTTGATCTAGGTACCCATGAACCTATGCATTTAAATTTGCCCCCCATTGCGCTGCTAATGAATCGTCTCATGCTTGCATAATCTGATCCACACCCGTACCCACTATAACTACCATTGCTGTGTCCACGTACTTAGACCCTAGTTTTCTTGGTACTACTTATACCTAGGTGCTCATGGTTTCTCTCAGTGCGTCGTGCCTCATGGTCGCCAATGGACCTCTTGAACTGTGTTGTGCCTTATGGTCGCTAACGGACCACTTCAACAGTGTTGTGCCTTATGGTCGCTAACGGACCACTTTAACTGTGTTGTGCCTTATGGTCGCTAACGGACCACTTCAACAGTGTTGTGCCTTATGGTCCCTAACGGACCACTTTAACTGTGTTGTGCCTTATGGTCGCTAACAGACCACTTCAACAGTGTTGTGCCTTATGGTCGCTAACGGACCACTTTAACTGTGTTGTGCCCTATGGTCGCCAACGGACCATTTGAACTGTGTTGTGCCTTATGGTCGCTAACGGAGCACTTCAACAGTGTTGTGCCTTATGGTCGCTAACGGACCACTTTAACTGTGTTGTGCCCTATGGTCGCCAACGGACCATTTGAACTGTGTTGTGCCTTATGGTCGCTAACGGGCCACCTTGATTGTGTTGTGCCCCATCATCATTAACAGACCATGCACTCTAGCCCACACTGTGCTTCGTGAATATCACGCCCTCTATCACTAGGCGCAGCCCCAGCTTCAACTAGCCACCTGCACTACACTTTTGTGCCACCCTAGCCAGACATCTCAACCAAACAAGGAAAGTAAAGTGCATCTGCGGACCACACCAACTACCATGTGCAGAAACTTGACCTCCTCGACCCTCCTAGCTACAATCATGACCTTTGCTACCCTCAGCTCTTGCCCCCCCATTGATAGAAACCTGAGACTCAGGGCA
This sequence comes from Ambystoma mexicanum, assembly GCF_040938575.1. Classification (NCBI taxonomy): domain Eukaryota; kingdom Metazoa; phylum Chordata; class Amphibia; order Caudata; family Ambystomatidae; genus Ambystoma; species Ambystoma mexicanum. Next base: position 1,464,418,453 of record NC_090934.1, on the reverse strand, counting down.
AGGCTACCTTGCATTTACGAACCTAAAAGAAACAGTACGAACAATACTGCTAGACTCCCATCTTTACAGACACACATGGATAAGCAAACTCTAGCTACGACACCTTTAACTCCAACCCTAACTCCTACTCACCCCTACCAAAAGATACGCCAGAGTCAAAATAAGCACACAAAAAGACTCGTAAATCATCCCATTCCCAACAACACCCTAACCCTTACTGGATCCCTTATCAATGCCAGATCCATGGTAGCACATGCAATTGAAATTGCTGACATACTGAACAACAGTAGCATTGACCTCCTTGCCGTAACAGAAACCTGGCTCCATGAGGCAGCAGGACCCTCACTGATGTTAGCCATACCTGACAACTACCAGATCCACAGAGTTGACAGACCTAATGCTAAAGGCGGTGGCCTAGCAATCATCGCGAAAACTACCTTGCCTATCCGACTCACCACCTCACACCCCTGCGCTTCCTGCGAAGTACTTTCAGCAAAAATGCAACTCTCCAATAACCGCACGCTAGCCATTCACCTGATCTACAGGCCCCCAGGTCCCCTGGGAACCTTTGAAGATGACCTTACTACCCTCATAGCGAACAATACCCAAAAACACTCGCAAACGTTGCTGATGGGCGACTTCAACATCGGCTTCAATGAACCAGGCAATAAAAATGCCCTTTCTATAACAGCTATCCTAAACGACCAAGGCCTTACCCAAAAAATTCTCTCCCCCACACATGCTAAAGGCAGAACCCTTGACTGGGTCTCAGAACTCAACTGTAACATAGGCATCACCTCCATCACCCCTCAACTATGGACTGACCACTTTCTAATAAATTTCACTGCCACACTTGACCTCCCCAGCCCCAAGACTATCAAAATGATACCACCACTCCCCACCAGAAATAAAAAAGATATTACTACAGAAAAACTTATCCCCCTCCTCCTGCCCACTATTAACGGTCTGAAGGACAACACTGCCCCAGATACACTAGTAGACACCTTTAACAAAGCTATGTCTCACGCACTAGACACCATTGCACCTGCAAAATTACGCAAAGCTAAGCAAGAAGCCCACCTCAACGCCTGGTTCACCCCCCACCTTAAGGACCTTAGAAAGCAGAAACGAAAACTCCAAACCATCTGGCGTAATTCGCCCACTAACGACAACAAAGCCAAGCTAACCCAAGCTACAAAACACTACAAGTCTGAAATCCTCAACACCAAAAGAAACGTATTCCATGACAGAATTACCAATGCCAAATCGAATACCAAGGAACTATTTGCCATCCTCCGGGAAATGGAATCCCCTATCCAACCATCTGAAACGGTCCCAAAGGACAAGATATGGTGCACTAATATACAGAATGCCCTATCAAACAAAATCTCCACCCTCCAACTTAAAATAATGAACAAAAAAGACGCCCTCTCTCTTACTGATCAACAACTGCCTCCAGTAACTGAACCTACCACTATCCCCCCTTTTAGCTTTAAACCGATCTCCATCATCGACACTGAAAAGGCCATCCTCTCACTGAAGCCCTCCAACTGTAAGGGCGACAGCTGTCCAGCTCAAATAATAAAGGACGCTGCCAGAGACTTAGCCCCTTTCATCTCAAAGCTTATTAACTCATCCTTCAAATCTAACACAGTGCCAGCCAACTTAAAAGAATCCTGGGTCCTCCCCCTTCTCAAAAAACAAACCCTCGATCCTTCTATCCCGACTAACTATAGGCCCATTACCACGGTGCCCTTCCTACTAAAAATTATCGACAGAGTAGCCTATCTCCAAATTCAAGAGTACCTAGAAGCTAATCATCTACTAGGCTCGCGCCAATCGGGCTTCCGCCCTCTCCATGGCACGGAAACTGCCCTGATAGATCTCAAAACCAAAATTGAGGAATTTAAGGATAATGGGAAAACAGCGTTGCTACTCTTACTGGACTTGTCAGCAGCTTTTGATCTGGTGGACCATGCAGTCTTATGCAACCACCTCAAGCTGGCTGCCAACTTCACAGGAGATGCTATAGCTTGGGTCCAATCCTTTCTAGCCAACCGGACTATGAGAGTGTTCTCCTCCACCACCTGTGCTGACCCCATCCAAATCACATGTGGAGTCCCACAGGGTTCCTGTGTCTCACCCACTATGTACAATATCTTCACCAAGCCATTGCTCGACAAGTTGGACAGTCTGGGCGTCACCTACACTAATTACGCAGATGACACCCAGATCCTCATACCCCTTTCGGGCAACTACGAAGTGGACCTGGCTCTGGTGAATAAAATTTACATCCTCATTCAAGCATGGATGGCCACACATGGCCTCTGCCTGAACGACGATAAAACTGAAATCCTGCTCCTCGGCTCAGACCACAAACTATCCAAACTCACCCCGGACTACACCTCATTTAACATTGATAACAATACTATTAAGGTTATGCGCGAGGTCAAAACGCTGGGTTTTTACCTTGATTCAGCTCTCACCCTCAAAAAGCAAGTGAATTCCCTCGCCTCCTCAACCACCTACACGTGTAAACTCATCCGTGCCGCCAGACCCTTCCTGTCCAGTGCCAGCTGCTTCACCTTGGCCAATGCCCTTGTCATGTCCAGACTCGACTATTGCAACGCCTTATACTCAGGTGCCAACAAGTCGGTCACTGACAAACTCCAGAGATTGCAAAATAACGCTCTTAGAGCAGCTCTGAACATCCCACGCAGAGAACATATCTCCAAACACCGGATTGAAGCCCATTGGCTAAAGATAAAGGACAGAATCCTTCTTAAAACTATTTCCCTCACTTCTAAATGCCTCAACAATCAAGCACCCCCCTACCTAGCGGAAAGAATCAACTGGAGACCCTCTAACCGACTGACGAGATCTGCCAATACCTTCCTACTGGAAGTCCCCAGATTCAAACTTACCACAGCGGGCGGTGCAAGTTTCCCAGTTAGAGCTGCACAATCATGGAACACACTCCCACCGACCTTAGATGCCCTTTACCCTACACAAGATTCAGATCCTACGCTCTCAAATGGCTGCACAACAACGACATGCAACGTCCCTCACCCTAGTGGAAACGGCACAACCTGTTATAATGCTGCTCTTTTTGCGTTTAAACTTGATATTTTATATGCATTGTATCACCTACTGTAACCAACCACTGTTTTTCTGTAATAGCCTGTGTCAGGCTTTGTAACTAAGTTTCGAGTCCTCTTGTACTGTTGCGCCCAGTTGCCCACGGGCTCGGAGCGCATTACCAAATAAATAAACAAACAAACAAACAAACAAACTCTTCTTAAATGGTATAATGGGTCCAGGGGTTGCAGGGGTGTCCCCCGAGTTCCTTAAATGGTATAATGGCTCCAGGCGTTGCAGGGGTGTCCCCCGAGTTCCCTAAATGGTATAATGGGTCCAGGGGTTGCAGGGGTGACCCCCACTCCTCTTAAATGGTATAATGGGTCCAGGGGTTGCAGGGGTGTCCCCCGAGTTCCTTAAATGGTATAATGGGTCCAGGGGTTGCAGGGGTGTCCCCCGAGTTCCTTAAAGGTATAATGGGTCCAGGGGTTGCAGGGGTGTCCCCCGAGTTCCTTAAATGGTATAATGGGTCCAGGGGTTGCAGGGGTGTCCCCTACTCCTCTTAAATGGTATAATGGGTCCAGGGGTTGCAGGGGTGTCCCCCGAGTTCCTTAAATGGTATAATGGGTCCAGGGGTTGCAGGGGTGTCCCCCGAGTTCCTTAAATGGTATAATGGGTCCAGGGGTTGCAGGGGTGTCCCCCGAGTTCCTTAAATGGTATAATGGGTCCAGGGGTTGCAGGGGTGTCCCCACTCTTCTTAAATGGTATAATGGGTCCAGGGGTTGCAGGGGTGTCCCCCGAGTTCCTTAAATGGTATAATGGGTCCAGGGGTTGCAGGGGTGTCCCCCACTCCTCTTAAATGGTATAATGGGTCCAGGGGTTGCAGGGGTGTCCCCCGAGTTCCTTAAATGGTATAATGGGTCCAGGGGTTGCAGGGGTGTCCCCCACTCTTCTTAAATGGTATAATGGGTCCAGGGGTTGCAGGGGTGTCCCCCGAGTTCCTTAAATGGTATAATGGCTCCAGGGGTTGCAGGGGTGTCCCCCGAGTTCCTTAAATGGTATAATGGGTCCAGGGGTTGCAGGGGTGTCCCCCGAGTTCCTTAAATGGTATAATGGGTCCAGGGGTTGCAGGGGTGTCCCCCGAGTTCCTTAAATGGTATAATGGGTCCAGGGGTTTCAGGGGTGTCCCCCACTCTTCTTAAATGGTATAATGGGTCCAGGGGTTGCAGGGGTGTCCCCCGAGTTCCTTAAATGGTATAATGGCTCCAGGGGTTGCAGGGGTGTCCCCCGAGTTCCTTAAATGGTATAATGGGTCCAGGGGTTGCAGGGGTGTCCCCCGAGTTCCTTAAATGGTATAATGGGTCCGGGAGTTGCGGGGGTGTCCCCCGAGTTCCTTAAATGGTATAATGGGTCCAGGGGTTGCAGGGGTGTCCCCCGAGTTCCTTAAATGGTATAATGGGTCTGGGAGTTGCGGGGGTGTCCCCCGAGTTCCTTAAATGGTATAATGGGTCTGGGAGTTGCGGGGGTGTCCCCCGAGTTCCTTAAATGGTATAATGGGTCTGGGAGTTGCGGGCGTGTCCCCCGAGTTCCTTAAATGGTATAATGGGTCCAGGGGTTGCAGGGGTGTCCCCCACTCTTCTTAAATGGTATAATGGGTCCAGGGATTGCAGGGGTGTCCCCCACTCCTCTTAAATGGTATAATGGGTCCAGGGGTTGCAGGGGTGTCCCCCACTCCTCTTAAATGGTATAATGGGTCCAGAGGTTGCAGGGGTGTCCCCCGAGTTCCTTAAATGGTATAATGGGTCCAGGGGTTGCAGGGGTGTCCCCCGAGTTCCTTAAAGGTATAATGGGTCCAGGGTTTGCAGGGGTGTCCCCCGAGTTCCTTAAATGGTATAATGGGTCCAGGGGTTGCAGGGGTGTCCCCCGAGTTCCTTAAAGGTATAATGGGTCCAGGGGTTGCAGGGGTATCCCCCGAGTTCCTTAAATGGTATAATGGGTCCAGGGGTTGCAGGGGTATCCCCCGAGTTCCTTAAATGGTATAATGGGTCCAGGGGTTGCAGGGGTGTCCCCCACTCCTCTTAAATGGTATAATGGGTCTGGGGGTTGTGGGGGGTGTCCCCCGCATCCTTTACATGGATTGCGGCGGCAAAACCACAGCCTTTTTGCTGCGATATTTTGGGTTCACGTCCATTCCTGCCACGATTTTTTAACACATGGAACCCATTGACTTAGAGTGCTCTCCTGGCAGCAATTAGTTGATTTCTCTTCACACTATTAAGGGTGAGTGGAAGGTGGGTGAAACACTAAACCTTGTTAGTGCCTTTTTGGAAATGCCTTGGCATACTTGAAAAGTATTGTTTTTGTTTTGTAGACAACTTGGTTATAAACGGAATGGTCCGAGTCAGCCACGTGCCAGGTTTATGGTGATTTATCAAATGAAATGCTGCCGTGGTTGGGGTGAAGTCCATCACAAGTCACGTGTCTGGATACTACCCCAGCAAGCCCAATGGGCTGGGGCAGAATCAGTCAAAACGCCGGAGTCTCCCCTGAAAATTGGCTAGAGTTGATATATAGAAACCTTCACATGCCTGGAACACGTGACACAATTGCATTACAAAGTGCCCCCCCCCCGCCGCTTTAGCTTTGGTTAGTAGCAGATATGAGTTTCCCTCTTGCACTATCCCAAATAATTCAATATGGTGAACAGTCTGTTGTGTGCACTCTATAGGAACCCACCTGCTCAGCCTAGATCCCAGAAATGGGGTGCATTTTATATTTAGGCGGGGGCTTATAAAGAAATAATACACATATGTCTTGTCTATGTGTACACTAGGCCAGTGATTGTTAATACTAGTTGATCAACGTCAATATAGAATAACACTATTAGCCCCGCTCACCTGGAAAAGCCACAGCCGGCTGCATTGCGGGCTGTCTCACCTGCCCTCCACGCTTGGGGACCAGAGGAAGCTTGGCGTAGCACGTCCTTACCACACTGTCTTGCCAATGCCATCACCAACACTACTTTTTGGATGTATACAATAACTCCCAGAACTCCCTGATCCCTTCTGGACATTGCCCTCCAACACCCCCTCCCCTCAGAGACAGCAATCACAGCCTATCAGGCAGCCAGCTCCAGGAGGGAGGAGACATTTAAGCGTACATTTCCCGCCGGGCACGCTCAGTGGCCATCGCGATGGAAGGGGAGGAGGAGAGAACACTACCTGTTAGAAATTGTTGGGCAAGTTGGGTAATGTTTCTTTCTAATATGGCACCCCATTATCACGGGTGATCATCTTGGGTCTCCAACACTGGAACGGTCTCCTGATGCAGTTACTGTGGCCAAAATTAAGCATTTAGGAATTGATATCCAATACTTTAAACAACCCTATGGGAATGGGGCTCCTCTTGATTAAGGTTCTGCTGTCATTCATATGTCATTTTCATATATGATCTTATTGGAGAGAACCACATTGGCCTGGGCCCGTAGGGGCATAAGTACTTTGCTGAACCAAGGTGTGCTACTGATCACTCTGGGCCAGCTATTGCCTCCCTCATTCCCCATGAATACACCTCCATTCCCTTCAGCAGCCCCCCAGGCAGAGGGGGTGCCCTGGCATGAATTGCCTATACACAATGGCCCATCTCTATCTTCAAACTGTCCTCTGGGGGAGGTCAAGCTACTCACACTAAAGCTCCAGCGCTCTCCCGAGTTTGCCACACTGGCAGTTGTACCCGCCTTCTAAGCTCGGATATCTGACCGATCTAGAGAAAGTTCTAGGCACCCATTGCTGTGGAGCATAACCCCATCCTACTCCTTTCAGGGGATTTCAACACACTCCATTATCGTTGGTATTCTGATACTCTGAATATAGTGCAGTCAAATACCAGAGCCTTGGAAAACAAATAGAGAAAAAAACCTCCAGGAAAAAGACAAAATGAATGATAATGCCAGCCTCACTCGTTACCACATCTCTAGCTGAGGGAAAGACATGTTTTTTGCTAAAAGAATGAAAGAAACCGCTAACAAAGCTAAAACATTATTCATGGTTGTTCAAGCTCATGGGACGCCTTTGTCTTTGTTGCGCCAAAATGATCCTTCTCTTTAAACTATGTAATGAAATTCAGGATTTCCAGGCGTATAACTCAGGAGGCAACATCTTCGTCTTAAAAACAAGACAACGCCAATCAGCACGGGTTTGATACAAGGTCCCGCTTTTAGAGGCTGGACTACGGCATTTAGTGCAATTTAAAAAAAATTCAACTCTTTAAAATGAGGTCCTCACTTGCTGCAACCAACAGATGGGAAGTGCGGCCTGTAATCTGTGCCCTTTGCGCATCCATAAAAGGCGCAGTTCGATTTCCATTCCATTGCTTCCAGAGGGGTACACTCCCTTAATCGGATAAAGCCTTCTACCGCTGCAGCATTCCTATTCGTGATTCACTGTGTTTTCCAGATATTTTCGCAGGTTGTATTACAGAGAATAATGTAAAGATGATTGATATAGTTCCTAAAGTTCTTAAACACACCTCAATGTGTCCTTAATTGAAAAAATCCTACTCTTGATCCTGCTTGTGGTAGCCGTATCGGCCTATAGCCACGCTGCCTTTGATGTTCAAACTTTTAGAAGCCACATCAACCTCTCAAAGTCAAGATTGTATTCCCGCTAACCACATTCATGATACTTCAAAATCTAGTTTCTGACCTAGTCACAAAGCAGAATCTGTCCATCTTTATGTGTGCGATACTGCTTTGGCCGCCACTGATATGGGATAATGCAATCTGGTATTTCGATCGACCTATCAGTGATGTTCGCTACAATTGACCACACCATTCTTATTGAGACACTTGATTACATTTTTTCCCAGGCAGCGACTAGTTGGATCTCTTTTCTTTTAGCTAGCCGAGCCCAGCAAAGAGTCCTGAACTTCTTTAGCCCCCCATTAGCGAATATGACCAGTGGGGTTCCTCAAGGCTCTCCTATTTCTGTTTTACTTTTTGATCTTTATTTTAGGCCCCTCTTTTCCTTCATTCAACAATTCAATCTCAATTCACAAACCTACACTGATGATATACAACTGATCATTAGACTAGAGCAGGGGTCAGCACCCTTTGGCTCTCCAGATGTTTTTGACTACAACTCCCATCATCCCCAGCCAGCTTGGGCAATGGTGAGGAATCAATGGATTCGTAGGCCAAAACATCTGGAGAGCTGAAATTTGCAGACCCTTGCACTAGAGAATCCCATTGATTAGGGATGGGCGGAATTACCACAGGTGAAATGAAATTGGTGAAATTTGCCTCCAATTTCGCTCCCCCGCGAGACGGATTATTTCCTGATTGGTAAGTTTCTCTTTTTTCCTAAAATTTCGTTTTTTTGAGGTAAAATGTAGTATTTCCCACAAAAGAAATGTAGTGAAAAATAGAAGGTTGGGCTAAAAATGAAATTTCGGGGGGTAAAAGCAACATTTTGGGCTCGAAAACATCTGCAAGGGTCAATTGTGCTCCACGGGCGAAATTGCTGAAGCTGGCACATTTTGCACAGAATTCTCTAATGTGTCAGTTGGAGCGAATGTTGGACTTTGCACCCACCCCTACCAAGGAGCAACTTCTTCATGTGGGCCCTCGCCTCGATGCCATCCGAATGTGGGTGCAAAAGATGTGGCTCCTGCTTAATGCAGGCAAAATGTTAATCCTTCTCCTTGCAACCCTGCAGTCTCTCCTTCTTCCGCCATTTATTAATAACATTCACATTTCCACAACTTGTGTACACAATTTGGGAGTTCTGTGGGACTGAAAAATGTCCTTAGTCCCCCTAGATTGCCAATGTTAAAAAAAAGTCATTTGCAAATCAAATTTCATAAGCATATTTTCGTCTATATCCCAGAGAAAGTTTGTGCCATTGTGGCTGTTGCATTTGGCAACTCTTGGATCGACTATTGTATCTCTTTGTGTACAGGTCTACATTTGACCGCTATCTCTAAATGACAAATGATCCAGAACATTTCCATTAGATTGATAAGTGGCTTAAAAAAATGGTATTCTTTAAAAGACTGTGTTTTGTACACAAATGCCTGTGTGGCCTCGCGCCAGCATACGTAAGCAATCTCGACTGTCGTTATACCCCTTCTGAAGACCATCGGTCAGCTACACTGGGCTTCTTAGTTACTCACAAGTTTCTCTGTTTGATAGGGCTCGACAACACTTTTCGGTTTGACGCCGACAAGTCTTCTTAAGACTTGAGATTCATCCTACGAGATTTCTTCTAAAAACTTGACTCTTCCAATTAGTTTCATTTTCCATGGCCTTTGACTATTTCCTACTGGAGGATGACCGGCCACAAGGATCGATTTAGTTTGCAGCGCACCCTTCATAGACGATCGCACCCAACACAAGGATCTGTTTTCTACACTTGTTTGTGTTGGTAACTAGTCAACTGTTGCAGCAAATGGGGCTTTGCTGGTCTATCCATTATTTTTGTACATATCGTATCTTAGTATCTGCGATCCAGCGGGGGTCAATGTGTCTCTATGTCCTTGGTTTCAGCAAAAGAGCGCGTGGTTCATAACATCGTATGTGCCTAAGGGTTCATGTCTGCATTTATTTGAGACCATACGGTAGTGACTAAGGTGCCTGATTCATGGAATTTTTTAAGCCGCGCAAATTGACTTTGCAATGGTGCAAAATTCCCTTTGCACTGTGACCTAGGCCCACTTAGCACCGTGCAAAGAGTACTTTTAAAGTGCAAAGTCACTTTGCATGTCAAAAATACACTTTACACCGCTCTGTGAATCAGGGTGTTTGTTGGCAGCGCAAAGTGATTTTACTAGAAATTCCATGAATCAGGCCCTAAGTGGCTTTTTCACACAACACCAAACAAAGTCCCAGTGCACATTCATTTGAGACAACCGGGAATATTTTTTTCAAGCGGAAAAAACAGCTCTTGGTCCCCGGGGAAAGAAGAAATGATCACAAGAGACATACAGCTTTACTGCATCCAGTAAAAAATAAAATAAAAAGAACCGGGTTTGACGGATAATGAAGCTTTTCCTTCCCAGCTTCAAGAAAAATGTTAATTAGAAGTCCCAGCACATGGTTCCTATTTGAAGCAACACACAAATGATTTCTTGCCACGCATAATATGTTCTAGTCTGTAACACGACTCTTGCCTTTTGACATAACGTGTAGTTAAACTGTTAGCTGAAAAGGCCAGTGCCTCCCGCCTTTAGTGGAAAAACGGCGCACAGGCTTTATAAGCCATGTGTGATGCATTAAATAGCTCGGCTCTTTAGGAGGCGGTTCCCTTTGAGTGGCTTTTATGCGGGACCTGCCATGGGCTGAGCCGAAGGTTTCTGTTTGCAGTGGTGGCGTGTTCCACGCGTGCCAGCCGGCAGAATTCTGCCCAACGAGTGGCTAACATTTGAAGAGCACCGATAATGGTCTCTGTCACCCACTCACTGGCTCACACACAACCACCATTCCACCACAACCACCTAGAAAGTGGCAGGAGAGAGGTACTTCCATAGTGAGGCCGGCTGGGGTTGCAGGGCTAGGACAGACCGTCTCTGCTGAATGGAGAACGGCGGAGCTGTGAAGAATGGGTAAGAAGAGACCGAGAGAGCCTTATAGGGTAGGTGTGACTTGGGAGATGTACTTAGATATGTTATGCAGAGTACAATATTAATAGGCGTATTTCCAAGGATTCTTATCAGACGTTTTAGTGGTCTGGCGCAGGGTTGGCCAACTCCGGTTCTTGAGGGGCAGAAACCTGACGGGTTTTCAGGACATCTCTCATTAATATTCATGTGCAAAAATGTGCATACATTTAGAATCATTGTATGCAAATGTAGCTCATTAATATTAATGAGCGGTATCCTGAAAACCCGACGTAGACCTCGCACTCGCGGCCTGGAGTTGGACAACGAATCTAGCGGGTAAATCTCATGACTTCGGTGGCATACTTGCCAACCCGACAGATTTAGGCAGTAGGCTACTGCTTGAAGCAGCCCTACCACCTACAGATTTCAGGGACATATCCTACTGCTTTTTACCGTGGCAGGTAATTTATGTGATTCTAAGGCAGGCTTCAGGACAGAGCATGCGACACATTAATGAGTCTGTCTGTACAGTGGACCGGTAGGTGATTACTTTGATTCCACTGACCCAACAGCTGCATGACTTTGCCCTGCACTCTTGCCAGGACAACCCTTAGGTGAACCACCAGTCAAGGTAAGTGGCAGAGTGTAACACGGTCACACAGCAATTGCCAACAATTTGGTGTTAGCATTCAGAATTATACATTTTTTAAATTTCAACATCTTTCCACGTTGTGCTCTTTGTAGGTTTTGTATTTTCCTGTGTTGTCATTGTTATGGGAATTATTAGTTTTCAAACTTGAAAAATCCTACATCTTTTTGGCCACAGAATGTTGGCAAGTTTGTAAACTATGTCAAGGACAGCGCATCCATTAGACTGGTCGGTGCCAGGGTTAATGATGTTGTGTATGCCTGCGGGCCACACGGGCAAGTCCCAGTAAGGCTGTACCACGGCTTCAATCCCCTTAACGCTGACTTAGTGGGGTCACAGCAGGGGGCGAGTGGCTGCAAGCACTGGAGCCTTGGAGTGGGGCCTGGGCTGCGTGGCCCTTATCACGAGCCTCTCCCCAGGCCTGGCTCTGACCTTCCTCCCTGGAACCGAGCGGCCAGGCTCGGCCCCGGGCCCTGTCATCACTTGGGGCCCCTGTCAGCACTTGGGGCCCCTGTCAGCACTTGGGGCCGGAATGCTGGCGCGATATGGGCACGGCGGGCGCGTCAGGCGGCCATTGTCAGGCCTCCATTTATCAGGCGGCGCGGCTTCGCGCCTTCCTTTGTTTTGACAGGTTTCCTTCCTCGTTTTCTTGAGGATTTCTTGCATCCTCCGCGCCGAGGGCAGGCAAAAGGCAGCAGCAGCAGCCTGTGAAGGGCTAAACCAGCAGCACTGGCCCTAGCAGGGCCCTAGCAGGGCACAGAAGGTTCTAGAACAGGAGGCCTCGGCAGCAAATACCCCCAGGAACGGTTAATGCCAACCCCAGGCGGGTGTAATGTTTACTAGAGATAAAGCCTCCCAGGATTGGCCAGTAGAGCGCGGCCCACACTTTTCTGCAGAATCCCGTTACATATTGCAGTAGCAGTTGGCATATTTAGAACCTGATGTAAAGTGGTAGCTTTTTTTTGGTTTGTTTGTTGGTGGGGGGAGTCTTCGGGTGAACTGCATAGCTCAAATTTGCAGCAGGGCAATGGTGGGCCTTTGTACACACATTGAAGCACCAGCAGGTCAACTGTCTTATGTGATGCAGTGTGCATTAAAGCTACACCACTGCAACCAGTGGGTTGGATGGGGAACATTTTAGGACGTCCAATTGTAAGTATAGGGACTTTTAGCGCATATGGCTTCTCCCGGGGGATGAAGCCCCCGGAGCACCAGCATCCTCGGTGCCTCTGCTGACTGCTACAGAGGTCCTCGGCGTCTCTGCTGACTGCAACAGAGATCCTCGGCGCCTCTGCTGACTGCAACAGAGGTCCTCGGCGCCTCTGCTGACTGCAACAGAGGTCCTCGGCGCCTCTGCTGACTGCAACAGAGGTCCTCGGTGCCTCTGCTGACTGCAACAGAGGTCCTCGGCGCCTCTGCTGACTGCAACAGAGGTCCTCGGCGCCTCTGCTGACTGCTACAGAGGTCCTCGGTGCCTCTGCTGACTGCAACAGAGGTCCTCGGCGCCTCTGCTGACTGCAACAGAGGTCCTCGGCGCCTCTGCTGACTGCTACAGAGGTCCTCGGTGCCTCTGCTGACTGCAACAGAGTTCCTCGGCGCCACTGCTGACTGCAACAGAGGTCCTATGTTATATAGCATGTCTTGAGCCTGCAGCTTTGGTTGACCCAGGTTATATTGCAAGTTGCCAGCTGCCGCAGTACAGTAGTGTCCCCGCCTGATTTAGCATGCATAAAGGTCGAAGCGGTGTAGTATATGTTATTTTCTGTTTGGATAGTGCCTAACTTGCCTTGAAGTCTTCTGGGCTCTCTGGGAGTTCAGCAAGCTAGCCAGAGCATGCACGTTGGGAAGAGGCACGGCAGCTTTGCTGTTGTGTGTGTAGGTGGGAAGTATACTGGCCGTTGCACATATGTCTCTTGTCAAACAATATATTGCTTTAGAAGGACATCACATGATATTATAGATTTAGGGGCTCATGACAGTTTTGGCAAAGATAATTATTAAATGGAATGTCATTGTGACAAAATGGCCACTGTTCTGCAGGAGTGCATGATATGATAGGTTATTTATAACACGCTTAATACCCAGAGGTTTCTAAGCGCGGACCCAGGGATCGAACCTGTGGTGCTCTGGGTCGTCTTGCTTCCAAGGCGAGCACGTAGCCCCTGAGCTATCCTCCCCAGATTGATAAAACTCCTACTCAGCCTCACTCTACTACTAAACTATCTATGATCCCAGTTACAAAGGTGAAGCAGGCCCAGCCCAACAACAGGTGTATATGCTTCTCATTTTAGGGTACCGCAGGCCGCGTTCAGGCTTACCCTTCGAGAAAGCAGTGAGCTGGTACAGAAGCAAACCAAACGACTTAGTGCTGCGGTATCAAAATAAAAGAGTTTCCAACCAAGATTCTATAAAATAGGATCTTTAATTAAACTAACAAAAATGCATAAAACAAATAAAAACAGACTTTCCAAATAAAGGAGCACTCGGAGTTTGTAAACAGAGGTATCAAAGTTAATGAAAATGTCTTACAAAAGACATAGAAGGGGGGACTTATCAGTCCTCGCCACCCTTTAAGGAGTGCCCTGAGGGCAGGGCTTCCTCAAATACTTTGGTTTCTTGTCTTGGGGGCTCAACAGTATGAAACAGGGCTTCTGTGTGCTATTACTGCATTTGAGACGGCATAGAGCCAGGCGAGTCATGCAGTGCCAAGACTGATCGAGGCATTGGGCCAGATTCTCGAAACCTTTTTAGACATTGGTAAAGAGCATCCTAATGACTTCATCTTAGATGCACTCGTTCAGTTGGCCTTTTCCCGCTTCTAAGCATTTTAACGCGCATCTCAAATTCTCAAACAGTATGCGCTTTAATATGCACAGCGCCTTTTAAACAGGAGCAGCGGGTACCTTCTGACCCTGCCATGATTTCTTTTTGAAGTGTGACCCTCGCAGAGGATCGAAATGCTTTTTTTTTTGGTGTCATTTCACGAGCAATAAACAGGCCTCTTAAAGGCCCATCTTAGTGAAATGCGCCCCCAAAAACCACCTGTTGGCTGAGAGCCTGTCTTACATCAGTGTCGGGAGCACGGTCCCGGCACTAATGTATGCATAGGGGCTGGACAGTGCATCTTTGTGCCACTATCCAGGCCCTACTGATATACGCACCGCCTTCCTGCTCACACAAGGCGTTTTCCACCTGTCCCGGCGGCCTTCTTCGTTCCACCAGACCTGTCCGTGTGCCTCGCATGTGTGAGCCTCCGGGTGGGGTTCAACGTCTTCTCCGGCACTGCTCGATCCCATAGTGCGGTTGCCATCTTTAAATATCCCGCGCACCGAAGACTTGGAAAAACAACTAGTACTTCAAGCACCAGTCACTTTGCGCAAATTGCCTCATCCTCCTGCTCATGTCAGTACCTGAGTGGTTGTGGGAGTTGGAGTTCAAGGTTGTCATTGGACTGTTAACTCTTAGATGACTTTCTCAGAGATTTCACATAAAGGCACGTAAGAAACAAAAGGTGTTGTTTGTATTTGTATTTATTATTCTTATATAGCGCTTTACTCCAAAGCGCTTTACAGTTAACAACATGACTACATAGAACATGATAACAGTAGAAGCAATTTACAAAATATTAATCAAATCAATAAAACAGTATGTAGAACAATTAGCCTATGAGGTAAAAAGGAGGGGAAGGGGAAGGAAATAAAAAAGGAGAGAGAAGGGGAATAGAGTGAGGAAGCAAGAGGAGGGGAGGACGTAGGAGAGAAAGGGGCAGGTGAAGGGATGTATGAAGGGGGTACTAGAGGGAGGAGAGAGAAAGGGGAAGAGAGGATAAGAGTGTCAGGGTGGGGAGTGGAGAAGGAGTGATTTCAAGGAGGCACTGAAGGAGGAATAAGTGGCGATGGAGCGGATAGAAAGAGGTAGGGAGCTCCAGTGTAGGGGGGCAAGGAGCTGAAAGGAGCGGAACGAGACGAGGCACATGGTGGTGGGGGAACAGAAAGTAGGAAGAGATCGGCAGATCGGAGTGAGCGCGAGGAGGTATAGAATGAAAGGAGAGAGGAGAGGTATGGGGGGGCAAGGTCATGAAGAGATTGAAAGACAAGACAGAGGAAGTGAAATTTAAGTTGGGAATGGAAGGGAAGCCAGCCATGGTAGGAGAGTGAGTTGGAGATGGAAACCTCCCGTGACTTTGGGGAACAACCTATCTCCATCCACGTCCTGCTCCGGATTATTGGGCCCACTTTACAGGAGACTATTCTTCCAGTACCCTTGAACAATCCAGGCGCCTCGCCCTGAGTCTGCTCCCCTGGCTGCCTTCGCAGACCTGCTGGAGTGGGGCAGTCCCACAGAAGTCAGTCTCGCTTGGGCCTCCAACTGAGGACAACTCAGAGCTTCCGGATCTCACGTTCTGGTTCTACACCAATAAGCGATAATGAGATCACTGAATCCTTTGCCACTACAGGGGCCACCAGGCACCTTCCTGCAGGAGTAGGCACCTCAGCGGGCTTAAGATCTGAACTAGAAGCTATTGGTTCTCTGGTGTCTAGCACTTTCCAGCAGAAAGAGCCTCTGGACCAATGGCCTCAAGTGCTGCTTCTCTGGCTGCAGAGTCTCACAGTAGCAACCGCCGCAATTATCCCTGGAGCAGGAAGGTCCTTAGTCAACAGACATGCTACAGGAATGGAGTCCTTTACTGCTACACAGCGCCGGGCGGTTGCTCTGCACCAGCTAAACTCTACCATTGTCAGTGCTAGAGTCCCCTCACCACCCCCCTGACACTCCCGACCAACCTCTTTGGGCCCTGAATGATCAGCCCTTCTTGTACCCACTGTTGTCTGACAGCAGGGTTTTTGTGAAATGGAGAGTCATCTGGGGACCCAGTACCTTTCCACTCTGAGTCACTAGAGAACAATCGTCCATTCCCTGACCTAGTGGAAATTCCTCGCTGTGATGCCCGCAGTGACTATGGCCTCCTTTATGAGGCCCGCTCTGACTGTAGTCTGTTTGGGTTTGCCCTCACAAGCTCGATCCCCCTTCACATGTGTGATGTCCTCAAAGAGAAAACATCTTTTGGGTGTTGAGGGTATCATCACCCTTCTTTCCTGTGGGCGCTGACGAGCCCTGTGGCTGCTATTTTCCACACCATTTGTGGAAGCCTTTACAGGCAGCAGGTTGAGAACCTTTGTCTTTGCCTTTCATTTGTTCACTTTTATCAGAAGCCTTTTCTTTTGTTTTTGGTGACTTGCATACTTGCCGGCAGCCTTTGCAAACTCCCGATGGTCTCTGATATCCTTATTCACTAGATTCTGGCGTATCTGGTCTCACAACTCTTTAGGGCATTTTCACATGCAATCAAATTAAACATTCCCTCAGAAGCGTCAACTCGGTTGTCAGTCACCCAACATCTCAGATACTTCACGGCAAGATGTGTAAATGCCTCAAAAGGTTCCGGAGAAAAAACCCTACCATAACCCACAAAGAGGCCTTTCGCAACTGGATATCTTCCATGACGCAGGGGATCTCGCCACCCTCCTCCTGCTTGACCTATCCGTGGCTTTTGAACTCGTGGATCACGACATCCTGTGTCACCATCTCACCTGCAGTTTTAACCTCTCTAACGAAGCATCCAATTGGATGAACTCCTTCTTGAGTGAACAATCCTCCAGGATCTACAAAATCGTGATTATTTTATTTATTTAAAATTTGTATATAGTGCCTTATGCCCATAAGCCTCAAAGCGCTTAAAAAAAACCCATAACATAGAGACAACACATAAATGGAAAAACTCAAAACAGACCATTTATAACATGGCGAATGAAAAAGTACAGTATAGGAACTCATCAAATTACTACTATAGGTGGTAAGGCGAGGTCAAACTATAAGACCAAGGTTTGTGGAGCCCATGGGCAGATATTTGCACAGGCTCAGGTACATAGGCAGGGTGCAGGCTCCACACCCCACCACGATGCAGTCTCTGTCCTCTTGGGCACACCAATTAACCAGTTCTATTCTGCGCAAGAATTTCAGGTCGGAGGAACGCACGACCCCGGGCCCCATTCTTGCACAAAGCTAGGCAAGTACTTTGTTACGAAGTGCGTCTTTGGGTTCACTCTTAGAGGTTTTCGGAACATTAGTAGTGATAAAGGTTCTTTTATCCATAACCAGAGCTTTGATGGCTTTATCCTCAGGTATTAAAATGTTGGAGTTTCTTAGGCACAAAGTTCTTAAGTCTGCCATTCTCGGATTCATGGACTCATGCCGACCAGACAAACGTCCCTTCGCAGGAACAAAAACGGGCTCTGGCGGGACAATGCTGTGATTCTGCAGTGACTTTTTAGCTGATGAGGGGGAGGATAGTGGAACTTCTTTCCGAGGAGACCTCGGAGCAGGACTAATGCAAACGCGCAGGGCCCCAGTTGAATATTCATGATTGTCAGCTTCCTTTAAAGGCAAGTCTGTATTACCACCAAAGCCAGCATTTACAATACTAGGATTAATGAAGCTAGCTCTTATACAAGAGATTCTTTAAAAGTCTTCAAGGAGCTTGAATCCCCAGCTCCGCCTATCACTAGCTTCTGTGAAGAACTCATGGGGGCACCAAGCAAGACAGACACAAGTGATCACAGTTCAAGGGTGTTTATTGAAGAATTAATTTTCTATGCAGGTTAGAAAAAGGCCTAAACCTAAATCTAAGATGGGAGCAAGCGTCAACCATCAAATGAAAAATAAGGCCGTCCTTGTGGCGTTGTGTACAAAGAAAAGGGCCTATACTAAGAAACCTATTTCCAAACCACACAACTAATACAAAAAGGGGTGTGGGATACTTCTCAAGAAAAGAAAGAAGTGTTCTTAAATAATATGTCAGGATGCGGTAGCCTGGGCCTCCCTTCCCCAGGTTTTGAGTACGGAGAAAGATGAGAGCTTGGAGCACAGCACAGTCTCTGGAATTCTCCAGCACAAGGCGACAGTTCCAATGGCAGCTCTCAGGACCGTCGATGGCCAAGTCTGGTTTCCTTTGAAAGTCTCTTGTCTTCGGGGCCTGACGTGTTCAAATAACAAAAACAAAAGTTCCTTTGACCAAATGAAAGTTCTTAGGGTGATAATGGTTCACCCCTGGGTCCCAGTCTTCTGGGCGCTGACCCTTCTCAATTGTATTCCTCAATTTATATGTCACTTCTTTTCTTACTTGAAGTTTGGATGATAGCTTCACCCCTGGATCTTGCGCGGCCGGGCTTGGGCCCTTCTTGACTGCTAGTACTTGGAAGAAAGCTTAATCAGGGTGTCTCTTAACTTTTGCTTTCACTTTTCTCAATTTTGGGGTGATGACTTTTCACCCTTGGATCCTCCTCTGCCAGGCTCTGACCCTTCTCGATTCTTAGCCTCCCTTCACCGGGTTTACTGTGGCTCTCGATCAGGGTGATAGTGGCTCACCCCTGGGTCACCCTTCTTCTGGGCACTGACCCCTCTTTACTTTCAATGTTTTGCTTTTTACACAGTTCAATGTTTGCGGTATTCACTTCCGTTTCTTTCACAGTGCTTATATATCAAAGTCTTTCAATTGTAAAGGGATTTTGCTTGACCCTCTGTATAACCACTTTAACCTATTTTGCGGGCCCTCCTATGGCCTTCTGGTAATTGTAGTTTCGTTCAGATGGGGATCGACCGGAGTCTCCTGAGTTTAGCACCCACATGGTGCCGGTTTCCCTTTGTAGCTGGTCTCCCCTTAACACTTTTACAGTTCTTTCATAGTTCATCAAATTTGGATCAAAAACTTGCCACTTTGCAATTCTCACTCAACACAGCCCGGTTCTTATCGGTTCTCCCCTCGCCTCACTGACTATGATGAACCTTTTGGCTTTTGGCTTCTCTGGAGTCAATGGCTTCCCTCGCTCTGGCTTATTTGCATAAGCTTGCCCTCTGTACCATTGACATCTGCTGCAAGACACTGGTGCTATTGTTCACGGTCTTAGGGTCTCTTCCACAAAGGTTTTGCGGGTCCGGGATGTAAAGGGAAAGGTGACTTCTCTCCTTGTCACCCTCTTGGTTCCTGCCGCTTTTCTCCTTCTTTTGAACTGCTGCGCCTGCTTAGCCATCACATCGTGCTGTCTGCCGAGTTCGCCTTGCTCGTACTGCACTGTCTTGCTCCAACTATTATCCCTGTGGGGAAAAGAAAGGTCCGCCAAATGTGTGTGATTTTGGTTGATTGCCTGACTCTGCCCGACCCTCGGATTGGGACATGTCAGGTAAACAGGATGCATATTAGCAAGTTGCCTATTGTGTGGTGCAAAGGTGTTCGTGCCGCAAAAGGGGAGGGGGCAGTGATTTGTATGTCCCACGTGAAAGGATGGGGAAAAGGTGTCAAAGGAAGTGGGATACCGCGCCTCACCCATCGGTGTCCCACTCTCACTCTTCAAGGACCCCCCATCCAGGTGATTCTCCCTCACGAGTCCACCCCCAGGAACTGGATCCAATAGCGATGGCCATGTCCAGTCCACCTGGATAACGGATCCTCGAAGTTTAGACAGGGAGAGACCTTCAGGTTTCTCACACTTCCCGAAAGACAAAGCCTTGTGCTCCCTGGTCTAGTCCATGATTGCCAACAAAACCCATAAACCTAGAGAGAAAACCATCCTAAAAAATCCTTGGTCCCAACTAATGCTTAGAACCCCCATAGACTTAATCGCTCACCCAGAGCCTACCGTGCCCCCCTTCCACTTCGCCCATGTGTTCCCAGCTGAAGTGCTTACCAACACCCGTCACCTAAAAACGTACAACTGCAAAGGAGACATTTATCCCTCCCACCTCATCAAGATGTGCGCTGACACCCTTGCACCTATCATTGCTAAATTTATCAATGCTTCTTTTGACTCTGCTATGGTACCAAAAACCATTAAAGAAGCTTGGGTCACTCCCCTCTTTAAACAACCCTTGCTCGAACCCACCCTGCCGACCAACTAGCGCCCCATCACAACAGTATCCTTCCTACTTAAAATTGTGGATGACACCCCATATGCACAACTCTAATCGTACCTGGAAGACCACAACCTTCTTGGCACGCACCAATCTGGATTTAGACCAAGACACAGTACAGAGTCAGCTCTCCTTGACGTTAAGATTCAGCTGGATATCATCCATGACGCAGGGGATCTCGACATCCTCCTCCTGCTTGACCTATCCGCGGCTTTTGAAATTGTGGATCACGACATACAGTGTCACAATCTCACCTCCACTTTTAACCTCTCTGACGAAGCATCCAATTAGATTAACTCTTTCTTGAGTGAACAATCCTCCAGGATCTTGGCAGGATCGGAAGCAGCTGACCTCATCCCTGTGTTTCACGGGGTTCCTCAGGGGTAATGCCTCTCACTCACACTGTATAATTTGTATACCAAGCCACACTTTGACCATCTTGGCAGCCTACGTGACACGCAAATACTCCTAAAACTCACTGGGAACCATAGCCTAGACTCCGCAAATATCAACCGGATCTATAGCATCATTCAGACTTGGATGGCCATCCACCACCTATGCCTAAATGATGACAAGACAGAGCTCCTCATTGTAGGCTTGCTGCACCAGCTCAAACACCCAGACCCAGCTTTCACCTGCTTCTCCATTGATGGGAACATCTAGCTCTGTTGTCTCCTCCGCAGTTTACTCCACTAAGTTTATAAAGCGCTCCAGAAAATTCCTGTCCCCTGACTTACGCTAGCAACGGCCATCATCGGTAGTAAACTGGATTACTGCAACGCCATCATTGCAGAAACCTCTAATAAACATCTATCTAAATTACACATGATCCAAAATAACACCCTTCAGGCAGTTTGGGGCTTGAAAAGATTGGACCATATCTCTCTAGTAAGACGTGAAGCTCACTGGCTGCCAATCAAGGAACGCATTGAGTTTAAAATACTCTCAATTAGACACTGCTGCATTCACAACACCGCACCCACCTACCTCACCCGTCGCATCTCCAAAAGACCCTAACTACACGATCTGCGATCTTCCACGTCCACCTCGCTTGCAACACCAAGATTCCCTAGACAAAGAGCAGGAGGAGCAAGCTTCATCATCATAGCCCCTACTCTATGGAATGCTCTCCAGCCAGGTATCCAAGATGATAAGCCCCCCTATCTGATCTTCCATGAAAAACTTAAAACTCTTCTATTTAACAAATACGCCTAACTGTTGTCCTACCACCCATACTATATTATCTGTACTGTAACCTACTGTAACCTAGCGCCGTGATACTTCTGGGTTTGGGTGCCATCAACAAATAAAATAAATTGCCTCTTTTTGTGAATTGTCTAAAACTCAAAGGTTATCGTTCTGGGGTCTTGCGGAACGACCTGAGACTGGTCATCTTCATTTTGGAATAAACGGGTCTTTCCTCATGAGCCAAGTGAGTAATGACATCAGGGCCCACTGTTGATGAAGCTGGAAGGTTAATTCTAGTGCTTAGAACCAGCCACATACGTCTTTTCCCACCACACATGGCTGGGCCTGGAATTTGGGATGTGCTGCCTACACCTCCCTTTCACCACTGAAAACACATCCCTCTCCCACAGAAGATGTCCTGCCCGTCTTCCTTGTCTCCTCGTGCTCTAGCTTGGACAGGTCCAGCATTAGCCGATATCTCTGCTTCGGTTCAGCTAAGGTTATCAAATCCTTTACTTCTTCTCCACTAAGGCCACGCTCCTGTCCTCTAAAAGGAGCTTCCTAGTAACCACCTCTGCCCCAGTGAGACTACTCTGGGACCTGGCTGAGGCTGGGGAGGTCATTGAAGTTCGGGACTTGTACCCCACTACCCACTTTTTAGGAGAAATTGTGGGAACAGCTCTCAATTTGGCAGTCCCCATCTACTTCAAGCCCCCACTAGTATTGGTATCGTGCTTAGGGGCTCAAGAACACTACTTGCCCAGTGGGTGGCCTCTGCCACCCTAGCTCCCTCAAAAGCTGGAAGACCTTTTAGCATTTCAGGTTTAGTAACCTAACCACCATGGGGGAGTCTCCTTTCCTGGCATAGCTCATGAAGGGTGCTGGCTTTCAGGCCCTTCACTAAGCCCATGCTCAGTTCCATTATGTAAAAATCAAAAATGACCTGGTAGAGCTTCTAACATTGCCTGCACAGACATTTATTTTGGCTGACTAAGCTGTACATATAGTGTGTATCTGATCACACCACTGGCCATCAGTGTGACGAACGGGATACTGCTCTGCAAGAGTACAGGGATGAGTGATGAATAAAACTCCTAGTCAACCCCACTCCACTACTAAACCAGCAGTGATCCCAATCATAAAGGTGAAACAAGCACAGCCCGACAGGTATACATCCTTCACCATACTCTCCAGGAGGAGTGTAAGCTGGTACAGAAGCAAACCAAACAACCATAGTACTGTGGTACAAAAATAAATTATGTCAAACCAATATTCGATAAAATTAGATCTTGATTTGAACAAAAATGCACATGACTAATAAAGTCACCAATATCCCACCTCTAAGGGAAACACAGAGGAAGGTGATTTTCACAGTAAAGGGGTTCTGTGGGTTTGTAGACAGGGGTGCTTATATAAATGATTCCAGAAATGAATGTCAAGGTAAATTGAGATGTCTTTAAAAAGAAAAAGAATGGGACTTATCAGTCAATAGAACTGTTTAAGGAGGACTAGGACACTTCTGATACCTTTGGTTTCTTGCCTTTGGTGCTCAACAGTGTCTAGGAGCTTTAATACTGTCAAGCCAGTGTTGAGACGATCATGTTGTGCTTTCTCAATGGCGAGTCAGCGTCAAGGTGGTTTGAGACGAGGACTCCCAGGGAATCGAGTCAGGATTTGAGACGTGTCAAGTCGACAGTTGAAGCGGGGCCAACATAATACTTCTGCTGGGTCAAGTCTGCATTTGAGATGCGTGAGTTGCTTCCAGAGTACCAGAACTTTCTTAGCCAGGCATGATCAGTCTGCATCGATGTGGTCTGAAGGCACTTAACACCCGAGCCACCAGGGGAATCGGAGGGGTGAAGGGTAGAGGAACTTCCCCGCCGAGGGAAACGCAAAGGCACTCACCAGGCTTTGCGGATGAGGGAACCTACTAGCAAATGCCATGCATCTTTTGTTGGAGTGGGTGGTGTAGAGGTCGATTTCTGGGGTGCTCCATAGAAGATCCGGTGGAGTTGATCCTCCTATAGTTCCCATTTGTGACAGGAGTTGACTCCCTGTTGAGGGAATCCGCCATCATGGTCTGAACACCTGGTAGGTGTTAGGGAATGAGGAACATGCCCTACTCCAGGGCTCAGTCCCACAGAGTCTGTGCTTCCTCCTGCTTGCACATATAAAACATTGTGGTGGTGGTGTCCGTGAAGATCCGGATGACCTGCCCACTGAGCTGAATAAGGAAAGACTTGAGGGCCCAAAACACAGTGTGTAGCTCCAGAGGATTGATATGGAGAGTCTTCTCCTTATCTGTCCATAGGCCCCTGGCGTGTCGCGTTCCTGTATGCCCACCCCAGCCATCCAGGGAGGCGTTTGTCATGACAGTGATTTGATGTGGAGGCAGTTGAAAAGGAGTGCCTTGAACAAGATGTGTCTGGATTGGCCACCAGTGCAGGGCAACCTTGAACTGTCGTGTTAGCAGTATCTTCTCAACCCTTGAACGTAAGGCTTGCTGCCATTGTGCATCTAGGAATTCCTGAAGGGGCCGCATGGTGCAGTGTGGAAGCAGGGGAATGCATTGAGAAATCATCCCTATCATGGATGTCAGGAGGGGAACTGAAGCCTGCAACCTTTGGGAGAGTAGGATGACTTTTGCAAGAAGAGATCACACCCTCTATTCCGAGGAGGTGGACATGCAAGAACATGCCCCTAAATCGAGTGCCCGCTGAGACGGATTCAGACAGGATTTCGGAAAGTTCACAGAGAATCCTTGCGATTGTAGGCATTGGATAGTCTGTGCTGTATGACAGGTAGTCAGGGCCAATGACTATGCTCATGTCATCTAGGTATGGATAGAAGTGTACACCTGAGCGACAAAAGTGTGCCTCTACCAAGCCCAGGCATTTGTTCAAAACCCTTAAGGCTGATCGAAGTCAGAAGGACAGAGCCCTGAAATGGTAGTGGTGCACCTGCCACCGTGAAACGCAGGTAGCGGCAGTGTTTTTGATGAGTAGGGATGTGGAAATATGCATCCTCTAGATTATGGGTGCACAACATGCGGCCCGCCATGCCATTTTGTCCGGCCCACGAGGCACAAAGACTTCCCTAATGGAGGGCGGCCCGCAAGCAGCATCGGCCGCCCTCCATTAGGAATGTCTTTGTTGTCTTCTGGGCCGGACAAAACATTGGCCCTCATTGGCTCAGCACACACGCACCATGCAGCTCCTACGAGCCACGTAGTGCGTGTGTGCTGCACCAAAGGAGTGCCAGCATTACGGCTGGCGTGGCCAGTAAGGCTTAATGCCGGAAGATCATTTCAGCCTTGCTTGCCACGCCAGCCGTACTACCGCTCCACTTACCTCGCCAGTGTTTCAGCTAGCCTGCCTTCCAGCACGTCCGGTAAGTGGTCTGTATGTTTGTGCTGTGTTTGGGGGGGGGGGTCAAGTGTGCATGAATTTTTGTTTCTTTATGTTTGTGTTGTGTTTATTGGATTCGGAGGTTGGGGGGTGTGTCAGGTCTGTATGGGTGTTTGTATGTCTGTGCAGTGCATGTTGAGATGCGGGGCTGGGGGGTGTGTCGGGTCTGTATGGGTGTTTGTATGTCTGTGCAGTGTATGTTGAGATGCGTGGCTAGGGGTGTGTCGGGTCTGTATGGGTATTTGTATGTCTGTGCAGTGCATGTTGAGATGCGGGGCTGGGGGGTGTGTCGGGTCTGTATGGGTGTTTGTATGTCTGTGCAGTGTATGTTGAGATGCGGGGCTAGGGGTGTGTCGGGTCTGTATGGGTATTTGTATGTCTGTGCAGTGCATGTTGAGATGCGGGGCTGGGGGGTGTGTCGGGTCTGTATGGGTGTTTGTATGTCTGTGCAGTGTATGTTGAGATGCGGGGCTAGGGGTGTGTCGGGTCTGTATGGGTATTTGTATGTCTGTGCAGTGCATGTTGAGATGCGGGGCTGGGGGGTGTGTCGGGTCTGTATGGGTGTTTGTATGTCTGTGCAGTGTATGTTGAGATGAGGGGCTAGGGGTGTGTCGGGTCTGTATGGGTATTTGTATGTCTGTGCAGTGCATGTTGAGATGCGGGGCTGGGGGGGGTGTCGGGTCTGTATGGGTGTTTGTATGTCTGTGCAGTGTATGTTGAGATGCGGGGCTAGGGGTGTGTCGGGTCTGTATGGGTATTTGTATGTCTGTGCAGTGCATGTTGAGATGCGGGGCTGGGGGGTGTGTCGGGTCTGTATGGGTGTTTGTATGTCTGTGCAGTGTATGTTGAGATGCGGGGCTAGGGGTGTGTCGGGTCTGTATGGGTATTTGTATGTCTGTGCAGTGTATGTTGAGATGCGGGGCTAGGGGTGTGTCGGGTCTGTATGGGTATTTGTATGTCTGTGCAGTGCATGTTGAGATGCGGGGGTGGGGGTGTGTCGGGTCTGTATGGGTATTTGTATGTCTGTGCAGTGCATGTTGAGATGGGGGTGGGGGGTGTGTCGGGTCTGTATGGGTGTTTGTATGTCTGTGCAGTGTATGTTGAGATGCGGGGCTGGGGGTGTGTCGGGTCTGTATGGGTATTTTTATGTCTGTGCAGTGTATGTTGAGATGGGGGTGGGGGGTGTGTCGGGTCTGTATGGGTGTTTGTATGTCTGTGCAGTGCATGTTGAGATGGGGGTGGGGGGTGTGTCGGGTCTGTATGGGTGTTTGTATGTCTGTGCAGTGTATGTTGAGATGCGGGGCTAGGGGTGTGTCGGGTCTGTATGGGTATTTGTATGTCTGTGCAGTGCATGTTGAGATGCGGGGGTGGGGGTGTGTCGGGTCTGTATGGGTATTTGTATGTCTGTGCAGTGCATGTTGAGATGGGGGTGGGGGGTGTGTCGGGTCTGTATGGGTATTTGTATGTCTGTGCAGTGCATGTTGAGATACGGGGCTGGGGGTGTGTCGGGTCTGTATGGGTGTTTGTATGTCTGTGCAGTGTATGTTGAGATGCGGGGCTGGGGGTGTGTCGGGTCTGTATGGGTATTTTTATGTCTGTGCAGTGTATGTTGAGATGGGGGTGGGGGGTGTGTCGGGTCTGTATGGGTGTTTGTATGTCTGTGCAGTGCATGTTGAGATGGGGGTGGGGTGTGTGTCGGGTCTGTATGGGTGTTTGTATGTCTGTGCAGTGTATGTTGAGATGCGGGGCTGGGGTGTGTGTCGGGTCTGTATGGGTATTTGTATGTCTGTGCAGTGCATGTTGAGATGCGGGGCTGGGGGGTTTGTCGGGTCTGTATGGGTGTTTGTATGTCTGTGCAGTGTATGTTGAGATGCGGGGCTGGGGGGTGAGTCGGGTCTGTATGGGTATTTGTATGTCTGTGCAGTGCATGTTGAGATGCAGGGCTGGGGGTGTGTCGGGTCTGCATGGGTGTTTGTATGTCTGTGCAGTGCATGTTGAGATGAGGGTAGGGGGTGTGTCGGGTCTGTATGGGTATTTGTATGTCTTTGCAGTGCATGTTGAGATGCGGGGCTGGGGGTGTGTCGGGTCAGTATGGCTATTTGTATGTCTGTGCAGTGCATGTTGAGATGCGGGGCTGGGGGGTGTGTCGGGTCTGTATGGGTGTTTGTATGTCTGTGCAGTGCATGTTGAGATGCGGGGCTGGGGGGGTGTCGGGTCTGTATGGGTATTTGTTTGTCTGTGCAGTGTATGTTGAGAAGCGGGGCTGGGGTGTGTCGGGTCTGTATGGGTGTGTGTATTTGTATGTCTGTGCAGTGTATGTTGAGATGGGGGTGGGAGGTGTGTCGGGTCTGTATGGGTGTTTGTATGTCTGTGCAGTGCATGTTGAGATGGTGGGGGGTGTGTCGGGTCTGTATGGGTGTTTGTATGTCTGTGCAGTGCATGTTGAGATGCGGGGCTGGGGGGGGTGTCGGGTCTGTATGGGTGTTTGTATGTCTGTGCAGTGCATGTTGAGATGCAAGGCTGGGGTGTGTCGGGTCTGTATGGGTGTTTGTATGTCTGTGCAGTGCATGTTGAGATGCGGGGCTGGGGTGTGTCGGGTCTGTATGGGTGTTTGTATGTCTGTGCAGTGCATGTTGAGATGCAAGGCTGGGGTGTGTCGGGTCTGTATGGGTGTTTGTATGTCTGTGCAGTGCATGTTGAGATGCGGGCTGGGGGGTGAGTCAGGTCTGTATGGGTGTTTGTATGTCTGTGCAGTGCATGTTGAGATGCGGGGCTGGGGGGTGTTGGGTCTGTATGGGTATTTGTATGTCTGTGCAGTGCATGTTGAGATGCAGGGCTGGGGGGTGTGTCGGGTCTGTATGGGTATTTGTATGTCTGTGCAGTGCATGTTGAGATGCGGGGCTGGGGGGTGTGTCGGGTCTGTATGGGTATTTGTATGTCTGTGCAGTGCATGTTGAGATGCGGGGGTGGGGGTGTGTCGGGTCTGTATGGGTATTTGTATGTCTGTGCAGTGCATGTTGAGATGGGGTTGGGGGGTGTGTCGGGTCTGTATGGGTATTTGTATGTCTGTGCAGTGCATGTTGAGATGCGGGGCTGGGGGTGTGTCGGTTCTGTATGGGTGTTTGTATGTCTGTGCAGTGCATGTTGAGATGGGTGTGGGGGGTGTGTCGGGTCTGTATGGGTATTTGTATGTCTGTGCAGTGCATGTTGAGATGCGGGGCTGGGGGTGTGTCGGTTCTGTATGGGTGTTTGTATGTCTGTGCAGTGCATGTTGAGATGCGGGACTGGGGGGTGTGTCGGGTCTGTATGGGTATTTGTATGTCTGTGCAGTGCATGTTGAGATGCGGGGCTGGGGTGTGTGTCGGGTCTGTATGGGTATTTGTATGTCTGTGCAGTGCATGTTGAGATGCAGGGCTGGGGGGTGTGTCGGGTCTGTATGGGTGTTTGTATGTCTGTGCACTGTATGTTGAGATGCGGGGCTTGGGGTGTGTCGGGTCTGTATGGGTATTTGTATGTCTGTGCAGTGCATGTTGAGATACGGGACTGGGGGGGGTTTCGGGTCAGTATGGGTATTTTTATGTCTGTGCAGTGCATGTTGAGATGCGGGGGTGGGGGTGTGTCGGGTCTGTATGGGTATTTCTTTGTCTGTACAGTGCATGTTGAGATGCGGGGCTGGGGGTGTGTCAGGTCTTATTGGGTATTTGTATGTCTATGCAGTGCATGTTGAGATGCGGGGCTGGGGGGTGTGTCGGGTCTGTATGGGTATTTGTATGTCTGTGCAGTGCATGATGAGATGCAGGGCTGGGGGGGTGTCGGGTCTGTATGGGTGTTTGTATGTCTGTGCAGTGCATGTTGAGATGCAAGGCTGGGGGTGTGTCGGGTCTGTATGGGTGTTTGTATGTCTGTGCAGTGCATGTTGAGATGCGGGGCTGGGGGGGGTGTCGGGTCTGTATGGGTATTTGTATGTCTGTGCAGTGCATGCTGAGATGCAGGGCTGGGGGTGTGTCGGGTCTGTATGGGTATTTGTATGTCTGTGCAGTGCATGTTGAGATGCGGGGCTGGGGGGTGTGTCGGGTCTGTATGGGTATTTGTATGTCTGTGCAGTGCATGTTGAGATGCGGGGCTGGGGGTGTGTCGGGTCTGTATGGGTATTTGTATGTCTGTGCAGTGCATGTTGAGATGCAGGGCTGGGGGTGTGTCGGGTCTGTATGGGTATTTGTATGTCTGTGCAGTGCATGTTGAGATGCGGGGCTGGGGGGTGTGTTGGGTCTGTATGGGTATTTGTATGTCTCTGCAGTGCATGTTGAGATGCAGGGCTGGGGGTGTGTCGGGTCTGTATGGGTGTTTGTATGTCTGTGCAGTGTATGTTGAGATGCGGGGCTGAGGGGGGTGTGTCGGGTCTGTATGGGTGTTTGTATGTCTGTGCAGTGCATGTTGAGATGCGGGGCTGGGGTATGTCGGGTCTGTATGGGTATTTGCATGTCTGCGCAGTGTATGTTGAGATGTGGGGCTGGGGGGTGTGTCGGGTCTGTATGGGTATTTGTATGTCTGTGCAGTGCATGTTGAGATGCGGGGCTGGGGGGTGTGTCGGGTCTGTATGGGTATTTGTATGTCTGTGCAGTGCATGTTGAGATGCGGGGCTGGGGGGTGTGTTGGGTCTGTATGGGTATTTGTATGGTATGTCTCTGCAGTGCATGTTGAGATGCGGGGCTGGGGGTGTGTTGGGTCTGTATGGGTATTTGTATGTCTCTGCAGTGCATGTTGAGATGCGGGGCTGGGGGTGTGTCGGGTCTGTATGGGTGTTTGTATGTCTGTGCAGTGTATGTTGAGATGCAGGGCTGGGGGGGGTGTGTCGGGTCTGTATGGGTGTTTGTATGTCTGTGCAGTGCATGTTGAGATGCGGGGCTGGGGGGGGGTGTCGGGTCTGTATGGGTATTTGTATGTCTGTGCAGTGCATGTTGAGATGCGGGCTGTGGGGTGTGTCGGGGGCCATGGGGCATAGTGTTTGCTTGAGGGGTGGGGGCCATGGGGCATAGTGTTTGCTTGAGGGGTGGGGCCATGGGGCATAGTGTTTGCTTGAGGGGTGGGGGCCATGGGGCATAGTATCGGACCCCAAGTGAGAACCCAATAATAAAGCTAAAACAGGCACAGTTAGGAGATGTACATCCTTTGCTTTTTGTGGAAACCTGACTCGACAAAGGCCATACTCCTCTTGGGCAACCCAACAGCAAACTATAGCAGTCCAAAATAACGGAATGTCTAATCTAGGGTCAATAAAATATATATAAGTTAATTAAACAGACGATATGGAATAACTAAATAGAAATAAATGATAACAATGGAAAATGTGCAGTACAAAATGTAAGTTTGAAATACAAATAAAAATCGTTACACCTCAAAAAACAATTCTTTTTCCATGTGTTTAATAAAAATTGGGGGTTGAAAAAGCCTCCTGTCATGCCACGCCCCGCCGCGCCTACCGCCCCACCCACATTTACTTTTCGGCCCACTATAGCCATCATGTAAGGTACTTTTGGCCCTCTGTCAAAATCAGTTGTGCACCCCTGCTCTAGATCCAGGGATGCCAAATAATCCCTTTCTTGCAACTGATACAAAACCTGCTGCGATGTTACCATCCTGAAAGTTTGAGCTTTGAGGAACTTGTCGAGGACTCAAAGGTCCAGGATGGATCTCCACATTCTTGACTTCTTGTGCGCTAAAAAGTACCTGTAGTACACTCATTGCTTGCTGAGTGGCTGGAACCCGTTCGAAGGCTCCTTTAGACAGGAGCGACTGGACCTCCTGTAGCAAAATAGGTGGGTGCTTTGCCTTTTGTACGGGAAGGATTTTGGGTGGTCGTTTGACAAACTCCAGCATGTGGCGCTGCTGCACAAGGGATAGCCCCCATCCATCCGTGGTGATGCACTTCCACTGGTTGATGAATGGAGAAAGCCTCCCTCTCACCGGGGTTGTGAAAGTGAGGGGGCTGACCCCCCAACTGGGTCAGATTTGTATGGTCATCTGGCTCCTTATGTGTGAGCAGCCACATCGCAGGTTACCTCGGTAAGACCGGGACTGCGACATGTAAACATCCATCGCTGAGTACGAAGGGGACCAGTAGGATTGGGGGTGGTATGAAGGCCGATAGTCCCTTGACGTCCTGGAGAAGCAGGACTTTCCAGACCGAAAGGACTGGAGGCGTTGTTTCACCATACCAAGAGAAAGGGCAGTCTCTGTGTCAGCCATGATGGTCTGTAAAGTGTTTTCCACTTTCTTGCCATTAAAGGGCATGTCCACTACCTTCACCTGGAGTTCCAGCCGGAAATTGATGGCTCTGAGCTGGCCCAGCCTGTGTAAAACAGCCCTGTTTCCCCATTGTCGGAAACCAGTGTTGGCAGGTTGTAGATCTCCAGGTTGGAATCACTAAAGAGCTCAGCATAGCCGATCCCTTAGGGTCAATGGAAAAGGCTGCAGATGCCTAGGTAAGGCAGCAAAGGCTGACAGCGGTGAGTAGGGTGTAGCAGGCATAGTCTTTCGGCCAATGACAGAATACTTATGTATGGTCGTCGCCGAGGTTGTCAACAGGGTACTGGTTGACGTCCTATGCACAGTCATCGGCGGGATTGTCGAAGCACCTCTGACTGTCGTCATCGACTAAGACTTTGTATGACCTGTAGACTGAGTCATAGACGACTTGACACCCTGGCTCATTAATAACGGTTTCTTATGAAACGACTGTGAAACCGCTGTTGAAGAAGTAGCCTTACTTTAAGTCAACACTGATGTTGTCGACAAAGAGTGTTTTTTTGCTGAGGACACAGAGGCAGAGGAAGATCCGGCAGCTGAACATGATATTGAGGCTTCCTTTGACTCGGCCTTCCAAAACTTCCTACTTTGTGTATCGTCATGCGACTTCGACCTCTTGCTACAGGGAGTTCGCTGTGTAGGTCTGCTCTGCCTGAGTGAGGCACGACTCCAGACCGAGGCCGAGTCAGAAACCCCACTGGCATCATTGAGTCACTCCACCAACCTGCGGTGGCAGTCTCGGAGCGTTTTGTTAGAAAATGATTAGCAGATGGAGCAATCTTGGATGACGTGGGTCGGATGAAGACAGTAGAGGCAATCCTCAAGGAGGTCTTCCACATGCACATTCTTCAAGCCGCATCTGCCACAGGCCTTGAAGAGGCTCTTCTTCTTGGTCTCTGCCATGCTGGATAAAGGCCTCACTGTCGGAGACGAGAATCTACGCCAACGGGGCAACAATCACCAGAACAGGAGCCAACTCCAGATGTCCTCTGGGGGTAGGATTCAAAGAACGTTGAACAAATGAGAAGAACTTGTATCAAAATAGAAGAAAATGTCACATTTTATCTGAGAGAGATTTCTGAGGACTCCCAACACATAATGTGCTCTAAAACTATGAAGATAGCCTCCAGGGGTTGAGCTAAGGGAGACCTTTCTATTGGCTGTGGACAACATGACCCAAAATGACTAGGCTAGAGCAATAACGTCAGTGAAGTTTCAATTTTGGAAATAAACTGTTCTATGTTACTGGGTAGCCCCAGCCTGGTCACGGGGAATATTTATACATCACGTGAATCTATGAAATATCCAATGCTAGAGAATATGAATCAAAGGCGTCAATGCCTTCAGTGAGGCTTTTACGCCTTCCATTCACACCATGCCACATTTCCAATCATTTGTATGGCAGAGAGGAGGGGCATAATATAACTTTCATTTCCGCTGCAAACCTTCCTCTCCGCCATGCAACTGCTCCAGCATTTGCG
This sequence comes from Ambystoma mexicanum, assembly GCF_040938575.1. NCBI lineage: Eukaryota > Metazoa > Chordata > Amphibia > Caudata > Ambystomatidae > Ambystoma > Ambystoma mexicanum. Next base: position 1,464,385,784 of record NC_090934.1, on the reverse strand, counting down.
GTCGTATGGATTTTTTTGCCGGTACAAATGTTGGAGATCCCTATGGGGTCTGTTGGCTTTATGCACCAGCATAAAGCAGGCCGACCCCATAGGGATCCACTGTACACGATGCCTGCTTTGTTGGTATGGCAGGCAATGTGTACAATTACAATGTATTCCTGACAATACCAAGCACTACTTTAAAGACAGTGTGATAATCAATTGAGTTGACACTCCTGCTCTTAAGGATAGTGGGGCCAGCAGAACTGTGCTGGATTCCACATTGGTAAACCAAGAAGGGCTTGCCAGAGCTCCCTTGATGCCCACCAAGTTAGCTGATGGCCCCCCCTCTCAAGTTCCCAGTAATGCCTGTAAATCTAACCATTAATGGTATAGTAGTAAGGATACCTGTCAGTGTTCAGAGGTAAGTCCCATGAAAGGTTCTGCTGGGAAATGACCTCAGAGACCTAGGTCTTGTGGGGGATACAGCACAAAGACCATGCACAAGGTCACAAACAAAGGCTGCGCAGGCCAAGTCCAAGGATGGGCCAAAGCCAAAGGGGAAAGCCAAAGCTTAGGGAGTCAAGAAACTCAGAAGAGGGAAAGAAAATATTCCTCCAAGCTCACCTATCACTGAGGTGGAGGTAGTTGGCCAAGCACTGAACCTGACGAGGAAGAGTGTCACACCTCGGCTCCGTTCCACACTACGACACCGTGCTCCATACCTACCTCAGGGCCGGCTGCGGAAAAGGACATCCGACAAAACTATTGCGCTGCGCCGTTCTCTTCGGCATTCTGCAGCGCCATTCCTGATGAAGTGGAAAATGCCCTGGAGGCTAACGACTACTGCAACAGCCAGACGGTTCCGAACTACGATTCCCATGAAACCTAAGGGAATTCGTAGTCCGTAACATCACGTGATCTCCACTCACTTGGCTCCACCTCCTCATTGATATAAGCGGCTGCAGCCCGGAGGACGCTGCTTCTGTTTGATAGTTACAACCGGCGCTTAAGTTCCTTCTTTTCGCCCTACTTCCTGAAGCTCCTCCTTACGGTTCTATTCTGCTTCATCCCGTGCTCAGGTAAACAAACCCTCTTTTGAACTAAGGACTGCCTGTCTGCCTGCTGATTCTGTTACCTTCTTGCTCGCCAGTGTACCGACTTGTGGATTGTTATAAGGACTGTCTGCCTGCTGATTTGGTTACCTTCCTGCTCGCTCGTGTACTGACTTTTGGATCGTTATAAGGATTGTCTTCCCATTTGGCTCAAGAGTTCAAGGACATTGGTTGTATCGGATTCCGTCCTTTAAAGTGCACTTTGGGGACGCCTTGCAGTTGTGCACCTACCCGGATCTAGTGCGTCCCTCGTTCCGCCCGGGACTAGTTACCCAACTAACATTCCCCGTTTATTATTTTGCACTATCGTTGTTGTTCTGCATCCTGGAGTAAAGGGAACTGTGACTTCCTAGGGGACTATCAGAACATTGTGGTATCAGGCTCCTAGGATTGGGTTGTTCAGGTACTATTCTGTCCTATCCCCATCTATTGATAGTCGCTGTTATTCCAAGTGATTAATTGTATGTTGTTTCTTGCAGCTGGGTCCGTGGCGGCGCGTTTTCTCCCCGCTCTTTCGGGTGATCGGTCCCTCTGTCTGGCTTACATATCAGCAGTGGGTCATATCATCAGAAAGGTCGTTTTCCCTCATAGAGAGGAGGCTCGGGTGGAGGCTCCAACCCGAGCTCTTCAATCAACGCACAGTCTCGCTGGTTTGGCCTCCTATCTTGTCCACTCCCGTGCGGTGAGTAACAAAAACAGAAGCCATGGAAGAGACGGACCCTTTGGCTGCTCTGGTCCGTTTGGTATCCGACTTACGGTCGGACATGACGGCGGCATATGATGCCCTGCACCACCTTATTGATGGTTTGCAACATTTCCCGCCTCCCCACACACTGGGGATAGACACATCTGGTGCCACTGCTTCTGGTTCCGGTGTCTCTCCGGCCTCCACGTCGGGATTTACAGCAGCCCCTGTTCTCATGGCCACACAGTTTCCATTGGCCCCGCCAGAACGCTTCACTGGCGATCCAAAGCATTATCGGACATTCATCAATCAATGCAAACTGCACTTCCTTTGCCGCCCCGCAGCCTTTCCCAATTCAACCACAAAGGCGGCGTTTGTCCTCTCACATCTAGGAGGGACGGCTGCAGCCTGGGCCAATCCGTTACTGGAAGCAAATAGCTTCCTATTATATGACTGTGATGCCCTCATCATCGCCATGAACAGGGCTTTTGATACCCGTTATAAATCCCAAGCTACAGACCTAGAGTTCCTGAACTTACGTCAGGGTACTTCTTCTCTGTTCACTTATCTTACCAGGTTCAATCAACTCGCTGCTGAGACTGACTGGCCCGAAGAAAAGAAGTCAGCAGTGTTCTATAAAGGGTTGTCAGAAGAGTTGAAGGACACCCTAGCAACGGTACCAGTAGTCCCTACCGTATTTGGTGAACTCCTGGACCTGGTATTACAGATTGACGCTAGAAGAGCTGAAAGGAAAGGGGAACGCAAGTCAACTACACCAATACCCCCTCCCTTGGATTCTGTCAGTCTTCCTTCTTCTGTTCCAGAACCTATGCAGGTGGGAGCCGTCCGAGGTCCTTTAACACCTGCACAACGGGAGCACCGGCGATCCCATAAATTATGTATGTATTGTGGATCAGCCGAACATTTGCTAATTGACTGTCCAAAGAGACCCCACAAAAAGGCGGGAAACGCCAGAACCCGGCGATAGACGGAGTCCCTACGCCGGGGGTATACTCTTTGGACTCTCACGGGGTCGCTTTTGCCCCAGTCAGCCTGCCGGTAGTCTTTACCGTGACCCCTGACACTTCATTTTCATCCCTTGCCATTATTGATTCTGGGGCCACCGGTAATTATATGGACTACGAATATGCTGTAAAAAACAACGTACCAGTCCTGTCTAAAGCTCAACCCGAAACTGTACATGCAGTTGACGGTACATCCTTGATCTCCGGTCTGGTGACCCAAAACACGTCTCTGCTCCGGATGCAGACAGAGGACGGGCATGTGGAATCCTTATCGTTTGACTTGATCAAAGCTCCCCAGTTTCAGGTCATATTGGGAATCCCTTGGCTACGACACCATAATCCCTCTATTGACTGGGCAAACAGGGTGGTTCAGTTCCCTTCCTCCTTGTGCAATGAAAAATGTTTTCAGAACACAAGTGTGTATCTAGAATCATCCTCTCAGGCGTTGGTAGCATCCATGGCAGTCATCGGGGCCGTTTCTACCCCTACGCACATTCCTTCGGAATATCTCTCCTTTCGGTATGTGTTTGACAAAGGGGGGGCAGATCACCTGCCACCTCACAGACCATATGACTGCCCTATTGATCTGGTGCCAGGTTCTAAAATCCCGGTTGGGAGAGTGTATTCTCTTACCATACCCGAGGACAAGGTACTGAAAGAGTACATCGACAAATCATTGGTCACTGGGTTTAATAGACCTTCTAAATCTCCTGCTGCGTCTCCTCTCTTCTTTGTCCCAAAGAAAGAAGGAGACCTCCGTCCTTGTGTTGATTATAGAGCATTGAATGCCATTACGATAAAAAATCAGTACCCCCTTCCATTGATTTCAGTCCTTTTGGATCAACTCGGGTCTTCTGTCATCTTTACCAAATTGGATCTCCGGGGCGCCTATAATCTCGTCAGAATGCGTGAAGGGGACGAGTGGAAAACGGCATTCAAAACCCGGTATGGTCTGTTCGAGTATCTAGTGATGCCCTTCGGACTTTGTAACGCTCCGGCCACGTTTCAGGCCTTTATGAATGACATCTTTCATGACTGTCTAGACCAGTTTGTTGTTGTTTATCTGGACGACATTTTAATATACTCATCCTCCACTGAACAACACACTGAACACGTACGCTTTGTACTACAACGGCTCAGGGAAAACAATCTATTTGTCAAAGCAGAGAAGTGTGTATTCAACACTACCGAGGTTGAATTCCTCGGTTACAACCTTACCAACCAAGGCATCAGAATGTGTCGTTCCAAAGTTAAGGTGGTACTTGAATGGCCTGTCCCTACCTCAATTAAAGCCTTGCAGTCCTTTCTGGGATTTGCTAATTTCTATAGGCGTTTTATCCACTCTTTTTCATCCATTTCAGCCCCCCTCACTGCTCTGACAAGCTCTAAGAAACCATATCGATGGGATGAGGAGGCGCAGAACGCCTTTGAGGCTTTGAAAGCTGCGTTCTCCACCGCTCCGGTCTTACAACATCCTAATCCTCATCTACCCTTTCTAGTGGAGGCTGATGCTTCTGGTTCCGCCATTGGGGCGGTTCTGTCTCAGCGTTGTCCTGACTCCGGGGAGATCCATCCAGTCGCCTATTATTCTAGAAAACTAACCCAATACGAACGCAACTACCCCATCACTGAAAGAGAACTCCTGGCCATTAAGGACGCCTTCTCAGAATGGAGGCACCATTTACTGGGTGCACGTCATCTGGTCACGGTCTTCTTTGACCATCGGAGTCTCCTGGCGTTTAAATCCATGAAATGCCTCACCGCTCGTCAGGCCCGCTGGCATCTCTTCTTTTCCCAGTTCAACTTCACCATCACCTTCCGGCCGGCCCGACTCAACACATGTGCCGACGCATTATCGCGTCTGAATCACAACCCGAGCAATTCTGCATCAGACCATTCTCTATTGTTACCTTGTAGGGTGGTTTGTGGTTGCACACCCCAGCCTTCGCTTCGCTCCCTGGTCTCGGAATGGGTTTCCTCACATGCAGAGGAATGCATGGCCCTCAATCTCGATGTAGTACAGGGATTGCCATACATTCAGGGTCGTTTATACTTGCCACCTGGGGAGGCACGCCTCCGCGCCCTGGAATGGTCTCATGACTCGTTAATAGCGGCCCACCCGGGTCAACAAAAAACTCTGGACTCTTTGCGTCGCTGGGCGTGGTGGCCCTCTATGTCTAGGGATGTGGTTGACTATCTGGCCGCTTGTTCTGTGTGTGCCCAATGCAAAATATCACGTTCCAAACCAGTGGGGTTATTGCAACCACTTCCGGTGCCGCACAAGCCGTGGTATATGGTCTCCATGGACTTCATAGTGGATCTGCCTCCGGTGGATGGTTTTGATACTATCTGGGTGGTCATTGACTATTTCACCAAAATGGCACTCTTTATTCCTTGTATGGGTCTGCCCTCAGCACCAGTTTTGGCATCTATGTTCCTCAAGCACATCTTCCGTTTCTTTGGTCTACCATCCATCGTGGTGTCAGATCGCGGCCCACAGTTTACCTCGCGTTTTTGGAGAGCCTTAACTGTATCTTTACACATTGACGATCGGTACAGCACTGCCTATCACCCTCAGACGGACGGGCAGACTGAGAGAGTCAACGCTACTCTAGAGCAGTTCCTCCGTTGTCTGTGCTTACGCTTTCAGTCTTCCTGGTTGACGATGTTGCCGCCAGCTGAATTTGCCTATAATAATTCTTTGCACTCGGCTTCTGGGGTGTCACCTTTCTATGCATTGTATGGGCAGCATCCACGGTCGTTGCCCTTGGATCCTTCTGTTCCCTTGGATAATCCAGCGGCTCAGGCATGCGTTCGGGACATCAAATCCGTCCACATGGCAGTTCGTTTGCATCTCCTCACTGCCCAGAATAGGGCCAAGAAGTATGCTGACCGGCGTCGGAGTCCTGCGCCGACATACGAGGTGGGCATGAAGGTCTGGTTATCTACGCGCAACCTGAAAATTCCTGGTAAACGCATGCTTTTGCCCAAATTTGTGGGTCCCTATTCTGTCACTGATGTGGTTAGTCCTGTGGCGGTGCGACTTTCTCTGCCCGCCTCATGGAAATTGCATCCTGTCTTTCATGTATGTCTCCTTAAGCCCTGTCCTCCTGCTACTCGTTTGCCACTCCGCCCCCCTCCCGTGCGGGTGCAGGGCGATGTTGAATACGAAGTGGCGGATATCCTGGACTTCCGACTACGCAGGGGTCGTCCGTTTTACCTGGTTGACTGGAAGGGCTACGGTCCTGAAGACAGATCTTGGGAACCGCTGCATAATATCCATTCTCCTAGACTCCTACGCCGCTTCCATGCGCGCAGGGGGTGGGCGCCGCCTTTGGGGGCGGATGCTGTCACACCTCGGCTCCGTTCCACACTACGACACCGTGCTCCATACCTACCTCAGGGCCGGCTGCGGAAAAGGACATCCGACAAAACTATTGCGCTGCGCCGTTCTCTTCGGCATTCTGCAGCGCCATTCCTGATGAAGTGGAAAATGCCCTGGAGGCTAACGACTACTGCAACAGCCAGACGGTTCCGAACTACGATTCCCATGAAACCTAAGGGAATTCGTAGTCCGTAACATCACGTGATCTCCACTCACTTGGCTCCACCTCCTCATTGATATAAGCGGCTGCAGCCCGGAGGACGCTGCTTCTGTTTGATAGTTACAACCGGCGCTTAAGTTCCTTCTTTTCGCCCTACTTCCTGAAGCTCCTCCTTACGGTTCTATTCTGCTTCATCCCGTGCTCAGGTAAACAAACCCTCTTTTGAACTAAGGACTGCCTGTCTGCCTGCTGATTCTGTTACCTTCTTGCTCGCCAGTGTACCGACTTGTGGATTGTTATAAGGACTGTCTGCCTGCTGATTTGGTTACCTTCCTGCTCGCTCGTGTACCGACTTTTGGATCGTTATAAGGATTGTCTTCCCATTTGGCTCAAGAGTTCAAGGACATTGGTTGTATCGGATTCCGTCCTTTAAAGTGCACTTTGGGGACGCCTTGCAGTTGTGCACCTACCCGGATCTAGTGCGTCCCTCGTTCCGCCCGGGACTAGTTACCCAACTAACATTCCCCGTTTATTATTTTGCACTATCGTTGTTGTTCTGCATCCTGGAGTAAAGGGAACCGTGACTTCCTAGGGGACTATCAGAACATTGTGGTATCAGGCTCCTAGGATTGGGTTGTTCAGGTACTATTCTGTCCTATCCCCATCTATTGATAGTCGCTGTTATTCCAAGTGATTAATTGTATGTTGTTTCTTGCAGCTGGGTCCGTGGCGGCGCGTTTTCTCCCCGCTCTTTCGGGTGATCGGTCCCTCTGTCTGGCTTACATATCAGCAGTGGGTCATATCATCAGAAAGGTCGTTTTCCCTCATAGAGAGGAGGCTCGGGTGGAGGCTCCAACCCGAGCTCTTCAATCAACGCACAGTCTCGCTGGTTTGGCCTCCTATCTTGTCCACTCCCGTGCGGTGAGTAACAAAGAGGTGCTGCCTGAAATGTTTAACCCACATGACCACCCTGAACTCCAAAGTTTATTGGTTTAAGGTGGTCCTGATATGGAAGAGTTTAGTAAGGGGTTTAGTAAGGGCCAGCGACAGTGCCCATCTCTAGAAGGCCCAAGGAGACAGGCCTGTTAGCAACTTGAGGGTGACTCCCCTGGGAAACATAGGATTTATTGGGAAGGTGGGTTCCTGCACAGAGGCCCATAGAGTCTACTGAAGGTGCCCACAGAAGGTTGGTGGCTCACCTTCAAGTAAGACTCTTCCTCCTACAACTGGCACATGACGTTCCTCTAGCTGGTCACCTTGGGATCAAGAGAACCAAGTAGAGACTATCCATACATTTCTACTGACCCAAGATGGGGGTCCAGGTAGAAGGCCATTGTAGGATTTGTGCCACTTGCCAGATTTCTGATAAGAGTGGCTCAACAATCCAGGCTCCATTGGTGCCACTCCATGTGGCGGGGGTGCCATTTGATAGGGTAGGGATTGACAGTGTTTGTCTCCCTGACCCTTAGACATCCTCTGGCAATAGGTTTATCTTTGTGCTGGTTGACCATGCCACCAAATATCCTGAAGCAATCCCATTGAAGACTGTGGGCCTCATTATGACCTTGGCGGTAGCCATGCCACTATTGGCGGCATGGCTGCCGCTGAAATCGCATCCGGTTCCCAGAATGAGGAATTACCGGGCCATTCCGAGTTCGGAGGGCCCGCTAATTCCTCCCTCCAGGAACCCGGGCCCAGACCTTCCCCATTCCCATTTCAGCCCCCATAGGGCTGAATGGGAATGGGAGAGGGAGCAAACAACGGGCCGATTACCAGTGGCCCGTTGTTTGCACCCTCTTCCCCTCGCGGGACCCGGTAAGGACGCCTGGTTTTACCAGGCATCCTGACCGGCTCCCGCGAGGGGACCTCGTAATGTGGCGGAACGGGTTTAACGGGTCCGCCTCCTTTTGCGGGGCCCGTTAACCCATCCCACCAGGGTCGTAATGAGGACCTGTGACTGCTAAGTCAGTTGCAAAAGCATTACGTGGCATTTGTACTAGGGTTGGCTTCCCTAAAGAAGTTGTGTCAGACAGAGGCAGCAACCTTATGTCTAGGTACATGCAAGCCATGTGGAAAGAGTGCGGGGGTCACTTTTAAGTTTTCATCGGCTTATCACGCACAAACTAATGGCTTAGTTGGGAGGTTTAATATAACTCTCAATAGCATGATTGGGCCTCTATAAGAACCTCAAAGGGGAATGTGGGATCTCCTGTTGCCATGCTTACTATTTGCCTACAGAGAGGGTGTTGGTTTTTTTCAGCCCCTTTGAGCTTCTTTTTCGTCACCCTGTTAGAGACCACTGCCATAGTTAAGGAAGGGTGTGAACTGCCTACTCCTTCTATCACTACCAATGTAGTAGAATATGTGCTGGGGTTAAGTAAGAGTATGGTCCTTCTGATGGCTGTCACAACGAACCTCTGCGATGTCTATGGATACCTCAGTCCCCAAGCACCAGTGAAGGAGAGAATAATATACTCCCTCACCAGTTATTGAGGCCACAAGAGTTAAGAGTTGGGAACACGGGTACTAGGTGCTGAAAAGGAAAAGCAGGTGAGTGTGAGTACAAGGCAGTAACTTGGGAATGACCAATAATCAAGACAATGGAGTGGGACATACCTAACATGGAGAAGAACCAGGACGGGAAGACAGCCGGGGGGGCTGGGTTCAGAAACCCCTCACTTAGGGGCTTGACGTGGTGTTGAGCCGAAGTCCAAACAAAACAACCTTGAGCCAAAGGGGAGTTCCAGAAACAGTTCCAAGGGATGTCCAAAGCCAAAGGCTCCAAGATCCGAGGAAGGTAAAACTTGAACGTTCCAAGAGCCAAGTCCGAAATCCGTAAGAAGCAGGTCCAATGATGCAAGCCAGAGAGTCCCAAAATCCACTAGGCAAAGTTCAGGCAACCAAATCCAAGGAGCAGGCAAAACAGTCCAGAAACACCAGAAGCCAGGGTTCAAAAGCCAGAGGGTCAAGATCCAGGAAAAACACAACGCCACTCGAAATGCTGAAAACAGCTGAGAAGCGCGGAAGCTCGGCTTCAATGTTCTTTTGAACCGGTGCTTGGGTCACGTGATCACTTCTTCACTGGGTCACGTGAGTGGCGTTGCGTATCACGTGACCCTTGCAACCGGGAAGTGGCAACATGATTGGTTGGGCGGGCCGCTCCTACAGCAACGCGTGGGCGTTGCCCACGTGACCAGGAAGCCGGGGTGGTGAGGATCGATCCACCCCAGCGCCATCGCGGCCACAGTTTCCATGATGCCGTGCGCCGCCTCCCTCTTACGGGGAGCCCGGCGCCACAGCCTCTGAAGGGGCGCGCCCGGGAAAGGCCACCGCCGCAGGTAAGGTGTCGCTGGAAGGTGGGCGGTGTTGCGCGGCTCGTAACAGAACCCCCACCCAAAGGCCCACGTCCACGTGGGCAGGACGGATGCTCCCGATGGAATCGTGACACTAAAAGGGGGGCATGAACATTAGATGCAGGTTCCCAAGACCTCTCTTCCGGGCCGAAGCCGGCCCAATCAATCAAGTAGTACAAGACCCCATTACGAAGACTCGATCCCAATATGTCCCTTACCTCATATTCATCTGAAGACCCTTGCACAAGAGGAGCCGGCGGCAGCAGTGGCCTTGTGAGGGGCTGGCAAGGTTTTAACAGGGAAGTGTGAAACACTGGGGGTATGCGCCAAGAGGAGGGTATGGTCAGACAATAGGCCACTTGGTTAATGACCCTCGAAATTCGGTACGGGCCAACAAAACGGGGGAGGAGTTTACGGAAACCTGGTATTCGTAGGTGGCGGGTGGACAACCAGACCTTCTCCCCAACCGAGTAGCAAGGGGCCGGGGCACGATGTCTATTGGCCGCACGGCACATGGCGGTCTGGGCATCCTTCAAATGCACCAGGGTCTGAGCATGTACGCTTTTCAGATCCCTAATGCAGTCGGCTGCCGCAGGAGTCAATGTAGCGGAGAAGTCAGGAATGGGAAAGACTCTGGGATGTTGCCCATACATAGAATAAAACGGAGAGAAACCAGTGGCAGAATGAGGTGCGTTGTTATATGTGAATTCTGCAAGGTGCAAAACTTGGAACCAGGTATATTGATGTTGAAGAGAGAGACAGCGAAGATACTGTTCTAGTGTTTGATTACAGCGTTCGGTCTGGCCGTCAGTCTCGGGGTGGTATGAAGACGAGAAACGAGCATCTATGCCCAAGGGACGAGTGAGGGAACGCCAAAACTTAGAGGTGAACTGGGAACCCCTATCGGAAATGATCACTGAAGGCAATCCAAAGAGACAGAATATCGACTGAAAAAACAATCTGGCTAATGTCGGTGCTGAAGGAATGCCAGTGCATGGGATGAAGCGTGCCATCTTGGTGAATGCATCCACCACGACCCATATGGTATCATGGCCCTGGACCTTCGGCAGATCGGTTATAAAGTCCATGGTTACCGTGTGCCAGGGACGGGGAGGAATGGGCAATGGTTGAAGCAGACCCAACGGGCGTCCTTTAGTATTTTTACATTGAGCACAGATTGGGCAGTTTGAAATATAGTTAGTTACATCTCTGCGCATGGACGGCCACCAACACCATCTCTTTAATAATGCGAGGGTTTTTTGTTGTGGCCTTGCATAAAGGGTAATCCCTCGTGATACACTAAATCCCACTCACTCATTTCATCGGAATGTGTAGAAACCCAACTGCGAACAGCACTGACCAGGTCGGTTGAAGGAGTGCATAGACAGATAACATGATTTTTACCCAGGAGGTGTTCGGGGAACACAGGAAGAGACTCTCCACCCTGTAAGCGTGAAAGAGCATCTGCTTTACCATGACCGGTGCCAGGACGATGTCGTATGACAAAGTCATAGGTGGAGAAGAACAGGTGCCAACGGACTTGTCGACTGTTTACGCATTTCAGGTTCGCCAGGTCTTGCAGGTTGCAGTGGTCAGAATAAACGACGATTTGATTTTTTGCTCCCATCAAGTGGTGTCTCCAAACCTGAAATGCGTCCTTAACAGCGAGCAACTCTTTTTCGGTTACAGTGTAATGTAGTTCTGCAGCGGTGAACTTGCAGGAGTGATAGGCGACGGGGTGTAGCAACCCTGAGGCAGGACAATGTTGTGACAACACCGCTCCTAATGCAAATGATGAGGCATCTGCTTCCACTATAAAAGGTAACTCAGGGTTTGGGTGTTGCAGAATGGGAGCGGAAGTGAAGGCTGCCTTTAATGTCTCGAAAGCCAGATCCTGTGCTTTCGTCCAAACATATGGTTCTCGGGGACTGGTCAGGCGAGTAAGTGGTGCAGCTATGGAGGAAAACCCCGCAATAAATCTCCTATAGAAATTTGCAAACCCGAGAAATGATTGCAAAGCCTTAATTGTCGTGGGTACTAGCCAGTTCAGAACAACATCGACCTTGGTCGCATTCATCGACAGACCTTTAGGAGTAATGTGAAACCCCAAGAAATCCACCTCTGTGACATGAAAGAGGCATTTTTCAGGCTTGGCAAACAGGGCGTTGGTCCTAAGCCTGTGGAGTACCTCTCTAACATGAGTTACGTGTGATGAGAAAGAAGAGGAGTATATCAGAATGTCGTCTAGATAGACTATGACGAATATATCTAGGATATCATGGAAGATGTCATTCATGAATCTCTGAAATGTCGCAGGGGCATTGCAGAGTCTGAAAGGCATGACGGTATATTCAAAGAGTCCATGTCGGGTACAGAAGGCGGTTTTCCACTCATCCCCTTGTCTTATTCGAATAAGATTGTAGGCCCCCCTGAGATCAAGTTTGGTAAACAGTACAGCATGAGTAAGATTGTCTAGAAGGGGGTTTGTTAAGGGAATCGGGTATCGGTTCTATATGGTGATTTGGTTGAGACGGCGGTAGTCTACACAAGGACGTAAGTCTCCTTCCCTTTTATGGACGAAAAAGATGGGAGTGGCAGCAGGGTACTGTGATGGGCAAATGTGGCCTATTCTTAATGCGGTCTGTAAGTAGTCCTTGAGGGCCTGATCTTCCGTGGGAGACAAGGAATAGATCCGACCACAAAGAATTACGGCATCAGGGACGAAGTCGATGGGGCAGTCATAAGGTCTGTGTGGCGGGAGATCTTCAGCCTTTCTTTTGTCAAAAACATCCAGGTAATCCCTGTATTCTGCGGGTATGCCAGAAGCGGTGACTCCTACGACATGGTTAGGAGGATCAGACTCCATATCCTGCTCATCCGTGAGCTGCAACTGGGCCAAAGCGCCCAACACTTGGGAAGGGGAAGTCACCGACTCAGGGTATACCAAGCAATGATTTTGACAATAGGGGGATTTGAATAACACTTTACTCTGGGTCCAATCAATGATTGGATTGTGGGTTCGCAACCACGGAAGACCCAAGATGAGACCGAATTGTGGTGTCGTAATAAGATCAAATGACAGGGTTTCTTTGTGTTTTTCGTGGATGACAAGGGTCAATGGAGCTGTCTGTTGCTTGATTGGGCCTGAGACGAGCGATGAACCGTCAACAGCTTGCACAGGTTCCGGTCGTCGTTTGTTCAAAATGGGTAAGTTACGCGAGGCGGCGAGGGCTATGTCGACGTAGTTCCCCGTGGCCCCGGAATCGATCGCCAAGTGAACCTGATGTGGAGTGTTGCCGGGGGAAAATAGAAGGGCCTGAATATGCATGGGTCCCGCTAATGTTGCAGGTGAGGAGGAAGAAAAGGGAGGACCCATCCGAACCCCCTCACTTGGGGGCGGGCTTTCCGAAAAACCTCCGCTTTAGGTTTAGGACATTGAGGACATTCCCGGACATAATGGCCGTTCAACCCGTAGTAAAAGCATGCGTTGGAGGTTCTACGGCGTTCCCTTTCGGTAGCCGTGATGGGGCTACGGACCCCACCGATTTGCATAGGCTCATTAGGGGAATCGCTGGTACTGGGGTTCAAAAAGGGAACAGATCTTTTAGCCTCAACTCTTCTCTCAGCCCTTCGGGCATCGACCTGAAGTGCCAGATCCACGAGTTCGGGATATTGTGCTGGCAGCGAAGGTACTACTGCCAGTGCATCTTTCATAGCCTCATTTAGACCACGATAAAACACCACAGCCTTTTTATTCTCCGGCCATGCTGTCTCCACTAACAATTGGTTGAAGCGAGTAACGTAATCCACTAGTGGACTCTTTCCCTGAACCAATTCTAACAATTCTATATCCTGTGTCTGTGCTTTGTGTCTGGTATCAAACACTCTTGTCATTTCCGTGATTAACAAATCGAAATCATATAGTACGGGACTGTTTGTTTCTAGCAATGGGTTGGCCCAGGCGGCTGCTATGCCTCCTAGGTGTGAGAGTGTAAATGCCGCCTTCGTTGTGGAATCGGGAAAGGCTAGGGGGCGGCATAAAAAATGAAGTTTGTACTGATTAATGAATGTACGGAATTTGCTGGGGTCTCCGTGAAACTTTTCAGGAGGGGCTAAGGGAAACGGTGTGGGAACGTAGACCGGGGCAGGAGTCGGAACAGAGGCTGGTGGGCTCATCTGGGAAGTGCTATCCCCAAATTCCGGATCAGGAGGGAGTGCATGACGTTCGCTTTGTATAGTGTCAAGTCGCTGATGAATTGCGGCCGTGGCAGCAGACATATCAGCTCTGAGAACCGTGATGGCCTGTACTAGAGCAGCCACCTGGTCCCCGGCGGCGGCATCCATAGCCAAGGCAGAGAAGGCTTCTCAGTCTGTCACAACAAACCTCTGCGATGTCTATGGGTACCTCCGTCCCCAAGCACCAGTGAAGGAGAGAATAATATACTCCCTCACCAGTTATTGAGGCCACAGGTGTAAAGAGTCGGGAACACGGGTACCAGGTGCTGCAAAGGAAAAGCAGGTGAGTGTGAGTACAAGGCAGTAACTTGGGAATGACCAATAATCAAGACAATGGAGTGGGACCTACCTAACATGGAGAAGAACCAGGACGGGAAGACAGCCGGGGGGGCTGGGTTCAGAACCCCCTCACTTAGGGGCTTGACGTGGTGTTGAGCCGAAGTCCAAACAAAACAACCTTGAGCCAAAGGGGAGTTCCAGAAACAGTTCAAAGGGATGTCCAAAGCCAAAGGGTCCAAGATCTGAGGAAGGTAAAACTTGAACGTTCCAAGAGCCAAGTCCGAAATCCGTAAGAAGCAGGTCCAATGATGCAAGCCAGAGAGTCCCAAAATCCACTAGCCAAAGTTCAGGCAACCAAATCCAAGGAGCAGGCAAAACAGTCCAGAAGCCAGGGTCCAAAAGCCAGAGGGTCAAGATCCAGGAAAAACACAACGCCACTCGAAATGCTGAAAACAGCTGAGAAGCGCGGAAGCTCGGCTTCAATGTTCTTTTGAACCGGTGCTTGGGTCACGTGATCGCTTCATCACTGGGTCACGTGAGTGGCGTCGCGTATCACGTGACCCTAGCAACCGGGAAGTGGCAACATGATTGGTTGGGCGGGCCGCTCCTACAGCAACACGTGGGCGTTGCCCACGTGACCAGGAAGCCGGGGTGGTGAGGATCGATCCACCCCAGCGCCATCGCGGCCACAGTTTCCATGACGCCGTGTGCCGCCTCCCTTTTACGGGGAGCCCAGCGCCACGGCCTCTGAAGGGGCGCACCCGGGAAAGGCCACCGCCGCAGGTAAGGTGTTTCTGGGAGGTGGGCGATGTTGTGCGGCTCAGGCCAGTCCAGTGATAAGGTGAAGGTAGGTCAGGGTCTGGTGAAACATTGGTATGACCAGAAAGCCTCACTTATTCACTTCACCCCAGGCCAAGAAGTCCTGATTATGACCCTTAGAAGGTCTAGAGCCCTACAGGACAAGTGGTCAGGTACTTACACGTCTGTGGAGCAGCTGGGCGAGGTAAACTAGTTAGTGGACCTGTTAGAACTGATATAATATTGTTTCGTCCTCATTGTATATGTTGGCCTATGCCCAGTCGCTTTGCGAGGAAACCCGTATTACAAGGTCGTGACCCCAAGTGAATCGAGCCTCCATTTTAGGTTAGAACCGCCATTTTATTTATTGTACAAAGTCACCCTGTAGTCTAAAATGGCCGTCTCATGTGCTCTTGTTCTTGCCTTAACCTCTTCAATCTCTGTAGGAGGGTTAATGTCCAACCTGCCTTCAGGCTACATGTTAGGGTCATGTAGACCTTGTCCTTTGTTGACCTCGGGATCAGGGGATTACTTGAATTAGCAATGTTAACCTACAAGTATACAAGAACAATAATGCAATCCAAATACGACATGCAAAACATTTGTTTGATTTGTATTAAAGTAATATGTAAAGAGTGTAACGTTAAATTAGAGAATAATAATGTCTGTAAGTAAGTGTATTTAAAAGTAAACCGCATGCACGAGATATGTAAATTAGGAAATGAACCTGGCGCGACCCTAGCCCAGTGTGTTATTAACTTGTAAAGAGGCTGGACATCATTATAACAAACTGTATAAATACGCTGATGTCCAGCTAGGAAACCCTGCTCACTGCTCACAGTGAACCCTGCTGGTGGTCTCTGTGATGTATTGACAGCCAAATAGCTATTTGTGTACTTTGTTGACTACTGTTCAGTTTTGTAATAAAGATTCTGGGAATCTTTACAAGCCCGTGTCGGTGTATTTTCCTTTGCTCGGTGTAATAGCCGTAACATTGTATTTTTTCTGATTCCACAGATGGCGCCCGAATAGGGACCCTCAAGATTGACTTTGTCTTGTTGAAGGTTGGCTCGGCTATCGGACCGGGATCGGATGGTGCCAACAGAAACGGCCACTCTAGACGAGAAGCGAATTCCTCGACGAAACTGCACGATCCGATCCCTGAACGGTGAGCTGTAGCCCGAGACGACGTCTTGACGAGGGTCTATGTATCGAGGTGGGTAAATTTGCCGAAAATCACCAGACACGTGGTTCCTTAGCCACGTCCTTAGTAACCCGATCGGGCCTCCCAGTCCTTTAGTAAGGTGAATCGTGTCCCGATTCTTAATCTAACCCTGACAATTTGAATTTGGAGCATTGTACTCGCGAGCACAATTATTTAACCAGATAACACCAGAACTTTGATATGCCTGGAAAATTGTCTACCTGCTTTAGGGCATTATTCCGCAGTGACAGACAATCTCTGGAAGATAGCCGTCCCGCACCATAGGAGGGGTCGCCGGCATGTACTATGTACTGTAAGAAAGGCTTTGGTAGTATAGCATTTAATGACATTTGGCACAGACGGACCAGACATAATTCTAATCTTCGCTGGCCAACCAATGGTAGTTTTGAAATCCCTCGTATAGAATATTTAGAGTCTGTATTAGTAAAGAAAAAGGCTAGACCTGCAGCATTTGACGCGTTACATAGTTGGAAAACAGAAGCTTTGCAGCAACAGAAGAGTAGAGAAAAACATATGCGTAGGCATATAACAAGTGTCGAAAAGGCATGGTTATATGACCAAAATAAACAATTGGAGTCAGTAAGGAACACGGACAGGGCGTTTCAATTAGGCATTCAGAAAATCTACCCTTCAAAAGATTTTCATGCGTCAGATGAATTGATTAATACACTTTTGCATGAATGAAGGCCCGATGCCTCCGCGCCACCCCCGTACGTCCCTCCTCCTGGCGCTTTGCCCCTTCCCGTTGGTGTTGCCCCTCCTACAGTTCCTCCGGTCCTCCCTGCTGTTCTTCCTGTTGTTCTTCCAGCCGTCACTCCTTTGCCTGCCCCCTTTCCTCCACCTGTTGATATTCAGAATGTACCTACTCTTCTTCTTCCAAGTGATTTTGCATCGCTTATAGTAGACCAGGGAGCAAGACCAAGGGTTGTGACTCGTAATACTGTGTCCCCAGACAAAAAGAGTGAATTGATTGCCTGGACTAAACATTGTATGGAGAAGGGTGAACAAGCCGATGTTTTTTCCACACTCGAAAATTTTAAAGGTATTCCCGAGAAAAATGTTTTTATCGAAGGATTAGGGACTCATTTGAGTATAATGTGGAATAGATTAAACGATGAAGATTTCCCACACAGGTTACGGGATTTGAACACCTTAGCGTTGTCCAGAGATACTGTGGAGAAGGTGTATGAGCATGTTGAGAGGATTTTTGAGTATAGGAAGGAGTTGGAAGGGTTACAGAAAGAGGAAGCAGATGGTGGTAGTTTAGGTATTATGTACTTGCAGAAACAGTTTTCTCCTCGCCGTGAATTAAGAGGTGAATAAGCGCAAATTTGTATAAAGGATGCAATAAGATGGATTTCGGATATGTCGATAACTCCAGATGAAGTATATGACACATATAGTCAGTATACGTTAGAAATGCAGAAGAAAGTGATACAGGTGATGGTAGAGTACCTGCAGAATGAGTGTGTAAAAAGAAAGATTTGTTGTCCCGCAGAATTGTTGAGTGTTTATAAGAGAGCTTTTTCGATTGATACTACTTCGACTGCTATAGCGCTTGATTTGGCTCTGTTGCTTAGTAAGCGTTCAGAGCTGCCTACTTCTCAGCTGCCTATGAGAGAGGTCCCTCCGACATTTGTCCCGAAAGTTGAGATTGCAGCCGATGCTGGACGAGGAATAGTCGCCAGAGAAATTCCTGCACATTACGTATCACAGTTTGTTCACGTCCCGTTTTCAAGACAGGAAGTGAACACAATAAAACAATCCATTCCCGATATAAGAAAGAATCCGACCGGATTCTATAAAGAAATAGAGTCAGTCTTACAGTCGTCGGTATTCACCTTAAGTGATATTGACCTATTATTTCCCGTACTCCTACTAGTCGATTTCTGGAAACAGATCAGGACTATAGATGACATACATGGGTTGGGAGATACATGGGATAACATGGTTAGGCTAGATAGAGAAAGACCAGCTGGCGAACGACCGCCTCAAGTGATATTAACCTTGCCTGATAGAATTATTGTAAAATTGAAAACTATGGTTCCTGAAAAAAGAATCATTTGGGACAAGCTTACGGCCTGTGTCCAAGGAAAGTCTGAGGTTGCTACCGATTTCTTCAATCGGTTTGAGCAGGTATTCTCAGATTTCAGTGGACACAACTTAGGCACAGAGTCAGGGAAAAGGCTGTTTGTCGATAAATTTGTATGTGGATTGCTGCCTGACATGCAGTTACAGATTATGGGCCACATTACACGGATGGCGGTAGGTATTTAACGTTACCGGTAATGGAATACCGGTAACGTTAAATGCCCATGCGGATTACGACCCGGCTCACCGCCATTAGCGGCACCGCTAATTACGGTGCCACTAATAGCGGTCAGTCCGCGTGCGCGCGACCCGCCAACCCCTAAATAACGACATGCCGCTAATAGCACACCATCACAAGGCTAGTGCACACGGCAATAGCGCCATGGTAAATACCCCAAAACTCCTTACCGGCATGGCGGCAATACCGCCATCGCGAACCAGCCGTTAAAAGAACTAAGCAGTGTCAACACCTGCCACAGGTGGCCAAAATCAGCACAGGTGGAGGCAATGGAGACTGTGGCTGCTCAAAAGAAGCACACCGCACCCCTTTCCACACCCCTTCCCACACCAAGATGGTTCCAATACTGGCAGCATTACATGGCCTGGAGGACCTCATTGCAGTGCTGCTGCTACAACAACAGGCTGCACAGAGGAGAGGCAGGAGGAGGAGGAGGGTCAGACAGGCACAGCAAGCACCACAACGCCACCTAATCATACCACAGAGGCACCCACCAATTCCCCAGATCAGAGCCAGTCCATTTAACCTAACACCTGAGCAGATACACACCCTGTACCGTCTGGACCGGGACACCATCACCAGCATCGTGGACATGATACACAACAACATTGTGAGCCTCATAGATATCTGAACTGCCATCCCCCCTCTACTCAAGGTGGTGACAGTGCTCCACTTCCTGGCCACAGGCACCTACCAGCATACAGTGGGGCAGATGCATGGCATCTCCCAACCAGTATTCTCACGCATACTGAACCAGGTACTCGATGCCCACCTGAAGCATGCACCCGAACACATATCCATGCCACGGACTGCCCAGGAGATTGCAAACACCAAAGTTGGCTTCTATTCACTGCCAGGTATCCCAAGTTGCCTTGGGGCCATCGACTGTACACATGTGGAATTGGTCGTCCCACATCACAATGAAGTAGTCTACTGAAACAGGAAGCAATTCCACTCCATCAATGTCCAAATGGTATGTGATCCAAACAAGATAATCACACATTGTGTCGGAATTCAAACAATATTATGCCTCCTATCGCAACAATTGTATGTGTATTGGCCTACGCCAAGTTGTCTAAAATATCATGTGAATAGACTCCGCGGCAAGGTCTTGACCTTAACGAAAAGTAATGTAAGTCGCCATCTTGGATTTAGCCGCCATTTTAGGTTCCCTTGTAATGTGGAAGTCACTCTGAACATCAAAATGGAGGCTGAATAACATTCTGAGAGCCGAATAGCTATCCGTTTGTCAATTGACTTTGGTAACTGTTGTAGCTTTTAAATAAAGCACTTGTATGTTCTTTGTAACCTGTGTTGGTGTGTTTCTTTCTGGGCTTCCCGGCCTCATATCATTTTTATGTTTTCACAGTTGGCGCCCGAATAGGGACCCTCAAGATTGATGCCGGATCATTGAAGGTTGACGCAGACTATCGAACCGGGATCGGACGGTGTGATTCTGCGGGCCTGACCGAACGAGACGCGATACCTCGGCAGCGCTGCACGATCCGATCCTTGGACGATAGTCGTGTGGTCTGACATGGCATCTTGACGAGGGTCCATTTTTGAGGCGGGCAGATTTGTTGAAACCACCAAACACAAGGTAAAATTCGTTAGGTAAGTTCTTTGATAAACCGTACGGTCCTCCTTAGGTTTGGTCAGGTGCAGTCGTGACCCGGCTCTTAATTTAACCCTGCAATTTGAATTTGGCGTATTGTACTGGCAGACACAATTATTGACCAGGTAACACCAATTTTTTGTGAAATGCCTGGGAAATTGTCTAGCTGCTTTAAGGCTCTGTTCCTCAGCGATCGACAATCTTTGGAATATAGCCGTCCGGCACCACAGGAGGGGTCGCCGGCATGTACTATGTACTGTAAGTATGGCATTGGTAGTATAGTATTTAATGATATTTGGCACAGGCAGACCAGACATGCCTCCGAATTTCAGTGGCCAATCAATGGCAGTTTTGAGATCTCCCGTATTGAATACCTAGAATCGGTCTTGCTAAAAAAGAAGGCTAGACCTGCATCCTTTGATGTTTTACAGAATTGGAAAAAAGAAGCGTTACAGCAGCTTAAAAGTAGGGATAAACATGCACGCCGTCATAAAACAAATGCCGTAAAAGCGTTGTTATATGATAAAGAAAAACATTCAGAATCAGTTAAAAATATGGATAGGGCTTTTTCACTTGGAATCCAGAAAATTTACCCCTCTAAAGATTTTCATGTTTCCGAAGAATTTATTGAAAAATTGTTAAACGAACGCAGGCCTGGTGCCTCTGCGCCACCTCCGTATGATCCTTTCTTGGGCGCTCTGCCCATTCCTGCTGTTGTTCCTGCTGTTATTCCTGTTCCCCCTGTACAACCTATTGTTCCTATTCCTCTAGTTGTTGTTCCTCCACCTATCGCACCGCCCCTTCCTTCTGCGCCGAAAGTTGCGCCTTTATAAAATTTACCTGCACCTCCGCTCCCGAGTGGTCCCGAATTGACTGAAGTTGATCAAGGTGCAGGATCAAAGATTGTCACTCGTAATATTGTTTCTGCAGATAAGAAACAGGAATTGTTTGCATGGGCTAAACACTGTATGGAGAAAGGTGATCAAGTTAACGTTTTTTCCACATTATCTAATTTGAACAGTTTTCCCGAGAAAAATGTTTTTATCGAAGGTTTGGGGACTCATTTATGTGTGATGTGGGGTAGATTACAAAATTCGGATCTCAAGGGTATACTGAAAGTCCAAGCATTTATAGTAGAGCTTTGAAAGAGCAGCTTGACACCCTTGATTTGCCACCTACTTGTACACTGCTTCAATATGTTGATGATTTGCTTTTGGCTGCAGACTCTGAAAGTGCTTGTAAAGGAGGCACTGTACTGTTGCTTGTTCATCTAGCTAAAAATGGTCATAAAGCTTCGCTCAAAAAATTTCAATATTGTTGTCAGGAGGTCGCCTATTTAGGCTACCTCTTGTCAAAGGAGGGGAGAAGATTGACACCTGAAAGAATAAAACACATTTCTGGCATGTCTGTTCCAAATACACAGAAGGAAGTCAGAGCCTTAATAGGTATGGGTTCTTACTGTAGGTTGTGGATCCCAAACTTTTCGCTAGTGATAAAACCGATGTTGGCTTTGACGAAGAAGGGCATTTCTCTGCCACTGCCATGGAAATCGGAACATCAACGATCATTTGAGCTTCTCAAAACCGCGTTATGCTCTGCATCGGTTCTGGGTACTCCAAATTATGACAAGGCCTTTGTGTTGTTTGTGCATGAATGTGATGGATGTGCTTTGGCTGTGTTAACACAGGAACACGGAGGGAAGAATAGGCCGTGCGGCTACTACTCCTCCGCCCTTGATCCTTTCGCATGCGCTTTGCCAAGATGTTTGCGAGCTGTCACTGCTGCTGCCGCGTCTGTAAAACAGAGTGAGGGAATGGTCCTAGGCCATGATTTGATTTTGATGGTACCTCACTCTGTAGATATCCTATTGAACAAAACCCAAACGCAACACCTCACCTCTGCACGGTTAACAAGGTATGAATTAATTCTGTTTGCCCCGCACATTCAAATTAAGAGGTGTTGTGTTCTTAATCCGGCTGAACTCCTACCTTTCCCGCAAAACACTGTTTGCGGTGACGAAGAATTACATGACTGTCGGTATACCACTGAACAAGAAACGAAGGGCAGGATAGATCTTATAGATACTCCTTTGGACAATGCAGAAGGGGAGCTGTTTTGTGATGGCTCCTGCTTCAAACTTTCAGATGGTACATCTACAGCTGCTTACGCAGTTACTACATTGAGTAAAGTTGTTGAAACTAAGAGAATTTCGCATAACTCCGCGCAGGCCGCAGAGATTATAGCATTGACCCGAGCTTGCGAACTCTCCGAAGGGCGTATAGTAAATATATATACTGATAGCCAGTACGCCTTTGGGGTGGCTCACAACTTTGGGAGGCTCTGGTCGGAAAGAGGGTTCCTGACCTCACATGGGACCAAGATTCAGCATGGTCCCTTGATAGTGCAATTGCTCTCGGCACTCTCTCTCCCTAGGCAGTTAGAGATCATGAAATGTGCAGCACATCGTAAGGTCATAGATGATGTGGAAAAAGGGAACGCCTTTGCGGACCTGGTAGCCAGGCAAACGGCCACAGACCTTAGCACAGACATGTATGTGCTAAGGGAAACAAAAGATGCCTATGTAATGGATGAAGGTATTATGGGTGTTGGGTGGATACATCTGAAGGAAAATGGTTGCTCCCTGATTCATATGTAATGGCAATGGTTACGATGGCACACGGTCCTACACATGTGTGTGCTCAGCAGATCACGAAAATGTTAGAACAAGTTTGGGTGAATAACAAGATTCCGGAGACTGCAAAACATCATGTTCGGAATTGCATGATCTGCTTACAGCACAATGTGGGTAAGGGGACAGTAACTCCAAGAGGAAGCTTTGGGCCCCCTTCTGTTCCCTTCGAGGTCATTCACTTTGATTTTATTGAGATGGAACGGTGTAACAATCTGAAATATGTTCTTGTAATTATTTGTGCCTTCAGTAAATGGGTCGAGGCTTTCCCCGTTAAAGATGCTACCGCCATGACCACTGCAAAGATTATGGTAAAAGAATTCTTTCCTCGATTTGGGCTCCCAAGGGTAATTTGGTCGGACAATGGTCCTCATTTTGTTGCAGCAGTAATTTTGCGGATATGCACCGCATTACATATTGAGAAACGATTTCACTCAGCTAGACATCCTCAAACTGCTGGGTTGGTGGAAAGACATAATGGTATCTTAAAGAATAAGCTTGCAAAAACATGTGCCGATACCAAACTGAAATGGCCAGATGCCTTACCTATTGTATTATTGGCTATGCGTACCACACCTTAAACTAAGACTGGGCTTTCGCCATTTGAGGTAGTGATGGGGAGACCTGCTAACATTTGGGGTCTCCCAAAACCTAAAGCCCTGAGAGAGGTGGAAAATGTATTGCTTGTAGACTACTGTAACCATTTAACTAAAAACCTGTATTTCATTTATCACCAGGTGTATTCGGCTTTACCTGTACGGTTCACGGGCCCAGGACACGATATACAGCCTGGAAGTTGGGTCCTAGTGAAGGCCTACAAAAGGTCTTCCTGTCTCGCTCCTCGTTGGAAGGGACCCTACCAGGTGCTGCTGGTCACCCAGACAGCAGTGCGGGTGGCTGGGAAGAAACACTGGATCGACGCGACGCATGTCAAGAAACTTCCTCACCCGACGCTACACGTTACAGAAGAAGCAGATCCCCTTGCTGATGCTACAGTCCCTGATCTTGGAGTAGCAAACAGCACTGTGAGTGCGTCAGAGAATTTCTCTGAGCCCGTGGAGCTTGGGGAACACTCCATTTCGTCTCCGCACTCTTTTGTAAAATCACTTCCGGAAAACACTGTTTCAAGTTCTGCGACTTCCGTCGCCTCCGATACGTCGCTTCCCTCAGGAAGTGACGACGCCTTGTTTTCGGATCAAACAATCCTGGGTACCACCAGGTACAACCTTCGACGAAGAAAATAGAACTACGGCACAGGTTTTTCCGTGCATTTGGGAAAGAGAAGTGAATGAAAGTTTTCTTTTGTCTAAGAAAGTTTCTGTTGAACAACAGGACAAAAAGGGATTCTGCTGGCTAGGGTTGGGAAGGACTAAGAAATCGTGCGACCATAGCGTCGCCAGCAACGAACATTGGGGTCGTCGATTGAGGAACTACAATGCCTGCCACCTCCACTGCTACTCCCCGCACTGGACTTGTGAATAAGGGGGTGACCAACTTGGACAATGAACAATGTGCCTGGGCCTCGAAAACGTATTATTGTGTTTTGATAATGATAATTGTTATTTTTGCAATTACTGCTGTAGGACTTTGGTACTTTGAAGAAATCTATCCTCTAAAACCTCTACTACCGACCGAGATTGTACCAACTGCTTTGACTCCCTCTGTACACCTTCACACTCTGTCCCCTAGAAACTCCCAACATAGACAAAAGTATCATAATAACACTCTAATGATAGTAATGAATGCAACCCATGCCATTTTTAATAAGAGTAATTGTTGGATTTGCACTCATTTACCGCAACATGGGAACAAGGGACTAGGATGGTATATTCACCCTTTACCTTTAACGACTGCTTGCTATGCCTCTCTTAGAGCACTATTCTTTGGCCGTTGGAATGATAGCATCTCAGGGAACTTTGATGGAACTAATTTGAATGATTTCGAGAAACGTGAATTAACTCCCCTGGGATGCTCGCTTTTTGCAAATAGAAGTAAACCTAATGTCGCTTCTATTAGGCCGTCTGATAAACTGCCGCTTCCTTTTCAAACTTTAATTTCCTTTAAAATGGCTCCGATAGGCAATAAGGACGCCGTGCCTCCTTCTTACTCTATAAATCATAGCCCTGACTCGGTCCCCTTTTGTGTACAAAGAAATGGCACTCGGCCAATGGGAGATTTTGAAGGTTGTATGAACATTGTAAATTTGACTGGAGAAAACAGGCCTCTGTATGTAGGGGGGCCTGTTTATTTTGTTTGTGGATGTTTAGCATTTCCCTGGTTGCCCAAGGATTGGCAGGGAACCTGTTATTTAGGAATCCTGTTACCCGGGGTATTTGTAGCTAGTACATTGGAGGTTTCTAGGGCTCGCCCACGGCGGGACAAGAACGGAGATACCCCTGGGCAAGTATTGGAAGATATAGCAAAATCAGTTGTGCCCTTTTGGGGACAAATAACAAACTCTGAGAACATTAGGGGATTAGCAAGGGTACTGGAGAGAACGATCAACCGGACAACGAACATACTCTACAATATGACACTAGAACAAAAAGCAATAAGATTGGTAGCACTCCAAAATCGGATGGCATTAGATGTCATTTTGGCAGAATGAGGTGGAGTATGCAAATTGGTGGGGTCCGCTTGCTGTGTTTTCGCACCAGATTCCTCACCGACAATTTTTAAAGCAATACAGAACTTGCATACTTTTAGTTCTGAAGTACATATCCCTGTAGGAGATTGGAATCTTAGCACCTGGTTCTGGGATTCTTTACGATCTTGGGGTTGGAAGGTGCTTTCTGTTATTCTAGTTACTTTGGGGATCCTGCTATTCCTTTGTTGCTGTTTTCAATGTCTTCCGAGTATATGTGGAATGCTAGGGGGATGTTGTGCCCAAGCAGTGAGCACAATAGGGCATAGAATATATGCCCCAGATACAGCATTCAAAGAGTTTGTGTTACAAGAGGTTCTGATGAACGACCTAATGGCTATAGATATAACAGATAATGATTCAGGATGTATGGATGACAATACATGGAGTTATTTGCAAAAGTATTAGAAATGATATTAGCACTTGGCATAGGCCAAAAGGAGGGTTTGTGGGAATTGAAACAATATTATGCCTCCTATCGCAACAATTGTATGTGTATTGGCCTATGCCAAGTTGTCTAAAATATCATGTGAATAGACTCCGCGGCAAGGTCTTGACCTTAACGAAAAGTAATGTAAGTCGCCATCTTTGATTTAGCCGCCATTTTAGGTTCTCTTGTAATGTGGAAGTCACCCTGAACATCAAAATGGAGGCAGAATAACATTCTGAGTGAGATTCTGGCCGTTGTGACCTCCGCACACACGAATAATTAATATGCCTGCAGGACACTTGTCGGGGTCGCGAACTGAGACCTTGTCCTATCACTGACCTATGTGTAAATGAACAACTGTATCAGTGGAACTGATCAAAATGCATACATTATAGGATTGCCCTGGCAAGGAACCCTAGGCCTGATCCCAAGAATGGTTAACCCGCGAGGGGGTTGGCCAAGGGCTGGATAAAGGATATAAAAGCCCAAGTATTCCGAATGTACAGTCTCTCTACTAATGCATCGAACCCTCGTTGAAGTTTGTTACGTTACTCTGAGAGCCGAATAGCTATCCGTTTGTCAATTGACTTTGGTAACTGTTGTAGCTTTTTAATAAAGCACTTGTATGTCCTTTGTAACCTGTGTTGGTGTGTTTCTTTTGAGCTTCCCAGCCTCATATCAATTTTTATGTTTTCACAATTGCTGTGCCCGATTTCCAGGATCTACCCATGATTCCATGGTCCTGCGGAACTCAACTATCCCCCGCTACATGGAGCGACAAATGGGACAACGTTCCTGGCTACTTGGTGAGTTCCAGGCCAAGCACATGGCAGTGTGATTTGGGGGGATAGATAGATACTCCAACTGGGTGTGCATTGGGGGGGGTAGATAGTTACTCCAACTGGGTGTGCATTGGGGGGGTAGATAGATACTCCAACTGGGTGTGCATTAGGGGGTGGGTAGATAGATACTCCAACTGGGTGTGCATTCGGGGGGGTAGATAGATACTCCAACTGGGTGTGCATTGGGGGGTAGATAGATACTCCAACTGGGTGTAGCATGTAGTCCGTCGCACAAATGCACGTACAGATGTACGCTAATGGGCATCTGTGAGGGCAGCAACGTACTTGGGATGAACGGACATGCAAGTATATGCCACACGACACAGCTGACAACCCAAATCTGGTGACATCAAGCATCAATCCTCATCCACATTGCATGACACTCCACGCCACGAAATACACAAATGTCATCCATGCCACCAACATAGTCATGCAGCATTCCTACAGCACAACATCAACAATGCATTGTGCCCTTGGATGCATGCAAAGGTATACCCCCTAGCTATGGCAATGCACCACAAACCCATGGCACCACTGAAGCGTTGCCTCTCAGCATGGCAACAGCAATGTCGGAAGGACAGTACACCACCAGTGTGGTACCAAATGTGCCTGCCCAGAGGGACACCAATTTCCTGGCCTCACCCAGGACATGGCAGTCATTGTTGGAGGCATCAATGGGGCATGTCTACTTGCATGCTTGTGCTTACCTTTGCACAAAGCAGTCACACAGACCATATTCATTGATGCAGTTGAATGTGTACATGAATCACAATGATAGGCCAAAGTATGTGACATGAACAGGCCACACATGTGTCAAAAAGTAACAGGAACCCATTCCTCCCCCCATGTAGGTGATGCCGGCTATCCCCTGAAGAGGACGCTCCTCACACCTGTACGGAACCCACAGAACAGGCACGAAGAAGAATGCAATCATGCACATACCCGTACCCGCCTCGTCATCGAGCAGACTTTTGGACTTCTGAAGTCACGGTTTAGGTGCATTAGCAGGTCTGGTGGCGCCCTCCTGTATGGCCCTGAGAAGGTTGCAAAGATCACCACGGCATGTGTCATGCTGCACAATATGTGTATGAGACGGAATGTGCCACTGCCCCCTGACGTTGAAATGGAGGCACCTGATGAGGATGATGACGGGGATGAGGATGGAGGTGAAGGGGATGCAGGTCATGCAAGAGGGGATGGCCAGGAGGGACGTGCTGTGAGACAGCATTTGATCAACCAAATATTCTGAGTGACATGTAGTCATACTGTCACCTGTATATGGCTGGCGATGCACTGGTGTCTGTTTGTTAGCTCACAATGGACCTTGCCGTCAATAAATTGATCATACACAATGAAGGAGTCAAGGCCTGTGTTTTGCTCAAACAACAGTGTA
This sequence comes from Ambystoma mexicanum, assembly GCF_040938575.1. Lineage (NCBI taxonomy): Eukaryota > Metazoa > Chordata > Amphibia > Caudata > Ambystomatidae > Ambystoma > Ambystoma mexicanum. The sequence goes on along the minus strand of NC_090934.1, from coordinate 1,464,357,602 downwards.
TTAATGAACAGAAGAAGAAAAATGTGCAAGTCCCCAACCATCCTGCCACCCTTCCCCCCCCACAACTGTCCCATCACACCCTCCCCCCCACAACTGGCCCATCACACCCTTCCCCCACCCCCCACAACTGTCCCATCACACCCTTCCCCCCACCCCCCACAACTGTCCCATCACACCCTTCCCCCCACCCCCCACAACTGTCCCTCATGAGTCTCCAACAATGTATGTGTCCAGGCATGCACAGAGGTCAATGGACATTCACGCCCTATTGTTCATTGCCAGGGCCAGCATTTGGGGGCTGGCTGGAGGTGCGCCTGGTGGTGCATGTAGAGCGTCTGATTGGGCTTGTCTGCCGCGAACTGGTGGTCGAAGAGGTGGCAGACTGTCCCGGTGGAAATTGGCGCTCCATAGCATCTGCGATGCGTGTTAGCACCTCCCGGACGCGTATCAGTTCCCCAGACAGCCTGTCTGTGCACGACTCCATTCCCTCCCTGGAGTGCCTGGATGTTTCCCCGAGGTCAGCCCTGAGACGGGCAACCTCCTCCACATGTTGACCTACGAGGTCTGTGAGAGCCTGCTGGTGCTGGATGACGCTGGCCAGGTCAGGGGAAGTGGCGGCCTGTGGTGGTGTGTCTGCTCCGCATCCTGATGCTGGCTGGTGTGCAGATGCCGCCCCTGGGGGGCTACTGAAGGCCTCCATGGACTCGTGAATGGTGACGTGCGAGCAAGGTGTGTGTAGCAGTGATGGCCCGGGGGTTACAGCAGGGCTTGGGGTGTGCATAGGCAGATCGAGTTCTGTGGGCTCATCCACGTCGGACAATGGGGCAATGGCTGCTGCCTCCCCTGCCGAACTGGCAGCAGCTGATGGTGGACCCTTGTGGGGGTGATTTGGGGGGGGAGTGGACCTCCAGAGGCGGGGCAGTAGGGTTTTGCGTGGCACTGGCAGTGGCGCGCAGGAGTTGTTTTGGACGCTGCAATAGGGGCCTTGGCCTTTTTCCACCTGATGTTGTTGGTGCGTCCTCGCTGGGCTGTGGCCTTTTCTTCTTTTGCACAGGGGGTGCCTGGGATGCTCCCTCGCTGTCTGTATGCGACCCTGTTGGGGACAAGAAGGGGGATGTCATTGGTTATGGTCGCATGTACTCAATGCAGGCTACATCATGAATTCATTTGGGGCCGTTTGAACTTCATTGTGGAGGAAGCAGGTGAGGTGTGATTTCAGTGCCTCATCCATGCAGTGTTGTGTGTGGCACTTGGCTCTGTTGATGTATGCATGTGTGTGTGTTGGGGTCTGGCGCTGACATGCGCAGGGTGGGATGCATGTGTGGATTCCGGGCCATCCATGCAGTGATCCAGGGCTGCCATTTGTGGGGACTTGTACATTCACATTGCATGCTTGCATCAGTGCACTTACCTCCATCAGAAGTGTCTGGCACGCCGTGCTCCATCCTCCCGACTCCCTCATAACATTCTACCCCGATGAGGTTTGCACATGTCTCTTCCCACTCCTTCAGCTTGATCGGTGACCCTGATCCTCCAGCGGTGGCAGTCTTGTGGTTCTCGGCCAGGATCATCCTGACCCGGAGTCTCAGGTCGTCCCATCGTTTTCTGCACTCGCGTACAGTGCGCGTGCTGGTGCCTACAGCACTCACTTTTGTTGCCACTTCGGCCCAGATGGCTTTCTTCTTTAGGAGGGTCTCCAGCCGCATGTCATTTGCGAAGACCACTTCTGCATTGTCCGCTAAGGTTTGAGTCAGCATCACTAACTCCTCAGTGGAGAACTTCTCCTTTCGCTGGCGGTCTGTTGTTTTTTTTAGTGCCTTGGGCATGGTAGCAATGTAGCAATGGGTCTCAGGCAGCAAGGTAACACAAACAGGTCCAGGGGGCAGAGGATGGCAATGGATTGTGTTTTTAAAGATGGCCGCCGTGCTCTTTCCCGTTCCTGTGCGATGATGCTAATTCCGGTTCCGGTATTTAACGGTCACCGCTATTAGCGGTGGCTGCTATTTGCACGATGCGTCAAGGCGGAGTTTCTATCTGCACTGTCGTGGAAGGCGGTAAGTGACTTTTGGGGGAGATTAGCGGGAAGGCTGGAGGGGCATTACCGGCATGGCGCAAAGCTCGTGTCCGCGTACTCGTAATGGTACGCTATTAGCGCACTCCTACGAGGGCGGACACGTTAAGGGCGCCATGCCGGTAATTTGCGGATTTTACCGCACAACGTGTAATGAGGCCCTATGTCTCCTGAAAGCGCTTGGCAGGCGAAGTCTCAATCAGAAGTACTGCATATGGCTCAGTACTATGAAAATCGTGTAAATACTGAAAAGGAAAAACTTGAGAAAAAAAAGGGTGACCTGAAAACAAAAGTTTTATTACAACAGATTGTTAGAAGCCCTAGAGGGGGTCATCAATTTAGAGGTCAGTACATTCTACAGGGAAGTGCGCCCTTGGCTCCGGTAACCATTAACCAGTGTGCCTATTGCCTGCAGGAAGGCCACTGGCGCGCACAATGTCTGACCTTGCAGCAAAGGTCATTTGGGAACATGTGTAGATGATCCAGAGGTTGCCCAGGTGCAGGGGGCCCTGGCAGAGGTCAGTTTGTATCAGAATCACAGCAACCTCCTTCACAAGATAAGCAAGTTTTGAATGTGGATAATAGAAACATTTTTGATCACCCTTCTGCCGCGTACCTCTCTGAAGAGCTTCCTTTTGATAATATTCTGTTTCGTTAGGATTGCCCAAAGCAGGATTTGGAACCTAGGCCTATTCCCGTTCATCAGAAAGGCCCCTATGTTGAGATGGCGGTGGGAAATAGGAAGCATCTATTTTTAGTAGATATGGGAGCACAGAAATGTTCCATTGATCATTCACGGGTTCCAAATATTCCCCTGTCAGGGCAGTCCAACTTTTCCGTAGGGTTTTCAGGCACACCTGTAGTTTGCCCGGTCTCTTTGCCGGTACCAATAACACTGGGTCCCTTCACGAAACAGTGTCCATTTCTACTTACCATAAACTGTGGGGAGAACTTGCTGGGGCTAAATTTGTTGAAGGCATTGCATGCAGTAGTACATTGTTCTCCGGACAGAGTTTGGTTAACAATGTCACCTCAGCAATCACTCGCCTCTCAGTTTTTGACTCGACCTTTACCGCCAGAATTTAGTAATGTTCCAAAATGCTTATGGGCAATTGATGATAATGATGTGGGCATTCTTCAAATTGAACCTGTTAAAATTATTTTGAAACATGGAGTAAAATTGCCTCGCATCCCGCAATATAAGATCTCAGTTGAAGGCGAACAGGTTTTGAAATGTATAGTTTCTGATTTTGTACATCGTGGAGTAATTGAGGAAATTACGGGTAGCCTATGTAACAGCCCTATTTTGCCAGTATACAAAAAAGGTGATAATGCAATTCCCTTTCGTTTTATAATTGATTTACGTGCTATTAACAAAATTGTGGCTCCTCAATTTACTATTGTACCTGATGTTACAACGATACTAACCAGGATTCCGGCTTCTGCCACTCATTTTAGCGTTGTTTATCTTAAAAACGCGTTTTTCAGTATTCCCATACACAAGGATAGCAGGTATTTGTTCGCGTTTACCCTAGGTGGACACTCGTTTACATTCACTCGTGCACCACAAGGATACACTGAGAGTCCAAGTATTTATAGTAGAGCATTGAAAGAGCAGCTCGATACTCTCGAGTTGCCTACTACTTGCACATTACTACAGTATGTAGATGACCTCCTCTTGGCTGCTGATTCTGAGAGCGCCTGTAAAGAAGGCAGCGTGTTGTTGCTTTGTCACCTAGCGAAACATGGCCACAAAGCTTCACTTAAAAAATTCCAATATTGTTGTCAGGAGGTCGCCTATTTAGGCTACCTCCTGTCAAAGGAGGGAAGACGTTTGACACCTGAACGAATAAAGACTATTTCTGGCATGTCTGTCCCAAATACGCAGAAGGAAGTTAGAGCCCTGATAGGTATGGCTTCTTATTGTAGATTGTGGATCCCTAACTTTTCGTTATCGATTAAACCAATGCTGGCATTGATAAAGAAAGGCATTTCTTTGCCATTGCCATGCACTTTGGAACACCAGACAGCATTTGATTTGCTCAAATCCGCGCTGTGTTCAGCGCCGGTTTTAGGAACTCCGAATGATGACAAGGCCTTTGTACTGTTTGTGCATGAATGTGATGGATGTGCTTTGGCTGTATTAACGCAGGAGCATGGAGGGAAGAATAGGCCGTGCGGTTACTATTTCTCTGCCCTTGATCCTGTAGCATGCGCTTTGCCAAGATGTTTGCGCGCTGTTGCTGCTGCTGCTGCGTCTGTAAAACAGAGTGAGGGAATGGTCCTGGGTCATGCGTTAACCCTAATGGTACCTCACTCTGTAGATATTTTATTGAATAGAACTCAAAACGCAACACCTCATTTCTGCACGATTGACAAGATATGAACTAATCTTGTTTGCCCCCCACATTCAAATTCAGGGGTGTTGTGTATTAAATCCGGCTGAACTTTTACCTGTCTCGCAAGATACTGTTGATGGTGACGATACGTCACACAATTGCCTTTATATGACAGAACAGGAGACTAAAGGCAGAATCGATCTGAAAGACACGCCTTTGAATAGCCCACAAGGAGAACTATTTTGTGATGGCTCTTGTTTTGAACTTCCAGACGGTACATCCACGGCTGCTTATGCCGTCACTACTTTAAACACGATTGTGGAAACTAAAAGAATTATGCATAATTCCGCACAGGCCGCAGAAATTATAGCGTTAACTCGAGCTTGTGAACTTTCTGAAGGGCTTACAGTAAATATATATACCGATAGTCAGTATGCTTTTGGGGTGGCCCACAATTTCGGTAGACTTTGGAAAGAACGAGGTTTCTTGACTTCACACGGAACGAAAATCCAGCACAGCACTTTAATAGTGCGATTACTTTCAGCACTCGCACTCCCTGTTCAGTTAGCTATCATAAAATGTTCAGCACATCAAAACGTTACAGATGATATAGGAAAAGGGAATGCTTTCGCCGATCAGATAGCTAAACAAACTGCCACTGATTTCAGTTCAGAAATGTATGCTGTAAAAGAAATTGTAAACGTTTGCACTTTGGGTGAAAGTATCGATGCTGTAAAAGATATTCAAGCAGATGCTACCATAGAGGAAACTAAGAGATGGAACTAGGGTGCAGGGAGATTGGATGACGATGGGTGTTGGGTAGAGAATATTGAAGGAAAATGGTTACTCCCTGACACCTATATTATAATGATGGTTATTATGGCTCATGGTCCGACACATGTTTGGGCGCATAAATTGACTAAAATGCTGCACAGTGTATGGGCCAATGATAAGACTTTAAAAACTGCTGAGCTTTTTGTCCAAAGCTGCATGGTCCGCTTGCAGCACAATGTAGGCAAAGGTACCTCGACTCCTAGAGGAAGTTTCGCTCCACCTTCTGTTCCGTTTGAGGTTATTCATTTTGATTTTATTGAAATGGAACGTTGTAACAATCTGAAATATGTGTTGGTTGTCATTTGTGCCTTTGGTAAGTGGGTTGAGGCCTTCCCGGTTAGAGATGCAATGGCCATAACCACGGCAAAAACTCTGTTGAAAGAGTTTTTTCCTAGGTTCGGGCTGCCGAGAGTCATCTGGTCAGATAGTGGGCCACACTTTATCGCTACTGTAATCCTACAAATTTGCAAAGGATTACAGATTGACAAACGGTTCCATTCGGCCAGACATGCCCACAGTGCCGGCTTAGTGGAAAGGCATAACGGCATTATAAAGAACAAGCTCGCTAAAACGTGCGCTGGCACCAAGCTAAAATGGCCGGACGCCTTACCGATCGTGTTGCTATCGATAAGAACAACCCCTCAAACTAACACTGGGCTCTCTCCCTTTGAGGTGGTAATGGGGAGGCCTGCTAATATTTGGGGTATGCCAAAAAGTCGGTCATTGCGGGACATAGAAAATGTTCTTCTTTCAGATTACTGTAACCAGTTGACTAAAAATCTGTTTTCAATTTATCACCAGTTGCGAGAGGCATTACCTGTACGCTACGAGGGTCCCGGTCACAGTCTACGACCGGGGGACTGGATCCTCACGAAGGTTTTTGAGAGGTCATCTTGCCTTGTACCTCGGTGGAGGGGTCCCTACCAAGTCCTGCTAGTCACTCAGACTGCTGTGCGGGTAGCGGGTCGTAAGAACTGGATTCATGCGACACACACCAAACGGATCCCACAGACCGTGCCATACGATACAGAAGATACAGAATCCCTTCCCACTGCTGTAACTAGCGTGCCTGAAACAGCAACAACCAACAAGGGAGAATCGGAGACCGCTTCAGAATCCGCAAGGCCAGACAAAACGGCCATCTTGTCTCCGCACTCCCCAACAGTGGAACTTCCAGATCAATCCTTTTCTGATTCCATTTCCGTTCATTCGCCACTTCCAGGAGGAAGTGACGACACTTTGTCCTCCCCAGAAACTGCAAAATATAATTTGCGTCCAAGGAAGTAAACGTACAGCATGGTTTGACTGTGCGATTGAGAAAATCATTTGAGGGCTTGCCTTTTGGCCCGACTGTACGGGAAGATTCTGTTGGCTAAGGGTTGTGGGAAAGACATTAAGAAGACGCGCGACTGGAGTCGCCAGCAAACGAACAATTGGTGTTTTTTCGGTTGAAGACTACAATGCCTGCACCCGCTACCGCTCGTACCAAACTTTTAGATAAACATGTGACTAGCAGAGACAATGATCAAGCATGTAAGGGGACCCCCAAAGTGATTTTTAGTAACTGTTGGTTTTGGGTTATGGTATCTGGAGGAAGCATATCCGTTAGAGGACTTTTTACCTATTGAAAATGTAGCTGTTATCCCTACTCCTTCCGTGCAATTGCATACTTTGTCGCCTAGAGATTCTTTGCATAGACGGAACTATCAGAATAATACCCTTTTGTTAATCATGAATGCCACTCATGCAATTTTTAATGAGACCAATTGTTGGGTCTGTTTCGGGATAAGGGGCTAGGTTGGTATATTCATCCTTTACCTTTGACAACTGCCTGTTACGCTTCTCTTAGAGCACTATTTTTTGGTCGATGGAATGACAGCATCTCAGGGAACTTTGATGGTACAAATATAAATAACTTTGAAAAGCATGTTTTGATGCCCCTGGGTTGCTAGCTTTTTGCGAATAGAAGCCAAACGTTGCTTCTGTTAGGCCCTTTGATAGATTGTCTCGTCCTTTTCAGTCTTCAATCTCTTTCAAAATGGCTCCTATAGGCAATAAGGATGCCACGCCTCGATCTTATTCTGTTAATCATAGCCCCGATTCAGTATCCTTCTGCATACAGAGGAATGGAACACGGTCAATGGGTATGATATGATATGATGTGGCATTTATAACACGCCTATACACAAGTGTTTCAAAGCGCGACGAGGCAAGGGAGGGGGAACAGAGGGAAGACAGACAACGATCTTACTAGGCCAAGTGTCATTCAGATCGCGCAAGTGCAAAGGAAGGGGGAGGGGGGAAAGTGCAGTAGATGGGATAATAGAACAACAAGATAAATAAACGGCCAGCAGGTGGCAAGTGCAGGATGAGTGCAGAAAATAAGTGCTAGTGGGGGGACTGTCGGGATACAGAAAACAGTCCACAGGTGCAAGGGTTGCCAGGGTGGCAGTGCAGGCGTGCAACTGGCAAGGCTAGGGCCCAAGATAAGATGGGTGGCCAGGTAACCAGTGCAGTTTCAGTAACAGCCAGGACATTAGCAGGGGAGAGGGGGAGAGAAAGCAGAAGCAAAGAGGATGGTTTTCAGGTGCTTCCGGGACCGCAGGTAATTTTAGAAAGTGCACCAATGTTGCGAATTTGACTAGTGAGAACAGACCTCTGCACGTAGGCGAACCTGTCTATTTTGTTTGCGGTAATGTGGCATTTCCATGGTTGCCCAGGGATTGGCAAGGAACCTGCTATTTAGGGATTCTACTACCTGGGGTATTTATTGCTAGTACTGCAGATGTTTCGAAAACTCGTCCACGGCGAGGTGTGAAAGGGGATACTCCAGCGCAAACTCTAGGAGATATCATGAAATCCTTTGTGCCATTTTTTGGGCAAATTACAAATTCAGAAGATATCAGGTGACTAGCGAGAGTATTGGAGAGAACCATCAACTGGACCACTGACATACTCTATAATATGACGTTAGAACAGAAGGCGATAAGGTTAGTGGCTCTTCAGAACCGGATGGCATTAGATGTCATTCTGGCCGAGCATGGAGGAGTATGTAAATTAGTGGGGTCCGCTTGCTGCGTTTACGTACCAGACTCCTCTCCGACGATCTTTAGGGCTATCCAAAATCTACATGTTCTTAGTTCAGAAGTACATGTTCCTGAGGGAAACTGGGAACTTAGTGCATGGTTTTGGGACCTCCTACGGTCATGGGGATGGAAGTTGTTTTCGGCCCTGCTGATTATCTTGGGAAGTTTTCTGTTTCTTTGCTGTTGTATACAGTGTCTCCCTGGTATATGCTCAGTATTAGGGGGATGTTGCGCGCAAGCAACAAGTGTACTAGGGCATACAATATACCCCCCATAGAAGGTTTCCAAAGAGTATGTGTTAAAAGAAACTCTGGTGTCAGATCTAATGGCAAAAGATATGTCAGACAATGATTCGGGATGCATAAATGTAGAAATGTGGAGTTAGTTGCAAAGTGATTGAAGGTAGTTTAGCGCTTGGCATAGGCCAAAAGGAGGGTTTGTTAGAACTGATATAATATTGTTTCGTCCTCATTGTATATGTTGGCCTATGCCCAGTCGCTTTGCGAGGAAACCCGTATTACAAGGTCATGACCCCAAGTGAATCGAGCCTCCATTTTAGGTTAGCACCGCCATTTTAGTTTATTGTACAAAGTCACCCTGTAGTCTAAAATGGCCGTCTCATGTGCTCTTGTTCTTGCCTTAACCTCTTCAACCTCTGTAGGAGGGTTAATGTCCAACCTGCCTTCAGGCTACATGTTAGGGTCATGTAGACCTTGTCCTTTGTTGACCTCGGGATCAGGGGATTACTTGAATTAGCAATGTTAACCTACAAGTATACAAGAACAATAATGCAATCCAAATACAACATGCGAAACATTTGTTTGATTTGTATTAAAGTAATATGTAAAGAGTGTAACGTTAAATTAGAGAATAATAATGTCTGTTAGTAAGTGTATTTGAAAGTAAACCGCATGCACGAGATATGTAAATTAGGAAATGAACCTGGCGCGACCCTAGTCCAGTGTGTTATTAACTTGTAAAAAGGCTGGACATCATTATAACAAACTGTATAAATACGCTGATGTCCAGCTAGGAAACCCTGCTCACTGCTCACATTGAACCCTGCTGGTGGTCTCTGTGATGTATTGACAGCCAAATATTTATTTCTGTACTTTGTTGACTACTGTTCAGTTTTGTAATAAAGATTCTGGGAATCTTTACAAGCCTGTGTCAGTGTATTTTCCTTTGCTCGGTGTAACAGCCGTAACATTGTATTTTTTCTGATTCCATAGGCCTTAGGAGACCTGGTCAGGCTCCCAAAGTGTTCCACATAAATAGGCTGAAGGCTTTCATCCCTAGGGTTGAAAACACAGCACTACCTTTGCCATCAGAGAGAGAGAACAAGAGGAATCTGAACCTCTGCCTGACTTGCCGTTCAGATGACTCCAATGAGGGTGTCAAAGAGGCCCCTCAACAGACACCTACCCAGCAAGAGGCAGTAAGAACTTGCTTAGGCATTTCTCCCCCTTGTTCTCACTGACTCCTGGTTTGACACCTTGGTGCAAACATGAAATTGACACAAGGGACAGTGTACCTACCAAATGTAGAGGGTACAGGATGTCAGACAAGGTGAGATCCTACATCAAAACAGAGGTGAACAAGATGTTAGATCTTGGTGTGATTGAACCCTCTAGTAGTCCATGGTCCAGTTCTGTGGTTCTGGTGCCAAAGGCAGGTACCTCTGAACTGCGTTTCTGTGTGGACTACTGGGCTCTGAATGCTGTCACCAGTAAAGGTACCCACCCCATGCCTAGTACTGATGAGGTGGTGGATACCTTGGGTGTCTCCAAGTACCTCAGCACATTTTACCTCACTGCAGGGTATTTGAAAATAGCCCTAGCAGAACATGCCAAGGAGTAGACAGGATTCTCAACCCCGGAGAGTCTTTACCAGTTCGGGGTAATGGCCTTTGGATTAAAGGCTTCGGAATCATGTCCTAAATGGGTTGGATCAATTTTGCTTGGCATATCTGGATGATATAGCAGTCTCCAGTGCCACCTGGGATTAACATGTGAAACACCTGGGAATAGTGTTGCAGGCTCTTCGGAAGGCCCACTTCAACATAAAGGACAGTGCGTGCCAGATTGGACAAGGATCTGTGGTCTAACTTGGACATGAAGTAGGTGGAGGGAGGATTCAGCCTCTACTCAGTAAAGTACAAGCAGTACAAAACTGGCCAAACCCCCACTACACAAACTCAGATGGGAGCCTTCTTAGGTCTCACTGGGTACTATCAAAACTTAATGGCAGACTATGCCCCACTGACGGCTCTCACTACTCCAAAGAAACGCAAAAAGGTCTCTTAGTCTGAGGAGTGACAGTAGGCCTTCAATGGCTTAAAAGGCTCCCTGTGCCAGGCCCCTGTCCTCATAAATATTGTCATATATTGTACTAAAACCCCTTATTTCAGGATATTAGTGCCGGACCATCAGTTAGAGAGGAATACCAGTTTTATTAGAATAACATGATTTATTCTAAGAATTTTGAACCTATCTCTTTCTTGTAGATTAAATTAATGTGTTACCCCTGATGGTAGAGATAGGAGATTTTGTAAATAGGGTAATTATATTTAACCTATTAAAAATCACTATGAAACCTTCACCGCCATCAATCTTTAAACATACCCAAATATGGCTATGTAACGATAGCACATCACGCCCCTAAAAAAGGACCAACTAAATATAAGGGAAGTCCGTTGTGATGAATCCTGTGGAGTCAACACTGATTCCCTGTCAGAGATCTCCCCCCACATGGCCAGGGGATGGCAGCCGCTACCTGATCCTGACCCTGGGGGTGGAATTATGAGGGAGGATCACATGGGAGGGGACGGCAGCCGCTACCTGATCCTGACCCTGGGGGTGGAATTATGAGGGAGGATCACATGGGAGGGGACGGCAGCCGCTACCTGATCCTGACCCTGCAGATGGAATTATGAGGGAGGATCACATGGGAGGAGATGGCTGTCGGGGAAAGGGGGTGACCCCATCAGGAGATATGTGGTATTCTTCCCTTTCTGAGGAGGAAAACTGTATAATTCCTACGTTCTTGATGGCTTGCTGTCATTATATAAATACCTCCTCTTGTAAAACCCCCAAAACCCTTCCTGCAAAACACTCTAGGCAGAATACCATTCATCCCTTCTTATACACATAACACACCTCTAATATCTTCTGCCTCCGATGTTTTTGTTCTAACCAAAAATCCTAAATAAAATCACTTTAAAAGTTCCACCAACCTTATGGACTCCAACTCCCATAAAGCCTCGAGTACTAAGACAAGGAAGAGGAAGAAGGAGTCAATATGGATTCAAGGAAACACCAAGCTAAACATGCAGAGTAGTTGTTGCAATGAAGTCTGAATGCGCTGAAAACTTTAAAATGGTGTCCGCAATGCGAGTATTGGAGGAGGAGAAGAAGGAAGCCGAACTGAGGGAGAAAGCAGCAGCACGGTAACGGACTGTGCTGGAAAAGGCTGCGCTTCCAGATTGCCGCTCACAAGCATTAGCTACCGGAGTGGCGCGAGGCCCAAGGAGACACAGCAGGCATTGTGGGAGGATTTTTGGGGAGCCGGCAGCAACAGCAGCAAAACAACCAGGAAAGCGGTTGTACCGAGAAGCAGCAGTCCTGCCGGCGGGTGAACACAAAGCTGGCAGGAGAGCTGGCAGAAGGTCTGCAGAGCAGTAAACGCCATCCCAGAGTGAACGCTTCACTGCAGCAACGTGCCACGGGTTAGGTACGATACCTGACACCGGTGAGTCTGCCCAGACATGTTGGGGACCATGGGGCATACCAACAGGTATGTGAGCAATGAAGAACTTGTTTTGAATACAGACCAAGTAGAATACAAAGACAGAATTTGCACAAGTCTCAATGTATGAGATATCAATGTGGGGAAAGTGTTGAAACAAGTAGTACCTCAAGCCAATGTAAAGGCAGAGTGAAGCAATACAACTGTGCAATACTAAATGTCAGTGAACTCAGAGAAGAAGTCGTCGTGAAAATACATCAGGCAGTGAACATTTGGGACTCTGGGGGGATATCTGGATGAGAAGTGTACCAGGGGATCTGCAAGACCCCAAAGGGGGATTCCTGGCAGGGGAGTAGACCAGGTAATCCATTCAAAATATAAGGACGAATAAGACATTGTGACTAGATACCTGGCAGGAGAGTATACCAGGGGCTCTAAGAACCAGGTGAAAGGAAGTCCTGGCAGTCAGAATACCAGGCAAGCTGAAGTTAAACACTCACATTAAAATTGTAGGAAGATACCTTGCAGGGGAGTATACCAGGACGTCCACTAAAAGTCACAGAAAGAAACTGACTTACTTACTTTGCACAGCACATGGTAAAACAAGTATACCAGAGACTCTAAGAGAACAAGCAAGTTGAAATTGTGAAATTGAGTGGAGACCTTTTACTGTTAAAATTAAAATACCTGGTGGAAGTATAAGCAGAGAACTAATGAGCTCACATGAGTATTTCTGATGGACAAATATATCACATGGTCCGCTAACATATCAAAGAGGTTTATAAGAGAACCCTACGTGGAAAATCTCATTATGAATAAGACCCCTTTGGTTTGTGAAATCAGTGCAAGGAAACATAGGAAGATCTCAGTGGTATGGGACACATTGTTTGCACAGAAACGTCCGGAACCAGGTACAAAGAATCAAGGTAACTGTTGTTTGAAAGAGACACCTTTGCCATCCCTAAGAAACTGTTGCTTGAAAGAGATACTTTTTCCATCTCAAAAACTATTGTTTGAAAAGAACACTTTTGCCGTCCTACCTGAGTTTTCCAGGGGAAGGGAAACACCATCTGGATCGACCACCTGGATCCAAGGATTTATTCTTGGAAAATACTATTTTTGTTAGATTTATTTACTTGCTTTAATTGTGAAACTTTTTGCCAAACACAAGTCAGAAAGATTTTCCTTACACTTTTAGCTGTTCCTTTTTAGTGTGAGGGTCTGATGAGTATGGATACAAGGACAATTTATATAATTTTGATGACAAGACACAGACTGATCTTTGGTTTTAGCTTCCTACGTAGGCAAACTCTCTTTAGGATAGGGACAGAGAAGCTTTATCCAACCCTTTTATTTTTATAAATATGTTCGTTAATGAAAACAATACAACTTTGTATCCGCCTCTCATTTCTGACCCCTCACACCGTTCAGACAACAAATTCACATACACACATACAAACTCACTTTTCTAAGATTTGATAAACCACATCAAACATCGCTGCTGTCTACTATGGATATCTGTTCTGACTTGATGCTCGTGTAGATAAATAATACCTCCGTCCCCAAGTACCGCACGAGTAAGAGCAAAAACACTACTCGAGCAATCTTTGAGGCCACAGGTGTAGAGTGTCGTCAGCCTGGAACCTGGAACGCCGGAAGAACCCCCTGACCACTGTAAGGCAATGAAGGGTTATGTTAAGCAGTGATAATTGACAACAATGGTAGGGACAGTAGTGACAATGTAACAGCAGCTTACCTATAGTGGTCAGGTGGGAAGTTGTAGGCGTAGGCAGGTAGTATCGCTGACAGCAGCAGCAGGCTGAGGTGTTCTGATGGCACTCCGCGAGACACCTGAGTTAGGTATGGAACAAGAACGTAATCCGTGATCAATCCAAAGCACAATCCGAGGTCAGGAGCCAAAAGACAGCACTGGAGACAGGGAAATCCAAGTACCAAGTCCAGTATCGAAGCCAGTGGTCAAACATCCAGGTGATCAGAGAGCATGCCAAAATCCAGGTAGGGAAAATCCAAAAGACAGTCCAAGCAAACGTTCCGTGATCGAGGTAGTACGTGAATAACAAGAGTAACCAAAACGGCAAGCAGTTCTCCGTGAAGAAACTGTGAAGCAATGTTTCCACGTTTGCTCGCCCTTTTTCAAATATGAGCGTGTCACGTGGAATGCAACGCAGACAGGGATTGGTGTTGCGGGTGTTTTACGGGCATGTGACGCGTGGGTTTCCATTGTTTCGCCGTGGAGCGTGAAGGAGTCACCATGGCAACCAACACCATGGAAAGGGGCGCAAAGACACTGGTCCACCAGCCGGTAAACCTCTGCGGCTGTGCCGCTGCTGCTGTTGCTGCCATTGGGAGTGCATGTGGGAACTGGGAACAGTAGCAGGTGAGTGTGTGGGAGAACAAGGAACAATAGTAGGTGAGCGATTGGACATGACAGAGGACATGACAATATCATTGCACATCTTCCTATCCTTGTTGCTGAATCGCCTCATACAATATTTCCTATTACTCTTGGTTATTACAGTGTCCTTGTGTTCAACTTGGTACTTTTATAGTGCTTTTTACTCAATTTCCATCTGATTTTCTTGTTACTGTATCTGAATGACTTCAACATTATCACACTTTCAAAGTATTATTATGTCTTCAATTAGCACATCACATGACAGTGTATTATTTAAGAAATGAATCTTTTGATCATCCCTCTTTTAATTCCGTGGCTCCAATGATGTACCACTAATACGTTTCTTGGTGTGACAGACCATTGACTAAAAAGTACTTTGTTCGCCTGTCTGGTCAGACTACGTTACAGGGCATTTACCAAACTGTACAGCACTTTCTTTTTGCAAGATTATTTTTGGTCGAATGAATCACTGTCATACATTATTAATTTAATTTTCAAATAATTTCATCTAGATCTTCAGGACTGTCAAACAATGCCTTCGTATACCCTTTTGGGGGTGCCGCAATATCAGCCATGTCAAAACTACAGGTACAGTTATACCTATTTTCCCAAAGGATCTGTCATTGATAAGAACATGGCTGTTAAATTGTGGATTTCCAGTATCCGAGACTGACAGTGTAAGAGGATTCAATTCAACACTACAGCTAAGTCAATGCCTAGTCTGGGATACTGAATGGAAACCCTTATTGAAATATCTTTATGTCCAGTTCATGCGTTCTGGATGACTACCCCTATATAACACCCCTCCCTTGGAATCCCCCTGACCCCACTGAGCCAAGAAGTAGTTCTGTTTTGCAAGTTAAAAGGTTTATTTGATAATTTAAACAATATATATATATATATCACACTTTATAATAAATTAATAATTGGATATCACACTTAATCTGATATGATAAAGATTAACAACGGAGAATCTGGCACTAGTACACTTGTGAATAGGAACAGAAGAAGAAGGTGGTAGAGAATGCTTTATATAAATTCAGATGGATGTAATGTTGAATGAAAATGCAATACAGAAAATACTCAATATGATTTCAACAAAACAATGTAATCACTTTTCTCTGGCAATCCCCTCCCCCCCTTTATGCAATGCAAGGAAATGGAAGGAAAGCACACAGTTCTCAGAAATGCAATCAAATGTAATTCAGTTCACCCCAGCAAGCTTAGATTACAGATCGGAGTTTTAAACACAGGCCCAAAATGCTTTTATATGTGCTGGCAATGAAGTGAAAAATATACTAAAATGCTTTTAATTCCCTCTAGGAGGTTCAGGGTGAGTGAAATATACTTGGGATGAGTTCAGGCTCACTTTAGCAAGGATCTAGGAGTAACTAGCAGGTTAAACGAATTTTTGGCAAATGAAAGCAAGAAAACTGCTGTTTTCACACGTTGAGAAATTTGCAAATCGCGGCAAATTCGCGAGTGCGCCGGGCACGATTACAGAGGAACTACAAGGACTAGCAATATCCTATTGGGGTCCTAGGACAGCCTAGGATCTCAGCTTCCAGATGAAAGTTACTGCAAGTCTCTAGGACAAACGGTCACGGAGATATCAGCGATTAAATAAAGGTCGTTTTTCAGATTTGAAATTTTAAAGTTCAAAAAGACAAGTGACAGCTAGCAACTAGAAAATGACAAGTGACAGTTAGGAGGCAGTTCTACTTAGATTAAAATAGCTTGGATTATATTATTTTAACTAAGAGATTGGTTCTGCACAGTTCTGCTGGGTACTCACAATATATTTTTAAATAGGCCTCACCACGGATCTGGTCAGGTTTTAGACTGGACTCTGGTCTGGTCTCGGCACTTCACAGTGATCTGGTCCCTGGTTCTGATAACAGTGGTCTGGTCTGGGTCTGCTCTCTCTCTGGATTCTGGAGATTGATGGATTTAAAGTCTGGATCTTTCTGCACAGCTTTCTCTAGAGATTGATGGAGGTAAAGTATGGATTTTCCGGCAGAGCGTCCAGCAGCAGATGGAAATGAATGTCCCTATCTGTCCTGTCTGTCTGCTTTTATCTGTTTTTAAAATGGGTGTGTGTGCAGCATCACTAGACCCTACCCCTCTCCACTTATCATTGGCCAAGCTTTCATTTCTCCCCTGATTGGGGGAGCTAAGTTGTGTCAGAGTGATGTCATTTTACAGCCTGCAGAAAGTCCACTCCTCCTGTCAACTTGCACACAAATCTAGATTTGAACCAAATACATATTTGCAGAGGTACATATTGTTTTAAAATCATATGCACCCATCATGCATTACAGGAGGTATACCCTGTCCAAATCTGCTCTTCCTTGGGGCTTGCGTTCAGAAATGGCAACATTTGCACTTTTCAACTGATTTTGCAATTTCGGACATTAACCCCAATTTACACACATGTGCGCAAGGAGTATGGACATTACTTGATGAAATGTCAGATTTTTAACATGCATTCATTTTAAGTAATACCCTCTTAACTGCTAGCTTGCCCCCAGATCATGCCACCGGTTCTAAAAACCTCTTAAAAGGTGGGCAGAAAAATCACAAGAATTATGGTGTCATTTAAATAATTTTCACAAGTCCGTACTATGAGTTATTCATCTTTTTAGAGTTCTGTTCTGGCCCCAAAGCGGTGTGGTTTTTTCAGGTCACATGGTACAGAAACCAGTCTTTCCAGTTTCTGCCAAGCTCAGAGACCCTGCCCCTCCCAGCTTCTGCCAAGAGGAAGCTGTTTTACGACATCTGCAATAAACCATCTGCCTGGGTGAAGGGGGTTTCATTGTTCAGAGCTCCTGTATTCTGTGGGGGCTCCCCTTAATTCAATTATCAGAGAGATGGCATATCCTTAGTGTGGCCAGCAGGAAACAGCCAGGCCTGGGAAGTTACTTGTGAATCAAGTTTCACTCCTGATGGGGGTAGTTGCCAGGCAAAATTGGAATCTCTTTAAGCCAGTTTTTAGCCACATGTCATTTCTGTTCCCCAGTTTTCTGCATTCAAATAACTAACATTTTTTTACATATGCAGCTAGAATGCTGATTCTAAGTTTAAAACTATGACATTTAAACAATTGCAGCCTATGTGACCCTCAAAAGTAGGTCACTCATTTCTTTTAAACATTTAGATTTTTAGTGTCTTTCAGTCCAAATTTACTTAAACTGCTGAAATCCACAGCTCAGCCAGTCTTGTTATAAACCTTCAAGTCACTTCAGAATATAACTTTTCATCCTCTTTCCAGATTTTGTATGCCCACAAGACTTTATTCTGCCAGATGTCCGCTGGTGTTCAGTGAGATTTTTGGATGTGTTGCAAATAGGCATTTTGAGCTGGAAACAAAAGGTGATTTTAAAGTGCGGTTTTTCCTTTGGCACACATTTCACTCATGGCACCCCGGCCCATCCTGCTCACACTGGTGGGTGGCAAGTTAGGCAACCATTTTAGTGTGCACAACTGCGCGGTTTTCATAGATTCTGGCGCACATGTTGGCTTTTTCAGCCATCTTGGATTTCCTAAGCCCACAGCACCAAATGTTGTAGCATAATAGTCCAAACGTGGGTCAGAACACCCAACAAACCCCCCCGCCCGACGGCACTTGGATTGAGTCGAGGGGATGTCGGGTGCACAAGGGTTTTCACCCACGCACTGGTATGTCCGCATAATCTTCTTCCAATTCTGCAAATGGCACAGTTCAGCATCTTTTCCTCCATCCGGTACTGATCGATCAGTTCTCCTCGCCGGTCCTGATGGGAATATTGGGCGGTACCCCGGGCCCATTGGATCTTCGTTCCCGGTCCCTGGGTCATCCTCCTTGGTCATTCTCCATGGTTTCATCTCTCCTAGGATGATAAAGCAAAAGCGGCAATACCTATTCATAGACATTTTTCCCCCACCTGTTGAGATAGTGGGGCAGCATATACATTTCACAATAACCTAACATTACATTCTTATTTTAAAAAAGAAAGGATAACTAAGAGACAGTTTCATGCAAATCACAATATTTTAGAGACTAGATGTGGTATGTTTTATGGTTGGAACTGAATTAATCTGAGACAGTACCCGCTAGGATTCCAAAGGATTCCTACAGTTGTTGCAGAGTGTGCCTGGGATGGCAACATTTCAACTGGTTAATGTGGACCCACTTGTCTTCCCCCGCTGCCAAAGGACCTTTGGGGATGTGGATTTTGTAGGCCACAGGGGAGATCTTGTCGATGATCTCAAAGGGTCCCTTCCATGTAGGCAAGAATTTCTGCTGTTTTGCCTGGTTTCTTTCGAAGTTGTATAGATAGACCCGGTCCCCCACCTGATATTCCTTCCTGGAAGTCTTCAGGTCATAGTGGGTCTTCATGCTATCAGCCGATCTTTCTAGATTCCGCTGAGCGTAAGCAAAAGCATGTTGGAGGTGTTTCCTTAAATTCTCCACATACTCGTGAGTTGTGGAGGCATTTATTAGGGTCTGCTCTTGGGTCCTGTAGAGCAAATGCTGCGGAAGCACCATTTTGCGCCCAGTCATCAACTCAAATGGTGACATTTTGGTTGCAGATGAAGGGGTAGATCTGATGGCCATTAGGACCAGAGGTAATCGGATATCCCAACTTGGCCCAGAATCTGCCACAAACTTCTTTAATATGCTCACAATTGTCCGGTTGTATCTCTCTACTGCCCCAGAAGAAGCTGGCCGGTAAGCAATATGCAACTTCCTTTTGACCCCCAGTATCTCCCACATCTTTGTCATTACTTCACTGGTGAAGTGGCTACCCCTGTCTGACTCAATCCTTTGAGGTAGACCGAAACGGGAAAAGATGTGGTTGATCATCAGGGCAGCTGCTGTTTCTGCCTTGCAATTTGGGGCTGGGAGACATTCCACCCACTTGGTAAACAAGCATGTCACAGTCAACATGTACTTATTCCCCCTAGCAGAGCGGATCACGGGGCCTACAAAGTCGATTTGTAAATCTGACCATGGCAGTGTCATCCCCCTCTTTTGGAGAGGCGCACGGTGCGTGAGGGATGATGGCTGAAATTGTGCACACACAAGACACCCCTTCAAGTATTGGTCGAGGTCCTGCCCCATGTGTGGCCAGTATGCAACCTCTCTTAAGATTTCCAATGTTGTGTGAAACCCCCTATGACCGGCGGTGGCCGCATCATGGGCGTGACTTAACATCAGGCTTCGGAATGAGGTAGGAACCACCCACTGATCGTGGCCAGCTTTGGATTTCCTTACCAGCAAACCGTCTTGGATTCGGAACATTTTTGGACATTTCATCAACACTCTTAGGTCCTCTTTCCCAGTGTAATCGGTATCCGTCAGGGGAAAGTTCTCAGGGTCCTCAAGGTGTTGGTAAAATTTACCAATTATTGGATCCCCCTTCTGAGCGGTAATCAAATCAGCATCAGGGGTCTCCTTACTCCATTGTGCAATTGGAAGGTCGTTGTGAGCATTTGTCTGGGACCTAGTGATAGCAGTGACCTGGATTTCCCCCAACAGGGACTCAATCTCAATTAGATCCCCTTGGATGGCCCCGGTTTTGGCCAGCTGATCAGCTAAGTCATTTCCAGTTTTGTCTGGTCCCTCTACTTTGGAATGACCCTTGATCTTTTTCCAATAGATGGTCATCTCATTCGAGGTGACCAGATCATCAATGTTTTGGATCAACTTCCCATGTTTCAAGGGTTTGTTGTTAGCACATAACATGCCTCTGGTTTTCCAATTAACCAGGTGCTCCACGAACCCGTTCCGTACATAATCCGAATCTGTGATTATGACCAGTTCGTGGAGTTGATGCTGGACAGCAGTGAGGATGGCCTGATGCACAGCCATCAATTCTGCCACCTGACTACTTCGGGGACCAATTTTGTATCCAGCGGAGGGTTCTGGGGACTCATTCACCCATGCATTCCCTACGCCGGCCACCAGTTCTTTCTCCCCGTTGTTGTCAGCATGGTACGAGCATCCATCCACATAGACAGTGGGCATTCCCTCACACTTGTCCTCTTCAAAGACTTTGTGGGGGGAATTAAGGTATGCCTCCATGTTGTCCTTTATTTTTAGACTTTCGTCCTCGAGACAGTTTTCTCTGGCACAATCATGCAAGTCAGCCAGACCTTGCGCGAGGGGACTCTTCTTGTTTTGGCCATATCGGACCTCCACAGGAAAGCCTTGCATTGACAAAATCCAGGAAGTAATTCGGGAATTACTCACATTTCCGGCCCGGATTCTGTCACTTTGGAGATATTGCAGAGGCTGGTGTGGAGTCTCCACTATGATGTGTTCCCCCTGGATAAACGGGCGGTAATTCTTCAATGCCCACACCGTTGCCAGGAGTGCCTTCTCACAATCGTTGAATTTTTCCTCCACAGAGGATAAAGTTTTGCTCGCATAGGAGATTACTTTATTGACCTTGTCATGCTTTTGGTATAATACTGCCGTCAAGCATGTATTGGAGAACCCCGTCTCCAGGAAGAACTCCTTGTTTCTGACAGGGTAAGCTAGGCAAGGCGCTTGTGAGAGGCTTCTTTTGAGTTGTCTTACTGCCTCGGCTTGTTCTGGACCCCATTCCCACTTGACCCCCCCCCTTCAGGAGATGAATCAGGAGTCTGGTGATCTCTGCGTAGCCCTCAATGAACTTTCTGCTGTAATTAGTCAGTCCAAGGAGGCTCCTTAGTTCCCGCAGAGTTGTGGGGTCTTTCAGTTTCTGAAGTGCTTCCACTTTCTTTTCCTGGGGACAGAGACCCTGAGGAGTAATCTCATGCCCCAAGAAATTAACACGGGTTCTACACCACTGTGCTTTCTGAAAGGAAAGTTTTGCTCCGGCGGCCCTCAACTGGGTCAGAACATAACGGATCTCCGCTATGTGTTCCTCCACAGATGAACTTTTGATGAGGACATCATCTACATAAGCCAGGTTACCCCTCGCACCCAGGTCGGGCATGGCCTTATGTAGGAAGATGTTGAATTCATTGCCGGAGTTAAGGTATCCGAAGGGAGTCCGGGTCCATGTGTACTGCTGGCCCCCAAAGGTAAAAGCCAGTTTGTATTGGTCCTCCCTGCTGACAGGCACGGTCCAGTATCCATTGGTCAGGTCTATTGCAGTGAATACCTGTGACCCCTGGATCTGGGCCAGCCCTTGGTCAATGTAGGGCAGAGGCCATCGGGAAGTATGGACCCGTTTGTTGAGCTCCCTAAGGTTAGCGCAGAGTCTCCACTCGCCGTTTGGCTTCAATATTCCCAGCACCGGATTATTGAAGGTGCTGTGAACTGGACGGATTATTCCCCGGGACTCAAGGTTCTTAATTATTTCAGTAAGGGACTCCATTGATGCGAGAGGCAAGCGATATTGCTTCACAAACACTGGAGTCATGCCAGGGTCCGTGGGGATTGTTGTTGTGTGGATGTCGGTGCGACCACAGTCATATGAGTCTACCGCAAAGAGATCTTGGAAATCCAAGAAAACTTGTTTCAACTTTTGCTTTTGTTCCAGAGTCACACAGGCATCAGCTAGGTTGACTCTCTCTTCCACCATCTGCCTGAAGCCTGGAAAGACTTCTGGTTTGGCTATTTCAGCGGCCTCCTCCAGCTGGGTGGAGAAGTCCCTGGTCAGAGTGCTGATTTGGACTGGAGGCTTCAGGTGGGAAAGGCAGCCCTCATGGACCTGGAAAATCACCTCATCCCTCCTGAAGTCACAAGTCACATCTTCCTTACCATAAGGGCAAGAAGTGTACACCAGGAAGTTCCCCCCATGCCGGGTAAAAATCCTGTCTGGTGTTGTATTGTCATCACTGTCACTGTCAACGCAGTCCTTGGGGATTGGCCCTAACAGTTCATTACCTAAATCTGTGGAAAAATGTCGGTCATCCACCGCCATTCCAATAATGGTGCCTGCGGCTAGAGTAATACTCTTTAAGTCGCTGTTATCCACCTCTATTGGAATGGTGTCATGTTCTATGTTGACTAATGGTGTTGGGTTTACCCCCAACCCTTGCTGTTGGAGAGAAGCGTTTAGATGTATGTAAGCATCAGGGTTTTGCAAATATTGTCCTCTTTTAACTTTCACTTCCAGGGAGAATTGTCGGGTCCTTTCTGGGATGGTGACTTCCTCTTTGATCTGAATTTCAACTGCATAAGGTAGCAATTGAGCTGACCTAAATGCTTTTTCTGGATCATCAAAGCCCATGGGATTATCCGCTAATCGGGACCAAGCTTAGAAGTTTATTAGGTCCAAACTAATGGCAAAGCGATTGAGAATGTCACTGCCTAAGTAAAAGGCGGCAGGGACGTCTCGCACGACCCAACAATTGTGGACTATGCTCTTGTTGCCAATGGAGATTTTGAGCATACACCTGCTTGGCAGGAGATGTTTGGAATTAGGTGCTTCCAGGTCCATTTCCCATTTGTCTATCAGTTTGAATGTGGGAATGGCTGGATCTTTTGGGAGTTGACGGAACATGGCTTCGCTGATGAAGCTCTTACCGTTGTTCACACACACTCGAGCGAGAACAGAGTCCTTCCCATCATTTAATTGGACAGGGATGAACAACTGCTCTCCAATTTGCTGAATATCAGCCAGGCTCTGAGCTGATTTCACATCTTTCTGGACTATAGGAGTGGGAGTTTCTGATTGTGGATTAGTATAGAATCTCAGAGTGTTTCCTTCCAGCGTGGAGTATCACTTTAGACTGGAAGGAAGGTTGATTTTCAGAAATAGAGAGGACCCTCCATCACCAGTCTGTTGTCCTACTGCTATTACTGTCACGTCTGGAATTTGGCTATTCTGGAAGTGAAATTCTACTTGGTCAGATTTTTGTTCAACCATGTGGCAGGTGCCGTTTAAACTAACATGGTTGACACTCTGTTTTAATTTTATTGGTCGACTAGTCTGGGTCCAGAGGACCTTGTTTACGCAATCTATTAAGGGTGACAAGCTCCTCAGGAGATCATTCCCCAGTAAACAAGTGGTGCCCTCTGGAGTCACTACTATGACTGGGTGTTTTAACTTGTGTCGCCCGATCTTAATGTCCAAGTCTGCAGTCCCCTCAACGGGAATTTCCTTCCCGTCAAAGTTCTGCAGTTGTCCAGGAAGAGAGGTGAGAGGAATTTGGTAATTCTCTCCCCTTCCTGCATTCAGTTCATCAAAGGCCCTTCTGGACAGAAGGGTAGCTTGAGATCCCGTGTCCACCAGCGCTGAAATCGTACCCTGCCCCTGTACTTGTACCGGGGCATAATATCTTCCCTCCTTCTCCTCAAGGGGGCATAGATTATGCACATTTTTGGACAACTGGTGGGCTAACTTTCTAGTTTTGGACATCGCTAGCGAAGAGATTTGGGCAGAATTCTGTGGAGAGCCTTGGGAATCTGAAAGAAAAAGTTGGCAACTGGAGATCAGAGCCATTGTGGGTTCCCCTGGCTCCGGTTCCGGGCAGCCCCCCTCTTTTTGGAGGCAGTCACCAGGATGGGTTTGAACCAGGGGATTTTCTTGCTGTTGGTTCTGGGATGAGATGGTGGGCGGCGGTAGCTCAGTCTCCACATCTCCCCAGTCTGGATTTGCATCCCTAGGGACCCATTTTTCTTTGGGAGGAGTTCCCCCATCCCTGAAGGAGAAGATCCTTTTCCCAGGATCCTCTGAGGATCCCTCTCCCTCAAATTGGAAGATCTGTACCTCCTCCTCAACTGAGTCTGTTTGGGTCTTTTGTTTCTCCTACCCCCCCTCTGCTACTTAGGAGGCAGACTTTCAGGGGCAAGAGATTTAGTTTCCGGTTCCTGGGTTTCCAGGGGCTGTTTACAAGTGAGGAAGGAAGCTTCCTCCAAGGCTTTACACCCCCCTTCCCTTTGTGCCTCCTCCCTGGGAACCGGTGAGTTATCGGGGTGCTGCCCCCGTCATTGTTCTGGGGCACCAGGTCCAGAGTTGGGTGCGTGCTGCGCCGGCATGCCGATCTGAGGGTTCTGCTGAGCCCTCAGTATGTGACCCAGATCCCGCGCCATGTTTTGAACCTGGCGCTCTAACTGGGAAACCAGCTCAGGCTGATACGGGGCCCTGTTTTCTCCCCTGGGCTGATCCCGGGAAGGGTAGCTATCCCTTCTTTGGTAGTACCCCTGGTTGGGAAGATTTGGATACCCCTCCACCCTTGGCCTCCCCTCTCCCAGATTCGGTTGTCTGGGCTCAGGGAATTGGGGAAAGAAGAGTGGAGGATTTTGGGGTTGGACGTTGGGTGGATACCTGGGGAAAAAGTTCTGCCCAGGATTTGGAGAATTTCTGCCCTCCGGTGGGAAGTTAGGAGGGAAGTTCCCTGGGTTAGGTGCTTGGCTGGAACCCCCCCCTTGGGCTGGAGGAGTCCACACATAACCCAGGATGGGTCGATTTCCCTTGTAACGGGGACTTACATAATCAGGAGAGCGAGGGACCCCATTTGTGGGGCTGCCTCCCTGGCTCCCTGTCTGTGACTGGCCCGAGGACCTTCTGGGCCTAGCATTATTAGGTGCAGGTAGGTTTTTAGGCCCCCCCATCTCCAACTCTAAAACGGGGGTGACCTTTACCTCTGCCACCTTGGCAGCAGCAGGGGTGTTGTTGGCTTTGGGGTTTTTGGGCGCATTATTTTTATTTTCTATTGGCTTCTGCACCTCATAGATCCGGGTCGCCTGTTCAATGACCCAGTCTAAAGATCTTTTCTCGTGAAAATCCCTCACGAGCTGGGTCATTATGTATTTGGGCAAGGCATGGAAAAACGTATTAATAAATTCTCTGCTATCCGTGCGCACCCTTCTTGTGGTCTGTGCAAAAGCACGCTTTAACTCCTGCACAAATTCTTGTGGGGCCTGATCCTCCCCACATTGTAAATTGTAGGCTGCCTTGCGAGCCTCTTGAGGATTTCTATGAGTAGAAAAATGTTTCAAGATGGCCGCCTTATAGGTGGACCATCTTAAATGATTTTGGTCCTCCAGCCCTGCAAAGAAACTGGAGTACTCTGGGGAGAATGTCCACTTTACATATTGAATACAGCTTTGGCTGTCCTTCAAATGGAAAGTCTCCATCATTTGCTCAAACAACTCTAAGTGCTCCCAAACAGAATACTTGGCGTTCTTATGATAAGGCATGATGACGCTCCTGATAGCCTTAATCTGCTTTAAGGGGTCCTTAAGCAAGGCCCTTTTTGTCTTATTGGCCCTTTTGGTCCGGGTAACCCTGGTCCATTCATCTTCTGACTCAGAGGCACTGCTCCCAGAGGTTCCCGTCTGTTCTTCCAGGTTTTCCCGGATTCTGCGAGCCTGGGAATGGCTGGCAGAATGTGGGGACCTGGGGGGGGGCGCTGTTGCGCCGAACGAAGATGGCCGCCTGATGTCAGAGCTCTGAGCCGGGAGAGCTGAACATTTCGCCTACCACCCGCCCAGTGCTCTTGTGAGAACTCCCGCTTGCAGTGTGGACGTGGGAAGCCTTCTGCAACCCCCGGTTTGAGTCTGGTCCCCCGGCGTCGCCGGATTACCCTGACGCGGCGCCCAGCGGTGAGGCCGGTCGGCGGCGCTCAGCATCCCCGGCCCGGGGCTCCGTAGCCCTCGACCCGCCCACGCAACTTTTGGGCGCGGCGCGGCGGGCCTCGGCGGGGGAGGGGCGCTGGGCCTCCGTCGATCCTCCTCTGAAGAGGGGCCCTATGCGGCTGAGGACGGTGCCTCTGGGCCTTCTCCGGCGCTTCGCCCTGCGGCTTTCATCACGCCAGCGACCTGCGGGACTTCGGAACGCCGTGAGGCGGCGGCGCCTCAGATAGCAGCTCCGGGGGAGATCCGGCCGTCGCTGCGGTCCCGGCCCCGCGGCTGCGTTGGTTCCCTTCCTCCGCTGCCCCCCCTCCTGGCGCTGGTGAGGCCGCTTCGGGGACCAGGTAGGGGGGTGCAGGGGGAGGCTCTGGGCTGCGGCCGGCTGGCGGGTGCCTGATCCCCCGGGTCTGCCCTTCCGCGCCGGCTGAGGACGCGGGACGCCGGACCGCTCATCGCCCGGATCCGTGGGGCCCGCTGACCCGCGCCCTGTTTGCCCATCCTTGAGCTGCTGCAGCCCCGTGGATCTGGCCCGCCCGGGTCCCCCCCGATTTGTTCCTCTGACTCTGGTGGTGCCCGGCGGCGGGGCGAGGAGACATAGCCTGACCTCTTCCAACGGCGGCCCGGGTGGCCTTGAATTTTTTTTTTTTTTTTTTTTGTCTTGGATTTCAACACTTGGAGCTACACAAGGTGCCAAATGCACCCATGAACTAGAGGGGGACAAGTCTAAACAAGTTCATCCCCCCCCGGGGGCACCTGCCTTGGCCAAAGACTTAGGGACTAAACCTGTGGTGATCAGACTGCTCTACCCTGACTTGCACCACACCTTGGAACTTGGGAATCTTCTTGTATGCAGCGCCTCCTTTGTCGCGGGGAGCGGTGGGCTCTTGCTTGACGTCCCCCCCCCTCCCTTGGCCCCGCGTCGCCGGCTGGGCGCGGACGGCCCCGTGCCCCTGAGCTCCCCTCCCAGTTGCATCGATTCAGCTATCCCGGGGACGGGCACTGGTCTTGTGGGCGCGGACGCCTGGGGCTGTTGTATGCAGTGTCATTGCTCATGCGGGCCCTGACGGGTTCGACATCACCATACTAGCAATCGCTCTCCGCCTGTAGCTAAAGTCTGGTGGTGGTGGTCCCTGCTCATATACTACAGCCCTGCTGTATATCCTTTCTACACAGAGGCCTCCCCTGTCCTCGCGAGGGCGGACGTGCGCTCCCCTGGCGGTGACACACGCGGGACCGTCACCAACATGACCAAAGGGGCTGGAGCTGGCAAGAAACAAAGTTCGCTCAACATGTTCGCAAAAACTCTGTCAAAGGCACCCCCCGACCCGCCCGAGGAGACACCCACGGTCTTGACACCCTCTTCATCGGAGGACTCACGGAGGATGCTTGAATACATGAAGGAGGGATTTACCGCACTGCACACCAAATTGGACGACATGAGTGGAACCATATCATCCATTAAAGCTCATATAGAAAGAACGGACGGCCGGGTCACCGAGGTTGAGACCAGGGTGGGTGCCGCGGAGGATGATCTGCTGTCGCTGCGAGCTGCAGTATCTACACTCACTAATCGTGTCTCAGCGGTGGAGAGGAAGAATGATGACCTGGAGTCTCGCTCCAGGCGTAACAACCTGCGAATCATTGGCGTTCCGGAGGATAGTGTCAAAGAGCCCATGGAGGACTATGTTGAGCGTATCCTTTTAACTGCACTTGATGCCCCGCAACTCTCCTCACACTTTGCGGTCGAAAGGGCACATCGATCTCTCACTGCTAAGCCTAAGCCGGGAGCGCCTCCCCGACCTATCATCGCCAGGATCCTAAATTTTCGGGATCGGGACGCATTGCTTCGTGCAGCCAGAGCCAAGGGTGAGCTGCGCTTCGACTCGGCAAGAATACATCTGTACCCCGACTTCTCGGTCACGGTTCAACAGGAGCGCAGAACCTTTCTTGCTGTCAAAAAGAGACTCCGCGACCTGGGGGTTAAATACTCTATGCTTTTCCCGGCGAAATTAAGGATTGAACACTTGAATCAGACCTTCTTCTTCACCATCCCAGAGGAGGCGTCGAAATTCATTGACGAACACTTTCCCGGCTGATGTCTGTTTCCGCACTCATAGTATGGGATGCCTTGTGATGGCCCCCCAGCACGGAATGTTGGCGGTAAAGGTCCCACCACCGCCGGGTCCCCTATGACATTTGAGACTTCAGCAGACTTTTGATCACCGGTTCCCCCTTTCTTCTTTTTTCAATCTCGCTGTCTCTGGTACCCCCCCTCGGGGGTTCATCAGTTGCTTATAAAAGACTTCATTAAGCTGGTGCGACTTGGTCTCTGTGGGGCCCTGGCGCGCAGGCTGTGGCACAGTCGACCTCACGCAGCCGGACCCTGTCTGCTCGAGCCCAGGCCCCTCTTTGGGCGTGAGACATTTTCGGCTCGATTCGGTCTGGCTGCCGGGGCCCCCTTGTCCGTTACATTTACATTGATGTGTTGATTGATTTGCCTGCTTATACATCACCTTAGATCTTGGCCCGCTCCGATCCTGATATTCTATACCAATATGGCTCCGACGCACTACCACTATGCTCTGTTACTTACTACTATTGCACTGTATAACATTCTTAAACTCTCCCCGGTTTCAGCATGACATCGCTAGGCTGACTTGCAGCCCCCCAGGCGCAGATGCCTAGTATTATGTTCCTATTGTTGTTAATGGGTTTGGGTTTCTTCCCTCGAGTTTTGGGAGGGAGGTGGGGGGGGGAATGGGGGGAGGGGTAGTTAATGTTGAAAATGACTCGGCAACCACTAGGGGCACCACATGCTACACAGCACTACATCACACACCCACGACTGGAGATCCCTCTACATCGGGGTCCATAGAGTTTCTTCTTTTTGTCCAATATACTACAGCTATTGCATCAATATCTCCAACTAAATGGCGAATAAAGCCCTGACGTTCATGAGCTGGAACGTTCGAGGTTTGGGCAATCATAAAAAAATGCGCCAGATACAATTATATGCAGAACGCCACGGGGTCAAAATTCTCTGCTTACAAGAAACCCATGCCCGCTCCGAGCAATGTGATCGGTTCGCAAAACAATGGGGTTCCCAAAGATATTATACTAACTATTCTACCCAGAGCCGCGGCACACTCACTCTAATACACAGAAGTTTGAAATTTGTGTGCAATCACTCACGTATAGACCCCCTTGGCAGATATGTCCTGCTTGTTGGTACACTACAGTGTCAGGAGGTGGCCATCCTAAACATCTACGGTCCCAATGTTGATGATCCAGACTTTTATTTACACCTGGTCTCGCTCTTGGAGGGATTCCCCCTGATCCCGATCATGTGGGGAGGAGATTTTAATACTATACTCGATGTAACCCTAGACAGATCGGGCACACGGCCCCGCCAACTCTCCAGAGCGGCCCACACCATACTCACTGCTCTTCCACATCTGTCACTGGCTGACCCCTGGCGGTTGGCAAACCCTGATGTCCGTGAATACTCATATTATTCCACAGTCCACGACTCCCACTCCAGAATAGATAGATGGCTCATCACTGATAGCTTAGTCAGGTCTGTGTCTCACCAGGGTATCCTTCCCAGAACACTATCTGACCACTCGCCTATCGTCATCTCGCTAGAATGGGGCCCTGACGCCAACAGACCTAGGCTGTGGAGGTTAAGCTCACGTACGCTCCTTGACCAGGCCTTTACGGCAGAACTCGAAGTGGCCATTGAAGAGTTCTTTGAACTCAACACTGGTTCGGTGACATCTTACTCCATCCTCTGGGAATCATTCAAGGCATACACGAGAGGGGTGGCTATCTCCAAGGGAGGCGGCATTCTCAAAAGGATCCGCGCAGATATTTCCGTCAGTGAATCTACCCTCGCCGGCCTTGAGGCTCAATACGCTCTTAACCAATCCCCAAGCACTCTTTCGGCCCTGGGGTCAGAATTAGATAACTTTCGTGCCCTGGCAGAGCGTGAGGTCAAATTCCTGGAGTCTCCTGGCTTGGCGAGGAAATATGGCGAAGGTGAACGCCCTGGCCGTATGCTGGCCAGGATGCTCCGTCGTGAACTCGGACCCCCCAATATTCCGCCTATAACAAGATCGGACGGCTCCATGGCTCAGTCCCCACAGGACATCAACTCCGAATTTCTTGCATTTTATACATCCTTATACTCCGGGACCAATGACCCCCCTATTTCCGAAATAGATTCCTTTCTGGACTCTATCCCTCTCTCCGTTTTGTCTGCCGAGGCTGGTGCTTCCCTGGAGAGTCCGATAACGTCTGAGGAGATCGCCGAAGCCATCGAATCACTGGCATCTGGCAAGGCTCCTGGCCCGGATGGACTACCCATTGAATTGTATAAACAATACAAGACACTGCTGGTCCCGCACTTGTTGGGTCTATGGGAGGAATCTTGCGAAAAGGGTATACTCCCCCCCTCTCTTCGAGAGGCAGCGATAATGGTTCTCCCCAAACCGGGCAAGCCCCCCTCCCAGTGTAGCTCATACCGCCCCCTCTCGCTGATTAACAGTGATGTAAAAATCTACGCTAAACTACTAGCCAACCGTTTAGCCCCTATTCTGCCCCACATTATTCATCCTGACCAGGCAGGGTTTGTCCCTGGAAGGTCCACATCCTTAAATTTAAGAAGACTCTTTAATGTGATCAGTAGGGTTAGCCCCACCACGCAGGCGGTAGCGGCCACACTGGACATGCAGAAGGCCTTCGACTCGGTGTCCTGGAAATACTTGTGGCGGGTCCTTGTGAAGTGTAAGTTTGGCCACAATTTCCAAACCTGGGTTAAGCTGCTTTATACCTCCCCTTCAGCTAGAGTCCGCACTGAGGACAGATGCTCCGCTCCTTTCCTAATAGCCAGAGGCACACGCCAGGGATGTCCTTTTTCCCCACTAATATTTGCCGTAGCCATTGAACCATTTGCTGACCTGATGCGCCAGGCACATGCCCATAGGGGATTACGCACGGCCGGTCAGGCTGACATAATCTCTCTGTACGCAGACGATGCCCTGCTGTTTATTCGTTCACCTGACATTAACCTTGCTCCTATCCTCGCCGACGTCACTAGATTTGGAGACATATCAGGATTAAAAGTGAATTGCTCCAAATCCACGTTGTTCCCGCTTACTGAGAGTACGTATCCTCCCCCGGATATGTTGGGCTTCTTCTGGTCTCAATCTAGTTTCACATACTTGGGGGTGGAGGTATCTCGTTCTATAACAAAGCTCCGCGAGGACAACTACTCGAACTATCTAACGGCCCTATCTGGTAAGACGTCTAATTGGAACAAGCTCCCCATTTCCTTGGCAGGTAGGATCAGCATCCTTAAAATGGTGGTATTACCCCAACTTTTATACCGTTTCACCAATCTACCTGTATGGCCGGGCGATGCATTTTTTAAGGCACTACGGCACATTACAAATACATTCCTTTGGCACTCAGGTGCGGTCAGGCTTAAACTTTCTACGCTCACCACCCCGAAAGAATTTGGGGGGTTTGGCGCACCGGATTTCTTGAGGTATTGGGTGGTGGCTCAATCGCAATTCGCTTCCCATTGGTTTAATACCATCGATCCCCCCCCACATGTTCGGCTCGAGAGGCTGTCTGCTGCTGACCGAGTGCTAGGTTCCCTCATCGTTAAACCTACTCCAGCTGACCCTGACTCGGCGGACCCAGTGACTTGCACCTCCTTAGCGCTCACCAAACTTTGGGCCCTTGTTACCACACCTCGGCCATTCCATGGAGACCTACCGCTTTGGAACTTTCTCCCTGATGTATTACCCATCCCGCCTCCAACTGCAACCCGTTGGGCTGAAGCCGGCTTCCAGTCGCTCCGCAATATTTACGAACAGGGTAACTTCTTAGAGTGGGCGGATCTCCCCCCATCCCTTAAGCGCCGCCCCACTGCTTGGCTACAATTCTCTTCCCTTCGCAGGAATCTCAAACTCAGATACCCTGAGTTCCCCACAATACCGCCTGATGACTCCATAGTTGCGGAACTCTGCTCATACCTATCCTTTAAGGGTAAAGTGTCGAGACTATACACACTGGTGCAATCTAGAGCTGTCCCGGCCTTCACTAAGCTGAAGCATAGCTGGGAGGTCGACCTTGAGGTGGAGCTCAACGACGAGAGGTGGTCTCGAATGTGTGCTCGCACTCAAGATGTCTCCTATAACTCAAAATTTAAGCTTATACAGTTTAAGATTCTCCATAGATATCATCACACACCCAAGAGACTGCACCGCATGTTCCCGGACTCCCCCTCCAGCTGCCCCAGATGCGGCATGGAACAAGCAACCTACATCCATATGCTATGGCACTGCCCACTCCTATCGCAATTCTGGATCGAGATTTGCTCCACACTATCAGACATCCTGGGTATCCCCATTGCCCCCACCCCGCTACACTGTCTCTTCCATGAATTCCCCCGGCTGGGCCGGAAAGCCAGGAGACTTGCGGGTCTCTGTATGCTGCTGGCGGTCCGCTGCATTCTGTTATGCTGGCTCCGTGCCAGACCACCTATATACTCACAATGGCTTAGATCAGTTACATGGGCTCACGACACGGAGGAAACCTGGAGTGCAATGCAACATCCGCACTGTCGGCCAATAGATGTCTGGCAAAGCTTCCGGGATTACATGGCCTCCTTGCCCTCACCTTCATGCACAGCTGGTGTCTCTCCTAAAAATACATAATGAAGTGTATATTATGTTCAACTGTACGATTGATTGCCCCATATGCCGATATCTAGTTGAATCTATGAGCTCATGCTTCACTGCCCCAAATATTTGAACAGTCGTATGTTGTTGTGGATACGTATTTATGTATATTTACTCTTGATGTATTAGCTGCCATGTGGCCGGCCTAGGCCCTGTCTCCTAAGTTGTGTTGTCTAGTCAACAATAAAAACAAGTTTAAAAAAAAAAGAATGTGGGGACCTGGTCTCCTGTGTCCTGTACCGCTCAGAGGAGTCTTCAGATGCTGCCAGGATTTGATGGGTACCCCTCCCACTGACCTAACTGGGCAGAGGTTTTCAGGATGCCCTTAATGGGCCTACTCACCTGGGGTTCCCCATCAAATTGCACCGTGCTTGGGTGCCCATACCCGGCTGCCCGCCCCTCCATTCCTGGTTGGTACTGGCCTATGAGCCCCATGCTTCTGGCTGGATAGTAATCTGCCATCCCTGTGGCCCTGTGCTCATGTGCGCCAGGGGACATGGGGGTGGCAGAGTCCAGGGACTGAGAGAAATAAAGGCCTCTGGTACTAGGGCTCCTGGTGTTATGCTCAGGAGTTTCTCTTTCCCAGCGAACCTCATCTCTATCCGCCCCTGCTCCCTGTTGCAATGCAAGAGCCTGCGCCTTCAGTTCCTCAGTTAAGGCCTTAATAGCCTCTATCAGTCTCTCCTGCATCGCTACTTGTTGTTGGAGTCTTTCATTGTGCTGGCAGAGAGCCTCATTCTCTCTCTGTGCCTCCTGATTGGTCCTGGAGCACTGGGCCAGTCTTTGCTGCAGGAGGGTTACCTCCTGAGCTGTGTCCCTATTGGCCTGCTCCTTTCTTGCCAGAGCATCCTCCACCCTCCTGGTGTGTTGTAACAAGTTCTGGCGTTCTTTTTGGAGGTCACCCAGCCCCTGGAGGGCCAAGTGATTTTCTTCTGTTTTTCTTTTTAAATGGCAGACTTCCTGGCCTAAGGCGTCTCTTTCCTGGCTCAGAGCCTGCATTTGTGCCGCCAGGTCGTCCCTCTGCCTTTGAAAGGCACCAGCTTTCTGGCGTTCTTCATCAAACTCTGCCGGGGTATCCAGGTCTTTCAAAATCAGCTTGTTGCTCTCTGCCTTCACTCTATCTAGATGACTTTGCAGGGTGGCTAGCTGCTCCGTGCATGCCCTGTTAAAGTCTAATTGTTGCTCCAGCTTTTTCTGGCTCTGCAGTAGGGAGTCCAAACCATCTTGGCGTTCCTTCTGCAAAGCCAGAATTCTGGCATCCTGGTCTGTCTTTTCCTGTTGCAGGATGTCCATATCCATCTTTATTTTAATGATGTGCTGTCTACTCTCATTTTCTGACTCCTGGCTCCCCTGCAGCTTTTGCTCAGAAGAGACCAGGTCAGATTGGACCTTCTCTAACGCCATCTGTCGCTTATTCGCCAGATCTTGGCTTTCAGTACATTTATCCTGCATGTCTCCCATATATAGGTACAGGTATGCCGCTATCCTAACCATCTTGTCTTGTTCATCCTTAGCTTTAGGAGCCATGTATAGTTCACTCAGGGCCACATGTAGGGGACCCTGATCTCCCCATATATCTGACCCTGTTTCAGTGACCTGTTGCGTGATGGCCTGCAACCAGACCATGCGGTCCTGGTGAGTCCACTCACCTCTCACAAATAACTTATGTAAGAAGTGCTCTCTGGCTATTTTCATATCTACCAAGGTCGTCATTCTAGAGATTGGTCTCTGTCCTGACTTAGAGAAATTAGTATTTTATTTTTGCAAAACAGACCTTTTTCTTAGAGCGTTCCTTTGAGGAGTGCTTTACAGCGTAACACAGTGTGGTGATCCGACCGGATATGTGTATCTGGTCAGCTGGCACGCTGTATTAATCTGCACAAGTGATAGATCTAACCCAAACGTCCGGCACGAGCCCCCAATTTGTAATAGGATTCAATTCAACACTACAGCTAAGTCAATGCCTAGCCTGGGATACTGAATGGAAACCCTTATTGAAATATCTTTATGTCCAGTTCATGCGTTCTGGATGACTACCCCTATATAACACCCCTCCCTTGGAATCCCCCTGACCACACTGAGCCAAGAAGTAGTTCTGTTTTGCAAGTTAAAAGGTTTATTTGATAATTTAAACAATATATATATATATATCACACTTTATAATAAATTAATAATTGGATATCACACTTAATCTGATATGATAAAGATTAACAACGGAGAATCTGGCACTAGTACACTTGTGAATAGGAACAGAAGAAGAAGGTGGTAGAGAATGCTTTATATAAGTTCAGATGGATGTAATGTTGAATGAAAATGCAATACAGAAAATACTCAATATGATTTCAACAAAACAATGTAATCACTTTTCTCTGGCAATCCCCTCCCCCCTTTATGCAATGCAAGGAAATGGAAGAAAAGCACACAGTTCTCAGAAATGCAATCAAATGTAATTCAGTTCACCCCAGCAAGCTTAGATTACAGATCGGAGTTTTAAACACAGGCCCAAAATGCTTTTATATGTGCTGGCAATGAAGTGAAAAATATACTAAAATGCTTTTAATTCCCTCTAGGAGGTTCAGGGTGAGTGAAATATACTTGGGATGAGTTCAGGCTCCCTTTAGCAAGGATCTAGGAGTAACTAGCAGGTTAAACAAATTTTTGGCAAATGAAAGCAAGAAAACTGCTGTTTTCACACGTTGAGAAATTTGCAAATCGCGGCAAATTCGCGAGTGCGCCGGTCGCGATTACAGAGGAACAACAAGGACTAGCAATATCCTTTTGGGGTCCTAGGACAGCCTAGGATCTCAGCTGCCAGATGAAAGTTACTGCAAGTCTCTAGGACAAACGGTCACGGAGATATGAGCGATTAAATAAAGGTCGTTTTTCAGATTTGAAATTTTAAAGTTCAAAAAGACAAGTGACAGCTAGCAACTAGAAAATGACAAGTGACAGTTAGCAGGCAGTTCTACTTAGATTAAAATAGCTTGGATTATATTATTTTAACTAAGAGATTGGTTCTGCACAGTTCTGCTGGGTACTCACAATATATTTTTAAATAGGCCTCACCACGGATCTGGTCAGGTTTTAGACTGGACTCTGGTCTGGTCTCGGCACTTCACAGTGATCTGGTCCCTGGTTCTGATAACAGTGGTCTGGTCTGGGTCTGCTCTCTCTCTGGATTCTGGAGATTGATGGATTTAAAGTCTGGATCTTTCTGCACAGCTTTCTCTAGAGATTGATGGAGGTAAAGTATGGATTTTCTGGCAGAGCGTCCCGCAGCAGATGGAAATGAATGTCCCTATCTGTCCTGTCTGTCTGCTTTTATCTGTTTTTAAAAAGGGTGTGTGTGCAGCATCACTAGACCCTACCCCTCTCCACTTATCATTGGCCAAGCTTTCATTTCTCCCCTGATTGGGGGAGCTAAATTGTGAAAGAGTGATGTCATTTTACAGCCTGCAGAAAGTCCACTCCTCCTGTCAACTTGCACACAAATCTAGATTTGAACCAAATACATATTTGCAGAGGTACATATTGTTTTAAAATCATATGCACCCATCATGCATTACAGGAGGTATACCCTGTCCAAATCTGCTCTTCCTGGGGGCTTGCATTCAGAAATGGCAACATTTACACTTTTTAACTGATTTTGCAATTTCGGACATTAACCCCAATTTACACACATGTGCGCAAGGAGTATGGACATTACTTGATGAAATGTCAGATTTTTAACATGCATTCATTTTAGTTAATACCCTCTTAACTGCTAGCTTGCCCCCAGATCATGCCACCGGTTCTAAAAACCTCTTAAAAGGTGGGCAGAAAAATCACAAGAATTATGGTGTCATTTAAATAATTTTCACAAGTCCGTACTATGAGTTATTCATCTTTTTAGAGTTATGTTCTGGCCCCAAAGGGGTGTGGTTTTTTCAGGTCACATGGTACAGAAACCAGTCTTTCCAGTTTCTGCCAAGCTCAGAGACCCTGCCCCTCCCAGCTTCTGCCAAGAGGAAGCTGTTTTACGACATCTGCAATAAACCATCTGCCTGGGTGAAGGGGGTTGCATTGTTCAGAGCTCCTGTATTCTGTGGGGGCTCCCCTTAATTCAATTATCAGAGAGATGGCATATCCTTAGTGTGGCCAGCAGGAAACAGCCAGGCCTGGGAAGTTACTTGTGAATCAAGTTTCACTCCTGATGGGGGTAGTTGCCAGGCAAAATTGGAATCTCTTTAAGCCAGTTTTTAGCCACATGTCATTTCTGTTCCCCAGTTTTCTGCATTCAAATAACTAACAATTTTTTTACATATGCAGCTAGAATGCTGATTCTAAGTTTAAAACTATGACATTTAAACAATTGCAGCCTATGTGACCCTCAAAAGTAGGTCACTCATTTCTTTTAAACATTTAGATTTTTAGTGTCTTTCAGTCCAAATTTACTTAAACTGCTGAAATCCACAGCTCAGCCAGTCTTGTTATAAACCTTCAAGTCACTTCAGAATATAACTTTTCATCCTCTTTCCAGATTTTGTATGCCCACAAGACTTTATTCTGCCAGATGTCCGCTGGTGTTCAGTGAGATTTTTGGATGTGTTGCAAATAGGCATTTTGAGCTGGAAACAAAAGGTGATTTTAAAGTGCGGTTTTTCCTTTGGCACACATTTCACTCATGGCACCCCGGCCCATCCTGCTCACACTGGTGGGTGGCAAGTTAGGCAACCATTTTAGTGTGCACAACTGCGCGGTTTTCATAGATTCTGGCGCACATGTGGGCTTTTTCGGCCATCTTGGATTTCCTAAGCCCACAGCACCAAATGTTGTAGCATAATAGTCCAAACGTGGGTCAGAACACCCAACAAACCCCCCCGCCCAACGGCACTTGGATTGAGTCGAGGGGATGTCGGGTGCACAAGGGTTTTGACCCACGCACTGGTATGTCCGCATAATCTTCTTCCAATTCTGCAAATGGCACAGTTCAGCATCTTTTCCTCCATCCGGTACTGATCGATCAGTTCTCCTCGCCGGTCCTGATGGGAATATTGGGCGGTACCCCAGGCCCATTGGATCTTCGTTCCCGGTCCCTGGGTCATCCTCCTTGGTCATTCTCCATGGTTTCATCTCTCCTAGGATGATAAAGCAAAAGTGGCAATACCTATTCATAGACATTTTTCCCCCACCTGTCGAGATAGTGGGGCAGCATATACATTTCACAATAACCTAACATTACATTCTTATTTTAAAAAAGAAAGGATAACTAAGAGACAGTTTCATGCAAATCACAATATTTTAGAGACTAGATGTGGTATGTTTTATGGTTGGAACTGAATTAATCTGAGACAGTACCAGCTAGGATTCCAAAGGATTCCTCCAGTTGTTGCAGAGTGTGCCTTGGATGGCAACTTTTCAACTGGTTTATGTGGACCCACTTGTCTTCCCCCTGCTGCCAAAGGACCTTTGGGGATGTGGATTTTGTAGGCCACAGGGGAGATCTTGTCGATGATCTCAAAGGGTCCCTTCCATGTAGGCAAGAATTTCCAGTGTTTTGCCTGGTTTCTTTGGAAGTTGTATAGATAGAACCGGTCCCCCACCTGATATTCCTTCCTGGAAGTCTTCAGGTCATAGTGGGTCTTCATGCTATCAGCCGATCTTTCTAGATTCCGCTGAGCGTAAGCAAAAGCATGTTGGAGGTGTTTCCTTAAATTCTCCACATACTCGTGAGTTGTGGAGGCATTTATTAGGGTCTGCTCTTGGGTCCTGTAGAGCAAATGCTGCGGAAGCACCATTTTGCGCCCAGTCATCAACTCAAATGGTGACATTTTGGTTGCAGATGAAGGGGTAGATCTGATGGCCATTAGGACCAGAGGTAATCGGATATCCCAACTTGGCCCAGAATCTGCCACAAACTTCTTTAATATGCTCACAATTGTCGGGTTGTATCTCTCTACTGCCCCAGAAGAAGCTGGCCGGTAAGCAATATGCAACTTCCTTTTGACCCCCAGTATCTCCCACATCTTTGTCATTACTTCACTGGTGAAGTGGCTACCCCTGTCTGACTCAATCCTTTGAGGTAGACCGAAACGGGAAAAGATGTGGTTGATCATCAGGGCAGCTGCTGTTTCTGCCTTGCAATTTGGGGCTGGGAGACATTCCACCCACTTGGTAAACAAGCATGTCACAGTCAACATGTACTTATTCCCCCTAGCAGAGCGAATCACGGGGCCTACAAAGTCGATTTGTAAATCTGACCATGGCAGTGTCATCCCCCTCTTTTGGAGAGGCGCACGGTGCGTGAGGGATGATGGCTGAAATTGTGCACACACAAGACACCCCTTCAAGTATTGGTCGAGGTCCTGCCCCATGTGTGGCCAGTATGCAACCTCTCTTAAGATTTCCAATGTTGTGTGAAACCCCCTATGACCGGCGGTGGCCGCATCATGGGCGTGACTTAACATCAGGCTTCGGAATGAGGTAGGAACCACCCACTGATCGTGGCCAGCTTTGGATTTCCTTACCAGCAAACCGTCTTGGATTCGGAACATTTTTGGACATTTCATCAACACTCTTAGGTCCTCTTTCCCAGTGTAATCGGTATCCGTCAGGGGAAAGTTCTCAGGTCCTCAAGGTGTTGGTAAAATTTACCAATTATTGGATCCCCCTTCTGAGCGGTAATCAAATCAGCATCAGGGGTCTCCTTACTCCATTGTGCAATTGGAAGGTCGTTGTGAGCATTTGTCTGGGACCTAGTGATAGCAGTGACCTGGATTTCCGCCAACAGGGACTCAATCTCAATTAGATCCCCTTGGATGGCCCCGGTTTTGGCCAGCTGATCAGCTAAGTCATTTCCAGTTTTGTCTGGTACCTCTACTTTGGAATGACCCTTGATCTTTTTCCAATAGATGTTCATCTCATTCGAGGTGACCAGATCATCAATGTTTTGGATCAACTTCCCATGTTTCAAGGGTTTGTTGTTAGCACATAACATGCCTCTGGTTTTCCAATTAACCAGGTGCTCCACGAACCCGTTCCGTACATAATCCGAATCTGTGATTATGACCAGTTCGTGGAGTTGATGCTGGACAGCAGTGAGGATGGCCTGATGCACAGCCATCAATTCTGCCACCTGACTACTTCGGGGACCAATTTTGTATCCAGCGGAGGGTTCTGGGGACTCATTCACCCATGCATTCCCTACGCCGGCCACCAGTTCTTTCTCCCCGTTGTTGTCAACATGGTACGAGCATCCATCCACATAGACAGTGGGCATTCCCTCACACTTGTCCTCTTCAAAGACTTTGTGGGGGGAATTAAGGTATGCCTCCATGTTGTCCTTTATTTTTAGACTTTCGTCCTCGAGACAGTTTTCTCTGGCACAATCATGCAAGTCAGCCAGACCTTGCGCGAGGGGACTCTTCTTGTTTTGGCCATATCGGACCTCCACAGGAAAGCCTTGCATTGACAGAATCCAGGAAGTAATTCGGGAATTACTCACATTTCCGGCCCGGATTCTGTCACTTTGGAGATATTGCAGAGGCTGGTGTGGATTCTCCAATATGATGTGTTCCCCCTGGATA
The DNA here is from genome assembly GCF_040938575.1 of Ambystoma mexicanum. NCBI lineage: Eukaryota > Metazoa > Chordata > Amphibia > Caudata > Ambystomatidae > Ambystoma > Ambystoma mexicanum. The sequence goes on along the minus strand of NC_090934.1, from coordinate 1,464,317,241 downwards.
AACGGGCGGTAATTCTTCAATGCCCACACCGTTGCCAGGAGTGCCTTCTCACAATCATTGAATTTTTCCTCCACAGAGGATAAAGTTTTGCTCGCATAGGAGATTACTTTATTGACCTTGTCATGCTTTTGGTATAATACTGCCGTCAAGCATGTATTGGAGAACCCCGTCTCCAGGAAGAACTCCTTGTTTCTGACAGGGTAAGCTAGGCAAGGCGCTTGTGAGAGGCTTCTTTTGAGTTGTCTTACTGCCTCAGCTTGTTCTGGACCCCATTCCCACTTGACCCCCCCCCTTCAGGAGATGAATCAGGGGTCTGGTGATCTCTGCGTAGCCCTCAATGAACTTTCTGCTGTAATTAGTCAGTCCAAGGAGGCTCCTTAGTTCCCGCAGAGTTGTGGGTCTTTCAGTTTCTGAAGTGCTTCCACTTTCTTTTCCTGGGGACAGAGACCCTGAGGAGTAATCTCATGCCCCAAGAAATTAACACGGGTTCTACACCACTGTGCTTTCTGAAAGGAAAGTTTTGCTCCGGCGGCCCTCAACTGGGTCAGAACATAACGGATCTCCGCTATGTGTTCCTCCACAGATGAACTTTTGATGAGGACATCATCTACATAAGCCAGGTTACCCCTCGCACCCAGGTCGGGCATGGCCTTATGTAGGAAGATGTTGAATTCATTGCCGGAGTTAAGTTATCCGAAGGGAGTCCGGGTCCATGTGTACTGCTGGCCCCCAAAGGTAAAAGCCAGTTTGTATTGGTCCTCCCTGCTGACAGGCACGGTCCAGTATCCATTGGTCAGGTCTATTGCAGTGAATACCTGTGACCCCTGGATCTGGGCCAGCCCTTGGTCAATGTAGGGCAGAGGCCATCGGGAAGTATGGACCCGTTTGTTGAGCTCCCTAAAGTCAGCGCAGAGTCTCCACTGGCCGTTTGGCTTCAATATTCCCAGCACCGGATTATTGAAGGTGCTGTCAACTGGACGGATTATTCCCCGGGACTCAAGGTTCTTAATTATTTCAGTAAGGGACTCCATTGATGCGAGAGGCAAGCGATATTGCTTCACAAACACTGGAGTCATGCCAGGGTCCGTGGGGATTGTTGTTGTGTGGATGTCGGTGCGACCACAGTCATATGAGTCTACCGCAAAGAGATCTTGGAAATCCAAGAAAACTTGTTTCAACTTTTGCTTTTGTTCCAGAGTCACACAGGCATCAGCTAGGTTGACTCTCTCTTCCACCATCTTCCTGAAGCCTGGAAAGACTTCTGGTTTGGCTATTTCAGCGGCCTCCTCCAGCTGGGTGGAGAAGTCCCTGGTCAGAGTGCTGATTTGGACTGGAGGCTTCAGGTGGGAAAGGCAGCCCTCATGGACCTGGAAAATCACCTCATCCCTCCTGAAGTCACAAGTCACATCTTCCTTACCATAAGGGCAAGAAGTGTACACCAGGAAGTTCCCCCCATGCCGGGTAAAAATCCTGTCTGGTGTTGTATTGTCATCACTGTCACTGTCAACGCAGTCCTTGGGGATTGGCCCTAACAGTTCATTACCTAAATCTATGGAAAAATGTCGGTCATCCACCGCCATTCCAATAATGGTGCCTGCGGCTAGAGTAATACTCTTTAAGTCGCTGTTATCCACCTCTATTGGAATGGTGTCATGTTCTATGTTGACTAATGGTGTTGGGTTTACCCCCAACCCTTGCTGTTGGAGAGAAGCGTTTAGATGTATGTAAGCATCAGGGTTTTGCAAATATTGTCCTCTTTTAACTTTCACTTCCAGGGAGAATTGTCGGGTCTTTTCTGGGATGGTGACTTCCTCTTTGATCTGAATTTCAACTGCATAAGGTAGCAATTGAGCTGACCCAAATGCTTTTTCTGGATCATCAAAGCCCATGGGATTATCCGCTAATCGGGACCAAGCTTTGAAGTTTATTAGGTCCAAACTAATGGCAAAGCGATTGAGAATGTCACTGCCTAAGTAAAAGGCGGCAGGGACGTCTCGCACGACCCAACAATTGTGGACTATGCTCTTGTTGCCAATGGAGATTTTGAGCATACACCTGCTTGGCAGGAGATGTTTGGAATTAGGTGCTTCCAGGTCCATTTCCCATTTGTCTATCAGTTTGAATGTGGGAATGGCTGGATCTTTTGGGAGTTGGCGGAACATGGCTTCGCTGATGAAGCTCTTACCTTTGTTCACACACACTCGAGCGAGAACAGAGTCCTTCCCATCATTTAATTGGACAGGGATGAACAACTGCTCTCCAATTTGCTGAATATCAGCCAGGCTCTGAGCTGATTTCACATCTTTCTGGACTATAGGAGTGGGAGTTTCTGATTGTGGATTAGTATAGAATCTCAGAGTGTTTCCTTCCAGCGTGGAGTACCACTTTAGACTGGAAGGAAGGTTGATTTTCAGAAATAGAGAGGACCCTCCATCACCAGTCTGTTGTCCTACTGCTATTACTGTCACGTCTGGAATTTGGCTATTCTGGAAGTGAAATTCTACTTGGTCAGATTTTTGTTCAACCATGTGGCAGGTGCCGTTTAAACTAACATGGTTGACACTCTGTTTTAATTTTATTGGTCGACTAGTCTGGGTCCAGAGGACCTTGTTTACGCAATCTATTAAGGGTGACAACCTCCTCAGGAGATCATTCCCCAGTAAATAAGGGGTGCCCTCTGGAGTCACTAGTATGACTGGGTGTTTTAACTTGTGTCGCCCGATCTTAATGTCCAAGTCTGCAGTCCCCTCAACGGGAATTTCCTTCCCGTCAAAGTTCTGCAGTTGTCCAGGAAGAGAGGTGAGAGGAATTTGGTAATTCTCTCCCCTTCCTGCATTCAGTTCATCAAAGGCCCTTCTGGACAGAAGGGTAGCTTGAGATCCCGTGTCCACCAGCGCTGAAATCGTACCCTGCCCCTGTACTTGTACCGGGGCATAATATCTTCCCTCCTTCTCCTCAAGGGGGCACAGATAATGCACATTTTTGGACAACTGGTGGGCTAACTTTCTAGTTTTGGACATCGCTAGCGAAGAGATTTGGGCAGAAATCTGTGGAGAGCCTTGGGAATCTGAAAGAAAAAGTTGGCAACTGGAGATCAGAGCCATTGTGGGTTCCCCTGGCTCCGGTTCCGGGCCGCCCCCCCCTTTTTGGAGGCAGTCACCAGGATGGGTTTGAACCAGGGGATTTTCTTGCTGTTGGTTCTGGGATGAGATGGTGGGCGGCGGTAGCTCAGTCTCCACATCTCCCCAGTCTGGATTTGCATCCCTAGGGACCCATTTTTCTTTGGGAGGAGTTCCCCCATCCCTGAAGGAGAAGATCCTTTTCCCAGGATCCTCTGAGGATCCCTCTCCCTCAAATTGGAAGATCTGTACCTCCTCCTCAAACTGAGTCTGTTTGGGTCTTTTGTTTCTCCTACCCCCCTCTGCTCCTTAGGAGGCAGACTTTCAGGGGCAATAGATTTAGTTTCCGGTTCCTGGGTTTCCAGGGGCTGTTTACAAGTGAGGAAGGAAGCTTCCTCCAAGGCTTTACACCCCCCTTCCCTTTGTGCCTCCTCCCTGGGAACCGGTGAGTTATCGGGGTGCTGCCCCCGTCATTGTTCTGGGGCACCAGGTCCAGAGTTGGGTGCGTGCTGCGCCGGCATGCCGATCTGAGGGTTCTGCTGAGCCCTCAGTATGTGACCCAGATCCCGCGCCATGTTTTGAACCTGGCGCTCTAACTGGGAAACCCGCTCAGGCTGATACGGGGCCCTGTTTTCTCCCCTGGGCTGATCCCGGGAAGGGTAGCTATCCCTTCTTTGGTAGTACCCCTGGTTGGGAAGATTTGGATACCCCTCCACCCTTGGCCTCCCCTCTCCCGGATTCGGTTGTCTGGGCTCAGGGAATTGGGGAAAGAAGGGTGGAGGATTTTGGGGTTGGAAGTTGGGTGGATACCTGGGGAAAAAGTTCTGCCCAGGATTTGGAGAATTTCTGCCCTCCGGTGGGAAGTTAGGAGGGAAGTTCCCTGGGTTAGGTGCTTGGCTGGATCCCCCCCCTTGGGCTGGAGGAGTCCACACATAACCCAGGATGGGTCGATTTCCCTTGTAACAGGGACTTACATAATCAGGAGAGCGAGGGACCCCATTTGTGGGGCTGCCCCCCTGGCTCCCTGTCTGTGACTGGCCCGAGGACCTTCTGGGCCTAGCATTATTAGGTGCAGGTAGGTTTTTAGGCCCCCCCATCTCCAACTCTAAAACGGGGGTGACCTTTACCTCTGCCACCTTGGCAGCAGCAGGGGTGTTGTTGGCTTTGGGGTTTTTGGGCGCATTATTTTTATTTTCTATTGGCTTCTGCACCTCATAGATCCGGGTCGCCTGTTCAATGACCCAGTCTAAAGATCTTTTCTCGTGAAAATCCCTCACGAGCAGGGTCATTACGTATTTGGGCAAGGCATGGAAAAACGTATTAATAAATTCTCTGCTATCCGTGCGCACCCTTCTTGTGGTCTGTGCAAAAGCACGCTTTAACTCCTGCACAAATTCTTGTGGGTCCTGATCCTCCCCACATTGTAAATTGTAGGCTGCCTTGCGAGCCTCTTGAGGATTTCTATGAGTAGAAAAATGTTTCAAGATGGCCGCCTTATAGGTGGACCATCTTAAATGATTTTGGTCCTCCAGCCCTGCAAAGAAACTGGAGTACTCTGGGGAGAATGTCCACTTTACATATTGAATACAGCTTTGGCTGTCCTTCAAATGGAAAGTCTCCATCATTTGCTCAAACAACTCTAAGTGCTCCCAAACAGAATACTTGGCGTTCTTATGATAAGGCATGATGACGCTCCTGATAGCCTTAATCTGCTTTAAGGGGTCCTTAAGCAAGGCCCTTTTTGTCTTATTGGCCCTTTTGGTCCGGGTAACCCTGGTCCATTCATCTTCTGACTCAGAGGCACTGCTCCCAGAGGTTCCCGTCTGTTCTTCCAGGTTTTCCCGGATTCTGCGAGCCTGGGAATGGCTGGCAGAATGTGGGGACCTGGTCTCCTGTGTCCTGTACCGCTCAGAGGAGTCTTCAGATGCTGCCAGGATTTGATGGGTACCCCTCCCACTGACCTAACTGGGCAGAGGTTTTCAGGATGCCCTTAATGGGCCTACTCACCTGGGGTTCCCCATCAAATTGCACCGTGCTTGGGTGCCCATACCCGGCTGCCCGCCCCTCCATTCCTGGTTGGTACTGGCCTATGAGCCCCATGCTTCTGGCTGGATAGTAATCTGCCATCCCTGTGGCCCTGTGCTCATGTGCGCCAGGGGACATGGGGGTGGCAGAGTCCAGGGACTGAGAGAAATAAAGGCCTCTGGTACTAGGGCTCCTGGTGTTATGCTCAGGAGTTTCTCTTTCCCAGCGAACCTCATCTCTATCCGCCCCTGCTCCCTGTTGCAATGCAAGAGCCTGCGCCTTCAGTTCCTCAGTTAAGGCCTTACTAGCCTCTATCAGTCTCTCCTGCATCGCTACTTGTTGTTGGAGTCTTTCATTGTGCTGGCAGAGAGCCTCATTCTCTCTCTGTGCCTCCTGATTGGTCCTGGAGTACTGGGCCAGTCTTTGCTGCAGGAGGGTTACCTCCTGAGCTGTGTCCCTATTGGCCTGCTCCTTTCTTGCCAGAGCATCCTCCACCCTCCTGGTGTGTTGTAACAAGTTCTGGCGTTCTTTTTGGCGGTCACCCAGCCCCTGGAGGGCCAAGTGATTTTCTTCTGTTTTTCTTTTTAAATGGCAGACTTCCTGGCCTAAGGCGTCTCTTTCCTGGCTCAGAGCCTGCATTTGTGCCGCCAGGTCGTCCCTCTGCCTTTGAAAGGCACCAGCTTTCTGGCGTTCTTCATCAAACTCTGCCGGGGTATCCAGGTCTTTCAAAATCAGCTTGTTGCTCTCTGCCTTCACTCTATCTAGATGACTTTGCAGGGTGGCTACCTGCTCCGTGCATGCCCTGTTAAAGTCTAATTGTTGCTCCAGCTTTTTCTGGCTCTGCAGTAGGGAGTCCAAACCATCTTGGCGTTCCTTCTGCAAAGCCAGAATTCTGGCATCCTGGTCTGTCTTTTCCTGTTGCAGGATGTCCATATCCTTCTTTATTTTAATGATGTGCTGTCTACTCTCATTTTCTGACTCCTGGCTCCCCTGCAGCTTTTGCTCAGAAGAGACCAGGTCAGATTGGACCTTCTCTAACGCCATCTGTCGCTTATTCGCCAGATCTTGGCTTTCAGTACATTTATCCTGCATGTCTCCCATATATAGGTACAGGTATGCCGCTATCCTAACCATCTTGTCTTGTTCATCCTTAGCTTTAGGAGCCATGTATAGTTCACTCAGGGCCACATGTAGGGGACCCTGATCTCCCCATATATCTGACCCTGTTTCAGTGACCTGTTGCGTGATGGCCTGCAACCAGACCATGCGGTCCTGGTGAGTCCACTCACCTCTCACAAATAACTTATGTAAGAAGTGCTCTCTGGCTATTTTCATATCTACCAAGGTCGTCATTCTAGAGATTGGTCTCTGTCCTGACTTAGAGAAATTAGTATTTTATTTTTGCAAAACAGACCTTTTTCTTAGAGCGTTCCTTTGAGGAGTGCTTTACAGCGTAACACAGTGTGGTGATCCGACCGGATATGTGTATCTGGTCAGCTGGCACGCTGTATTAATCTGCACAAGTGATAGATCTAACCCAAACATCCGGCACAAGCCCCCAATTTGTAATAGGATTCAATTCAACACTACAGCTAAGTCAATGCCTAGTCTGGGATACTGAATGGAAACCCTTATTGAAATATCTTTATGTCCAGTTCATGCGTTCTGGATGACTACCCCTATATAACACCCCTCCCTTGGAATCCCCCTGACCCCACTGAGCCAAGAAGTAGTTCTGTTTTGCAAGTTAAAAGGTTTATTTGATAATTTAAACAATATATATATATATATCACACTTTATAATAAATTAATAATTGGATATCACACTTAATCTGATACGATAAAGATTAACAACAGATAATCTGGCACTAGTACACTTGTGAATAGGAACAGAAGAAGAAGGTGGTAGAGAATGCTTTATATAAGTTCAGATGGATGTAATGTTGAATGAAAATGCAATACAGAAAATACTCAATATGATTTCAACAAAACAATGTAATCACTTTTCTCTGGCAATCCCCGCCCCACCTTTATGCAATGCAAGGAAATGGAAGGAAAGCACACAGTTCTCAGAAATGCAATCAAATGTAATTCAGTTCACCCCAGCAAGCTTAGATTACAGATCGGAGTTTTAAACACAGGCCCAAAATGCTTTTATATGTGCTGGCAATGAAGTGAAAAATATACTAAAATGCTTTTAATTCCCTCTAGGAGGTTCAGGGTGAGTGAAATATACTTGGGATGAGTTCAGGCTCACTTTAGCAAGGATCTAGGAGTAACTAGCAGGTTAAACGAATTTTTGGCAAATGAAAGCAAGAAAACTGCTGTTTTCACACGTTGAGAAATTTGCAAATCGCGGCAAATTCGCGAGTGCGCCGGGCGCGATTACAGAGGAACTACAAGGACTAGCAATATCCTTTTGGGGTCCTAGGACAGCCTAGGATCTCAGCTTCCAGATGAAAGCTACTGCACGTCTCTAGGACAAACGGTCACAGAGATATGAGCGATTGAATAAAGGTCGTTTTTCAGATTTTAAATTTTAAAGTTCAAAAAGACAAGTGACAGCTAGCAACTAGAAAATGACAAGTGACAGTTAGGAGGCAGTTCTACTTAGATTAAAATAGCTTGGATTATATTATTTTAACTAAGAGATTGGTTCTGCACAGTTCTGCTGGGTACTCACAATATATTTTTAAATAGGCCTCACCACGGATCTGGTCAGGTTTTAGACTGGACTCTGGTCTGGTCTCGGCACTTCACAGTGATCTGGTCCCTGGTTCTGATAACAGTGGTCTGGTCTGGGTCTGCTCTCTCTCTGGATTCTGGAGATTGATGGATTTAAAGTCTGGATCTTTCTGCACAGCTTTCTCTAGAGATTGATGGAGGTAAAGTATGGATTTTCCGGCAGAGCGTCCCGCAGCAGATGGAAATGAATGTCCCTATCTGTCCTGTCTGTCTGCTTTTATCTGTTTTTAAAAAGGGTGTGTGTGCAGCATCACTAGACCCTACCCCTCTCCACTTATCATTGGCCAAGCTTTCATTTCTCCCCTGATTGGGGGAGCTAAGTTGTGTCAGAGTGATGTCATTTTACAGCCTGCAGAAAGTCCACTCCTCCTGTCAACTTGCACACAAATCTAGATTTGAACCAAATACATATTTTCAGAGGTACATATTGTTTTAAAATCATATGCACCCATCATGCATTACAGGAGGCATACCCTGTCCAAATCTGCTCTTCCTGGGGGCTTGCATTCAGAAATGGCAACATTTGCACTTTTTAACTGATTTTGCAATTTCGGACATTAACCCCAATTTACACACATGTGCGCAAGGAGTATGGACATTACTTGATGAAATGTCAGATTTTTAACATGCATTCATTTTAAGTTATACCCTCTTAACTGCTAGCTTGCCCCCAGATCATGCCACCGGTTCTAAAAACCTCTTAAAAGGTGGGCAGAAAAATCACAAGAATTATGGTGTCATTTAAATAATTTTCACAAGTCCGTACTATGAGTTATTCATCTTTTTAGAGTTATGTTCTGGCCCCAAAGGGGTGTGGTTTTTTCAGGTCACATGGTACAGAAACCAGTCTTTCCAGTTTCTGCCAAGCTCAGAGACCCTGCCCCTCCCAGCTTCTGCCAAGAGGAAGCTGTTTTACGACATCTGCAATAAACCATCTGCCTGGGTGAAGGGGGTTGCATTGTTCAGAGCTCCTGTATTCTGTGGGGGCTCCCCTTAATTCAATTATCAGAGAGAAGGCATATCCTTAGTGTGGCCAGCAGGAAACAGCCAGGCCTGGGAAGTTACTTGTGAATCAAGTTTCACTCCTGATGGGGGTAGTTGCCAGGCAAAATTGGAATCTCTTTAAGCCAGTTTTTAGCCACATGTCATTTCTGTTCCCCAGTTTTCTGCATTCAAATAACTAACAATTTTTTACATATGCAGCTAGAATGCTGATTCTAAGTTTAAAACTATGACATTTAAACAATTGCAGCCTATGTGACCCTCAAAAGTAGGTCACTCCTTTCTTTTAAACATTTAGATTTTTAGTGTCTTTCAGTCCAAATTTACTTAAACTGCTGAAATCCACAGCTCAGCCAGTCTTGTTATAAACCTTCAAGTCACTTCAGAATATAACTTTTCATCCTCTTTCCAGATTTTGTATGCCCACAAGACTTTATTCTGCCAGATGTCTGCTGGTGTTCAGTGAGATTTTTGGATGTGTTGCAAATAGGCATTTTGAGCTGGAAACAAAAGGTGATTTTAAAGTGCAGTTTTTCCTTTGGCACACATTTCACTCATGGCACCCCGGCCCATCCTGCTCACACTGGTGGGTGGCAAGTTAGGCAACCATTTTAGTGTGCACAACTGCGCGGTTTTCATAGATTCTGGCGCACATGTGGGCTTTTTCGGCCATCTTGGATTTCCTAAGCCCACAGCACCAAATGTTGTAGCATAATAGTCCAAACGTGGGTCAGAACACCCAACAACAGCAGAGCCAAAGATGTCTTGGAGGGTGTGAGGGGCAATTGATTCCACGTCTGCAGTATGCACTACTCGGAAGATATGTACGAACAATCAATATTCACAAAAAAGCATCACCCCAGACTGCTTCGCAAATTACTTCCCAATGCTGTTCCAACTGTATTTCAGCACACACTGAGTCGGGTGCATAATGAACCTTGAAAGATTGATTTATATGCAGGCACTTGTGTGTGGGCGCTTTACAAATGCCATATCATATCATATATACACAGTTGTGTGTATATTTATTTTCAAAAAATAATCACACAATTTATTGAACTTGTGTGCCAATAGGTAATGGGATGAAAGGATTGGAATATTTCTAATATTGGTGTAGATATTTTATTGACATTTTTTCTATTTTGTTACAATTTAGACATGTATTTAAATTGTACACTTTGCCCGTGAATAAATCCCTAAATTTGGTATACACACAAATTTCACTGCAGAGTGAGCATTTCCAAGAACTTTAATAGCAGTATCTGAAAATTGATTATTTTACAAAATGTGATTACGTAGACCCTAATGATGGAAGTCCAGACCGTTACCTCTATGGAAACGACAGTCACTTCCAATATCCAAGTGGCGAGCCCTACTTTCATGGTCGTAAACTGATTCATAGTGTGTTCAATTTTCTCTTTTTTATGAGTAATATATCTTTTGTATTGTCCATTAATATGAATATATTAATTTAATATAAGAACAAGCGTCCATTGTTCTGGAATCAACATCAAGCTCACTTCCCTTTCAGGTCATATTTTTTCCTATTCTACGTGTATATGCAACTATAGTATAGATATATAAGGTCAAGTTCAACTTATACAAAAATTGATAATTGTTCTTGAGTATTTTTCTTATAAATAAGAATTAGAATGCAGGGTCTTATCACGTTATCTATTCTCTTTTTAATGTACTTTATTTTGCTATACTTCTTTTCCAACCTTACAATTGTAAAATAAAAAATGTATATGAAGGGGGGATGCAGGCATTTCGGCAACATACTCTTCTTCTATTGCAACCGGTTACGTGGATTAGGTACGACATGTGTTACTTTAGTGAATGATATTAACGATTGGTGATTCATAATATTTATTTCAAAGTAATAACATTAATGATCAGTTCTTTTGAATTAATATTAATTTTGGGGTTGCTCGTGAGCTCACGAAAGTTATGGCGGCTTCGCTGTGAGCTCTGCACCCCAGCAACGTGAGGAGGAAGAGGCCGCTGACTGTTTCTAACCGGTCTACTGGCATCATTGTGGCATATTTCAGTGACTTTGTACCTGGGGTGGCTGCTGTCTGCTTTATAGCTCGCTAGGTGGTCCTGTTGCGGTCTTGTCCGCTGAAGCCGCAGCGTGACATGAGAGAGAGTGGGCAAGCCGCGCTGCAGAGGCAGCAGCTAGCGGGCTGCTGTGTGTGCTCTGCAGCCCTGGAAATTGAGTGGAGGTGAAGAAGCGGGCAGCAGCGTGAGTTCCTGGTGCCGCAGCCACATTGAGAACGGCTCTCCATCTTATGCTGATTATATGAGCAGAGCTGGCTTTTGATGAGGGCAATGCGGTACTCCAGCTGTCGGCTGGGTGCACATCCCTGGAGTAAGTGGCAGCCTGCGGAGGAACTGCTAAGTCCATGCTGCGCAGGCCTACGCTAGGGGTGCACTGCTTGTGCAAGCCCATTACACATACCAGCTGGGTGTCAGATGCTGGGAGCAGAAGGGCCTCATCCCCTGCTGGAGTCATAGTGGGAAGTACAGCTTGTTTGCTGGAAGGCTCTTGTCGGAGCAAAGTGTTTGACCTGGTGTGCCACTTAGTGGCCTGGTGGTATGAATGGCCTGCGGGCTGGACTCAGAGAGACCTGTGGTGTAACTGGTGTGATACCTCCTGGCTCACATCCACATAGACGGCCCGAAGTGGTTGGTTTCAAGGGGAGCCTCACCCGCTTCACTTGTGCAGATCCAGACCTGCCTGATTCAGTTGTGGTTGGGGTTGGAGGCCCATACCTGGTCGCTAGGTATAACGGTTCGAGGGCTTGTGAGTGTGTGGACATCTGTGGAGCCAGTGTGCGGAATGGTGGGCGACGGTGTGTCTTGAACTCTGTCTCCTATGTGAGACATGTTCCTTTCCTGGAGAGGCGGTGCAGCTGCTGGATGGCCAAAGGAAACAAAACGCAGTGGTACCTCCAGTTCACTCAGAAGGAGGGTCCGGCACTGTGCAAGGGCACCATGGCAGCACCTCACACTGCGGGCCATGGGAAGACCCCTTTAGCTCGGCTGCAGTACCTGCAGGCATAACTCTGGAGCTTAGTATATTACTAGCGGAGATGAAGAGCAGTTTTGCATCTATTAACACCAAGTTAGATGGCATGGAATATAAAATGGATTGCATGCAAAACCGTATTGGGAAGGAAAGCGGCGCATTCATGATGCTGAACAAGGGTGCTAGAGGATACAAGCACTGAGGTGAGCCTGGTGAGGCGCTCGTTACAGCGGGAGGTGAAAGAGATCTGTGATAAGAATGAAAATCTCGAGGCGAGATCTTGCCGAAATAACATTCTAGTGGTGGGGATCCCAGAATCCATTCAGATGCAGAACATGGAGACATTCATAGAGGCCTTTATCAAAGAGGTCCTGAGGGACCCCCCACTTTCTTCTCAATTTTTGATCGAAAGGGCCCATCGTGTGACAGTGCAGAAGGCTAGACCTGGGCAGAACCTGCGTCCAGTCATTGCACGTTTGCTCAATTATGTGACAGAGACGCTATTCTGCATAACGTATGTGAATTGGGAAACATAATGTACAAGGGGAGCAGAGTATCATTTACTCAGACGTTACGCCAATGGTGTAGAGGGCCCGTTTATCTATTTTGGCAGCCAACCGGGCACTCAGAGACTGGGGGTTACAGTATGCCATGCCACATTCTTCAAAGTTAAGGGTCATCCATGATAATAAGACTCACTTTTTCTCTGACCCTGCTGAGGTGCATGCTTTTTGGGAAAATCAGCCTAGGAGTTTATGCAGACTGTTTGTGGGTGTAATATGCTGCTGATTTTCTGTGCTTTTATGCTGCCTGCTTATTAGTTTGAAAAGACGCTGTTGTTGGGATGTTGTGTGCACAGGACCCTGGGTGTTCTGGAGATATTGATCACTGGTGTAGTAGCTTAATGTTTATGTAGCATGACAGGAAAGTTGCTTTGGATCCTAATATGACTAGGGCCTCCTTCTCCTGTGGGTTGTTGTTGGAGGCAGGGCTGATGGCATTGCAGAGTCCGACGGTCCCGGGCAATCGCCCAGTGTGTTGGCGTTGGGCGCGGGGGAGGGGGCACTGCGGGGTTTCACTGCAGGTTGGGTTTGGGCGGTGGGCATGGGGTAATGGGGGTGGTCATTGCCTGGTTGGGGTTGGCTGTGGCAGTGGGAGTGGTTTGGGTGTGAGCCATGGTGGCAACCTTGGTTTTTTTCTCAAGTCATAATGTGGTGGTAAATGTCATATGTCATTTGCAAGGATGGCGGCTGGGACGGTGATGCCGGGGTCTTGTACCCTTCTCACCTGGAATGTGCGTGGCCTTAATAACCATGCTAAAATGTGCAGGATCCTGACTTATGGGGAACGACACAGGGCTAAAATCCTTATGCTTCAAGGAACTCACTTAGCAGGGAACTTGAGTGAGATTTCTGCCAAGTCATGGGGGGATTCAAGTGTTTACACTTCCTATTCTTTGTACTCCCGGTGGGGTCTCACCCTTTTTCATAAATCCCTGAACTTTCGACCATTGCGGCCGGAATGTGATCCAGAGGGGAGGTATGTGATCATGACAGGCACGCTCACTCGATGGTTACGTTAATTATTGTATGTGGTCGAATCATTGATGATCCTGGCTTTTATGACTACCTCTGGACGAAGTGCTTAACTCTCTCACATACTCAGCTCATTGTGGCAGGCGACTTTAATACAATTCTGCACCCAGGGGCGGATAGATCAACTCCTGGCATGAGGTTGCTGTTGTTGGATGCTAGGGCAATACTTGGGGGGAAGGAGGACTTCGGGCTTTTGGACCTTTCAAGGACATTACACCCCGACGATATGGATTTTTCATTTTCTTCTTCAGTGCGTGGCATGAGTTCGCATATTGACTATATTTTGGTTGGACTCGATTGGGTGTGCAATACCAGTAGTTGTGTGATGTTACCGAGTACCGAGGACATTGTCGGATCATGCCCAGATCAAATGGCAGTTTATGATGTTGGAGCTGGTGGTTGGAAAGCCGCACTAGGACTTCAACGGTCAGGCTTTGCTGGACGTGGTGTACCGGAGTGAGGTAAATGGGGTTATGACATGATTTTTTGCCATTAAACGATGGGTTGGTTTCTTCTGTCAGAACCCTTTGGGAGACATGTAAGGTAGTTTTGCAGGGGTGCTGCCTTTCCATGGATTTCAGGGGTGCTTAAGGCTATCTGGAGGAGAATGGTGAGCCTTGAGACCGAGTTGAAGGTGTTGTAGTCTGGGGAACCAGAGCAACCATCTCACGATGGCCTTGCATGCTACAAGGGTGGTGCTTGATCATTTTCCCTTCCAGAGGGCAGGTCAGGGAAGTGCACGTCCTTGTGTCTCTGCATGTGGCATGGTGGTATAGGGAGGAGGACAGGGCCGGGACGCTCCTCGCTAGGCTAGTGTGGGGGAACAAGGCCAACTGGATATTCCAGTGCTAGGGATAGTGGATGGGGTGCTGGTATCGGAGCCTGAGGCGATTCTTGGGGAATTTTATGATAAATTGTATGAGGCTCGGAGGCCAATGGACCAGGATACATTCCAGGCCTTTGTTGGTGGTGTTGAGTTGGCAGGTATTGATGGGAATGCTAGGAAATTGCTTCCCCCGCCATTGCTTACGCGTATGTCCAAAGGCAATTATAGATTTGCCAGCCTCTAAGGCTATAGGATCTGATGGTATTACTTCAAGGTTTCACAAAGAATTTGGTCCAAACATAGTGGACTACCTGATTCAGGTGTGGCAGGAAGCATTGGAGATGGCCGTGTTGCCCCCAACAAAGCTGGTGGTGTCATTTCTTTGAATTGAAGACCGGTTAAGGACACATTGGACTGCACTTCGTATAGGCCAATTTCCCTAATTGATTTAGATACAAATATATTTTCCAAAGTACTGGTGGACGGGTTACTTCCGTTTCTCCCCTCGGTGGTGTACTTGGATCAGTCTGGGTTTATCCTGGGCCGCTCCACAGTGCTGAATTTGCATAAGCTGTTTGGTGTGTTGGCTCAGAAGGTGCGTTTCCGCCATACTATATGCATTGTATCAGGGAGTAACTGCACAGATTGGGCTTTTCGGGATGTGCTCAGCATCCTTTGACGTAGGGTGGGGACACGTCGAGGTTCCAGTTATCCCCACTTCTATTCGAGATAACTATGGAGCCACTCACAGTTCGTTTGAGATCACGGCTTAGGCACTGTGGGCTAGCATTGGGTGTGATCAGGGAATTGATTTCCGGATATGCAGACAGCGTAATTCTTTATGGTAAAGATCCCAAGAGGAATATGAAGCTCATTTCAGAGGATGTTGAGGCGTTTGGGGAGATCTCGGGACTGCGGGTGAATTGGACAAAGTCTATTTCCATTGAATGAGGGCACGCCGCGGCCGCTTGGTGTGGAAGAGTTTCGCTGGGAACAGATTAACACTAAATAACTGGGAGTAGTCGTTAGCAGAAACTGACCGCAGTTTTTGAAGGACAACCACAGGGGTTATTTGGAGGTGCTACGTGGATTGAGAGGTGGGCTTCGCTCCCGATCTCGCTTATGGGTAAAGTGGCCATCATAAAAATGGTGACACTTCCTAAATTATTGTACCTGTTTCTTAACATCCCGGTTTGGCCTGGTTCACAATATTTTAGAGACCTGTGAATGCAGTTGCTTAAGTTAGTGTAGTGTGATATGCTTATCAGAACGTGGGATCAAAGTGGCGCTGACTGTACCCGATATGGAATTGTGTTATTTGGTGGCTTGGGTCTCGTTTGTATTGTATTGGATGCCTGATTCTCCACCCTTTCCCCATGTGTGTATTGAGTGGTGTTCTGCTTCTACATATTCCTTGCAGGGTACCTTGTTGTCTAGGATGGTTGTTGAAAGGTGTCCTTTTGATCCAGTCTTGTGTACAGTCCACATGAGGTGGTTATGCTTACGGATGAGGGTATCGAGTCTGTACACCCCAAAGGTGGCGATCTAGGATACTAAGTGTATTACCCCAACGTGCAATTATGTGATTAAGAGAGAGTGGTCTGTCTTGGGGATAAATAACATGTTTGACTTTTATGTGGATGGTACCTTTGTCACCTGGGAGCAAGTGGAGGCTAAGTTGTGGGGGAGGCCTGGGCTAGCATTTCCGTATTATAGGCTTCGGGGGGCGTTTCGTGCATGGTCTCTGGATTTCCCTGCTGAACCACAAATGTGTCCAGTGCTGTAGTACCTTGTTAACTCGGCAAATACTAGAAGGGTGGTGTCCACCATAAATATCGAATGGCCCAGGGGCTTATTCCCAAGGAGGCATTGGCGTGTAGATCACAGTGGGCAAGGGATATCGGGATGGATTTGGAGGATAAACAGTGGTGGTATATATACGCATATACCAGGAAAATAGCAATATTCTCAAAGTTTAAACATGTTCAATTCAAAATCCTTCAACGTGCCTATCTATCCCCATTGGGTCAGCAGAAATTTGAGGACTCCGAGTATGGCAGACGCCCTAGATGTAATTGTGAAGGTGACAGGTTTATACATATGCTATGGGACTGCCCTGCTTTGTCATCTTTCTGGCAGCAAATAACCGAACTGACGGGGCGGATGGTCTGTCATGCAGTCCTGCATGATATTCTGTGTTGCCTGTTTGGGTGGCTCCCAGGTTTCTCTAGAGGTGGGTGAAATCTGCTATCTATTTGTATGATTCTAGCAAAGAGATGTATTTTAATGCTTTGGTCTAGTTCAGTGGTTCCAACTATTAATAAATGTCTACGGGATTTGGCATGGTGTTGTGATGTGGCACATGAATATTGTCAGATGTAACCTGGGAACTCTAGGCCGGGGGATGTGTGGATGAATCTGTCGGGACCGAAGATGTGGGGGAGGAACTGCGGATCCTTCGCTGGAGCGAGGGCCGAAGACCTGGCTGTGTGCTGTATGTTCCTGGCTAGTACAGTTGGTCTCTGGAAAGTGGGGTCAGCAAATTGGACATCTGAGATCTAATTATGTTTGTTGATGCAGGGACTTTGTGGGAGGGATATGTGGGAGGTGGGAGGAGATGGTTGCGTGGTGCCAGATATGCTTATGGTTTGTCTCTGATTGTTGGCATGTGACTTGATGTTTCCTTTTATTGTTTATGTTCTTGGGGTGTCGGATGTAATGTGAACCTGTTATTACATAAAGTTTTTTTTTAAAGAATTAATATTCATTTTGAAAAATCGGAATACATGCAATCATCAATCTTGTTGAGTCATTCACCTTCCTACATGCAACATGGACAGTAATCCATCCCAAAAACTATGATTGTAGAAAAATTGACGTTAATGAAAAGGAACATTACAATACAGAATGTTTTGGGTGTCAATAAAGTAGTGTCTTTATTTTTGCAGCATGCCAGGATAGTGCAAACTCTAACGCCAATTCCATGTGACATCACTGAGGTTCAATACATATCAAAATCAATTACTGGTAAATGTTCACATTTACTTACAATGTTCGACTTTATCTTTTTAAAGAATACATTTTTTAAAAGTTTTTTACTAAAAATCTCTTCAAGTGATTTACTGTTTCTGTGTTCTGTGGATAACTAATGGTGGAAAATAAACAAACAATCAGACAACTTTACTTTTGAAGATGTAATCTTTGTGATCAAAGAAGTTAACATTAAATGGTATAACTAGTATCCAATCTTTATTGAATGTGTTATGTACAGGGAGTCTGCGACTGAAGCGGTCCAGGTGGAAGAGACACATAGATCACAGGTATACAAACAATAGTGAAACTCATCATTTATCATCTATTGTACTTTTAATGTAACATTGATTATGTGTGAAGTGTTTTTCATACTGATATTGTGTTTTTGTAATTGTATGTATGTTTCGTGAAATGTAATAGTATTTTGGATGTTTATGAATTTTTGTGAATGCTCTGTTACAATTGGGTGAGGAAATCTGCGACTGAAGACTGACTGTATCAAAGCACACTTGGTAAACAGGGGTAAATACCATCCACGCCTTTAATTTTTTAAAAAAGTGGTTGTTTAGAAATTGATTTGTTGTATTAGATTGTGAGATTGATATTCATCTGTTCAGTAAGTGTTAACAAAATAATGCTTTTTTTATTGTAGTAGAGACCTAGGAATAACAAGAACAGGAAGACTCAGATCATACCACTAACAAATGTAGTTATTTGCCAAACCAATGTGAATCTGGTGCAACTAATGTTTGAGGTTGAGCATGCTCGTCCCAAGGTTCAGAGTCAGGATATCGATGTCCAGTGGCCAGAATGTGAACTGAATATCACCAGCGAACCATGGAAAGTAACGATGGATCATTGTTACATTACAAAACGTCCACAAGAAGTGACAGACAACACTGAAGATGTTTCATCATTACTTGCAGATCCTCTCACACAATCACCCTGTTTCCCCAATACATTCTGAACATGCCGAAATATCACAAATTGAAATCGCTGAAGCATATTCAGAAATGATCAACTATTTTCATGACCCTGACTTCACTATTCCTAGTATGGAGGACTTATCCACCACCATAGAATCGCAAACCACTGTACTGCAGGGTGATTGGCTATTTTGGGAGCCAAAATACCTTGTATTTGACAGCTACCTGCTACAGATTATACAGAAGATTAAATGTGACCATATGTTACATAGGAGGATTTGTGGGGTGCCATTGGTGAACTTTACTCGAGTAGTCAAAGGCACCAACCTGAAGATCAAGGGTAGCTGTGTCCACCATAACATAACACGTTGTTGTGGCCCGTGCAACCCATTCTTGGAAAAGTGACTGCTGGAAATGTACTTTGTTCTTCTCCTCTGTTGTTCACTGGATCAACGTTCAGTAAGATTTCAAGTGTCTGTAAATTTGTAGGCCTTGAGTACATTGCAAAAACCGCTACTACTAATATCAGAGAAAGGTCTTGATCCCCGCTATTAGTCAGGCCTGGAATCTCAAACAGATATCCATAGACAATGCTCTTGCAGGCAAAAGGGTGAGGCTAGCTATTGATGGATAGTGCGAAAATCCTGATTTTTCAGTCAAGTAAGGCACTTACTACTTCCAGGGCATGGACAGCCAAAAATAGTGGGTTCTGTCGTGGTGCAAGTGTCTGAATGTACATCTTCTGTTGCCATGGAAAAATATGGTTTCATTAAATCCATTGAACTTCTGCAATCCAGGGGAATGCAAACAGACCTGATAGCCACTGACAGGCACGTCAGAATAGCAAAGGCCATGCGAGAGATGTTTCCACACATACAAAAACAATTTGATGTATGGCACATTGCAAAATCAATATCCACAAAAATAACAGCTGCTGGTAAATGAAAAGGGTTCTGAAGATATTTTAAAATGGTCACAGTCTATCAGCAACCAAAGACTTGTGAGGGTTCCATAGATATTCTTTTTGAAAAGTGGCATTCAATGCTCCACCATTGTTCAAACCTGCACTCATGTAAGGAAAACAAGCATTTTCATGAGTGTGTACTAGGACCTTTGAGTGAGGAGCACAAACGTAAGAAAAAGTGGTTGGGCCAAGGCTCCCCACCTCATTCAGATCCTGGAAATATTTTGTGTGACAAAACCCTTACCAAAGATTTGAAGGCCCTGATAGAATTTTGCCACTCTGGTGATTTGGAGGTTTTCCTTAATATGTGCCTAAAATACAGGACTAAAAATGTGCATTTCAGCATAGACGGTATGGAGGTCAGAACAAGGCTGGCTGTACTTGCAAAAACTGCAGGCACTTTTGGGATACCATGGCTTTTACAAAAAGAACAAAACAATGAGTGGCTAAGGCAATATTACAGCCAACGGAATTTGATTTTGTGAAAGATCTTAGGTTGACTGTGCTGGCCACGCAAACGCAATGAATGCTACCAGAATATGTTTCCAGGGCCCAGTCTGTGCCACAAAGTTTTGGTAATGTGGTTGTGTGTTGAAAAGTTGACTTAACGAGTCTGTTAAAGTGTTGTGGTCTTTACAATTTCATCCAAAACAAGTTTCAATCACTTACTTTATGTTGAGAAACTGCATTGTTAAAAAAAAAATATTTGTTAAAAAGTAGAACTTTAAATATTGTTTTTATTTTTTATTTTTGATCGATTTACATTTTTATATTAAATGTTAGTCAATATTTATTACAGAATGTGTGATCTTTGTTCATAGTTTCTTATTTTTGCATTTATTTATACAGTTTTCCTTCTATTTCTTGTTTCCTTCATGACAGAAGGCATGAATGCCACAAATGTTAACTAAAAATAAAAACAAAGCGCCAATGCTAGTGTATGGCTGCAGCTATAGAAATTCTCCTCTTTGCTGGACAAGACCTGGGTATTGGGCGCACAGTCAGCCAGGGTCTTTGTCATCTTGGATATTCCTCACTCGCTGCCACAGGTAAGGAGTATTTTTGTAGTTGACTTTTGAAAAGTGATTGTACCATCTGCATTGTCAAGAGTCTTGACCCTGGACAGCAGGTGGGCTTCAGCACCACAGTGATCATAAGATTTTCTCTGTTGAGGCTGTAATCTTCCCTTTTGCATCTTGAAGGGATTTTCCGACCCAGATTCATCAGCCTGCATCACCACCAGTGAGCTGATCAGTTCTTATTCCACTTGTGTAAAGGCGTGTTATAAATTCCATATCATATCAAATGCCATGTCATATAAACAGGTTAGTAGAAGCAAAAGTGAGTCAAAGCTACCCTAACCAAAGGTGTGACATAGGGTCACCTGGTTTGCAGCGGAGCTAGGTAGCTACTAGCTCAAGGGACAAAACACCTAAAGATGCAGGAATAGCAAAAAAAGGTTTTAATTTACACTAATAGAAAACGAAACATTTTTACAAACTGCGCCGTAGCGCTGAAGATATGCATTATTGAGCACATTATAGTCTGCATATTTGTGAGTTAGTAGGCAGAGTGACAGAAGTTTTTTTCATGTATTACTTTAAATGGTAATACATTAACATTATCTTCATGTATTACTTTAAATGGTAATACATTAACATTGTCGACACGCAATTTAGGTGTTTCTGGTTCAGTATTGATGGCAGGTAGCAGAGGCTGTATAAATTGAAACAGCGCTGCTGAGTACCGAACGGTCTTCAGGACAGTTTGTTGTGGTCGGGTCGATGTTAGAAGGGAGGTAAGTCCACCTATAGATGACAGGGGGCTAGGTTAGTTGAGCAAAAAAGTGGTGTCTGGGTAATTAAAATTGCTGCAAACGAGTAGACCTACCATGTTCAGGTAAGTAGGCTCCTTGGTTGAGGTCTTGGTAGACCAGTGAATGATTTGAACTGGGAGGCTGTCTGCGGTCATCAGAGGCCTGGAGCTAAGTAATGCCGGGAGATAAATCAGGTAAGTGGCTGGTGGCCAGGGTGCTTAGAAAGCAGGTCATAAAAGTTATTGAGTGGTTGACGCAGTGTGCACGTGGTGATGGTTAAACCAGAGCTGAAATTGTTGAGATAGTGATTGGTGGGTTGACCCTGTTGCTTGATTTGTTTATCGGTGAAGTGCAGGCCAACATATTTGTAGCGGTGCCGAATGGCATATTAAAAGAGACTGTGGGTGGTGGGGCCACGAGGCCAAATGAGATTGAAAAACGTTGTCTCATGGCCTTTGGACCGGTACAGGATGATGTCTTACCACTTGGTTAGAGTGGCAGGAAGCATATTTCTCGTGCACCGCGGCAATTTCAATATAATTGCAACGGCGAGGAGCGGTGCAGGTGAATACTATAGGTCAAAATAATATGCATGATTATACAGCAACAGGTGGCAAGGGATCCCGTGGAGGACGTGCTTTTGAAAATGCCTGCTTAGTAAGTTGCAAGGCTGGATAATTCTCGTGCATCACGGCAATTTTAAAATAATTGCAACGGCGAGGAGCGGTGCAGGCGGATGCTATAAGTCAAGAATATATACATAATACTACAGCAATAGGTGGCAAGGGATCCCATGGGGGACGTGCTTTTGAAAATACCTGCTTAGTCAGTTGCAAGGCTGGATGGCGACGGGAGCTCTGCCTCGCAGTGGGAAAAGAGCTGTGTCACTGGAGCTGCTAACGCGCATGTGTAGGTTAAAAGCGCTAGCAAGGATCCAGTTACATGCAAACGAGTGTAACTGCACATGTCCAGAGGGGAGTAGTGTCTTGGATCAGCGCGTGTCAGAGAAGATAGGATCCTGTCTCGAAAGGCGAGGGTGACGCGAGTGTGATGGGCTGAATTGAAGGTCTAGTTACAGGGCAAACAATGCGGTTGGAACAAGTGCACATGGATGCGCTTGGGAAGTGCGCACATACAGCTTAGAAATTATTGCACTGTCAAATTCACATTAACCATTTTACAAAACCGAACAAACATTTTTTTTTAATGAACACCATATTTGGCAAAGGTATGCCAAAGACACATGTCTGTTTAGTGTGTGTAAACATATATAGTAAAACATGAGTTTGGAAAAATGCTAACCCCTACAATTGTTCTTATAGAAGGCAGGATAACATGATGCGCTTGCCAGTGTTACAGTAGGCGGATGATCAGACATTGTTATACATTGGTGTGCACCGCATCGAAACATTTTAGACATATGGTGAATGTGTCTAAAATCCCACAAGTCTCTTAATAGTTTAAAGTTCAGTCAGCCCCAAATAAATTGATATCTTAATACAGTGATACCTTTATTTGTTGAAAAACAGGTTCCATTCTATTGAAATGTTTAGACCTTGTCTGATAGAGTCCAAACGATAGATCCATTTCTGTTCGAGCTTGCGCAGGGCCAGGTCTCTGTCCCCTCCGCGGAACGGGTTGTCCACTGTTTGTAGTATTGCCCAAAAGATGTCATTATGGGTATGGTTCTTGGCCTTGAAATGTGCCACCAAGGGTTTGTCCTCAACTTGGTTGCGCACATAGGAGCAAATCCGTTGCCTTATTTCTCTTTTGGATTTTCCCACATAGATGAGGTCGCAAGGGCATTTAATTATGTATACAGACCATTTGGTTCTGCAGTTCGTGAAAGTATTAAGAGTCCAGGGATTACCTTTTAGGTCAATGGTTTTGAGATTGGTGGTCAGAGGACAGACAGAGCAGGAGCCGCACTTGAAATGCCCTTTTACTGCCGGGAGATGCCATAGCGTGGTTTGTTGGTTGCTTGAAGTATCGACTTCAGTATATGTATGTACAAGGTGATCTTTTAGATTCCCGGCTGTGTTTAAACGTAAAACAGGGCTTCTCTGGGCTGAAGGAATCAGTCTGGAGTTTATCCCAATGTTTCGATTTGTATTTTTCACGCGCTTGCGGGCTTTGCGGATTATGTGTTTGGGGTAGCCTCTTTCTTTCAGTCGGGTGGCTAGTTCTTTGCTTTTTGAAACATATTCGCATAGTGTGGAACAGTTTCTTCTTATTCGTAGGAATTGACCATATGGGAGGTTCATCTTGAGGCCTAAAGGGAGAAAACTTGAGTATTCCAGGAGGGTGTTTTTCGATGTTGGTTTACGATAGAGGGTGGTGCCTAGAGAGTTATCTGGATTTTTGTAGATTTCCAGGTCCAAAAAAGGTATGCGGTTCTTGCTGTGGTCAATGGTGACTTTTATGCAGTTATTCTGCGAGTTTAGCCATTGTAGAAAAGAGAGTAGATCATCTTCTGTCCCTTTCCAAATCATGAATACATCGTCTATATACCGTAGCCAGCATCCAACTGATTGCTTAAAGGTGTTGAGTTTGTTGTAGATCGAGTCTTTTTCAAAGGTATCCATGAATAGATTAGCAACATCTGGGGCAAAGGTGGCCCCCATACTGGTTCCATGGACCTGCTGGTAGAAGGTCTGTTTGTAGATAAAGTAGTTTTCCATGAGGGCTATTCTTGTACATTCAAGCAAAAATGCCGTGGGTGGTTCCATTTTTGTTCTTTCATCTAGGTAGGTTTTGAGAACTTGTAGGCACTCCATTTGGGGAATACTTGTGTATAACGATTCGACGTCAAGAGTTACTAGTAGGTCGTTTTGTTCTACTTGTATAGTGTCCAACTTCTTTATCATGGCTGTGGTGTCTTGGATGTAGGAGGGCATTTTACTGATGAAGGGTTTTAGGAAGTGGTCATTGTAGATAGATAAGGGTTCCAAGACTGAACTAGTGCCTGCCACAATGGGTCTACCTGGTGGGTTTTCTTGTTTTTTGTGGATCTTAGGAAGCAAATAAAATGCTGGGATGATTGGGTGTTGGTTGACCAGGAATGCTTTTTCATCCTCATCTATCCATCCCTCGTCGTATGCGTGGCTCATGAGACTCATGATTTCGGACAATATCCTGAATGTGGGATTAGTGGGTATCTGTTTATAGAATCTTATGTTGGAGAGTTGTCTGGTAACTTCTGTGTCATATAGGGTATGACTCCAGAGGACTATCCCGCCTCCCTTGTCGCTGGTTTGATGAGGAAGGTCTTGTTACTTTCTAGTGCCTGCAATGCGAGTCTCTGGGCGGATGAAAGGTTGTTTTTGAAATGCATTTTTTTATCAAAGGTCTTGTGTAATTCCAGGAGGATACGATTTTCAAAAGATAGTATTTCAGGGCATACCATAGAAGAGATGGGAGTGAAATTAGATGGTGGTTTAAGGCCCGTAGATTTTGGTGGCTCTTTTTCAGTGCTATCTCTGAAGAAATATTGTAGACGGATTGTGCGGAAAAATTTCCGTAGTTCGACCTCTGTGGTGAAGAGGTCAGCATTGGCGCTTGGTATAAAGCTGAGACCTTTACTCAGGACTTCTATTTCGTTGGAGGACAGGGTATGGTCGCTGAGGTTGAAAATCGGGATCACCATGTTTGTTGTGGTGGGACCAATTGCCGTGTTCGCATTGGATGCTGACCTTGGTAGCGGGGCCTGCCTCTTGTCCCCTCCCTTGAAAATTTGAAGCCTGCTGAGGGTTTTCTTGTCCACCAGTTGCTGAATCTGAGTCGCTACTGTTGGAACTATTGGAAAATGTCACAAATTTCTTCCTATGTTGCCTTCGTGTGTTTTGTCTGTTGGTGGATGTTTTCAAGTTTAATTGGTTGTAGAAACCAGGGACCAAGTATGGATATGTTTTCTCCTCCTTATAATTCTTGATGTTGTTTTGAAGTTTCCACAATTTTTTGTCAATTGTGAATTTCTGAAATTTCTTGATTTCTTCTTCAATCTTGTCCAGATGAGTTTTTATGTCTGGGATTACAGAATCTTTCTTGATTTGGTCTTCTAGTTTTACGAGATCTTCTTTCTGTGCCTTGGTTTCTTCCTCTGCTGTCTCTATTACTATGATGACCCAATCAACCGAGCATTTGTTCCCGACACCACTGAATTTTATCATAAAACGTGGATTTTCAAGGAATGCTCGGTTGATTGGGTCATCATAGTATTAGAGACAGCAGAGGAAGAAACCAAGGCACAGAAAGAGACTTGTGGGATTTTAGACACATTCACCATATGTATAAAATGTTTCGATGTCGTGCACACCAATGTATAACAATGTCTGATCATCCGCCTACTGTAACACTGGCAAGCGCATCATGTTATCCCGCCTTCTATAAGAACAATTCTAGGCGTTAGCATTTTTCCAAACTCATGTTTTACTATATATGTTTACACACACTAAACAGACATGTGTTTTTGGCATACTTTTTGCCAAATATGGTGTTCATTCAAAAACATTTTTTGTTCGGTTTTGTAAAATGGTTATTGTGAATTTGACAGTGCAATATTTTCTACTAAGCTATATGTGCGCACTTCCCAAGCGCATCCATGTGCACTCGTTCCAACCGCATTGTTTTCCCTGTAACCAGACCTTCAATTCAGCCCATCACACTCGCGTCACCCTCGCCTTTCGAGACAGGATCCTATCTTCTCTGACACGCACTGATCCAAGACACTACTCCCCTCTGGACATGCGGAGCTACACTCGTTTGCATGTAACTCGATCCTTGCTAGCGCTCTTAACCTACGCATGCGCGTTAGCAGCTCCAGTGACACAGCTCTTTTTCCACTGCGAGGAAGAGCTCCCGCCGCCATCCAGCCTTGCAACTGACTAAGCAGGTATTTTCAAAAGCACGTCCCCCACGAGATCCCTTGCCTCCAATTGCTGTAGTATTATGTATATATTCTTGACTTATAGCATCCACCTGCACCGCTGCTCGCCGTTGCAATTATTTTAAAATTGCTGCGATGCCTGAGAAATATCCAGCTTTGCAACTTACTAAGCAGACATTTTCAAAAGCACGTCCTCCACGGGTTCCCTTGCCACCTGTTGCTGTATTATCATGCATATTATTTTTACCTATAGTATCCACCTGCACCGCTCCTCGTCGTTGCAATTATATTAAAATTGCCGCGGTGCACGAGAAATGCATGCGCTGTGCCTGTTTCTGCATGTGTGTTGCCTGCATTGACCCATGTGTTGTGGAGGGACAGGATGGAAGTGACGTTTGACAGTGCCACTAATGTGTTATTGCTTTCTGTCTAGGGGACTATTGTACAGTACCCTGATGCTTGTGTTCTATGTCTCCCTCTATGCAGCGTCGAGTGAAGAAGGGGGCGGAGACGGCGCTGTGGAGCAAAGCGGTGGGGGTGCCTCCACCGGGCGGCGACGCAAGGCCCAGCCACCCTCCCAGGAATTGCCATCATCTGGGAGCGAGTGGACTGGTGCCGCATCTGCCACTACGGCTGTAGCGGAAGGGCCGGGTGAGCCCCCACAGGGGCTTGCGATGGCAGAAGATGCTGCGGAGACATCCAGGCTGGTGGTCTCCACAGAGGAGGAGGAGGCCGCTACTGAGCTGCACATGGGGCCTGGTGGGGGTAGTACCACTGGTGCAAGTGGTGCAGTCCAGGGCCAGGGGCACGAGGCAGCACAGGTCGCTACGGAGGAGCCTGTGCATGTCACTGTCCCTGACCCTGTGACTGCACCACCATGCACCAGCAGGGATGCTCCGTCCCAGGCCCGTCCGCAGGTAGGGGGGAGGCCCACGTCATCTGGCACTCCACTACCTGCGGACGAGGAGACCCATGACCGTATGGGGTCTGTCCTGATTGGTGTTGCATTGCGCACGCGTGTCATTCGTGATGACGTGTGTGCTTCCTGGGGGGACCATGCACGCCATCACCAAGAGCTGCGTGGCAACGTGGCAAAGTTGGGAGGGGCCCTGGTCGGAGGGTTCCTACATGTGTCGAGCACACTGGTGGCCCTCTCCTCTTCTGTGGAGACTATGCAGCAGTCGTTCTACCTGCCGTTTTACGGCCCAGATTCCACCAGGGCCCCCTGTGGACCTGGCCCGACCAACACAGCCAGCTTGGTGGATATCACATCCCTGCCACAGTCGGGAGTTGGAGGTCCAGCAGGGGTGGACACCCCACCAACTGGAGACCAGCAGATGGAGGATGTGCCGGCATCATCGGGCAGGGCACATGGACAGCAGCAGCATGATCAAGGTGGGAGCGATGATGGCTCGGGGCCATCTACATCAGAGGAGCAGGCATCGGCCGGAGGGCAGGAGGAACCTGGAATGGGAGTGTCTTCCGTGTGGCAGCGGTTTGGCCAGCGGATAGATGCGGAGCAGTGGCGGGCGGAAGAGGCACGGCTCACCATGGTCAGGGCAGAGTTCTCCATGCGCAGGGCGTTGAAGCGGGCTGAGTGCCTCGAGGCAACTCGCAGGGAGTCGGAACAGACCATGACTGCATCCCTGCGAGACCTCAGTGCCAGGGCAGAGGCCCGCGTCCGGGACATCGACATGGAGTTCGATGATGCCCTAGCCCGGGACATCACAGAGTGAGCCGTAGGACTTGCCCGCCGCCATTGTATATAGTTAGTTAGTGTTAGGTTTTCTTTCTGTTTTTATTTCTGTTGGGGAATCTTGGACAATGCCCCACCTTTTGTATATAGTTCTTCATTAGGTAGTGTTTTTTGTAGGTTTCATTTGAATGGTTGGGCTCATGGACCCTGGATTTGTACTTTGTAAATAGTTCTTCACTGGATTTGCCTTTTTATTTTTTATTTTTCCATGGAGCAATGGTTTTATCTTCTTTTTTCACTTTGGATTTGTTTTGCCGCACTGACACTTTGGACACAGGCTTTTGGATTGATTTGGATTCTGCTTTCCTACATTTTTATTTTATATTTTGGACATGCAGCTTTTTCTTAATTATTTCCATTCTTGTGTGTTTCATTTCATTCCCTTGCTTTTGTGTTTAATACATTTTTATTTCCTACTTCAATGTGTGGTATTCTCTCTTTGGTTTCATGCAAGTCACAATGTGTGTTTTCTCAATCACATGCACCCATTGTGTGTGTGTGACGGAAATGTGTTGATGTGCATACTTGCCATTTGGGATGTATCATGTGTTGGGGGCTGGATGTAATACCTGGTTGTGCGTTTGGACTGGGGTGGCGTGGGGTGTGATTTGGGTGGCCATAGGCCCATGATAATGGATCGTTATGAGGTGTTGAGTCGGGGCCTGCTGGCAGGTGCCTGTCACTGCTGGGTGGGTGAGTGGGTGGGGGGACATGAGTGGGGGCCTGCTGGCAGGTGCCTGTCACTGCTGGGTGGGTGAGTGGGTGAGTGGGTGGGGGGACATGAGTCAGGGCCTGCTGGCAGGTGCCTGTCACTGCTGGGTGGGTGAGTGGGTGAGTGGGTGGGGGGACATGAGTCGGGGCCTGCTGGCAGGTGCCTGTCACTGCTGGGTGGGTGAGTGGGCGGGGAGACATGAGTCGGGCCCTGCTGGCAGGTGCCTGTCACTGCTGGGTGGGTGAGTGGGTGGGGGACATGAGTGGGGGCCTGCTGGCAGGTGCCTGTCACTGCTGGGTGGGTGAGTGGGTGGGGGCACATGAGTCGGGGCTTGCTGGCAGGTGCCTGTCACTGCTGGGTGGGTGAGTGGGTGGGGGGACATGAGTCGGGGCCTGCTGGCAGGTGCCTGTCACTGCTGGGTGGGTGAGTGTGTGGGGAGACACGAGTCGGGCCCTGCTGGCAGGTGCCTGTCACTGCTGGGTGGGTGAGTGGGTGAGTGGGTGGGGGGACATGAGTCGGGGCCTGCTGGCAGGTGCCTATCACTGCTGGGTGGGTGGGAGTGCAGGGGGACATGTGTCGGTGCTCACTTGTGCATGGTGACATGTGGGGTGGCTGGGGGGCATGGCCAGGGTGGATGGGCTGCCTGCGAGGCATGGCCAGGGGTGCAGGGTAGTCCCCTGTGTTGTGGGCTGGCTGCAGGGCCTGGGGAGGGAGGAGAGAGCACACCTGGGACGACACACACTGCCAATTCGCATTGGGGCACACCAGGAATACACATACCCCTCCCATGGCAGCGAAAGCGTGTGTAAAACTCCCCGCGCACCCCTCGGAATACACGTACCCCGCTCGCCCAAGGCCTATCGCGTGTGATTCTCCCCGCGCACCCCCAGAATACACGTACCCCGCTCGCACAAGGCCTATCGCGTGTGATTCTCCCTGCGCACCCCCAAAATACCCATACCCCGCTCGCACAAGGCCTATCGCGTGTGATTCTCCCCGCGCACCCCTCGGAATACACGTACCCCGCTCCCCAAGGCCTATTGGGTGTGATTCTCCCCGGGCACCCCTCGGAATACACGTACCCCGCTAGCCCAAGCCCTATCGCGTGTGAGACTTCACGCGCACCCCCGAAATACACAAACCCCGCTCGCACAAGGCCTATTGCGTGTGATTCTCCCCACCCACCCCCGAAATACACATACCCCGCTCGCACAAGGCTTATCACATGTGATTCTCCCTGCGCACCCCTTGGAATACACGTACCCCGCTCCCCAAGGCCTATCGCGTGTGACTCTCCCCGCACACCCCTCGGAATACACGTACCCCACTAGCCCAAGCCCTATCGTGTGTGTTACTTCACGCGCACCACCGAAATACACGTACCTTGCTAGCACAAGGCCTATCGCGTGTGATTCTCCCCGCGGACCCATCAGAATACACGTACCCCGTTCCCCAAGGCCTATCGCGTGTGATTCTCCCTGTGCACCCCTCGGAATACACGTACCCCGCTAGCCCAAGCCATATTGCGTGTGATACTTCACGTGCACCCCTGAAATACACGTACCCTGCTAGCACAAGGCCTATCGCGTGTGATTCTCCCCGCGCACCCCTCGGAATACACGTACCCCGCAAGCACAAGGCCTATCGAGTGTGATACTTCACGCGTACCCCCGAAATACACATACCCCACTCGCCTAACGCCTATCACGTGTGAAACTTCCCACGCACTCCCCAAATGCACTGTCCCGGCCCTGTGAACGGGTGCAGAGTTACCGCGGCCCTTTGCGCTGCATTGGGGATTTCAATGCCTTATCCTTGCGCAAGGGGCGTTCTTGGGGGCGTAACTGGCGCTGTGGGATGTTCTCTGCGCCAGCGCTCAAAATGGCTTTGATATTCCATGAATACGCGGTGTGCCAGAATGCTGTTTAGCGCACACGGCTGGCGCACGCTAGCTCTCTGCGCTGCTCGCGTTCGCTGCCTCTGCGCTGAAATCTATGAATTACCCTGTTGATCTTGTCACTTACCAGGACGTTTCCTTCAATGCACACCGAAACTGGCCCTATTATAAGAACTAATGTCTGTGATGACTGGATTGCAGAATCTCTCAATGTTTTAATTCCCACTAAATATAAAAACGTTAAGGGGAAGGCTACCAGTTCACTGTGGTTGAATGAAAAATTAAAGAAACTACAAATAGCTAATAGTGGAATTGAACTGGCGTGGAAGTGCAACCACAAGGAAGAAGACAAAACTGCTTATATGCATCACAGAAGTGCATAATTCTCAAAACTAGTTCCAGGTCAACTTTACACTCCACTGTGGTCTCTTCCGTGCCCCACAACTCCGGCTGTGGGCAACCGACCAAGGAGGCTTGAACCTCTGTGACCCTCCTCGGCAGCATCCTTCTCAACAGGATTTCTCTCCTCGCAAGCCCGACACACACGGCTCGGCTTCTCTCCTGCTGGTCTCCCCTGATGGTCTCGCTTTTCTGATTGTCGACTCCATCTTTTATGCACCTACAACCATTTAACAGGCTACAGGTGTGAGTCCTTCGCCCATTTGCCTGACCATAGTTACTGGTGTTCTCTGAACATGGCTGACCCTCACAACAGCCTTCAGGCCTCTTCTTCGTCTCAGTACCAGAGTGGTAAAATTACATGTTAGTGTGTGCTACTCCTTGTTGCCTCTCCCTCATCCCAGTACTATAGTGTTGTGACTGAGGGGGAATGCTAGAATGGGATTGGCAACAGTCTATAAAGGCAAGGGGAGGGTAAGGTTGTTTATTACAAGGAAAGGGGATACCATGTCTCGCCTGCTGATATCCTCTCCCCAATCCCCAAGGACCCTCCACCCAGATGATTCTCCCTCGCATCTCCACCCCCAGGGTCAGGATCTAGTGGTGATGGATTTTCCCTTGGCACCTGAGAAGAGGTATTAAGGCGAAAGCAGTGAGGATGCCATCAGATTCCTCACACTGCCTCAATGCTAGGTGGGCAGCTTTGAGCTCAGCCGAGAAACAAGACTCGGAAAGACGTTTCAGAGGGCGGGCGAGCTTAAGTGGGGCAACTAGATCAGCAACCTAGTGAAACGTCTGAGCTAGAAAAGGAAAGTCCATTGCAGGGGCGTTCTTACACTTGTCAGTCATAACCGCTACCAACAGATTGCAGTCTCCTGCCGCCAATTGCATTTAACAATCGCTGCTAGGTGGGATTCATTAGGGGGTGTAATCCCCTGAATCGAAAAAGGAATTTAGTAGCTATCAGACCACAGCACTGGCCTGGCAGTTGATAGTCGAAGATCAGGGTCTGCAGAAAACACCAGGTCCAGGATACCACCAAACAAGTGAGTGGATTTGTGTACTAACTGATTCAGCCCCAGGTCAGTAAGGGACTCAATGTACTGGGACAGCACCGGTACCTGGGGGAGGTTATACCTAATATTAAGGTCCCTGAGTACCAGAAGATTAGAACATTTGATTTGAAGAGCGGCAACCAGATCCACAAATGGCCCAAGAAAGTCGGAATACCGGGGGCTGGGGCGCTAAGTGCGGTGGTGCCCCGGGGCTCGGGAACCCCCCGGGAAAGTCTATTTTCATAAAAGTCCCTATACTTATAATGGAACTTTTTTATTTTTTATTTTTGTAGCCGTCTGGCCACCCCCCCATCCCACTGGGAAAACCCAAAGTCTACACCCCTGCCCAGAGGGGGCAAATAATCAAGACATGTAAGGAACGTGAGGCAGAGATTTGGAGAGGGTGGAGGGGAGATCTAGCCAAATGGATATGATATGATATTTATAACGCGCTTAATAGCCAGAGGTTTCTAAGCACGGACCCGGGGATCGAACCAGTGATGCTCCGTGTGGTCTTGCTTCCAGGGCAAGCACGTTGCCCCTGAGCTATCAAACCCGAGGCGATAACATTATAATCCTGTGGGAGGGCAGAAACAAGTGTGGGGGCCGAGGCTCCGGAAAGCCAAGTGTCAGTGAGACACAGCACGTCAGGGAACATTCTGACAGAAAGTCGTGTATAGAAGTTGCATGCGCAACGAGGCAATCGCCCTCATTCATCGTTACCCTCTGAACAAACCAAATGTCTCCCGCTGAACTTTAGTCAGATTTCTAAGATAATAAACTTCATCCCCCTGCAAATTATTCTCCATCTCCAGCCTCGACCGGACCAATCGGCAATGCCCAAAGGCCCCGTCCAATAAGCAACTGTGGGCCCGTTTTTTGGGAGCAAATCAGACCGGTTTGTTGAGTTGCTGCACCGTTGAGCTCGTCGTTTTTACTCCAATGTTACTCACAAAAAATGTGGTTTAAACTGCACCATTTGCCACAAAATTGACCAATAACATACATGCCAACATTTTGCCACAGCTGGGAGATTTTGTGTCAGAAATCGGGAGAAGGGAATGTTCCCTTTGGATTGAATTGAGGTTACAAATATTTTAGGAGGGAGAAAGTAAAAATGTGCAACAATTTAGATGAAAAAATCGGGAGGGTTGGCATGTATGCAATAATGCCCCCTTTGTTAGTTCACAGTTTGTCATGAAAAGCAACATTGTGCGACACTGTCTAATTGCTGCCTGGGGTATTTCCCAGTTGGACCCTATCTCCATTGACTTAGCTCACTCCCCAATAAACACCTGACTCACCCCCGAAAGAACTCAGAGAGTTGTGGATTGGGTAAGAAGCGAGTTCTCCAGGCCCAACTCTCCTCGCCTAATGTCTGCGATGCCGTCTGCATTCCCAGGCCAGGCACCGGAAGTGCGTAAGCTCTGCGATAAGCGGGGAGACAGGGGCCAGGCCAAAGAACATTCGGGAAGCGGCCTAGAAAGCCAAATCGATTCTTGTTATCTGGGGAGGCCTCCTCCGTGTCGCCATTCAGTGCCCAGGCAGTCTGAACTCTGAAGCCGCCGAGACTGCCTGGAGTCCAAGGGATACGGCCTCATGGGTAAAGTGGACGGCTTGAGGGGGCTGACGACATCTTCTTCCTGTGGTGGATAAGGCGCAGGAATCCAGTGGAGGCGCTGAGTCTCCTGTTTGAGGGGGGGTGGAGTATATTTAGGGCAGCTCCAGGCCCGAGAGAGGGCCACGATTAGATACCACCCTTGCTATCGAAGGCCTGGCATTCTAGGAGGAGGGGGTCTGCAGGGAAGCAATCGACATCGGCCAGACTGACGCCAGAGCCATCAACAGCTGCCCACTGATAAA
Source organism: Ambystoma mexicanum (assembly GCF_040938575.1). Classification (NCBI taxonomy): domain Eukaryota; kingdom Metazoa; phylum Chordata; class Amphibia; order Caudata; family Ambystomatidae; genus Ambystoma; species Ambystoma mexicanum. The sequence continues at coordinate 1,464,283,592 of NC_090934.1, read as the reverse complement.
GGCAAACAACAGGGAACGGCATAACATTGCCAGAGTGGCTGACCCCATTGCACGGTGCAAATAACATGTTCTCCCTGTGCAGGTGACTGGACCACAGCTACAGGGCAGCAACCTTTTTCCTCTACACAAAGCCGTGAAAAACGCTGTAGGAATGCCTCCTCCTTGTTCAAGAGGCTGAGGGCCGGTAAAATAATGGCAGACAGTGTGTGCAACATGCCTCCATCCCACAGAAAGTCTGGGGCACATTATAGCGACATCTGCCCTATACAGGACAGGAGTGCGGAGCACAGTGCAGTCATACGGGTCACACACATGGGTCCAAAACACACAATGAGGTAAAGTCTGTCTTATTCACGAAGCAGGATCAGTTCTAGTTGTTTAAGTCACCCGTTTGAAGTCGTTCTGAAAAAAGGGTGCTTTTTTGGCCAGATCCGAGCAGCTTGAAGTGGGCCACCTATAGATATATTCCTTTATCATTGTGGGGGGTTCACACCTGAACCCCCTAGCCCCAATAGGTGACTCCATCCCCCACACCCTTTTGACGCACTGTCTCCGTGGCACGGCCTCTCCCTGGAACCCGCCAGGTCTGTCTTGATGGCATCCTGTACGCCATCTTCCAAGTCCCCCACCTGCCCACAGCCAACACCTGTGCGGCCGTCTGGTGCAGCACCCTCCTCCGCCCTCTTTCTGGCATCTGTGCCACTCCTGCACTTGTTGGTGGGATTCTATGGGTGGCATTTTCTGGGTGGCCTCTTTTGGGGGAGGTCCAGGAGACGCAGTCCATAGAGGGGAAGAATATGATGAGTGAAGTAGAGAATCAAGGGAAACGGGGGCTAACAACAGAGGAGGGGGAGGTTGGCCAATTTGTGAGCAAGTGATCTAGAAGCAACCAGGGAAGGAAAAAGTGGAGTTCAGATTACCCAGTCTCGGGTAACGTGGGGAGTGGAGCGTGTGTGGACCTGGGTGTTAGGGAGGAGCCCTTCCTTGAAGAGGAGGGTCTGGAGCCCCTTCCTGAACTGACAAAGCTAGGGGGTGAGCTGGAGGTTGCGATTCCAGAGTCTTGAAGCATGGACAGAGAAGGCCTGAGTTCTGGTTCTTTCTTTCCTGCACTGGTGGGCTTCAAGTCTGCACACGTCCTTACTTCTGGTGGATCACAGTCCTCCGGAGATGCTGAGTTTCTCAGTGAGGTGGCTTGGGGACTTCAGTGTGACAGCCTTGTAGATGAAGCAGCAGGATTTGAAGATGATACCGGTTTGCAGCGGGAGCCCGTGCAGTTCGATGAGGGTCAGGGTGATGTGATTACATTTGCGGAGTCCTTTGATGAGTCATGCTGCAGCATGCAGAACACATCTGAGGGGTGCCAGGGTAGTCGCTGTAAGGCCTTCCAAAAGGGCATTGCCACCATCCAGGTGGGAGATGACCAAAGCTTCGACAGCAGATCTGAAGTTGGTTTCGGGGATGAAGGGCTTGATTGCAGGATCAATCTCTGCAGGAGAGAAAGCTGGTACCAAGATGTTTGCGTCTCCTTTCTATGTGCTGTCTGGAGGAAAGGTGTCTGTCGATGTCGAACCAAAGGGAATAGGTGCTGGTGGCCAGCTCGGGTGTTAAGCCCTCGAGGTCCATAGCAGAGAGCCAGGTCTGGATGTTATTGTGTTCGGTGTTGTTGGTCAGCAGTGGGAATTCAGTCTTGGAGGGGTTGAGTTTCCGGTCGGCATGAGACATCCATGATATGATATGATATGGTATTTGTAACGCGCCTATACACAGGTGTTTCAAGGCGCGACGAGGCAGGGAGGGGAGGAACAAGGGGAGACATAACAAACGATCCTACTAGGCCAGGTGTCATTCAGATCGCGCAAGTGCAGGGATGGGGGAGGGGGAAAAAGTGCAAGGGGAAGGGGAGGGGGGGAAGGGCAGTAAGGTAAGTGGCGTAAAGTAATAAATAAAAAAAGGGCCAGCTGGTGGCAAGTGCAAGGTAAGTGCAGAACAAGTGCTGGGGAAGGGGGGGCTGTAGGGATACAGAGACAGTCCCGCAGTGCAGAGGGGTTCCAGGGGATCAGTGGCTGGGCCCAGGACCGAAGGCCGTTTAGAGTGGTCCAGTTGCAGGATCAGTGCAGTTTAGTGAAGAATTAATTAGCTGTTCAGCAAGGGAGAGGGAGAGAGAAAGCAGAAGCAAAGAGGAAGGTTTTGAGGTGCTTCTGGAACCGGAGGTGGTTCTCCTCAAGTTTCAGGGAGGCAGGAAGGCTGTTCCAGAGGGAGGCCCCTGCCGCGGAGAGAGATCTACCCCCAGCTCGTTGCTTCGAGAAACGGCTGACCATGAGGGAGTTGGAGGCGGATGAGCGAAGGGCTCCGGGAGGAAGATATTTGGGAAGAGAGAGTTGAAGGTATTTAGGACCCAGGCCCCAGAAGGCCTTGTGGACAATGCAGAGGGTTTTGAACTTTATCCTCGCAGCCACTGGGAGCCAGTGTAGAGATTTCAGTCCTGGAGAGATACGGTCCCTGGGCTTGAGGCCAAGGACAAGTCTCGCAGTTCTGTTCTGGATGAGTTGCAGAGGGCGGAGAGTGGAGGCAGGCAGATTAAGATAGAGGCTGTTACAGTAATCCAGCTTCGAGAGAACCAGGGCTCGGGAGACAGTGAGCTTCTGGGGGAAGGAGAGGAAGGGTAGAATACCTCTGAGGAGGTGCAGTTGGTAGTGTGACCTCTTGGCGACGTCAGAAATATGGGGAGAGAAGGAGAGTGTGGAGTCGAAGATGACCCCAAGGTTTTTTGCCTTGCAGGTAGGAGCAGGGAGGGGGCCAAGGGAGGCAGGCCAGAGAGCTGGAGGGAAGGAGGGAGTGGGAGTACCAATGAGTAGAATCTCAGTCTTACTGGCATTAAGGCAGAGGTCATTGGCGGCACACCATTCTTGGATAGCAGACAGACAGTCAGAGATGAGGGAAGGAGAGGGGGAGGCTGAGGGTAGCCTGAAAATGAGCTGGGTATCGTCCACATAGCACTGGAAATTAGGGCAGAGAGCGGCGATGCGGTGGGCAAGGAGTGCCAGATACTGGTTGAACAGCCAGGGAGAGAGATTAGATCCCTGGGGGACACCACAGGTGGAGAAAAAGATGTCGGGAGAGGAAGGACCCCAGTTGGACCTGGGAGGGTCGATTTGAAAGGAAAGAGGTCAGCCACGCCAGAGCCTGACCAGTGATACCCAGGTTTTCCCGGAGACGGTTGAGCAGGATGGCATGGTTGACAGTGTCAAAGGCAGAGGAGAGATCGAGCAGAATGAGAGCACACGGAGTGTTGGAATCGAGGTTCAAGAGCAGGTCTTCACGGATGTTCAGGAGAGCAGTTTCCGTGCTTCTGGCAGCTCTGAAGCCAGATTGATGGTCATGAAGACTACCAACAGATTCAGAATGGAGGTTAAGCTGGGAGATGGCCAGTTTCTCCAGGAGCTTGCCCAGGAAGGGAGTGATGGAGATAGGGCGATAGTTAGCCGGGCAGGAGGGGTCGGAAGAGGGTTTCTTGAGAAGAGGGTGCACAAGGGAGTGCTTGAGGGGGGAAGGGAAGACTCCAGAGGCGAAGGAGTGGTTGCAAAAGTCAGCCAGGGCAGGAGCCAGGGAGTCGATGTGGTCCTTGATAGTTTTGGAGGAACAGGGGTGAACCTGTTTAGATGAGACTTTCATTGATCGGACTTGTCTGGAAACCTCGTCAGCAGAGAAGGGTGGAAAGGCAGAGAAAGAGGGAGGAGGGTTGACCGCAGATGGGCCAGAGGAAGAACAGGGTAGGGAGGGAGGGAGGTGAAAGGAGGAGAGCGAGGACAGGATGTCCTGAGTTTTAGAGATGAAGTGAGAGGCCAGTGCAGTGCAGAGGGCCTGGGAGGGGACAGGAGAGGTAGAGACTGCAACAGGGTTGGCCAGCTCCTTGCAGATTTTAAAGAGTTCGGCGGAGTTGTTTGATGCCGCAGAGATGCGGGCTTGGATAAGGGCTCTCTTCTTGGTGAGAACAGAGAGCCGGTACTGCCTTTGAAGCAGGCGGCAGGCCAGTTTGTCAGAGGATGAACATGAAGCACGCCATTTCCTCTCGGCAACCCTGCACTTGCGTTTTAGGGTGACGAGATCCGAGTCCTACCAGGAGTTACATTTGGCTTTGGGCTTCAGGCGGATTCTCATGACGGGGGCAAGGATATCAAGAGTATCAGATATAGCAGAGTGGAGCATGGAGAGGGCTGTGTCAGGGTGCGAGTCAGCCGAAGGGGCAGGGGGGGGAGAGAAGGTAGCAGCAAAAGCCTCAACTGACACACGCTTCATGGGTCGGATGACCGAGAAGGTGGGTGGCAGTGAAGAGGGTGGCTTTGCCTGTGGGGTAGGGAGGGTGAGGTGGGAGGATAGGAGAAGGTGATCACTCCAGGAGAGAGGAGTGGAGAGAGGGACGGAGAGGGGAAGGTCAGAAGAGATCAGAGCATCAAGAGTGTGCCCAGCAGAGTGAGTAGGCCCAGACGGGAGAATAGAGAGTGAGAGAGAGTCGCAGAGGTCACGAAAGAGACCAGTGGGGGGACTGGAGGCATCAAGGTGGATGTTGAAGTCGCCAAGAAAGAGGAGTTGAGTGGTTGAGGACAGGAGTGAGGAGGAGAGGTCAGCCCACTCAGAGAGGAAGGAGGAAATTTGACCAGGTGGCCGATAGATAGTAGCCACGGTAAGGGAATGGCTAGGAGAGAGAGAGAGTCGGCAGACAAGGCATTCAAAGGAGGAGTAGGCCTGCGTAGGAGTGACAGTGGCAGGAATCCACTCAGGGAAGATAAGGGCAACACCACCCCCTGCACGGTTAGGCCTGGGCATGGAGAGGATCTTGTAACCGTCAGGTAGGAGTGTGTCAAAGCTGGTGGCAGAGCTGGCTGTGAACCATGTCTCAGTGAGACAGAGGACGTCGAGGTCCAGTTCCTCAAGAAGGTGACAGATATCGGAGGAGTGCTTGATGGCAGAGCGAGTGTTTAGAGTGGCAATGTGGAGAAGGCTGCCATCCTTGAAGAACTTCCGGGGAGGGGTACAGATCAGAGGTACGCCCTGCGGAGGTATTGAGGAAGGAGGTGAAGAAGGGCAGGGAGGGAGGGTAGAGGCAAGGTAGCCAAGGATAGAGGAGGGGGGACAGCAGGAGAGGAGAGGAAGTTGATGAGGTGTGGGAAGCGTCTATCGAAGAGATGAATGTTGGCCTGGGGGCCTTGGACCAAGATGGTCCCATTAGCGTAGACATTAATGATGGCCTTAGAGGAGCGGAAGGGGGCCAATAGGACATCCCAACGGGTGCCACCATTAATGGGAGAGGAGGAGAAAGGAGAGAGCACAGAGACCATATGAAGGGTCCATAGGTCGGGCGAAGGCACGAAAAAGAGGATGTCAGTGAGAGTTTCCTTAGAGCAGGCATTAGTGTAGGTGTCAGCGATAGGGAGGCCTGGGTTGGAGACCAGGATGTCCTTTCTAAACTTTTTCCTACCAGATTTAGTGAGGAGAGCAGGATAGTCGATGGAGAAGCAGTTAGAGAAGATAGGTGAGACAGAGAGCACCATGGAGTAGGAGGGAGGGGGGGGTGACAGACGAAACGAGAGCACGCAGACAGGGAGTGAGCGGCAAGCCCAAGTTACCACAATTAGAGCAAACAAACAGTAGAGCGTATTAGGTACCGGGCCACCTAAGTTTGAGAATCCTGCGAGGGGAGAAAAAGCACCCTAGTATACCACAGTTCAGAGCAAACAGTGATGCGTGTTAGGTACCGGGCCACCTAAGTTTGAGAATCCTGCGAGGGGAGAAAAAGCACCCTAGTATACCACAGTTCAGAGCAAACAGTAATGCGTGTTAGGTACCGGGCCACCTAAGTTTGAGAATCCTGCGAGGGGAGAAAAAGCACCCTAGTATTCTACAGTTCAGAGCAAACAGTAATGCGTGTTAGGTACCGGGCCACCTAAGTTTGAGAATCCTGCGAGGGGAGAAAAAGCACCATAGTTTACCTCAACTGTGTGTACAGTGAGGCAAGGCCCCGTGAGGATGAACCAGGAGTGGAGGGGTGGGCCGGGGAACAGGAACAGGTGGAACTGGCGACTGGCGTCCCCTGCGGACACCTGCAGACACACAGGGAGCCGCACTATAGGAGTCGCCCTTGGCCAGGGGCCCTTAGCCGCGTGGGCTGCCGGGCAGAGGGCTGCCCAGGAGGGGGGAGGTTATAGTCAGAGGGAGAGGAAGGGGGGGGTGTGGGCGGGCAGGGAGGCGGGGAGGGAGAGGAAGAATCAGGAAGTGGGAGGGGGGAGCAGGAGCAGGCCAAAACACCGCGCTAGGAGCGCGACAACAATTTAAAAACAAATAATATAATTTAACCACTCACGGAGGCCCAGGCAGGGCTTCCAGGCCTGCAGTACCCCTCAGGCCACCGGCGACCGCTCTCCGCGCTCAGCTGGGGAAAAGAAGCGAGCGGGGGAACGGCCGTCGAGTAGGCCAGAGGGGAGGCAGGCAACAGCCAATCAGAGGGGGGGGTGGGCGGGCAGGGAGGCGGGGAGGGAGAGGAAGAACCAGGAAGTGGGAGGGGGGAGCAGGAGCAGGCCAAAACACCGCGCTAGGAGCGCGACAACAATTTAAAAACAAATAATATAATTTAACCACTCACGGAGGCCCAGGCAGGGCTTCCAGGCCTGCAGTACCCCTCGGGCCACCGGCGACCGCTCTCCGCGCTCAGCTGGGGAAAAGAAGCGAGGGGGGGAACGGCCGTCGAGTAGGCCAGAGGGGAGGCAGGCAACAGCCAATCAGAGGGGGGGGTGGGCGGGCAGGGAGGCGGGGAGGGAGAGGAAGATCCAGGAAGTGGGAGGGGGGAGCAGGAGCAGGCCAAAACACCGTGCTAGGAGCGCGACAACAATTTAAAAACAAATAATATAATTTAACCACTCACGGAGGCCCAGGCAGGGCTTCCAGGCCTGCAGTACCCCTCAGGCCACCGGCGACCGCTCTCCGCGCTTAGCTGGGGAAAAGAAGCGAGCGGGGGAACGGCCGTCGAGTAGGCCAGAGAGGTAGGCAGGCAACAGCCAATCAGAGGGGGGGGTGGGCGGGCAGGGAGGCGGGGAGGGAGAGGAAGAACCAGGAAGTGGGAGGGGGGAGCAGGAGCAGGCCAAAACACCGCGCTAGGAGCGCGACAACAATTTAAAAACAAATAATATAATTTAACCACTCACGGAGGCCCAGGCAGGGCTTCCAGGCCTGCAGTACCCCTCAGGCCACTGGCGACCGCTCTCCGCGCTCAGCTGGGGAAAAGAAGCGAGCGGGGGAACGGCCGTCGAGTAGGCCAGAGGGGAGGCAGGCAACAGCCAATCAGAGGGGGGGGTGGGCGGGCAGGGAGGCGGGGAGGGAGAGGAAGAACCAGGAAGTGGGAGGGGGGAGCAGGAGCAGGCCAAAACACCGCGCTAGGAGCGCGACAACAATTTAAAAACAAATAATATAATTTAACCACTCACGGAGGCCCAGGCAGGGCTTCCAGGCCTGCAGTACCCCTCAGGCCACCGGCGACCGCTCTCCGCGCTCAGCTGGGGAAAAATGACTGGATCAAAGAGAGGCAAGCATTGAGCATGCAGATGTTTTTAATTGGAGTATATTTTGAGGTAAAGCTGCTCGCCATCTGCGAATTTGTGGATGTGTGGAACGAGGTGGGTTCCAAGTGGTTCCATTTAAAGATTGAAGATCATGGGGGAGACAATGGCAACCTGCAGGACTCCACAGGTGATGGGTAGAGTTGGGGTTCTGGAGGAGTCCATTTGTACAAACTGGATTGGAACCAGCTGAGGACGATCTTGTGATCCACATTCAGTGATGTAGATTGTTGGTGAGTGTCTAGTGGTCTACTGTGTCGAATACTGCTGAGATATCTGAGATGCATAACACCCACCTCCGGCCGCCGTTACGGGATGGCACTCACTGTAACTAAGTCCAACTGTACGAAGCCTGCAATGTTTTGAAGCCAAACCCCAATCTTCATGTAACCTCCGCCTTGATGTCTAACTGTGCTAAGCTTGCAATTGTACTAGCTAAAGTCCAATCTGCGCTTCATCAAACCATCTCCTGGTTGCTTCCACAATAACTAAGTTCAAATGTACAAAGCAGGAAAGTTTACTAAAATAACATCCAATCTGCACTTCATGTAACCAGCGCCGTGATGCATTCAGGTTTGGTGCACTCTACAAATGACTAAATAAATAAATGCGAGAATCAGGAGGCAAGAATGGCCATCATTGGGGATTTTAAGGTCATTGTCGATCACAATGCAGCAAAGCGTTCTTTGTTGACAGACCTGGAGGACAGTACAGCAATGTGTGTCCTATATAGGATTCTGGGGCACAGTGCCTCAACATTAGACCTTATACACCAGGCCCTGGATCACAGTGTCGAAAATCTGAAGTCATCTGCCACCCAGACCTAAATGCCCTAGCCAACTCCCCACCCCCACGGTCTTTACCCTGCAAACTCCCCATAAAATGCTTCCAACCTTGGCGTCCTCTTCAATATCAATCTAAACCTCCACCCTTCCATTACTACTACTACCAACCTGCTAAACATCAGAAGGATTTCCCTCTTCCCACTTACCACTCCACCAAAAGGCTCCTTTCTACTCTGATGCTAGTCTTGGCTGCTATTCAAGCTTCCACGTGGCCCTCCTTCAGTACTGCTTTTTACCTTGTCATGACATTCTCACTTTGCCATTTGCACACTTTATAATCTTGCTGGCTCATTAATCACCTCTCACCACTTCTCACTAGACTCATTACTGAAGGCTCATACTGGGTGGCTTCTTATGCCCAAATGGTACATCTACACATTGCTGCTGATGGTCTTTAAATCTGTTCATAGACATCTCATCCATAACTGGTTGCTTCTATCTCTCATCACTCCTTTTTTTGTACCCTTTGCTCTAGCGCCCTCCATAGTCTCTTGGTACCTTGCCCAATGAGAAGATACTACGCATCTTCTCAATTTGGAACATTCTCTCTCCTTGCCCCCCACTACTGGAACTCTCAACCCCATGATATTACAGACGCTGTCAATATTATTGCATTCATTACTAATACGCCTCTCCTATTAAAAATCTTGGATAAGGTTGCATCCAAGCAACTACATGCCCACTTTGAAGCATCTGCCACTCTACATCCAAGTCAATCAGGCTTTAGGAGCCGTCATGGAACTGAGAGTGTTTTGTTGAATCTAAAAGCACAAATGCTGGAGAGATTAGAGCAAAGTAAAACCGTCTTACTGATCCTCTTGGATTTATCTGCCACGTATGACTTGCTGGATCACTCCTATCTTCTCAAAATGCTGGCTTCTTTGGGCAAATGTTTGAGTGACGTCGTCACACGGATACACTTGTTCCTTAGTGAAAGACACTCCAAAATCCGTTGGGGTGCTGCATGTTTGAAGACAGTCCCAATCAAATATGGAGTTCCACAGGTTGCATGTATCTCTCCAGCCCTTTTCACTCTATACATAAAGCCTTTGTGTGACCAACTTGAAGCAAGGGTCCTGCAATTTGCCAACTATGCAGATGATTTCCAACTTCTCATGGACCTTAGTGGGGACTACAATATTTACTTGGCAAACGTAACCTCCATTTACTCATCCATCCAGGTGTGGGTGGTAAAAAAAACTGGATGTGCCTAAATGGCTATAAAGCAGAACTCGTGATGACTGGTAAAGAAAATCCAGCAAGAAATGGATTGATAGCTTGCAGATCCCAGTAGTAAAAAAGTGAAAACCCTGGGTACAGTGGTCGAAGCATCTATGAGTGCTGACGCGCACGTAAACAACATCGTCAAAAATACCCAATACCACCTAAAAATTCTCCACCAAATGAACCCAATTGTTTCCCGCAAAAATTGCAAAACTCTGGTTTGCACCATCATTATGCCACAGCTGGATTATTGTAATGCCCTCCATGCGGGGGGCAAAAGCAAGGAGAGTATACACAGACTCCAGATTGTTCAAAATAATGCGGTTAGAATAGTTTGTAACATCCCCAAGAAAGAACACGTCTGCAGTGATAGGAGAGAACTCCACTGGCTGCCCGTCACAGAAAGGATCCGGTTTAAGATCCTTGCACTAACTCATAAATGCTTGTTTGGCAAGGCCCCAACATACCTTACACAAATGCTAACTAGGCATGTGCTGAACAGATCATTGTGCTCTAGCACAGCGAACCTGCTCGTAGTTCCTCAGGTGAGAAGAGCAAGTGGGAAAGGCATTTTGTTCTCTGTTAAAGCATCTACTGCTTGGAACGTGCTTCCGGAGCACCTCCACAAGGAAGACAATCTCATCCCATTTAGAAGGAAGTTGAAAACGTTATTGTTTAAGTAATTGTGTTGTTCGTACTGTCTTATCTTTTTTGTAGTGGCCCTCCAGATTGCGGCCTGATGCCTGCGGACTATGCCGCATTACAAATAAATAAATAAAATAATAATAAACTGGTAAATATTGCTGACGTGTTTTGATTAGGGTTTTCTTTCCACTCTTTAGGGAGGTTAATATGATAGATGTGAGTTTTAATCTTTCGATTAGGTTGTGGGATTCAATAGTTGGAAGGTCATGTTTGCTCGATGATCTCATAAGGCCCATGCCACCTGGAGAGCATTTTTTTCTTATAGTAGGGAAGTAAAACCAATACCTTTTGGTCCACAGATAAAGATCTTCTCACAGCTTCCGTATCATAGTATTCTTTCCGATGTTCTTGGGCTTTGGCCATATTAGTCTGTACTATGGCTCAAACTGCTGCCATATGTTCCTTTAATTGCTGAGCAGTTTGAGATAAGGGTCGGGTATCTATCTCTCTTCCCAGGTTTCCAGTAACATACCCAACACATCTCTTTGTTCTCTCTGATATAAGAGTTTGAATGGGGAGACTACAGTAGAAGACTGAGGTGTTTTCCTAATGGCAAATAGGGCCCTTGGTATCATAATGTCACAATTCTTCCCATCTGCTTCTACTCCTTTCTTAAAGATGTGCTTCAGAGTTTGATTAAATCATTTCACAAAGCAATCGGCTTGGGGATGGTAAATGGAGGTGCGCAAAGTTTTAATCCCGAGGATCTACTTAACCTTTGCCACATGTTTACTCATAATTTTGGATCCTTGATTGGTCAAAATCTCCTTTGGAAATCCAATTCTAGAGAAGAAGTAAAGTAGGTTTTCCAATATCTGTTGTGAAGCATTATTCCTTAAGGCAAAGGCCTCAGGGTAATGGGTTGCATAATGTAGGATCACCAATATATATTGATTCCCTAGTTTTGAGGTTTCTAGAGGACCCCTTATATCCATCCTTATCTGGGAAAAAGGGACATCTATAATTGGCAAACATTGTAAAGGGACTGGAGGAGGAATTTGAGTGCTGGTTTTCTGGCATATGTACTGATACAATACTTTATATCAGCATACATTCCTGGCCAATAAAATCGGTTCACAATTTGCACCTGAGTTGTTGTGGGTTTGAGATGTTCCCCTGTTAAATGAGAGTGAGCTATCTCCAGAAAGATATTCTTATGGCTTTTAGGTTCCATAAACTGTGACCTAGGCATACCCTCCGGTCCATCATCGCCCCTATATAATAATCCAGACTTTAGAAAATAAAATGGCCCACTCTTTTCTCTGCCTTCCACTTCTGGCAATACCTGAAGAAAGGGCTCTGCTAGTAGGGCATCATTTCTTTGAGCAAACGCTAAATCAGGAATAATCTCAGCCTCTTCTTTGACAATGGGGAGAGGTTTTATTACTGTGTCAGGAGGAAGTTCTATATCTGCTTGAACAAAACCCAGAGTCCCTCTCTCAGTGTTATCCTTATTCTCATTTTCTTGAGGTTATTGAACCAGAGCTTTCTCCAATATCCATTGAACTATTCCTTCTCCTGCTTTAATTTGGTTGATTATTTTCCCATTATTTTGCATCAGTACTTTGATATTCCTCTATAATCAGGTTCAATCACTCCTGCCAATACGTCTAAGCCATAGCACCAGGCTAAGCCTGACTTAGAGGCAAGTCTAATGTAAGTGCCAGAGGGGGGTACAAGAACCAAGTCTATGGATATCAATGCTCTGTCGCCGGGTTGTAATAATTAGATCTAATACTATACACATAAAATATCTAGACTGTTCAGTAGCAATGCTGGGATCGAAGGCTCTTTTAGTAGGTTTCTCAAATTTAAGAGTTCGCCTCTTTGTATCAATTGAATCTGATTCCACTCCTGACACCACATGCGAGGGGTCAGAAATGCGGGATAGACACAAAGGTATAGTTTTCTCAAGGTTTGCCATTTTTTTAAATAAAAGGGGGTGAGATAATCCTTCCCTATCCTAGCAAGGATGTCCTGGCCTTGCAAACTAAAACTTAAGAAAAATGACTTAGTATCCAAAAAGTCTCTGACTCTCAGTCAGACTAATACAGCAAAATGATACAAGGAATGTTAAGCTGTTTTCAGTTCAGCAAAACAATATACCAATTCAAACTTAAAGGTTTTAGATAGTACTCCTTGTGACCAGTATTGGGCTCCCTTCACCTGGATGAATTCAGGAACACAGCAAAGTTCTTATTTGACAAAGTTCTGTTCAGTGTAACACAAAAAGTATTTTCCATTCACTGTGCCCTTCCACTTAGTATATTAAATGTCTCTTTCACGGATGCTTAGTCACAAAATCAAAACAACTGCTGTTCTTCATAGAATCCTTCTTGGTAAAGCAAATGTCTCTCTTTTGAAACACAAGTTCATAAACCAAGGCAATTGTTCTCTTCAGAGCACCAAGCAATTCTTACCATATCAGACTTATTCTTCAAATGAAACACTTTTGTCAGGATAGCACAGCAACTATTTTTGGTGCTGCAACAATTTATCAAAAAGGTGATAGAGTTAAACAGTTCTTTCCACCACACCTTTTAACCACAAAGACACTTCTTCAAATCATCTTTTTCTTTCCTGGTTTACTCACCTGCCAAGATAAAACTCCTACAACTGGAATTGTGCTTAGTCGCAATATTTGTTGCAAGATTCTCCACACCAATATCCTACTTGAGGATATTTGAACAATGGCTGCTTCTTTTTATAGTCTTTTGACTCTTGACAATGTGGGTTACAGATTTCCCCAAGTTGGTATCCCTTAAAAGGGGAATTGCGTCCTTGTTGCCTCTGCAGCCTTTTGGCTGCTGGCAAGGCCGGTTACAGGTTTTCACCACTTGGTGTCCTAGATAAGAGTAATTTCGCCCTTGCTGCCTTTGTCTTGCTTTACTTGTTTGGAATTCAAAAATATTTATTTCTGCTAATTATCTCCCTTTCACTTGCTGGCACTGCAGCAGATCTTCTGTGATCTGTCTGCTCTTCTGCCAGCTCCTGCAAACCTGTCCCAGTGAGTCAAGTTCTTCATTGGAGCCCTGAAAGCTCTGTGTGGTCTCTGCTTCCACTTCCTCACCCTAGCAGCTCACGACGTGTTAGTAGCTCGTCCCTCCTACGGATGGGTTTCCCTTCCCATAGCATTCCGCAGTGGCAATTCCTGCTGCTCTCTCTCTGCACTGCTACATGCCTACTCCTGCATCGACTTCAGTTGGCACTCCTTCTGCTTTCCAAGGAAACCCTCCCTTCTGACCAGCTGCTGCCTCTACCACTCCTTTAGCATCTCCTGCCCTTAACTGCAACTCATCTCAGAGTTTAAATTTCCTGCTCAGGTGCATCACACTACAACAACTAGACTGTTCATTATGTTTAATGGCACCTTTGATCCTCATTGACTGTGAGTCCCTCTTACTCATCCCATTACCACAGGCATTGTGGACCCTGAAGTCCATAATTGTTTGTGTAGAAGCAATTAGTTTGTTCTATTTTACAAAAGCATGAAAGCTTCAGGAAGAATAGGGTAATCATGAGGCAAAGAGGTCACCAATTCCCCCTGATATGAGTCCCATCCCAAGTGATACTCCCACATAATACCACCCGAGGGTAGCGATTGACTTTCTCGGGCCATATGAGAAGTGGCCAACACCGGGGTCTGAGTGAAGATCTCACTAGATTCATCACAATACCCTTCCCCTTAAAACCGGGCGTCCCGCATTAGGGCTACTTTCTGGATTATGAATGGGGGCTTCCCATGGGAGAATGGTTTTACTTCAAATTTGGTCTCCTTTTCCAAGGTGTTTTCTGGTACCAATACTTATTTTCCACTGTTGCCAATAGGGAAATAAAAATCTAGAGAGTATATTTTATTATTATTTTATTTGTAGAGCGCACCTAACCCTGAGGTATCTGGGCACTTAAGCTTAGGTACTTGTTACAAATACAATAACAGAGAATCAGTTGACAGATGGCCGTTGACACGTGTTACCAATCGGTCAACAGGCCGGCATGGGAAATGTATACAAAGAGGACCAGACATGTACCAGTGCAAGGACTAGGGACCCCTGAGCATGCCAGTCACTAGCCACATATACAGATACAGTTAGAACAGCACTACAGATGAAGAGCAAGGCAGAATTATAAATGGGATAAAACTCCAGAGGTGGCGACGGTAGGAACTGAGATAAATTTTGCTGGGCGAAGAGCCATGCTTTAACTTTGGTTCTAAAGGAGCAGAAAGATGGTCCGGCCCTGAGAGCTGTGGGAAAGGTGTTCCAGAGCTTCGCTGCTAACACCGGGAAGCTGGACCCACCTGCAGTTTTCAGATTGAATTTAGGAATGTTAAGGCAGTGTGAGTAGAAATATCTGGTAGGTCTGGTAGATTGGTTCCTGAAGATGAAGAATTTGTCAGCCATTTGGAGCTGTGTATTTGGGAGCTGTGTTGGAAAGGCATTTGTGTGTGATTACTAGTGTGCGCAGAGAAATTCTATTGCGCACTGGGAGCCTATGTGTATCCCATTTTATGGCAGAAATGTTGTTAGATCGTGGGATATTTAAAGCTGATCTGAGAGCATTATTCTGTAGCACTTGTAATGTATTCAAATTTTGTTCGGGGGAACCTATGAGTAAAGTGTTGCAATAGTCCAGCTAGGATAAAATCAAAGCCTTGGAAAGAGTGATGCAGCTATTGGTAAATAGGTAAGGTTTGCATTGATCACTTTATTGGTATATGCTGTGGCTCAGGCTGTGGCATTAGCTTGCATTTTGAGGGAGAGAGTGGAGTCTAAATAGGCACCTTGGGCCTCATTACGACTTTGGAGGTAGCCATGCCCTTAATAAGGGCATGGCTGCCTCCAAAATCGTGTCCTGGTCCGGGTTCCCTGAATGGGGAAATACCGGGCCATACCGGGCCATTCCGAGTATGGAGGGCACAGTATTTCGTCCTTCAGGGAACCCGGGCTGGGTCCTTCCCCATTCCCATTCGAGCCCTCTTAGGGCTCAATGGGAATGAGGAGGGAGCTAACAACGGGCCCATTACGAACGGGCCCGTTGTTAGCTCCATGGTCCTCTTACGGGACCCGCTATGGACGTCTGGAAAAACCAGATGTCCAGAGCGGAATCCGCGATGGGACCTTGTAATAGTGCAGAGTGGGTTAAAAGGCGCCGGCACCATTGCCGGCGCGGTTAAACCCATTCCGCACAAGTTATAATGAGGCCCCTAGTGTTTTGACCTCACTGGCGACTTTGATGATGTTACCATCAATGTTGAATGCATTGTACAGTATGTCAAGTTTGTTTAGACAAGCTTGAGAGCCTGTGATAAGTAGCTCCATCTTCTCATCATTTAGACAAAGGCTATGGGAGGCCACCCATGCCTGAATGTGAAGGTAGATTTCATTTAGCATTTTAGAGTCTTGGTCATAGGAGCCAGTGAGAGTGATAAGGACTTGGGTGTCATCTGCACAATTCGTGTAGGTGACACCCAAGCTATCAAGGTGCTCATAGAGGAGCTTAGTGAATATATTTTAAAGAGTGGGCGAGACACAAGAGCCTTGTGGGACTCCGCAAGAAATAGGTATTGGATCGGCAGACGCTGTGGGTGCAAAGACCCTTGTTGTTCTGTTCGATAGAAATGATTGAATCCAGCTAGTGGCTTTAGGAGAGAATGAAGCAGCTGTGGTCAGATGTTTGGTAAGGATCTGGTGGTCAACGAGATTGAACGCTGCTGAGAGGTCCAATAGTAGGAGTATGGCGAGGTTGCCTTTGTCCTTTGCCTCGTCCATTTACATTTTTAGATCAAGGAGGGCTGTTTCAGTACCATGCCTAGGTCTAAAACCAGATTGGCGCAAACCTAAGAGGTTGGTGTCCTCTAGGTGTTTTTGTATTTCAAGATAAGCCGCTCTATCTATTATTATTAGGAGGAATGGAACTGTCGTTTTAGGTCTGTAATTAGTAGGTATGTTTGGATCTAGATTTGGTTTTTTGAGAAGAGGCCTAACACATGCCTCTTTAAGATTGTTAGGGACGGAACAGCTTTTGAAGGATGAATTAATCAGGGAAGTGATGAATGGTGCTAGTTCTTTTGCTCCTTCATTAATAACCGATGCTGGGCTGGTGTCTCCTTGGCATCTCAATGGTTTCATACCAGCGATATCTTCTACTTCTTCCGTGGTGACTGGCGAGAAGTAAAAAGGGTGACACGGTGAAGGCTGAGGGTCAGGAGGTTTGCTTATATTGGTGCTCTGAGATAGGCTTCTCTTTTTTGTCTCTATTTTAGATTGTAGCAAGGCTATTTTGTCTGATTAGGCCTTTTGGATACTGGCACACCAAGCAGCATCTTTGATGCAGGCTTCTGTGGGTGGTGCCGGTGTCTCCAGTTCCCTTAGTATAGTAAATAGCTCTTTAGTTCCTGATTTAGCGTTTGGAATTCTGACGCTGTAAATCTCTCTTTTGGTATTAAGAATAGCTGCTTTGTAGGTGGTAGCGGCAGTGTTAAGGAGTTAAGGATAGATGGTGTTTTTCTCCAGGTGGCTACGGAAGTTATTTTGGTGTTGCAGAGGGTTTTTAGGTCTGCGGTGAACCATTTATTTAGGTGGGCTGTTGGTTTAGCCTTTCTTATTTTGTGCGGGGCGATTTTATTTAGAGCTCTACAAGAGTGGAAGGATCCTTATCAAAGTTTTTTGATGGATTATTGATGGACTGTAGTAGAGGTAGTAGGTTGTTTCTGGGCAAGGATGTGTGCGGGCGATAGGGGTGCTAGCATTAAGGCGGGTGCTCTCCTGTATTGTAAATGTAATGCAACGGTGGTCTGACCAGGCACAACGCGCATTGTTAAGGATTGTGGTGGAACAATTTAGGTCTGCTAATATCCAACATCAAACATCCGCTGTAAACCTCCCCAACTCCCGCCCACCCTGCCTGTGCATACATCCTAGTCCACTGTTGTATCCATTACTTCGTAGTCTGCCTCTTGTGCTACGTGTGGCAGTGTTGCGTCGCCCCTGTCCGGGTTCAACAGGGTCACAGTCAACGCAATCCACTGTTGAATGCCCATGCCCAGATCTGTTTTTTTTCTCCTTTAGCACTCTTTCCCATACTCCGGTTTCAGCTGATGACAATTTTTTCAAGTCTTCCCACCATCTGGCCCGACTTGGACCCCTTACGTCCTTCCACCTCATAGCTATGCTACGTTTGGCTAATATGTACATTAAATCTTTCAGCTTGTTTAAAGGTTTCTTTTTTTTCGCACTCCTCTTGTATCTGACGAGCATGCATGCCTCTGGGATTGTGTATCCAGCTCAATACCACCTTGTGCCACCCTATACGCCACCCCCCCAAAACTCCTACACTACTGGGCACCCCCAGAACATATGTAACAACCCTGCCTCATCCTCCCTGCATCTGGGACATTCCTGTTTGCCTGCCCCTTAAATTTTTGCAATTGCTTCCGCTGGTGTGAGGTATGCCCTCTGTGTGATGTAGAGTTGTATCAATTGTAGCCTGGCGTTTCTGAAGACCTTTTTGTGGTATATTACTACGGCACTCCATTCTTTATCTTCGAAGCTCTTACCCAGATCAGTTTCCCATCTCTCCCTGCATTTCAATTCCGCCCTCGAGTCTCGCCCTATCAATACTTCATAGATCCTCGAAATGGAGTGTCCGCCCTCTGCTATTACATTACATTACATCATTTGTATAGCACGCTGTGAACCGTGAGGCATAAAGGCGCTGGCAGTTGGGACAGAAACATAAAACATCAGAGCAGTTAAATATATATTGTTTTATTTTGAAACATGGTGCTCACATCATTGAGAGGTGAGTGCAAGTCTTTCTTAAATACAGATAAGGACTTCTGGAGTCTGAGAGAGGTCAGTAACTGATACCACAGTTTGAGAGCAACTAGATGAAAGGCCCCCATGTCTGCTTTTGAGGTTCTGCTCCTAGGAATAACCAACAGATTCTGTCCACCGGATCTCAGATCTCTACCATTGACTTTATCAATGATGTATTCCTGCAAGTAGAGAGGCATTGATCCTTTTCATAACTAAGACCCTGAACTTAACACGTACTTGGATGGGGAGCCAGTGGAGCGACCTCCTAGCTTCTGTGACGTGATCTCTACAAGTCAGTCCCAGTACCACTCTTACTGCTCTATTTTGTTAAGGTTGCAATCTTTGAGCGTCGCGCTTGCTATTGCCCACCAATAGGCTACCACAATAGTCCATCTTGTCACCAATGATGGCTCAGGCGATTGTGGCTGCACTAGCCTGAGTAATCAAAGGTCTGAGATAATAGAGTAATTTGACGTAGTACAAAGATGCCGATACTAGACTGGTGACGTGATGACTCATAGTCAAAACGACCCCAAGGATTTTAAGTTTTGAGACAGGGGTGATGTTAAGAGCCATATTTACTGTCCAATTTTGAAAGGGCTGGTGGAGTGCCTACAATCATGAGTTCTGTTCTACTCTTATTTAATGCCAAGTTATTTTTAAGCATCCACCTCTCAATGAGATCGAAAACTCTGTCTAGTTATCGTTGGTCTTCTAAATGACACCCTGATATTGGGATGACACATTGTGAGTCGTCCGCATAATTAGAAAAAATAATGCCCTCTGCTTCTAGATAGGAGAAGAAAGGAGTCATATATACGTTATATAAGCACAGAGACGTGCTAGCTCCCTATGGGACCCCAAAAAGACTGGAATGGGAGAGTCCTCTGCTATCTCCGAGCAGACTTTACTATGTCTTTTCTCGAGAAAGAATTCAATCCATGAGACGGCCTGGGCTGTAAATTAAGCCACCTCCGTCAACCTAGATTTGAATATAAAATGGTCGATCAAGTCAAATGCGGCGGATTGGACTAAGGAAATAAGAAGAGATAAAGATCCTTAATCTAGGCGATCCAAGAGCTTTGCCTTGAGTTCAAGGAGAGCAGTCTCTGTGCCAAAATTATGCCTAAAGCCTGATTGGTGCGCATTCAGGACTGGGTACAAATTAAGATGTTCCGCAATCTGTCCGTATGCTACCTTATCTATGATTTTTCATGGGAATGGAGTGTTTGAGATTGGGCGATAATTGAAAGGGTTATCAGTGGCCATGCCAGGTTTCTTCAGGATTGGAGTGACCAAGGTTTGTTTCAGGGAGTCTGGGACATTGCCTTCAGCCAAGGATGCATTAACGAAGCTACAGATGGCATTTATGAGTGGGGGAGGGGGGTGGGACATGTTTTTATTATTAATGAAGAGCAAGAATCCCCTTTACAGTGGGTAGGTTTTACATTTTCAATGACTTTTTGTAATTCCTCCTCAGTAATAGGGTGGAAGTCAAATCGTGCAACCTTGGATTTTTCCCCTAAGAGCTCTTTTTTGCGTTCCAACCTCCCTGCCCTAATGCCTAGTAATTTATTTTGCATACCTATCTGTATATGCTGGCACCAAGTGGCGTCTCTTATCTCTAATTGGTCGGGTGGGGGTGAGGGGGGGAACTACCTCCTGTTCCTTGAGCATTTTAAAGATTTCCTTAACATCCGATGCAGCATTCGTTATTCTGATATTATGGAAATTCTGCATGGCTTCTAGGAGGGCAGTTTTATAATCTTTGGCCAAGATTTTATAAGCTTGCAAAAGATCTAGAGAAGGTAGAGCTTTCCAGGAGTAAAAGGCCTTAAGTGTAACAGCTTTTAGCTTTCTGAGCTCAGCCGAATACCATGGCTGACTTTTGGTTTCGGCAAGCTTCTGTTTCTTTGGCTTTAGTGGGGCTAGTCTGTTAGAAATACTAGCCAGGTTAAAGGCTAACCCTGAAGCCATTACATGAAGCGGTGTGTCTGGGGGGAAATTGATATTGCTATCCAATAAAGGCGTTATGTTATTCACATTGATACATTTCAAGTTTCGTGACAGGATATAATTCCTCAATTTCACTGGAAATGGAACAGAGATAGAGAAAATAATAAAAGCATGATCTGACCATGGACATGAACTGATGGAAACATCATGACAGGGGGTATTCAAGGTTGTGACCCAATCAAGGGTATGACCAAGTTCATGTCTAGGTGCTGTTATTTGCTGAATAAAACCTAGATCATCAAGCGACTGTTCTAATTCAGCAGCTAGTATATCTTAGCGTCGCCTAACCAGTGATTAAAATCACCCAAGATAATGAATCGAGTACGAGGCTTTTATCTTGGGAGCATAAGGTTGTTAAGTGCGTCCACCCATCTATCCTTCATAGATATGCTGAGCAGGTCCTCTATTTCCTCGTACCCTATTGTCTCGTCGTTGATGCACAGCCACCTCCACCTCATCACTCTCAATACCGCACTGTGCAGCAGGAATTGCCCCGAGTGTATGCCCGTGAGAGCTTGTAATTTGGCAAATGTCATCAACCCTTTTTCATTTCGTAAATCCCGAATCATGACAATACTGCATGTTTTCCATTGGGTTCGCACCCTAGTGGTACTCCACGGCCTATCTGCCATTATCACTGCAATGGGGGTCTGTGGAGAGATCGGGTCTATTGTGCCCATGCCCCTGCAGGTTCTTTTCCACATTTGAATTCCCAGTTTCACTAAATAGGGATGACTCTGTTGCTCCCCCCTGGGGATCCAGACCAGAGCTGAGGTATGCAGTTTGTATGGCTGGCTGCAGTTGCGTCGTTTCCATCGTGGTATTGTACACCATCCATTGTACCACATGCTGCAGCTGGCACGCCAGAAAATACAGCTCGGAATTCGGTATCTTCCAGTCCCCCTGCTCATAGGGCCTATGTAATATATTCAGTGCCACTCTATGACTACCTCCCTCCCACAGGAAGTTCCTACAGAGCTTCTCTAGGTCTCGAAAGAAGTGCCTCGGGATGTTATATGGGACATTGCTAAAATAGTGCACCAGTCTCAGGAGTCCCACCATTTCTAGTAATGCCGCCCTTCCCACCATGGACAGAGGCAACCTACTCCAGAACTCCATTGATTTCTCCAGCTCCTCTTTGGCTCATAATGGGCCTCATTACACGGTAGGCGGTAAAAAATGCGATTTACCGGCATAGCGCTATTAGCGTGTCCGCCCTCGCAGGAGACCGCTAATAGTGTTCCATTACGAGTAAGCGGACACGCGCATAGGGCCATGCCGGTAAATTACCCTACCGCCCTGGCGCAAAAGCACGTTTCCGGCTCCGACCAAAGTGCTGATAGCACCTCCGCCCTCATGCTGCATGCTATTAGCGGTCACCGCTATTAGCGGTCACTGCTATTAGCGGTCACCGTAAAACACCGGAACCGGAAATAGCGTCATCGCACAGGAACGGGAAAGAGCCCGGCGGCCATCTTTAAAAACACAATCCATTGCCATCCCCTGCACTCAGGACCTGCAGCAACACCACAACTGGCAAAACCACTTCCCACAATAACAAACAATGCCCAAGGCCCTAAAGAAAGCTGATGTGCGCCAGCGCAAAGAACGCTTTTCAAACGACAAATTGAAAATGCTGGCAGACACCCTGGCTGCAAATGCAGACGTAGTGTTTGCTAGCGACATGTGGCGCCCTGCACTCCTGAGAAAAAAGGAGATCTGGGCTGAGGTGACGCAGAAAGTCAGTGCGGTGGGCTCCACCCCCCGCACCGTAAAGGACGTGCGCAAGCGGTGGGATGATCTGCGCCTCCGTGTACGCAGCATATTATCGGCCAACAGGAATCTGGCCATGGGCACAGGAGGCGGAGGAGGATCCCCGATGAAGATGCAGGAGTGGGAGGAGACATGTGCCAGCACCATTGGCATTGAATCCATCGAGGGAGTGGGCCGACTGGAGTGCGGTGTGGCAACAACGTCAGACGGAGGTGAGTGTCCACGCAAAACACTGCAATGCAAAGCATGAGTTCCTCCCCCAAATGTGAAATGGGAATTAGCTAATGGATGGGGTCATCACACACACATGTACACAACCCTGCATATATGCCATGCATATTCCCACACAACCACATGCATGCAGCACCTCACACACGTGTCACCCTGACTCATGTCCGGATGACCCACCCATCTGGCCAACAACCTGCATGTCCAAACTAGATGTCCAAATCCAAAGAACTGCAGCAACAACAACATATGCATGATGCACGTTGACCCATCACTGATGCTATCCCTGTCTTGCTCCCCCACAGGGTCACATTCTGACAGTGAGGAGCTGGACTGCAACGCAGGCCCCACCACCCAAAAAGCAGGCCAATGGAAAGGATGCAGGCACCAGGCCCAGTACATCGAGGGGCACTGGGAAATCTGGAGTGGCCCAGGGTTCACAAGCCACACACGCACCGACCACACCAAGGGTCGAAATGCCATCCGACACTGTGGTAGCACCCACACCACCCACCCCCACCACTCAGGAGCCAGTGCCAGAAGGCACGCCGTCCGCAGCCAATAGCTCCGTCGGGGAAGCAGCAGCCACGGCACCCATTAGTGATGTGGACGACCCATGTCTGACACCGGAAGGGCAGCGTACACCCAGCACCCAGCTGTCCCCACACCACAGCCCATGCAACACATCCAATGGCAGCATCCATGAGGTGCATGCCGGAGATTCAATGGATGGGTCATTCAGTCCCGTGGCAAGCTCACCTGATGTCGGCCACATGCAACAAGCTGCGCCGAGGAGTAACAGGGGCAGGGCCGCAGACGACAGCATGAGCCTGATACGACAGCGCCAGGAGGAGCTCAATGCCCTGGTTGCCCGGCAAGTGAGCGAGGCTGCCTCGACCAGGGAGGAGATCCGGGGGTTATCAAGGGACATGAAAGCTGCCTTGGTCAGCAACACGATGCGCCTATGTGACGAGATAGCCGCTGTGAGGCAGGTCCTAACGCGCATTGCTGAGGCGATGGAGAGCATGCATCACACACAGGGAGCAGATCAACCAGCCACCCCCTCGTCTACTAGCTCCGACCAAACAACCATCCTGCGCAGGTCCAGCCGGTCCTAGCAGCGGTCAGACTCACAACCCCCCAATGGTGGTGGTGGAGAAGGGAAGTAGGGCCAGCCTGTCACTGTTGACACTTGGAGACTAATGCAGCACTGATGTGCACACCATGTTTGGTGGAGTTGTGGGGGGAGGGGGGTGAGGGTGTTTGGTGGAGTTGTGGGGGCAGGGGGGTGAGGGTGTTTGGTGGAGTTGTGGGGGCAGGGGGGTGAGGGTGTTTGGTGGAATTGTGGGGGGAGGGGGGTGAGGGTGTTTGGTGGAGTTGTGGGGGGAGGGGGGTGAGGGTGTTTGGTGGAGTTGTGGGGGCAGGGGGGTGAGGGTGTTTGGTGGAGTTGTGGGGGGAGGGGGGTGAGGGTGTTTGGTGGAGTTGTGGGGGGAGGGGGTGAGGGTGTTTGGGGTGGAGGGTACATGCACGTTTGAATGACATAATGTTCAATACACACGTAATGGCATGGATAATCACATGACTGGACATTGATTATTGTGTATGTGTGCTTTATTGTTGAAGGGTGCACTGTGTTAATATCCTCCATACACCCCGTGCCCTGAGCTCCACATCAATTGCACCCTCCTAATCCATGTGCATCAGAAACAATGGTCTATCAGGTGCTGCCGCACAGCACGTCCCTCATGGGCATCGCCACCTGCATGACCTGCAGCCCCCTCTCCTCCATCCTCATCCCCGTCATCATCCTCAGACGGTGGTTGCAGTTCAATGTCAGGGGGCATTGGCACATTCCGTCTGATACACATATTGTGCAGCATGACACATGCCATGGTGATCTTGGCCACCTTCTCATGCCCGTACAGGAGTGCCCCGCCCGACCTGCTGAGGCACCGGAAGCGTCCCTTCAATAGGCCGAATGTCTGCTCGATCACCACGCAGGTACGGGTGTGTGCATGATTGTAGTCCTCTTCGTGCCTGTTCTGTGGGTTCCGCACAGGGGTAAGGAGCCACCTCTTCAGGGGATAACCTGCATCACCTGCATGGGTGCAACAATGGGTATGTGTAAGTGTCTACATAAAGTGGAGCCTGCACATATCACACAAACAAACATAGCATTTTCAACGACATCCACTGATCCAAGCACGCATGGCAATCAGGGTAACTGCAATGTGGGAAGGTGAGGTGGTCCTTGCAAGTGGACATGCACCATGCATGCATACGTCAGGGATTGCCATGTCCCGCCTGAGTTTAAGTAATTTGTGTTTCCTGGCCCTGGCAACGTTAGTGCCACACTGCTAGTACACTGCCATTCCTTAGTTGATGTCCCCATGCTGTTCAATGGCAATTCAGTGGTGGGGTACGGGTGTGGCTCACTACAATGGCTACAGGAGATCCATTTGTATGCACTCATGTGCGCGGATAATTTCTGATGTTGTTCAGCGTACATTTCAGATGTGATTTTTATATGCATGTTGCTGATTTGTGTAATGGGGGAATGGTGTGTTGTGCGGTGTGCATGTTGTTTGGAATGGCCTGTTTCGCGTAATGGATAGATATGTTTGTCGTGGCACTCACTTCTAGCATGTGGTTTTGTGTCTGGTCCATTGTGGGCTGCCTCACTGTACAGTGATGCAAATATGTATGTCCATTCTTCTCCTGACGCCAGTTCACGCCCAGTTGGAGTATGCATCTCCCCCCCCCCCAATCACGCCCAGTTGGAGTATGCATCTCCCCCCCCCAATCACGCCCAGTTGGAGTATGCATCTCCCCCCAATCACGCCCAGTTGGAGTATGCATCTCCCCCCCCCAATCACGCCCAGTTGGAGTATGCATCTACCCCCCCCACTCACAATCACATCACACTGCCATGTGGTTGGCCTGCTACTCACCAAGTAGCCACGAACGTTGTCCAGCATGTCGCTCCATGTATCGTGGTATTGTCGAGTTCCGCAGGACCATTGCATCATGGGTTGAACCGGGATATCGGGCACAGCAATGTGTGATGATCTTATTGGAGTCACATACCATTTGGACGTTGATGGAGTGGTATTGCTTTCTGTTACGGTACACTACCTCATTGGCATGTGGGACCACCAGTTCAACATGGGTACAGTCGATGGCCCCGATGCAACTTGGGATGCCTGCCAGTGAATGGAAGCCAACTTTGGTGTTGGAGATCTCCTGGGCAGTCCGTGGCATGTATATGTGTTGACTTGTGTGCTTCAGGAGGGCATCGAGCACCTGGTTCAGTGTGCGTGAGAATACTGGTTGTGATATGCCATGCATCTGACCTACCGTATGCTGGTAGGTGCCTGTGGCCAAGAAGTGGAGCACAGTTACCACCTTCAGTAGAGGGGGGATGGCAGTACGGATGTCAATGAGACTCACAATGTCGTTGTATATCATGTCTACAATGGTGGTGATGGTATCCCGGTCCAGACGGTACAGGGTGTGTATCTGCTCAGGGGTTAGGTTGACTGGACTGGCTCTGATCCTGGGAATTGGTGGCTGCCTCTGTGGTATCACTAGGTGCACTGGTGGTGCTTGCTGCGCCTGTCTTGCCCTCCTCCTCCTCCTCCTCCTGCGTCTCCTCTGTGCTGCCTGTTGTTGTAGCTGCTGCACTGCAATCATGTCCTCTAGCCCATGTAATGCTGCTAGTGTTGCATCCATCTTGGTGTGGGAATGGGTGTGGGAAGGGGTGTGATGTGCTCTTTTGTGCTGCCAGTCTCCATTGCCTCCACCTGTGCTGATTTTGTCAACCTGTGGCAGGTAGGAACACTGCTGTGCTCTTTTAACGTGTGGTTCGCGATGCCGGTATTAGCGCCTTGCCGGTAAGGGGTTTTTGGGTCTACTACATGCCGGTATTGCCATGTCCGCATGGCTCGTGATGGCGTGATATTAGCGCTATGCCGCTATTTCCGGACTGAGGGGGCGCGCGCTCACGGACTTGCCGCTAATAGTGCCACCGTACTTAGCGGTGCCGCTAATAGCGGTATGTCCGGGTCGTAATTGGGGAGGGGATTTACTGATACCGGTAATCCCTTACCGGTAACGGTAAATCCCTACCGCCTAACGTGTAATGAGGCCCAATGTGTTGAATACAGGTTCTGTCTTAGGGTCGTGATATATATTCACTCCCAAGTACCTGAATTATTCTGTGCTCTATGGAAGGGGTAGGACTGGCAAGTCCTCTTTCTTCATCATCATCATCTCGGCCAATGGGAATAGGCAGGACTTATTTTATTGATCTGGATCCCTGTCAGTATGCCAAAGTTGCCGAGTGCCTCCAGCACAGATGGCAAGTTGACCTCTGGGTTACTCAGGGACAGCAACGTGTCATCTGCGTACATAGACACCACATGCTTTGTTGGGTTTCAGTAGCGGGATTATCACGGCTTCCCTCATGCTATCGGGGAGGATTCCCACTTCGTAAACTTCATTGAACACTTTTGTGAGGAGCGGCGCCAAGGCGTCCGTGTAGGCTTTATAAAACTCGCCAGTGTATAACTGGGGGTGTGGTAGCCGCCGATTTAGGATTGGAACATATCTTAAGTGTAGTATGTTGTAATATTCTAATGTAGCTGAATTGGTGTTAGTAACAATCACCAAGAACCCAACATGCAAGTTTTTTGATTAATGTTCACATGCAGAGAGATTATGAGGCTAGTTTGGAATGAATCACAAATCATATAAAACTCCCCCGTCAGCCCGTCTAAGCCCGGGGCTTTCCCAGAAGGCAACGTTCTGATGGTGGCAAGGACCTCCTCTGGGGTTATTGGTTCCTTTAACATTTCAGAATGTTGTGCCTCTAAACGTGGAAGTTCTATGAGTGCTAGGGTGTCTTGTATTTCATCATCAACCTCAGATTGGGGGTCAGCATATAATGTCTTATAATACTCTGTAAACACTCTGTTGATTCCTGCTTGCGTGTTTACCTCTGCATGGACTGAGTTTCGGATGGAGGATATTGGGGTCCTGTTGTCCTTTTGCTTATACAGCCAAGCTAACATTCTACTGGGTTTATCCCACTGTGCACGGCTCCTTTCTAGATATCTAGCGTGGCTGAACTTCCCTAGCCTGTCCCACTGCACTAAGTATGCTTGCCTCAACCTGATCTCTTCCTTCACATGTTCAGCATCAGCCTTTGCTTCCTTCTCCAGTACCCGTAATTTCTCTTCGATGTTTGTGAGGGTATGCACTATGGACTTCTGGACTCCCCCCGAGGTTGCCATCATTTCCCCCCGATGATCACTTTATATGCTTCCCAAACCGTACCCGCTTTTTGTACACTCCATTTGTTGGGATAAAATCTACATTACTTTTCCTGATGTGTTCATTAAACGCTACATCTAGCAGCGCTTCACTGCGCAGTGTCCATGTGGGCACTGGCTGCCTAGGGGTGAACACACTCTATTTCACTGAGAGTGGAGAGTGGTCTGACAGGACCCTAGCCAAATATTCTGCCTCCGAGAATTCTAGCACATGTTCATTCCCAGCGAACAAATAGTCAATTCTTGTGTAAACCCCATGTGGGGCCGAGTAATGCGAGTATTCTCTTCTATCCGCGTGCTGTTCTCTCCACACGTCCTTCAGCTGAAAATGTCTCAGCAGGGAGGCTAACACTTTGGCTGGGGGGGACGGCCTTTTATGTTTGGTATCTGACCTGTCTTTGGTGGGATCCATGGTGCAATTGAAATCTCCGCCCCACATCATCAACCCATGTCTGAAAGGGCCCAGCCTTGCATATAACGACTGGAAAAAGACTGTGGCCTCGTGACTTGGAGCATACGTGTTCACAATGCATATTTCTCAGTTCTCTAACCCATCCCCTATCCCTACAAATCTCACATTTTGGATGCTTAAAGATTTATTTATTGATTTTCTCTTTGAACTTTAAATTACTCAGCAGTGCACTCCCGCTCCCACATTTTGCTTTTGTCTCTCTTTGGCCACACAAAGGGAGTTGCACGCAATAACTGAACCCTTGGAAATATAACTGGATTAATAATCTCACTTACCCGATTTAATATGTCCTTTTCTAAAATAGACCAGACTACAAATAATAGAGCTGAGACTCTCGCCTTCGGCGAAGAGGAGGGTACGAGGATATTAGGGCTGATCAAAACAGCCGGCACTGAACTCACAGCAACGGATAAACCTGAGGCATTAATCCGACAATTAGAGTGGAAAATTCGTAGAGAGATTAACCTCAAGCTACACGCATCAACTTTAGCACAATACTATACTACAAAAAGGATACCAAGAGGATTACGCGTAAACCTTGAACCCACGCTATGTAAGGAAAATCCAGCCTTCGTCAAGCGTTGGCACTTAATTCTCAATAATTTAATAATTCTAACGATTGAAGAACTAGCACGCTCTCTTACAACACTGAATGAGGATATAGAGGGATTAAAAACCTCACTGAGCAAGGCCTACACAGCGGACCAATTGAAACAAATTCTGGAGGAAACCAACCAGAAACTAGCCAGTTATAAGCAAGAACTCGAGGTCAAAAAGATTAGGAAATTTAGACGCGACACGCAAGATTACAAACTTGATATAGTTTACAGTTGGCAAGCTTACTACGGTCATTATCCTAATAAACCCAACCTAAATAATCCACAGAAAACAGGATCACCATCCACTAGCAACACTTCTTCTGACGCCTCCAGTACAGAATTAGAAGTCACACCAGGCCAAATGGCAGACCCCACACCAGGCCCCACAGGCCTTCCC
Organism: Ambystoma mexicanum; assembly: GCF_040938575.1. Lineage (NCBI taxonomy): Eukaryota > Metazoa > Chordata > Amphibia > Caudata > Ambystomatidae > Ambystoma > Ambystoma mexicanum. Next base: position 1,464,254,573 of record NC_090934.1, on the reverse strand, counting down.
GCTAGCGATCAAATAAATACCAACGCTGCAGCTTTTTTAGAAAAAAGCCAATCCGAAGAGGACAAAAGAAAAAATCCACAGAGGAAGAAGGGGTCGAAGAAACCCTGATTGTAAACATCTCATCGTATTGCCTTTCGAAGATGGAAACACAAGTACTTAAAAAGGGCTTGTCCTTTGTCCCTAAGAACAATAGTACCCTCTTACGTGAAAAAATCGATTTCTTTAAACTGATGCGCAAATTGAAGCTGAAAGTTTTCTTCAATTCTCTGGAGGAGGACATTATAGAGAAGGAACCACATAAATTTCTGGAACTCAGTCCGAAAAGCACCTTCAATCCGCCAATTCAAAATCATATTCTGTCAACCTTTGAGAAAACTGTTTTGGAGGAGTTTAAGAAGATCCGATTTAAAACTGACACTCAAGGAAATTTCTCTAAAATAGAACGCCTGACACTGAGAAACCTCTTAGACAATCAGATCATCATCCTCAAACCAGCAGACAAGGGGGGGAGCGCTTGTTCTAATGAACAAACAAGACTATATTGATGAAATTGAACGCCAATTGAGGGATGAAGACACTTACCTTGAAGTTCCTATGAACCCTACAGAAAAAGTGCGAACACTTATTAAAAGAGTGTTAGATGAGGCCGAAGAGAAGAGAATGAGGTAATCTCTGAAAAAACGCGACGCTTCCTCGAAAATCAACATCCAATCATGCAGGTGATGTACATTTTACCGAAAATACATAAGAGATTGAGAAAACCCCCAGGACGCCCGATCAGAGCAGCTACCAACAATATCTGGATAAAATTCAGAGCAGCTTGAACCCCTTGAACAATATCTGGATAAAATTCTTCAACCTTTGATTCAAGAAACGCCAACATATGTGAACGACACACTGCACTTTTTGCAACTCTTGAAGAATACACAATTCGTCAATGGAAGAGACACATTATTCACCATGGACGTCACGTCTCTATATACTAACATAGCCCATGAAGCCGGGCTAGAGGCAATTGAATGGCTTATACTTAAAACCGACATATGCCAAGTGAACAGACTATTTGTCCTTACCCTCTTGAAATTGATTCTTAGTAACAACTTCTTTAAATTTCAAGATAGATTCTTCATCCAGATTTCGGGTACTAGCATGGGGGCAGCTATGGCACCATGCTATGCGAATGCTTTTATGTATTACTTAAAGAATGAATACGTCCTCACATCACCAAGGTGGATGAGACACCTCTCACTATATCGGAGGTATATAGATGATATCTTCGGGATTTGGACAGGCCCCCAAGATGAGTTAGAAGAATTTTTTACAATGATGAACGGGATGAATCCGCGTATCAAGTTTACAACAGAAACCAGTATGACAACTATCCATTTCCTTGATGTAGAAGTATATGTGACTGAAGCAAAATTGGAGACTAGGGTCTACACCAAACAGACTGATAGGAACAGTTTATTACTTGCCACAAGCTTTCACCCCAAACGGACGATTGACAGCGTACCCTACAGCCAGTTTTTACGCTACAGGAGGAACATCTCTGAAAAGACTGAATATGATCGTCAGGCGACAACATTGGAAACCAAATTTACAACAAGAGGCTACAACCCGGCTCTGATTACTGAAGTCACAGAAAAAGTCAGAAATATCAACCGAGAAACATTACTGGTACCTAAACCGATACAATCTGGAGAACCATTGGTATATGTCACCACCTACTCTGTTTAGAGCACGAGAATTAAAAGAGCGATTAAGAAGAATTGGCCAATGCTACATGTAGACCCACAGTTGCAACATCTTTTTCCTGACCTTCCAACATTTGCATATAGGAATAGCAAATCTCTACAAAAGAGCCTTGTGAAAGCAGAAATGTCCACTTCCAGCACCTCAATTCAACACAAAGGAACAATTCCGTGCTACACTTGTCAGCATTGTGGCAATATCATAAAAGGCAGTTACATTATACATCCCCATTCGGGTAAACATTTACAGCTGCGACATTCATGCACCTGTGATGGCCAAAACGTAGCATACGCATTGAAATGTCCATGCGGATTCTACTATGTAGGAATGACCACCAGAAAAGCCAAAACTAGATGGACTGAACATAAGTCTAATATTCATACAAAAAGCCTAAAATCTCCTGTGGCAGTCCATTTTTCAGAGGCACGACATACAGTGGCACAACTACAATGTGTAATCCTAGGACAAGTAACTGCAGGCAGTAGAGGGGGTGATGTGCAATGAAAATTAGCACAACGTGAAATACTGTGGATTGAACTCTTGGACTCTTTGAATCCTCGAGGTATGAACTCAGAGTTTGACCTTATGTGTTTCTTGTGAAATTCTGCCCATTTTAGTGGGTGACTCTTAGCCATATCACACTAATGATATTCACTGTCTGATGTTGAATGTAGTCAATTTGTAAATCCCTTTGTACCATGCAATGATGAATTTAACAAGTCATGCGACTGTAGTGGAAGGTAATTATTGTTCCCTGTGTTCGGATTACTGCCTGATTTTAAAATGGTGATGTGATTTTCAAATATTGATGTAATGTATTATACCTGGAGATCATTAGATGAAACTACAGATGTGTATTTACTTGCATTGGACTAACAGGTCCATCATCACTTTGAAGAGCGACAGACAATGGTCTTTTTGAAACCCTCTGGGAATGATTTGCATATAGATGTGAGATGGGGGCACTCTGCGGTTTCATTTTTGTGCCGCGGTCGTGCCCCCACTCACATCCGCTACCTTCAATGGAAACACAAACAATGTTCATTATCAAGAGAATCGTGTGTCCCCTCCATAGGTAGTTACAACCCATTACGGTAATCAAATTACATTAGTGTATTCTAACCCTTTGCAATATCCCTGATATCCTTGGACCGTGGAATATTCAAACGTAATATGAGATAGTACACGCTAGTAGAATTCTGTCGAAAGAATAGTGTGGGGCGTCGCCATGACAACGCAAGGGCGACGTTGCGCCCACACCAATATGGCCGACTCTCAATGGGCCTCACGCGCATGTGCGGGGTTGCCGGGACTACAGTGAACACTACCGGCATTCGGATTGTGGACACTGTAGCAGCCGGCACAGAGAGCAGAGCCTCTGCAAACAGGTGAGTCTCTGTACAATCCTGTACATTTCTGCACGGCATCCGTTTGAGCGGTCGTTTACTGAAGTCGCTCGAGGAGCCATTAATCAATAGAGTTTGCAATATGTGCCAGTGGTTTACTTATTGAATCTGGCCACCGAGGGTTATTACTTTCTCTTTTACCCACGATTGGCGTGTGGGCCTACTCACTGTGATCCGAGGATGTATAAAATCCTGTTAGTAATCTACACATACTCTATCCTTAGGGTTTTTTTGGCTGCAATCTGCCGCTTCCCAGTCTCCTGAGAGTGTCATTCTAAAGACTGGGTGAGTGCTTTGATTTAATTAACTATGGACCTTTCAATCGTGTGAGATTGGCCTGGGAAAAATATGATTATTGCCTCAAGTTACCATATTGCCTTCCTTTCTGAATAGGGCTTGATCCCGGACCACTGCAATCCTCCGGGAGAGGTCAGTGACATTTCACTCTTTTGAAACTTTAGCATTGGTTGTTAACCTGTCTATCTAAATAGATTCAAATACTTGTCATTTCTAAATTCTCCACAGGGAAAGATTTAAAGAAAACACACACTATTATTCGCCTTTATGAATACAAGAACATCGAAGCCCCACCCTGAAGATGGATCTATAGGATCCGAAACGCGTTGGTCACTTTAGTAATATCTACAAAAGGGCTTACCTGGAGGGAGCTGTTATCCCACAAGAACTCCCACAAATTTTCCCAAATGGGAACTGATACGCACATGAAAAGTTGTATCTGAGTTGTTATTCTTTTTGTTTGTATCTATCGTTTAACTCGACACACAGTAACAAGTGCATGGCTAAATGAAGGTTCGTGTCATGTTTTATATAAAAATGGATATAACATATTGTTTGGTTATATATCCTTGATTTGGAATTTTATTTTGAAGAAAATGGTGAGGGTTGAATTAAAACAAACCTTATCACTGAAGAGTGTTATAAATTCTGCCTGACATTTCTGGTCTATTGAAACTAAAAGTTTCCTTTACTATTACATTGACTGATCAAGTACCCTACAAATTTCTATGAGGCCAGGTATATTAACATAAGCCTATGGTTATACAGAAAATCTGAATTATTGTTATGTGAAATGAAGCATTGACCTTAGGTTCCCTAAGACTGCATCTGGCCTTACTGCTTAGCAATAGGCAGTTCAGGTTTTGTTTTCAGTGCTCTAACCTACCATGTGGTAGCGCCATTCTACCCTCGTTATCAGTTTTAGTGGTTAGTACTTTAAATGGGATGGTCGGGTCTACCCAGATCAGGATCCCTCTTGCATAAGTTGAATATGTAGAGCCCACAAGTACACTCCCCCATGCTCTAGCCAGGTTATTTTGTCTCTGTGCATCAAGGTGTGTTTCCTGTAATAGTGTGATCCCCACCTTATTCCTCTTAATGTAAATGCATATTCTCCGGCGTTTCACATAACTGTATAGACGCAACTGCGAGTGCTGAAGTTCTGATTGCAGATAGGCAGGGTTTTTTATTGGATTAGGTAAACTCGTTGGGGGATTAGCCGTCAAGGTACTAATAGGATTGCTGGTGGCTGGCGGTACAGTAGGCCTGGTTATCATCTTAGTACGGTGGAGACGCGATCACAGTCTAGCATTCCTAAGGCTGAGTGGGCACGGGAGTTTAGGTGTGGGTGGGGATGCGAAAAGATGGATCCATTGGGCAGTAGTAAGGGGACAATGGGCATTGTCAACTGTTGCTAAGTTCAGGCAGGGCCGCAGTGTGTGAAGCTGATGGGAAGGTAGGAACCTAGTCGGTGCTATGGTGTGAAATAGAGGTAGGAGGGTAACCATGGTTAAAGTCACTCCTCGTAAGGCAGCCATATGTGCCAAGGGATGGGTAGCACAGGCTATGGTCCTCAAGAGGCGTCAGTGAGCGTGTGGTGCAGGAGTAGGTGGTCACAGTAGGGTATCAGAGCTTACTGAGTATGAGGCAAGAGGGGAAATGTTATAAGAACACTGCACAGTAAGGGGATCGATCCCAACAGATGGATTCTCCATGGCATGGCTAGTTATTAGCATTCCCTAAAGTGTTCTTGTCCTTAGGGAGACAAGGCAGGATTTTTGTCACTAGTGGGTGAAATGGTTCTTTTAGGTAGGATAGTCTAGCCTTCTGTGCTCTTATTTGCATTTGAGCCACTTGTGATTCTCATTGGTCAAAATGGGGACATTACTCCCTATATCTAATTCGGCTGGTAGGTTGGGAATTACGGCCACAACAAGATGTAATTCTCTTCCCAAGATGGTGATGGGGATTTGTGCTTGTGTGTGTCCCTCAACATGGCCATGGACACAGCCTACTTTTTCTTTCCCAATTCTCTTCCTTCCGGGTGCACTAACTCTGCTCTTATTGCATACCTCTTACTTGCTGTGTCCAGTTTGGCACAAATCGTTTTTTCTTTTAGGACAGCAGGGACTCTCTAGGTAATTTTGGCCCCAGCCCCAGTGTATAGGAAACTATGGATCTGTCCCTTTTCTTTTTCTTCCCTTTCGGGAGAGGTTTCACGGGGCTTTCTTCCCCCTCTGCTAGCATCTCATTTGATCAGGTATAGAGTATACTTGCATATGATGTTCAACTTGACTGGGATCTTTTAGCATTGGTGTGGTGAGGATATCAATTCTATTCAAGGGGCAATGCCTTGCCACATGACCATACTCCCCACAAGAGAAACATTCCTTCTGAGCTAAGGGAGGAGATGGGGGTAGAATAGATAGTATATCTTTGTTTTTGGACCCTTTTGCTCTGATATCGAAACTTAGTCCAGTACCTTTAGGGCTATCAGGTGTCTCTAGTCCCTATAGAAAGGTGTTGCTGCGGTGGATGATATTTCTTCCTCCTGGTCTAAAGTGCAATGCCTGGAGGCAATCTACATTCTTCCCATGCGGGATCCAACCCGTCTCCTATGGGAAATGATGGTCTAACATTCTTTTGAGAATATAACGGAGTGACTGGAGTTTCTGGAGTGTTCCAATTTTCTGTTTTCAATGGAAGAGGTATCTCCCGTGATATTGGGTTACCAGGAGGTCTTCTCTCTTGCCCTAGTAGTCTTGACTCGGTATGAACATAACTGAAGTCAGAGTTTTCTCTGCCTCTAGCTTTGAGTCATACAAAATAAATTCTTGGTGCCACCTCCCACTGTGTGGTTTTTCTGGGTTTTCTCTATCTCCTTTCCTAGAATTAAGTTGGAACAGGGGTTCCCATGGGGTTTTGTATACCAAGAGTCCTACCAACTCACTCCTCTTAATCTGTATCAGATTGTAAAACAAGTTCAAGAGGGCAATTTTTATTTCCTTCCCACTGGACAAGAGAAGCAACGCATTTAACATTCCCTTTTGTCTAGTTTCACCCAGGGGCATACGATACATAACTGAGCTGGCAGGGATTTCTACCTTAAGCTCTATGGAGATGATTATTTTGTCCCTACTGGGAATTCGGTATTCACGAGGAAAGAAAAGGTTATAAGTATTACCCTCCACATTCTTCCTAGTGGGGAAAATGCCTTGGGAGGTCAAAGGAAGAAACCAGACTCCCACTCTTTGGCCCAGACGGTGAAGGGGCTCTCATGATCTTTCTATAGGTCACAGCCACTGGTAGAAAGAGGACCTGTGCAGGTCTCTCCCCGTGTACAAGGGTAATGGAGAGGGAACCTATCTTGGTCGCTTGGGGGCATGATCCACTGGTGGAAGAGGTGATGTTAATTCACTCTTTCCCAGATGTAACAGCTGTGGGACTAGTGTTTACTCTACTCAGGTGGGATCCCGAGCTTGTGCCAACTGAGTTCAATCACACTCCTAACACCATATGTTAGGTGTCAGAAATGAAAGCCAGGTACAAAGTCTTCATGTTTTTGGTTAAAGACTTTTATTCAAATTAAATATATCAGGAAAATACCTCTCTGACCCTGTTCTAAAGAGGAGATTCACTACCTAAAAACCAAAAACTAAGGATATGTCTGCGTCAGGATGTCAGAAACTAAAACATATGTCCTTCTGTTGACAATGTTCTATCCTGACACTCACACTACAAACAAAAGAACAAAGTGAGGATGGAAATGTCTTTAACCTTGTATTGGCAAAAAGTGTTCATAAATGAAAAATGGAATGGCTCCAACGGAAATGTTCCCCAAGATGGAAAGACCCCGGATCCAGAGGGTGGTTCCCTTCCCTTGGATTCTTCAATGGGATGGCAATGTCTTTTATTCTTACAGTTCTCTTGTGTCTCTACTTGGCCCACAATACTCCTTTTAACGAAAATATTCATAACAAGGTCAATATGCACACTATTGTATTAAATTAGCTATCCAATAAGCTGGAAACATTGATGAAGGGTCGCAACTTACAAGCTAAACCGGGCACAAAGGATTCAGAGACAGCAACTCATGGCTTAAATAATGCTAAGGTCATGTCGGATAAATAGGTGGATTTTGTTGGGGCCTCTAAGTTTCCTATTGTCGGCGACTCATAACCTATTCTTATTGATAATGCTTCCCAGGCTTCGACTAGTGCAACACAATTAACTACGGCGGCTGTCGAATTAAGGACAGATAATCCTGAGACCGCTATGGAAGTGGATATTATTGACATTGGCGACTCCCAGACAAAGAATCACTTGCCTTTAAAGAAAAAAAAGGGTCCTAAAAATCAGCTGTACCGGAAGCTTCTCCTGAGAATATGGGAGAGCCGGAGACAGAGACGTGGGATACTTCTGATGCTTCCCTTCCTCAAGAGATTAATTCAGGGGAATGATTCTGCGGTTATGTTAAAAAATGTATTGAAAACTTTGGAGAGAAATTGCCAAATTACCTTTTATTAATAATGATGATATATCAAAGGAAATAAGGGTTCGGGCTGCAAATGATTGTCATGCTCCCTCCTTAACTCTGTCTAAACCTAATGGCATTGTGGAGAGGCCTTCATTGTCTTTTGCTCAAACGGTTGGGGGGGTCTCAAAGTGTGTTATTACAACTCATGAAGCTAGAGGGGTGGCTAAATCTGCAGTTTATGCCCCCTGTTTAAATCTAATTAAACCAACTTCAATTTTACGGGGGGATTTGTCAATGTTGTTCCCTATATCTGATAGATCCCAAATACTGCATGCTCAAAGAACAGGTTATATTAATGGGTCAAGGGGATAATGTGAAAAGCCTCAGTCACCTCCAATTCATCAAAACAGGTTATTGTTAGAGTATACATTGCGAGATGAATGCCCAGTAGCTTTAAATCACTCCAGTATTTTAGCTTTGTTTGCTGAAGTACCAAATCTTAGGGCCATTGTATCGAAAGATATATCCAGGGTTGAATTTATTGATGACAACAGAACTGACTTGGCCACTATGGATATTGGATCGAAGATTGTTCACTCTGCAATCTTAAAAGAAGCGATTTTACTCAGACAACTGGGCTATGATATTACAACCTTTACATCTAAAGTAGATCTTCCCACAAGGAAAAAGAGGGACGGTAATGGGGTGTTCCTCCCAAAGGATATCGTGGTTTCCGTCCATGGGGTAACTGAAACTGGCCGTGCTATATAATTGGCTTCACATGCAAATGTTGCGAATCAAAGACTCTAATGATTGGCTGTGGCTATCCAGTGTTTTAAACTCTACCGGAAAGCATAGATGGATAACACAACAGGATCTTTAGTAATGATTAACTTTAATTTCCTGGAACTTGCGAGGGAACCAGCAATTATTTGGTAACCCATATTTGTGTAAGACATTTGGTAAATAGTGAAATCATTCTTCTTCAGGAAGCATGGCTAGTGGTAGCCCCCTTTCTGAATGGGTATACTATATGTTTTCAGACTGCATAAAAAGGCGCGTGGGGTGGATCCTTGGGTGGCCTGTTAATTGCAATAGTATCTTGCTTTGCTAGTTCCCTGAATGAAGAGTACAATATTCAGTGTGGTGCCATAGACAAGGTAATCGAGGTGCCTGAGGATGGAATAATCACTAAAATAATGGTGATCAACCTCTATTGGCACACAAGAATCGGTAACTTAAAGGTCTTACTAGCCCGAATAGCTGAGTTTGTAGAAGAGTGGCAATTGAAGGTAAAAAACAGCCACATAGTGGTAGCAGGAGATTTTAACTCATCCTTCCCAGCAGTGGGTGACAATGACTCTAGTGTTTAATGATGAGCCTTTAGGTCCTGTGGAGAATGGGAAGAAAGCAGCATAGACATCAGTGGGTCTTGTGTTTGTCAGCAATGGGATTACATATGTTAAGTGGTAACACTGTCAGTGATATCCCGATGCAGTCAACTTGGAAAAGGGGGTCTCAGGAATCTGTCTTGGGCTATGTTTTTGTTGATTATGGTTTATTCCAATGATGTAATTCTTTTCAGATCATATTGTCCTCCTTGAGTGACCACAATATGTTATTGGCTCAAATCAAAGTCATTTTGCAGAAAGGTGAATCCCAGGAATTTGGGAATATAATAGTAAATATGGGGAAAAACCGAGTGAAATGGAATGTGCAGCGTATAGTCACTATTAACAACATTATGGACCAAATATGGAAGGGATCTACATATGAATCAAAGATCCAAACATTTAAGCATTATACTTTTCACCTTTTTGTGTGTGATTTATCCGACAAGTCATTCTTATCTGCACAGTCTAGTCGGATTGCGAGTACTAGGTGGATCTTTGCAGACTCGTACGACCCTTTGATATCTGAAAGAAAGAGAATGATGAGCCACGAGATAAGGCTTATTAAAAAGAATGTCCAGTGCTTGGTTGCTAGAGAGATAGAGGCTCCAAAGATGAAGCAGATGTATCAGAACTGGTTGAAAAGCCATCTCAATCTAATGTATCAAAATGATGGAATATTTATGTTGAAGAATTTAAATCAAAAGAATAATTCAAATGTTTGGCAAATAAATGTAATTGTAAACAGGCAATCTATAATGCAAGCTAATTCAGTGTCGGAAGAGATGTGGATTCAACACTTTGAGCTCACTCATAAAGAGTCGAGTTCTTTCTTCCCTCTCGTGTTGCAAAATTACACATCAGAAAGCATGCAGAACATTTGCTTCATGCAAGATGATATCATTACAATTATTTGTGCTCGACAAGTGCAGTGGGTCCCAATAACTTATAAAATCACATTTTTCAAGCTCCTGCCGTGATGTGGGCTGAGATTTTTTGTATATTCTTCTTTTTTGCCATTTAAAGTTTATTAAAGACAATGGGCCTCATTACGAGTCCGGCGGTAGCCGTGCCGGAAAAACCGACAGGCTGCCGCCGGACCGTAACACCATTCCGCCTCCGTGATTGCCACAATCACCGGGTCATTAGAACCCCGGTGACCCGGTAATTCGGGAGGCGGAATTCTGTAAATCCCCATTCCCATGGAGTACTATAGGACTCCATGGGGATGGGGACCATTGAAACACTGGTTCCGTCTATGACAGAGCCGGTGTTTCCATGTCTGACTGCAGGCGGGTGGTGTTAATCCCGCCAGGTCAGACCTGGCGGGAGTGACACCTCCTGCCTTCAAGACTCTGAATCAGCCGGTCCGGAAAGAACGGTGGTGGCGGTTTTACCGCCACCATTCTTTCCAGACCGGCAGGGTCGTAATAAGGCCCAATGATAACAATACAAATCCCCATGCAAAGGTAAGGGCCCCAAGGCCACGCACTTATATTGAGCACGATAATAATCTCTTAAAAGTCCTCTGGCACAATTCTATGGATAAGAATCTGTTAAACAATTTTTCCAGAATCCAAAACAAAAGCAGACATAAATACTGCATATCCAAAATCAGCCATAGTAAACAGAAAAACAGATGCAGAGTCCAGTGTGTTGTGCATTTCCCGGTACAGTTCATGACACTTGTTGTATAGATTATATCAAAGAGAAAGATGACATCTTGTTCGGTTTATGATGAATGTTGGGGTTAACATGATCGTTTACAAAAGTTATCAATGTGCCCCAGTCATCCAAGAATTGGGCAATTTCGCCCCTCAATGCCCCATCAATCTTAGACATGGTCGCCACATACCACGTTCTCACCCACCACTCCTTCATGTCGGGCACTATTTGGGATGTCCAATGCCTAGCTATCACTAGATGCGCTGGAACCGGAAAATACGTCATCAGTCTAGAGATTCTGGCAGTCATCTTATCATGGGTCTAGGAATCTTAATTTCTCAAGAGCAGGACTAAGGGGTCCATTTCCATTTCCAACCAAAAATGTCTCTGATTTGAGCAGTCACTGCCCGCCCGAAATCCTGGATTTGAGGACAACTCCAACACATGTGAAAAAAGGAGCCAGGAGATGTTCCACATCTGCAGCATCAGGGGGACAGTGCACATGCAATCGCCCTGGGGTAAGGTACCAATGACCTAACAGCATAAAGATGTTTTCCCTAAACTGCATGGCCTGGGACGTCTTGCTTGCCCTCGTCCAGATGTTGTACCTCGCCAAGTCGTCTATAGGCCTCCCTAAATCCTCTTCCCACTGGCAATATAATCGTGGGGGGGGGTTTAAACCTTGCTGTGTTCAATACCCTATAAAGGGACACAAGTCTAGCTGCATGAGGGTCCCCTATAAATAGGTCCTCGAAGTTGGTTGTTTCCCGCCTCCCCTAAGCTGCTATGTTCGCCCAGATACCCAGTATCAGAGCTGTAAATATCCAAATCTATCCACTTCATCAGCCCTGCAGGCCTACCTGCACTGTTCATATGTGAGCAGGTGGTTATCCCTATACATCTGGCCCAGTCTGTACAGCCCTCCCTCCTTCCACCATGTAAACCGCCCTGTGTCCATCTCTGGAGGGAACTCTGCAGTGTTCCAGAGGTCCGTCATGGCCGAGGCGAAGGTAGTGGTGGCGTATTTGTATGCTGCTTTATCCCAATACTCCAATGCAGCCACCAACGCCAAAAGTCCCTGCTTACCCCGTTTTCGTGCCCCTGGGGTGCGCCAACACCAACGATGTAAGAGGGTTCCCCAGGAGTCCTGTTCAATAGCTATCCAGTGTTTGAGAGCGTGTGTATTTGTCTGGCTTTGCAGGATGGGTGCCAGTTGGGCTGCGTACAGGTAACTTTCAATATCAAGCACCGCCAACCCTCCCGCGCCGTTGGCTACCATTAATGTGTGCCTAGCCACCCTCAGTGATTTCTAAGACCAAATGAATCTAAATGCATGCAACTGCAAGTCTTTCAGCAGCGCCTTGGGGATCCAGACTGTTTAAGCCTGGAATGCATATAGTAGACGCGGTATCAGGGTCATCTTGACTGCCGTTATTCTACCCAGCCCCCCCACCGTGCCAGGTCTTGCTTGGACTTAGCAAAAAGTGGCTCAATATTGGCAGTATACAGATCAGTGCAACACGCTGTTAAGTGTACCCCAAGTATTTCAGGGACCTCAAAGACCGCAAAAAGGGGAAGGTCGCCTTTAAATATCTCAGTGCCTCCGGTGACTCCGATATATTAGGTATTGGAGATTTTGTGAAATTATCTTTCCAGTAACAACACGAATTGGGGCAATGTAACCTATCCTGCATATAGAAAAGGAAGTTATCTGCGTATAGTGCCAGTTTATGTCGATAGCCCACTATACCCAACCCTCGGATAGCCCCCGATGATCGCACCAGACAGGCCAGTGGATCCATAGATAGGGCGAACAGGAGTTGGGACAGTGGGTACCCTTGACGAGTTCCTCTACATAAACCTACTGCGTCTGAAAGGACTCTGTTCACCTTGATCCTGGTGGATGAGAGCACAAAACTGGTGGGCACCAACTTGAGAAACCGAGGGCAGAATCCAAACCCTTCTAAAACCTTGGACAAATATGTCCAGTCAACGCAATCAAGCGCCTTCTCAGCGCCGATCAAAAGCAGCGCCATTAGGCGCTTATGTTTCTGAGCCCAAGTCGAGATGTCAGTTTTGCGCTGTATGTTATCGAATGCCTGGTATCCGGGGACGAACCCTGTCTGATCCACCATCACCAGCACAGGTAATATTTCAGCCAACCGCATCACTAAGATCTTGCAGTATATTCTGGAGTTATAATTGAGAACCGCACTCGGTCGTAAGAAGGATCGTAAGGCTGGGTCTTTCTCAGGCTTGGCAATTAGTGTTAGAGTGGATTCTCCCATTGTTGGTGTGATAGACCCTGTCTCAACAAAAGAATTAAACAGCTCTGCCATTCAAGGAGAGAGGTCCCTGGAGAATTTCTTATGAAAAACGGCAGTGAACGCATCTGACCCTGGGACTATGGAGATGGATGCTCCCAGAGCACCTCCTCAATGACCCGGTAAGCTGCGATGAATTGAGGGGATGGTTTCAAGACTTCTTCAAAACAAACACTTGGGAGGAAATAGAAGCACAAACCGCTTGGGATGCGTTTAAGGCCACCATGTGGGGGGGGGGGAGTTGATAGCTAGGAAGGTGCAGAGGGATAGACAAAAAAGCAGTTGCAGAAAGGCCTTGAAGAACAATTAAAGAGAGCGAATGGCTTGTGCAACCTCTTCTGCTGTGCTTGTTGCGTCCTGCGATTGTCTGTGGACTTTTGATATACAGGGGAGCTGGGCTTCTCGGATACATGCTTCCTGTTGCGGGCCATTGAGCGAGTCTGCTGCAAATAGCTCTGTGTAATACTGTGATAATGTACATATTGTCTCAGATTCTCCCACCCAAACCATACCCAACCTGCTGTAAAGTAACGGGAGAGTGGTCAGAGCCCAGCACAATCCCTAGGGTGACTGAGGTGACCACTAAGAGTAAAGGCTGTGTGAGGAACTCATGGTATCAAAAGAAGAGTCACAAACAAGAGATGCAAGTTCACCAGCTTTATTTATAACTCTGCAGGGGGTTGGAGACTTCCTAACTGGCCCTAAATCTAAAGTGGAAGTAAACTCAACCATAAAGCAAAAGTAAAACGGTCCTAGTCAGTACAGTCAAATCGAAAGCTTCTAAACCTAATACCTGCCCTAATTCTAATACAAAAGGTGCAAGAGAAATGTACACATCATGAAAAGGATGGTGTTCTCAACAAAAGGATCAGGTTGGCAAGAGGGTTCAAGTAATGATGAATCACTTCCCCACGATTTCACCCTGGGACAGTGGGATCCGAGGGCATAGGGACTCAGGCAGCGCAGTTTACCCCAGTGAGGCACACTCTGGCTTACTGGGGCAAGTCAACAGAAGGTTCAGGCTTCTTTCATAATCAAGTGTTAGTTTGGACTTTCCAAAAACAAAGGTTGCAAATGTTTTCCACAAATAGACTTCTTCATCTTGAAACAAAAACCTCAATTTTCAAAATGTTTCATTAAGGTCTCATACCAAGGGCTGTAACGAAGAAGAATAGACACAGAGTAATGAAGATTACTGGTAAGTTATCCTGCCACTGCTTCCTTGTCCTACTTCCTCATCACAGTCCTTATTCTATGTGAACTATATAAGTACTATTATTACTGTCTGATTGGAAGAAGTAAACTTGTATTTTTTTTAATGCGTATGAATAACTAGGGTGCAAAGGAATAATTATTACAAAAACACTTCCGTTTTCCAGAAAAAATGTTTTACTCACTTATAAAATACTGCCATTGGGAATCGGAGTTGCATTTTTATTCCCTAAAAAATGATTTGACTCTGAACTTTAAAAAAAAAGGAAATAAAATACTCCTGGTTCAAAATCTTATCTGGGGCACTGCTCCTAGTTGAGTAGACTGGTAGGACTGGAGCGGAGTCACTCGCATGTCGGCTGAGATTGTGTGTCCCATTTTGGCCCGGGGATGTTGTGTGGATCTATCTGATTATTTGTGTGTGTGTCTTACCCCATTTTACACCATATATATATATGTGGGGGGGAGGTGCTACATTTTTATTGACTTAACCCACCCCTATATATATAGCATATCTGTGATATAACTGCATTTAGAAAGTCCCCCCAATAGCTTATCTGTGGTATATTTGCATTTAGAAAGTGCATTTAGAAAATGTTCCCTGTAGCGTAGTTGACGTTAGAAGTGCGCCTATCAGCGTGCCTTGGTTGAATTTAGAAGTGTGCCTAATGACCTGCCCTGGTTGAAGGTGGAAGTAATATCCTCTCTGTGCAAAACTGAATCTGGCTGCCTATTATGCTCTGTGTGCAAAGTTGAATTTAGAGGTGTGCCCAATGTCCTCCCTGTGCAAAATTGAATTTAGAAGTGTGCCTAATATCCTCTCTATGCATAGCTGAACTTAGAAGAGCGCCTAATATCTTCTCTGTCCAAACTTGAATTCAGAAGTGTGCCTAATATCCTCTCTGTGCAAACTCGAATTCCGAAGTGTCATAATCGCATTTAGAAAGTCTGACCTATATCATATCTACAGCATAATTGCTTTGTTTGTTTGTTTTTATTATTTGTAAAGCGCACCTAACCCGTGGGTAGCTGTTACGCTCAACTGGTATCCACAGGGAGGCCACCCAGCCGGGTTACTCGCTGGTATGCTTCTCAGCTTTGCCCTGATGTGGTCTGCGGGGAAGGTTCTGCCTGAAAATACAGGAGAACTGTGTTCAAGACTGACCGACTGGGGTAAGTATCCTCCCTCCACCCCCGTATGATTTCAGTCCCTCTGGCGCCCTCTCCTCACCTTGTGGTAGAATTAGGCGTGCTCTCCGTCCTGCCTTCTTTGCAGGGGCGCCTTGTCTTTCATGGGCGAGTGCGGTCCAGTTACTTCACTGACGCCGACCCGTTTGATATTGTTCAGGTAGGTCTTATTGCTGTTCTTTAGTTTTGTTGCTATCCTGCATGCCTTTCTTTGTTTAAAATGTCTCATTTTTCTCCCTTAGGTATGCGGAGCTTCAGCGCGGCGAACTGGCTTGATTGAGCCCCACTGGTAAATTATGGCGCATTAAGAGCGCTATGATGCGGTAAGTAAGCGCTATGCGCAGCGCTGCGAAGTCTTGCCTTAGCTAACCTGTGTTTTCCTTCCTTGTAGGTCGCGGTGTTCTTCAGAGTGAGTGGAATGTCCGGAGTGGTTACCAGCCAGGTAAGCCTTTTGAGCAGTTCGTAATTTGTAAATGTCTCTACTGCTTTCTTTAATGTTGCCTCTATCCTCCTCTTTCAGGTCGTTCTTTCCGGGAGGCATGCAGATTCGAGGAAGCTGTTCTCAGTAGCTGCAAGTGTTTAAAGATGAAGACTGCAGGTAAGTGTCATGATGCCTACCCCCGGGCATCAGGACCAAGGCCCTCAGCTCCGGGAGCAGGCATCCAGACATTTGTTTAAACCTCAGCAGCCCCGGCTAGGGGCTGTCTGGGTTCAGTCCTGGCGCCTTAGGCGCCAGGCTCATCATAGAAATCAGTCCTGGCGCCATAGGCGCCAGGCTCATAGACTTTACTTACCTGATGCAGACCATGCTGCAAAAGAGCCCAAGCCTACATGAGGCCTGGATGGGACTATTTTGTTACAGGGACTATTTTTTAGTCGGGCGTGGCTCTAGGGAACTTCTTACCTGGAACTACTTTGGAGGCTGTTTAAACCACACCCGAACAGCAGCACATGCTTCGCGTTATTCTGCATCCAGCAGCGTGACGCTCACCGTGCCTGCAGCGAGCATCCAGTCTTCTGCCACACCGCGTGGCTGCAGCCAGCATCCAGTCTTCTGCCATGCCCGCCTCGAATCCGGAGCTCCTAAAATAAAGAAGAAGAAAAGGACAAGGTTAGAAAACGAACTTATTTCAAATTCCTCACCTAATTCCGGAACCATTTCATCTCCGGACCTGGAAAGTACATCAGTCCTGCACGCATCGCTTCGCCGGCTCCAGCACGGCACCATACTCACCAGTTCTCACAGCATCTTTCGATCCGGCACTGTCTCCATCATTTCTTCGCCGTAATCCGGCACCTAGGGGACACAAGAAAAAACAAGGTGAGCCAAGGGAATCAACAAATACAACCTCTTACCACCATAGACTTACCTGATTTACCACCGGCGGTATTATTCCATAACTCTCCACATTTTCATATGCCGCATCTGTAAAGAGGGAGAAAAACAACACGTTAACGCATGCAATAGTTACCGGACAGCGTTGGGTAACACAGACTCTTACTTGAACGCCAGCAGCAGCTACGAGACCTTCTTCTCACGAACTCAGTTGCAACTTAAGGAAGGAAGGGGACAAGAGTGAACATCGGGCACATGGAACTCTTCGAACTTGATACTTACCAATCCCGCCAGGGACTTCAGTGTCAATACTTACCGGAACTCTCCCAACGCCTTCAAACCAGTGAAGTAACTGGTATCTACGCACCCCTGCAAGACACGCAGGATGGAGAGCTCATCTTTTACGAACATAAGGTGAGGTTACTAAGGGGATATCGGAAGTGATTAGTGGGGGAGAGCGAGAACAGTTGGGAGGCCATCACTAAAACCCACAGGTGGTTAATCCCTGTCTACACTTGCAGGAAAATACTTCTTCGGGTCCAGCAGACAAGACTAGGCGGGCCAGTCCAGACAGTCATCTCTGCACTACGTATCACGTTGAAGGAGACTGCAGCTGTCCAGGTCCGATCGACACCCCTGTGGGGTCCAGGTGAGCATAACAGAACGCGAAGACTCTCTACAAATACCCACCCGGGTGTTATGGAAACCTCGGAAACCGACCAACTGACCCAATTATTGGGGGAACTTAGGGCGGAAGTACATGCCGCTCGCCAAGAGACTAATGTCCTCAGGAGAGAACTGATTGTCTCAAAGGAGCGCACGGATGATCTGGCTAGGCAACTACTGCAAAACCAAGCTGGGCAAACGCCCCTACCTGGATATGGGGGAAACCCAACCCCCGTTTCATCAAGCAATCCTGTGCAAGTGGTTTTACCAGGAAATATTCCGTTAGCTCCACCCGAACGCTTTGCTGGGGACCCCAAAAGGTTAGCCGTGTTTATGAACCAATGCCGCTTGCACTTTTTATGCAGACCGGGAGCCTTTCCAAATGACCAAGCCAAAGTAGCCTTTCTATTGTCATATCTTAGTGGCAGCGCAGCGGATTGGTCCATTCCATTAGTCAACCAGGATGATCCTCTTCTCCGGGATTTTCAGGGTTTTCAAAGGAGCATGGAAAAACTATTCGCCACACACTCACAGGGTCAAGCCCTGGACAACAAACTTTTATCCTTACGACAAGGTAACCAGGATCTGCTAACCTATATTGCAACCTTCAATAGGTTGGTGGTGGAAACCGGGTGGTCGGAGGAAAAATGAATTACATTGTTTCATCGTGGACTTCGGGGAGAACTCAAAGATGTCTTGGCTCAAGTTGTGAACCCACCTCAGGATTGCACAGAATTTATAGACTTAGTGGTCCAGCTAGACCACCGACTTCAGAACCGAAAGACTGATCGAGCTAAGTTCGAGAACCGGGTATTGGTTAAACCCAATGTTGCCCCCAAAGGAACAGATGCATCTGAACCTATGCAGATCGGGGGGGGGGGGTTAAAGGACCCTTAACTCAAAAGGAAAGAGAAAGAAGACGACAGATGCAGTTGTGTCTGTACTGTGGAACCTCAGGACATTTTCTAATGGACTGCCCTACAAAACCACCCAAGAAGGTGGTAGGAGTTGCTGATAAAAGCCACATAGAACCTGATTCGGGAAACGACCACGCCCGACAAGCGTAGAGGTCCGCTTGCCGAAGACACTCAGACCTCGCATCTGATCATCCCAATGGTCCTACTTGATCCCAGGCAGCCATCACGTATGCACGCAGTAAGGGCATACATAGATAGCGGGGCCGTAGGAAACTATATGGACCACGAATTGGTGTCAAGGATGAATCTACCTCTTTGCAAAAAGACCACTTCGGATGTCATCACCACAGTTGATGGAACTGAGATTGCCTCGGGGCCTGTAACTCATTCCACTACAGAGATGACACTGTTGAGTCAAGATGGGCATCGAGAGACTATTGTGTTTGATCTAATCGAAGCCCCACAGTTCCAGATAATACTGGGGATGCCATGGTTGGAAACACATAATCCTTGTATAGATTGGCGAGAGATGAGAATAACCTTCCCGGATTGTGCACGCACCTGTTACCCGGAGAAAACTTTGAACAAAGGCCTGGCTACAGTCGTTAACCCAATCGTGCAGTTACCTCAGGAATACCAAGAATTTCAGGATGTTTTTCAAAAAGAACAGGCCAATACATTACCTCCTCACAGATCATACGATTGTCAAATCGACCTCCTACCCGGTGCACAACCCCCATGCAGTAGAATCTACGCCCTCAAGGAACCTGAAAATCGCCACCTATGGCAATACTTGGACCAATACCTTGCTAATGGCTTTATTCGTCCTTCCAAGTTTCCTGCATCCTCAGCTTTATTCTTCGTGCCAAAAAAGGAAGGTGACCTTAGAACGTGCATAGATTACCGCGCATTAAATCAGATCACGGTAAAAAACCGATACCCATTGCCTCTGATCCCCGAATTACTAGACCAAGTAAAGGATGCTTGTATCTACACTAAGTTAGATCTCCGAGGGGCATATCATCTTCTATGTGTCAAGAAAGGCGACGAATGGAAGACTGCCTTTCGCACCAAGTATGGATTATTCGAATATCAGGTGATGCCCTTCGGGTTGTGCAATGCACCAGCAGCCTTCCAGTATTTTTTGAACAATGTCCTTCGTGAACTCATTGACATCTGTGTCGTCGTATACATAGATGATATTCTAGTGTACCCCTCCTCAGAATCAGACTATGTTAAGCATGTGCGTGCAGTCCTTGAGAAACTACGCCAGCACAAGTTATATGCAAAAATGGAAAAATGTGTTTTTCATGCTACAGAAGTTGAATTTCTTGGATTTATCCTGACTGCAAAAGGAGTCCGAATGGACTCTCGAAAGGTGGACGCAATTCTCAAGTGGCCATCACCCAGTTCAGTCAAAGGGGTACAAAGCATGCTCGGATTTGCTAATTTCTACCGCAGATTCATTCCGGACTTCTCCCATGTTGTACACCCCATCACAGCACTTTTGCGAAAAAAACAAACGCTTCTTGTGGACTGAAAAGGCCTTCCAAGAGCTGAAAGCGAAATTCACATCAGCACCTGTCTTAAAGCATCCATGCCCTGAGCTTCCATGCATAGTAGAAACTGATGCATCCAGTTTAGCAATGGGAGCTGTCCTGTCCCAGAAGGATCCTGAAACCGGTCAACTTCACCCAGTAGCGTTTTGGTCCAGAAAGTTCTCAGTACCGGAGTTAAACTATGCGGTTACCGATAAAGAGCTATTAGCCATCAAATCCACCTTTAAGGCTTGGCGGCACTATCTTCTTGGTGCCAGGCATACTCTTACCGTAATCACCGATCACCGGAACCTGCAGTATTTAAAAACAGCCAAAGCCCAATCATCGCGACAACTTTGATGGGCATTGTTCTTTGCCGAATTTGATTTCGTGATCACTTATCGACCAGGCTGCAAAAATGGCAAAGCAGATGCTTTATCCTGAATAAGGATGGGAGAAGCATATGCAAATCCGGAACCGGTGCCAATAATTCCCGAGCAAAGAATTCTTGGCATAACTACTCTACAGACACTAGAAGATATTCATTCAAAAATCCAACAACTCTTCGATCCAGCAACCCTGCAGGACTGGGTAAAGAAAGGCCCGGACTACTCAGTCGTCAATGACCTACCTTACTATCAAGGACGACTATTTCTACCACACAAGGAAATACAAGAACTAGTCATCTCCAATTACCATGACACCCTGATGGAAGGGCACCCATGTATCGCAAAAACTGAAGCGAAAATTAAGAGACAGTTCTGGTGGCCCACTTGGCGAAAAGATGTAAAGTCATTTGTGATGTCTTGTGGCATTGCGCCCAAAACAAAAGCTAGAAGAAAAAACCTGCTGGCCTTTTACAACCTTTGGATATTCCACCTACACCATGGCACATTTAGACTTTATTACAGATCTACCTCCATGTAATGGATTTAACACCATCCTAGTTATTGTGGATCTTTTTTCCAAGATGGCCCACTTTATTCCTTTAAAGGGGTTACCTTCTGCTTCGATTCTAGCCAAGGAGTTCCTCGAAAACATTGCTCCATTACACGGATTCCCTTCCGTATTGGTTTCTGACCGAGGTAGTCAATTTATCTCGCATTTTTGGAAGAAATGTTGTCAACTGGCACAAATCGACGTGAGGCTATCAACAAGTCACCATCCCCAGACCGATGGTCAGGCGGAAAGGACCAACCAGACCCTTGAACAGTACCTACGCTGCATGCTACACCAGACCGAAAGCAATTGGAAAGATATTTTATGGATTTCCGAGTACGCATACAATAACTCTGTACATTCAGGAACCGGACAAAGCCCTTTTTATACCACATATGGACATCATCCTCGAACCTCAGAACTCGATTCGCCTCAGCACTTAGAAATGCCCGCAGTTAGTCATTTGCACTCTACTATTACACAAGCCTTTAAGGAAGCCACAGAACATTTGAAACAAGCAAAAGAGAAATACAAGAAAAATGCTGATCAACATAGAAGTGAAACTCCACAATACCAGGTTGGGGATCAAGTTTGGCTGGCTACAAAACATATACCTCTGAAGGGAACTCAGACTTTTAATCCTAGATATTTGGGATCTTACACCATTAAGGCCATTATCAACCCGGTGGCCGTCAAATTGGAATTACCCTCTAATATGCGAATTCATCCTGTCTTTCATGTTTCACTTCTAAAACCAGTTCAACCAGGGACAAGATTAACCAAACCACCTGAACCCATCTTGATAGATGGAGAACCTGAATTCGAGGTAAAAAATATCCTGGACTCCAAGATGATTAAATCCAAACTTTTTTATTTGATCGATTGGAAGGGCTACGGACCACAAGAAAGATCATGGGAGCCTAGCGACCACGTTCATGCACCTCGGTTGGTGAAAAGATTCCATCGGAATTTCCCAGACAAACCGGGGCCAGGGGGAAGAACAACTTTAGGAGGGGCCTTGGGGGGGGAGTGCTGTCATGATGCCTACCCCCGGGCATCAGGACCAAGGCCCTCAGCTCCGGGAGCAGGCATCCAGACATTTGTTTAAACCTCAGCAGCCCCGGCTAGGGGCTGTCTGGGTTCAGTCCTGGCGCCTTAGGCGCCAGGCTCATAGACTTTACTTACCTGATGCAGACCATGCTGCAAAAGAGCCAAAGCCTACATGAGGCCTGGATGGGACTATTTTGTTACAGGGACCATTTTCTACTCGGGCGTGGCTCTAGGGAACTTCTTATCTGGAACTACTTTGGAGGCTATTTAAACCACACCCGAACAGCAGCACATGCTTCGCGTTATTCGGCATCCAGCAGCGTGACGCTCACCGTGCCTGCAGCCAGCATCCAGTCTTCTGCCACGCCCGCCTCGAATCCGGAGCTCCTAGAATAAAGAAGAAGAAAAGGACAAGGTTAGAAAACGAATTTATTTCAAATTCCTCACCTAATTCCGCAACCATTTCATCTCCGGACCTGGAAAGTACATCAGTCCTGCACGTGTCACTTCGCCAGCACAGCGCCATACTCACCAGTTCTCACAGCATCTTTCGATCCGGCACTGTCTCCATCATTTCTTCGCCGTAATCCGGCACCCAGGGGACACAAGAAAAAACAAGGTGAGCCAAGGGAATCAACAAATACAACCTCTTACCACCATAGACTTACCTGATTTACCACCGGCGGTATTATTCCATAACTCTCACCCGAACAGCAGCACATGCTTCACGTTATTCTGCATCCAGCAGCGTGACGCTCACCGTGCCTGCAGCCAGCATCCAGTCTTCTGCCACACCCGCGTGGCTGCAGCCGGCATCCAGTCTTCTGCCACGCCCGCCTCGAATCCGGAGCTCCTAGAATAAAGAAGAAGAAAAGGACAAGGTTAGAAAACGAACTTATTTCAAATTCCTCACCTAATTCCGGAACCATTTCATCTCCGGACCTGGAAAGTACATCAGTCCTGCACGCATCGCTTCGCCGGCTCCAGCACGGCACCATACTCACCAGTTCTCACAGCATTTTTCGATCCGGCACTGTCTCCATCATTTCTTCGCCGTAATCCGGCACCTAGGGGACACAAGAAAAAACAAGGTGAGCCAAGGGAATCAACAAATACAACCTCTTACCACCATAGACTTACCTGATTTACCACCGGCGGTATTATTCCATAACTCTCCACATTTTCATATGCCGCATCTGTAAAGAGGGAGAAAAACAACACGTTAACGCATGCAATAGTTACCGGACAGCGTTGGGTAACACAGACTCTTACCTGAACGCCAGCAGCAGCTACGAGACCTTCTTCTCACGAACTCAGTTGCAACTTAAGGAAGGAAGGGGACAATAGTGAACATTGAGCACATTGAACTCTTTGAACTTGATACTTACCAATCCTGCCAGGGACTTCAGAGTCCATACTTACCGGAACTCTCCCAACACCTTCAAACCAGTGAAGTAACTGGTATCTACGGGCCCCTGCAAGACACGCAGGATGGAGAGCTCATCTTTTACGAACATAAGGTGAGGTTACTAAGGGGATATCGGAAGTGATTAGTGGGGGAGAGCGAGAACAGTTGGGAGGCCATCACTAAAACCCACAGGTGGTTAATCCCTGTCTCCACTTGCAGGAAAATACTTCTTCGGGTCCAGCAGACAAGACTAGGCGGGCCAGTCCAGAGAGTCATCTCTGCACTACGCATCACGTTGAAGGAGACCGCAGCTGTCCGGGTCCAATCGACACCCCTGTGGGGTCCAAGTGAGTGTTACAGTAAGATGCTGCTGCTAATGATGTTCCTTTTGTCTCCTTGCAGGTTCTGCTTCTCCGAGGTTCGAAGGAATAGCTGGACACGGTGAACGTCACGTTGCAAGCTGCAAAGTAACGCAAAGCGTGTTGCCTTGCTCGGGTGTGGTTTAAATAGCCCCAACAAAATAGTCCAGGTAAAGTAGTCCCTAGGCTGCCACACCCAAAACACAAGACCGCATTGCTTGGTTCTTAGGAACCAAGCTGTGTGGATGCCTCCATGTTTGCTGACAATACAATAAAGTAGTTCCCAAGCACATTGTTTTTCATGGTGTATGAGCTTGGCGCCATAGGCGCCAGGACTGGCCCCATGAGGGCTTTTGAAGAGGATGCCAGGCTCTAGAGGCCCGAGTACTGACTCCACCTGGCCAATGGGTTTGCCAGAGGGGGTTTTGGGCGAGGGTCATGACAGTAGCAGGGCGCAAAGCAACAAGAGGAGTGTAAAACTTAAGTTACAGAGCACGCAGTAGATGAATCCAACTAGGTTACAGTGTTGGGAGCATCAAAACATTAGGACCGATACAACAAAGTATAAATTAGAGGTGAATATACATAGTTTGCAAATCATAGATATATCTAAGCATAGAGGTGAGAGGATATACAATTTATACACAATGTACAGTCGGCGCGGCAGTGGAAGAGATTAGATGTCATGCTCCTTGAGCCAGCGGATGGTATTAGATCTGAATTGTGTGTAGGGAAGGTCTTCCCTGAGAGATGGTGGTAAGGAAGTCCAAAATTGTGCTGCTTTGACAGGAAAGCTATTCCCTCCAGACATAGTACGTTTGAATCTTGGGACAAGAAGGAGGTTTGAATTGGCCTTTTTAGAGGGGCGGCAAGAAGTCGGCCTGGTGAATCTCGTTATCAGATATTGGGGGGCCGCTTCATGTAGGCATTTATGAGTCAGAGAGACCGATTTAAGGAAAATGTTATCTTTTGTAGAGAGCCAATTGTACGATCTTCTAGTCTCTGAGATATGTGCTTTCTTCAGGAGTCTTAGGGCTGGTCTTAAGGCATTGTTTTGTAGGGTTTGAATTTTATTTGTAATGTATTTGTTACTGCCTACATAGAGCGCGTTGCAATAATCCAACTTGGATAGGATCAATGCTCTAGCCAGAGTGATGCAGTTATTTGGTGAGAGGAACGGTTTGGCTGCCCTAATAAGTTTACATGTATAAGATGTGGCGGTGGCCATGGCATTGACTTGTTTTTTGAAGGTGAGCGTTGAGTCTAAATAGAATCCTAAGGTTTTAACTTCCTTAGCTACGGTGATGATATTATTGTCAATGATAAAAGAAGAGTAGTTTTGGCCTACTTTATTCAGGTTGGGTGTGGTGCCTAGGATGAGGAGATCTGTTTTGCCATCATTCAGGCATAGACTGTGAGAGGCCACCCATGCCTGGATGATGAGGTACACTCGATTTACGAAGGCCAAATCCTTGTCATAATCCCCCGTCAGCGGGATGAGTATCTGGGTATCATCAGCATAGTTAGTGTAGGTGATACCCAGGCCATCTAGATCGTCGAAAAGGGGCTTTGTAAAAATGTTGTACAGGGTGGGGGAGACACAAGAACCTTGTGGCACACCACAAGTAATGGGCATAGGGTCAGCGGCTGCATTCAATCCATTCATTGCCTCTTGGGAGAAATGAGCTGCCGACTGTAAGTGTGTGCAGAGGATCTCATGGTTGACCAGATCAAATGCAGCTGAGAGATCGAGAAGTAGCAGAAGTGCTGTCTTGCCCTCATCTCTCAGCTCATCTATCTGTGCCTTAAGATCTATAAGAGCAGTCTCAGTCCCGTGCTGCGGTCTGAAGCCTGACTGTCGGACTCCAAGGAGGTGGTTGAGTTCAAGGTAGTGTTGCATTTGTTGGTATGGTATTTTATCAAGGATATTGATAAGAAACGGCACTGTAGTGATGGGACGGTAGTTGGTGGAGATGGCAGGATCTAGATTCGGTTTTTTAAGGCATGGGAGGACCCAAGATTGTTTCAGATTGTTGAGTATGGTGCCAGCTGTGAAGGATGCATTTATTAATTTAGTGATAAAAGGTGAGAGTTCTCAAGCTGCATCTTTTATCAGTTGTGCAGGGCATAGGTCCCCATGGCAGTTCGAAGGTTTGAGTGCAAGAATAACTTTTTTTACCTCTTTAGTAGAAACTTTACTGAAGTTGAAGAGGGGGGTAGGCACAGGGGGTGGCGTCCGGGTGGGTTGTGGTGGAATAGAGCTAGTGTTACTCAATTTGGAGATGGAGAGAAGAGATTCTTTTTTGTTGCTGATCTTAGTTTGCAGAGAAGTAATTTTATTGGCAAGAGCATTTTGAATATCGTTGCACCAGTTTTTGTCCTTGATGCACGAGTGAGGCGGCTGGATGGGAGTTTCTACTTCTTTCAGAATTGCGAAGAGCTCTTTAGTGTTAGATTTTGCTTGAGAGATTCAAAGGTTATATGACGTTTGTTTTGCAAGAATGATTTATTTTTTGTACTGGGACGCTAAATTACTTAGGTTTATCTTATTAATTTCTGATGGATCTGATCTCCAGATTTTTTCATAGCGTCGTTTCTCCTGTCTGATAGCCTCAAGGTGAGGGGAGAACCAAGTGTTCACATGTTTGCGAGGTTTGCTCTTTCTCAGTGTGAGAGGTGCTATGGCGTCAAGGGAAGATAGCATTACTTTATTATACAGATCTTCCATGGTAGAGGGATCTGTGCGGTCGGGAATAGCGTTAATAGTAGGTAAAATCAGATGGATAATGTTTTCAGGAGTGATGTTTCTATTATTTCTAGTTGGAACAGCTGGAGCTATGCTGTTAGGTTATAGCGGTGGTGTGGGCTCTAGTGAGAATGTGATCAGGTGATGACCAGACCACGGCTGTGGAATTGTAGAAGAGACTTTAAGTGGGCAATTATGCACAGCTAGCCAATCCAGGGTTCTACCTTTAGTATGGGTAGGAGCTGTGATTTTCTGAGTGAAACCTAGTTCCTCTAGGGTGTTATTGATTATAGTGGCATTAGTGTCTAACGGGTCACTAAGACCCAGGTTGAAATCTCCTAGTATGATACTTTGGGAGGAGTTCTTGACATTATGCGACATAATATTTGTTAGGTCATCTTCAAAAGATCCTACTGGACCAGGATGTCTGTATATTAGGTGAATGGATACAGACTGCGTATTGGATAGAGTTAACTTAGCCGTTAGGGGTTCACAAGAACCTATGTTGTGTGGTGGTGAGAGATTCACTGATAGGTTGGTTTTAGCTATAATAGCAAGGCCACCACCTCAAGAAGTGGTACGGTTGAGTTTTAGGAGGGTGAAGTCGTCTGGCACGGCTAGCATAATTGCTGGGCCAGCTGCTAGGTGGAGCCAAGATTCGGTAACAGCTAAAAAGTCTAAGTTTTCATTGTGTAGTAAGTCAGCTATGTCGGTGGCATGGGCTACCATAGAGCGTGCATTTATAAGAGCAGCCCTCGTCCCAGACTGAACTGGTTTCAGGATTGCTAGTTGTGTTTTAGGATTACATTTCGGGGGAAGGATAGGTTCTCAAAAGAGTCTGCTGTTAAGTTGGAGTGGGTGCCGGTGATGGCCTGAATTACACAGGCTGAGAGTGGCATTACTGTGCGCTAGTTTGGTTAAGGGGTCATAGAGCCTAGGTAGTCTAGCACGTAATTTAAGGTTCCTCTGTGAAACAGTGCAAGGTATAGCAATCATGGCAACCTGTTTGAGGACATTCTGCGCTGAGGCAGGTAGGGGTGAATTAAGGAGCATGGCGTGGTCCTGTAGGCTGGTAATGTATAGGACAGTTCTTAGTAGGACAGTGTAAAGCATTGGGAAATACATTGTATACAGAGAACTGGTTAGGAATCAAGCAAGGTATGGAAGATGTCTATTTGCATGCGTAATAACATAGGTGTAACACAAAGGCAAGCGTAGAAGCCAAATGCTATTCAATGGAGGCTGGGCAAGTATCGCACAAGGTGTAAAAGCAGTCTAGGGCTAGTAGCGTTTATGGCAATTAAAATTTAGGATATCTGACACATTTAGGGCACATTGACGCCTGGTGCACTGCAGCAACAGCTGATCAGGAAGGTTATATGCAGAGTACACTAACATGCAAGTGAGGTAAGATAAAAGGGAATGCTTCAAGGTGTATAAAGGAGACCAGATGCAATACAAGTAATAAATGTAGGTATATAGATCACTGCTATGTCTAAGCTTGAATACTAGAGGCGCATTGAGTGGACATACACAGATAACATTTGCAAGATCATGGCTGGGAGCTCTGGCATGCTCGCAGGTCATATAGTATATTTAACATACTAACGTCAGGGGCAGGCATACTGTTAGCAAAAAGATCACGCGGCGAACCAGCTAAGCATAGCGTTGTGGGCAATGAGACAATTCAGGACGTTGTGACAGTGCACATATATGTGGCGAGCCCTCGCAGGGGGCCCTTGAAAGTGCATTTAGAAAATGCTCCCTGTAGCATAGTTGAATTAAAAGTGTGCCTAATAGCGTGCCCTGGTAGAACATAGAAGTGTGCATAATAGCGTGCCCTGGTTGAATATAGAAATGAGCCCAATAGCATCCCCTGGTTGAATATAGAAATGAGCCCAATAGCATCCCCTGGTTGACTTTAGACGTTTTCCTATTAGCGTGCCTTGGTTGAATTTAGAAGTGTTAATGTAAACCACCATATCACATCTCCACACTTACTCTCTTCTTTACACCACCACTCAATTAGAACACAGCGATACTATCACACCATTCGGTATAACTGTTCTCATACTAACATCCGCCTCATACTCCCCATCACTCTAACTAAACACTGCTGGTTACACATCCTCCAGCTTAGGCGTTCTCCTCAGGCCTAACGCAGCCAGAATCGGTCTGGATAAAACCTGCCAGAACTAACACATACTCCTGATCTCTCAACCACCACACCTACATCACACGAATGCCATACCGGCTGCCCACATATCCGGTGCTCACACGCACCTTTGACTCTCTCTACTGACTTGAACTTCGGCTCCCGAGGGCGTTCAACCTACCAGCGCCTTCAGACCATACCAATGGTACATAAGGCGCTATATAAATGCAAAATAACATAACATAACATACCCTTCCCCATGCTTTCCTGGTCGAAGACTTTCGATATGTTATAGGTGTGGCTTCTGACTATGCCTGACCACTTCAACAATCGGTACCTTCACTTTCTCCCAATGCTTTCTGGTACTTGTAGTTGCACAATTATGGGCTTCTCTCAGTTGGGCTTGAGCCACTCATAATATTACTGGTTTTCCTCAATCGGGTTCAGACCTCTTATCTTTGACGTCAGCCTCCCTCAGTTGGGCTCAGGCCTTCAATAACTTTTCTACAATTCACATAAGCCTCCCTCAGTCGGGCTAAGGCTTGAAATGCTTTTCTCCTGCTCACAGAAGCTCCCCTTGATCGAGTGCAAGCTTCAATCCCCGTTATTTTCTATTTCCAACAATCCCTTTTGCCTCAGGACTTTGAATTGTCACTGATGTTACTAGAGAGACTTTTGACTGTTCTGTGTCCAATAGTAGGACCACTCTGTGTACATTGTATCACACTGTCTCTTTAAAGTGTTGATCTTTCTTTACTCGCGGTTGCCAAATTACACACAACCTTATCTTGATACAATTACTTTCAAACTAAAACAACCGGGTCTTTGTTCTTCTCTTTTGTTACCTCGCCGGCTGTGTTTTAATATTGTTTGCATGTCCGAGTTCAAGGTTCCTTTACTTGTAGCTTTATCGAACCTCTCTAATTCAATCATTCACCGGGAGAGAAGCAGGCTTCTCATCAAGGTTCCCCAGAAGGACGAATTCCAGCTCAGGTTATCAGCTGCTTGCTGCAAGTGCAGTTCTTTTGCCTGGCTTTCTTGAGACTTTCCACAGCTCGTGAAGTCCTTGCTTTCTGCTCTCCAATCTCGTATTCACAGCAGCTCCTGAAGTCCAGTCCCTTGTTGCTTCTAGCCTCGCTCAGAGTGTACCTGTGTGCTCCGCCTTTTATCCCGTGTGGGGAAGTTAACAGGTTTCAGGTGGGGATGATTGGAAAGGGAAGCCTGGCCTTGCCTGGTCTCATTACTGGGACAGAGCCATTGAAAAGAGTCAGAGGTAATCTTCATGACTCTGTTCCTGATCTTCCTCGGATCAGTAGTACTGATAGAGAAAGAAGGATGAGGATCATGGGTGTTGTAGTGTCCTATAAAGTAGGTTAGAATAGGAGTAGAGAAGGTGTCGGGAAAAGAGGGATACCATGTCTCGCTAGTGATTGTTCCACCCCCACCCCCACCCCCGAGGACCCCTTACCCAGGTGATCCTTCCTCGGTTGTCCACCCCTGGGTCAGGATCCAAAAGCCATGGCCCTCCCCTGGCCACCTGAGCAATGGATCCCCGGGGTTTAGGTAGTGAAACACTCCCTAGTTTTTCACAGCTGAGAAACCAGGAAAAATGTGATTTTGGAATAGGTGCAGTGAACATGTGAGAAGTGCGAGATGTCACAGTGTTGGGGCTGGAGGTGTCGCTAAACATCAACCAAATGCATGTCAACTATGGCCTGCTTTAAGGAAGATTGCTTTGGAGGCATCAGACAGGGCCTCCAAACCAGAACTATGATTCCTCTCATCTAATACCACATTGAAATCGGCGCCCACCACCAGCGAGACCGCAGTCTTGACCAATCCCGCTGTAGGAGATGGATCTCTTGTAGCAGGGCGATATCTGCCTTAAGGTCCAGCAATTTAGAAAGAACGTGCTTCCGTTTCCTTGGAGAGTTTAGCCCCTGAACATTCAGGGATACAATTTTTACATCACCCTTCACAGTGCTTTGACCCGCCTCCCGACACCCCACCAGGCTTCAATCCTCTCACCAAGCTCCCTAATAGCCCTGTCACACCTCCCCCAATCCAACCTAATTCAGACTCTTGCTTACACAAGGCCATCTCCCAACAGGTGAATCCTGTACCGTATAGCACCTCACACACCAATTATGGATAGAGAAAATTCAGAAGAAAAAAAAAATCAGAATGAAAATGAGAACCACCTCCACCCCGTTTGGGGTAAGCATCAGACCAGACCGCCTGAATGAGGGCATGTACTCCTGATGGACCTAAAATCATATATAATTGCGAACCTTACGACATAATGCAGCCTCAACATCAGCTGTGGTAGCCATCTATGCATAATACAGAACATTGAACCTTAAACCACTCTCATATATTTGGTAACCCTACGGGACTGATTGCGGCTCAGACACCCGATTATCTTCTCAGTCGGAGTGTCAGAATCCTTTCTCCTTTCCATTCTGTCCATCGAAGGCCTTCTCCGATCTGTAAGGAACTCATGGTGGCAACAGTAAAGACAGACAGAATCAAGTGATCACAGTTCAAGGGTGTGTAATAAACTGTATAGGTAGGTTGGAAAAATGCCTAATCTAAACCTAAATCTAAGATGGGAACGAGCTACGACCATCAAATAATAAGGCAGTTCTAGTGGTGTCTTGTAATATAAAAGGGCCTATACTAAAAGACCTATTGCCAATCCTTACAACTAAATAAAAAATAAGTTTGAGATAGGGTTCACGGGAAAGAAAGAAGTGTTCACAAATGATAAGTCAGGATGTGGTAGCTGGGGTCTCCCTTCCCTACATTTTGAGCACGGGTCAAGGAGGGACTCCTGAGCACAGCAGAATCTCGAGCTTTCCCAGCACGAGATGACAGTTCTGTTTTCAGGACCATGGTTGGTTAAGTCTCTTTTCTACAAAAAGTCTCTTACCTCTGGGGACCTGATGTGTTCAAAATAACAAACAAAAAATTCCTTTATACTTGTATGTTGGGTGATGACTTTTCATACCTGGGTCCCCTTCTTGCAGGTTCAGACCCCTCTCGAATATCAGCCTCCCTCCCTTGGGTTCATTACGGCTTTTTTCTCCAAAAAACTTCACCTGTGGCCTTCACAAGCCTTAATGTCTTTTTAAACAGTTCACTGTGGACATCCCTCTGTCGGGTTCACTCCTGTCAACACACTGTTCATTGGGACTTCAGACTTGGCCTCTTTCCATCGGCATCCCTCTCTCGGCTTCACTCTCGCCAACGTTTGCCAATCACACAGTTCTTTCTCTTGAACTCGCTATGTACCTGGAATAGCAGAGTTCGACGACGAGTCGTTGACAGATCCTTCTTGAGCGGCTCCCTTTACAGCAGAAGCCACGGATCGTCAAGATCCCTCAAAGAAAGTGAACTCGCCGTCAAGGCGGAAGCTTCGGTCCCAGTGGTGCTCGTCGACAACGAAGCGAAGATGTCCTTGTGGGGCACCTCGATGTTGATAGTTCAGGACCGCAAAGAGTTTGTGAAGAACTGTGGCCCAGCAAGGGCGTCAAATCATCTGGCGTCTCTACGGTCTTTAGGTGGCGGAAAACCCACCGGCGTATGCTCCTCGGCGCGTCGAGGCCTGGCCTTCTCTGGCGGGATCAGGTGGGTGGCAGTGTGGACGAGCGAATCCGTGAATCAAAAGTCTTAGGCAAAGGAGCGTGCGGCTCTTGTTGTCGATGGCACAGTGTCAAGCGGTCCCCTCGTCTGGGCAACACGGCTTTGACGGGCCACCAGCGGTTATGTAAACCTGCAAACCCTGGTCGATGGTGGTGGACGGAATGTCCGGTGCTTATCTTCGTTCTCCTCGGCTGTCCCCGTCTCCGGTCGGCAGCCTGTCGAGGGTCTGACTGCCAAGGCGCTTCAGCAAAGGTTAGCGGTGCTCAACGGTCCCTCGGAGCACGGGAAGAGGGTGCCTAACCAGGTCCTCTCTTGGATCAGTCTCGACAGCTTTCGGCTTTCAGATTTCAGATTTCGGCAAAGGGAGACAGCAGTCAACCTTCATCTTCAGGCTCGGCTTCGAGATTCAGCTTCAGTTTCAATGTTAGTTTCAACTCCAGCTTCTGAACGAATTCTAGAAGTGAGAGGCCCCCAGATATACTAGTTGATCTCTCATTCATTCTGCTGGGTCACACTCAGGCAACCAATTACTCAGAAGGGCATTCAGCAGCCAGTCAGCCAATCAGGCATACAGTGCATTCAGGCCATACTCCTCCCTCTCAGACACTCACAACAAGGAATGTGTATTGGGACAAGTACCCAGCCATTCAACACTACACACTGCATTCATACCAGTTTCAGGCAGGGCTGTCTCAGTCATTGTGTCAAACACCAGAAATCAGACATCCACAACAAGAAGTGCATATTGGTCACACACTCCATTCACCCAGGTCCGACCCACAGGCTGTACCCACAACATACGGTCACTGGGAAGGCTCCATCCAGTCTGGCCTGGACTTCACAACAACACCATATATGGAACTTCCACACAACAGCCAGTCAGTGGGAAGCGACAGAGTAAGGGCTTCACAGGACTTTGGGAAAACAGGGTAACAGGCAATAGAAAGCAAGAGGCCACAGGGGCCATCTTGTTTCCTATCAGGAATCAACTGATTCCAATGGCAGGGCCTGGGTATCCCAAAATGGAGGATACTCAGAGCACCTGTCAAATTCAGCATGGAGCTGCCACCAGCCCATACCCTGCTCTGTGGCCCACACGCAGGTGCCCAAAAACATACACTAGGGGCACAGGGTTGTACCCCCACTCATGGGTGCCATAAGGGTATCCCATGGGCTTGTACACCAAACCAAAACCAGGAACAGCTGCACTGGCAGGAGTCCCACATGGACTCCTGGGCAGAAAACAATACAGAACACAAATGAAAAAGGACTACAGGACAAGGGCAGGGAGGCCATGCCCCTCCAATGCATTTCCAGCATCACACACAGTAGCAAGCGTCTCTTCCTGTTCTGATTATCAGTGTAGGCGTGCTCTGTGTACCGTTGACATCTGCTTCAACACACGCTGGCTATTGTTTGCAGTCTTACGATTTCTTCCATGGAGGCTTTGCAGGTCTGGGTCGGAAAGTGTAAGGTTGCTTCTCTCCTTGCCGCCCATTCGGTTCTCGCCACCTTTCTTGTCCTCTTGAACTGCCGTGCTTGGATAGCTATTTCGTCGTGACGTCTGCCTTGCTCATCATGTGCTCTCATGCACCACATTTTATCCCTGTGGGGAAGGGAAAGGGCCGTCAGGTGTGCGTGGTTCTGGTCAATTGTCTAACTCTTCTTGACTCTTGTGTTGGGACATGTCAGGCAAATGGCTCTAGTGTTAGTCTGTTGTCTTTCGTGGTGTAAGAAAGTGCTTGTGTTGGAAAAGGGGCGGTAGAGTGTCTGAGTATCCTAGGTGGTAGGCTGGGGAAAAGGTGTTATAAGAAGGGGGATACTGTGTCTCACCCATCAGTGTCCCACTTCCCCTACCGGAGGACCCCTCATCCAGGTGATCCTCCCTCACTGGCCCACCCCCAGGAACTGGATCCAATAGTGATGGCCATGCCCTGGCCACCTGGTTGACAGATCTCCTTGAGCCAGTCAGGGAGACACCTTCAGGTTTCTGACAGAACCCTTCTCCAGCTCTTTCTGCAGAGCAACTGAGAGTACAAGGCAGATGAGGAACTATACTGTAGAAGAGGAGCTATGATGTGCTGAGGGGGCCGCCACTTTCTCCAGCCGCATAGTGCGTCTCCACCGCTGCCTGGAGCCACGATACGTTCCCGCTGACCAAGGGCACCGCACTCATGCACGGAGCCTAGCAGCAAACAAGGCGGGCCACCGCCGCCAGCCGGCCTCAAGCTCAAGCCCCTCTCCTTCCTGCAGCAGAGGGCTGAGCAGGGTACGGGGATCAATTGGGAGCTCTACAGGCTTCCTGCAGGCCAACTTCACGGCGCGGCCCAGGTCCTTCCCAGTCTCCTGGTGCACACTGCACTGATCCCGCTCTGGACTCTGCTGCGCTATCGTCCAGGGCGTAGGGCTGGTCACGGTCTCTCAGGGTGCCGCCACTTGTGCTAGAGCTATTTGGAAACATTTATTGTTGCTCCATAAAATGTTACTTTCTCCCAAAAATTAATTATATTGTGACCTTGAGATTTTAGTCAGAGTTCGATTTGCGATTTAGTGAAAGGGAATAAAGGTAAAACAATTAGTAGCTTTGTGGGTCTTTGCACTGGAAAATGAGGATTGGTGTGTAACATTAGTGACTGTACATAGCTACACATCTCTAGAGCATTTAAAAGGGGAACGTAAGAATATAGGTAGCTTGCCCTGGTTGTTAAATGTATTAGCTAGTAGCAAAGCACTTCATCTATTTTTGAAAGGTTTCCTTCGTCTTGGGCCAACGCTTGAGGATTTGTATAACAGATGCCCAAGTAATGAAAAATGGTGCTTAATGTTGATGTTGTCGAGTCAAGAAAGAAATCGAGGGCCTGATTCACAGAGCGTGTTCCTATGGCATTGTGGCATTATCAAACACGTCATGAATCAGGCCCTGAATCTTTGAAACATTTCATAATTCCCTACTCTGATATAAAATGTAAAAGACTTTTACCTTTCAGGCATTTTGTGTATAGAACTGATTTCTATTAATTATGAAAATGCATGGTGTAGACATTTAGATGGAAATTCTACATCGGCTGCAGTTGTTAGTGGTGATGAACTACTAATGAATTGTATTATTTCCTTATGTATGTGTGTACCTCTATGTGAATTTACATTTGTTAATTCTTGTGAAAAGTCAACTCATTGTAAAGTTGGAGTTTCTTACCCGAATACAATAAGACACATGTAAAAAGAATGGCTTGTTCATTAAGACGACTGCCTGAGGTGGATTGTGCTGCCAGCCTCAGCTTGCCCCAGTCAGCCTGCACACAGATAGGTCTATGGGGGGCCGCCAAGAGCGGTTCCCTGTGGCAAAATCTGTATGGGACACATGCATTATTTGGTGGATTAATGGGGCAAGGACACACTTTTCACCTTTGACAGTGATCAGATTGGCCCCTGGGGGTAGTGCAACTCAATTGACTAAATATAACTGGTCATGCACTGTCAGGATTAGACAAGAATGCAGCATAACTCGGGAGGATAGCACAGGGGCGACGCGCTCGCTTTGGAAACGAGACCACGCGGAGCAGAACAGGTTTGTTTCCTGGGTCCATGCATTATAAATAACACATTATAATGGTGGTCGAAAATAACACATTAGATCACGGTACTTCCATGGCTAATTGTATCCCTAAGAGAGTGTTTTATTTATTTCATTATTTTTTTAATAACGCGCCTAATACCGTACCTGAGTTCGGTTTCTAAGCGCGGATCCAGGATTCGAACCTCTGTTGCTCGGCGTGGTCTTGCGTTTCCCTTGTGCTATCCTCTGTTCACAAATACCCTTCCGTGATCAAATATGGCTCGCCTTAGCCATGGTAAGTATACAAGTGGGCCAGCATTGACACCAGAACGAACAACAGCTCACATGTGGTCATGGCAGCAGCCAGTCCTCCTACCACTCATGCGAATCCTTTCACTGCGCAAGTGCGCAGACCAGTGTAGGTCTGGGTGCTGTACTGGCTCTCCTTCAAACAGTTCATACCTCCCCAAAAGGTAGACAAAGACAGAAACTTCTAACAACACCGCCAAGCACACCGGATGCCCAGTGTACTCACAGATTGCACGTGAACATAGAGTCCTAACAATCTGACATTTAGAATTATCATTAAAATAGCATGTACCTTGTAAATGGCACAAAGTGTTAAGATATCAAATATATATTCTACAAGATGCAGTGGCAAATGTGTTAGGACATTTCTTCTTAAGGCAAATGGATGGAACAATTCTGGGCTTCCTTAGAGATACCATATCCTGGCCCTGTCACTTCCCCTTTCTTTGGTGCTACTCATTTTGTCAGGAATCTTAGTGACTCATCCACTCTTCCGTCACGTTTTCTTAGGATTAAGCCTAATAATGCCTCAAAAGTATTCACATAATCACAAGAATTGCCTTTTTCTATTTGGAGACAGCGTTATGCTCCAAGGTGCCGCGATCACCTGCAGAGATTCACAACATTCAAGAAACGTGCACTGTTTGCAGCACGATGGCGGTTGCCATGGAGACTACGGCATAAACATTGAGGCGTACGTCATCATGCGCACGTTCAATCGTGACTTCATGGCTATTTAAACTCCTCCTTGACATGTAACCAGTGCTTTTGATTTTGGCTGAAGTGTGCCACGTTCTGTGTGTTTAACTTCATTTGTCTACTGGTTTCCTGATCTCTGGTTTGTCCTTGGACTTCATTTCTGGCTTTACCCTTGCCTGCTCTGCGTTACTCCAAATCCTTGTTGCCTTGTTATTTCAGATACTTTAAGCCTCCCTTGATCTGCTGTCTTCCTGCTCCTCCAGTTGAGGACTCGGACTGCTCAACTGACTTCTTTTGCCTTTCGATTTTGGATTGTTACTGCTTCCAACGTTGCCGATGGGGATTGCTCAATGCCTTCCGATTCTGGATTTGACCTGCTCATCGTTGCCAACCCGGATTGTCCATCGAACTGCAAGTGAATTGGATCCTTACCTGTGATGGCTACCCAGTAAGTCCAGAAGCTCTTCACTCCCAATCATCCTGGTATGGATTAAAGACTTCCTGGAACCTGGAGGGTGTTTTGGGAGCGTCAGCGTTCCGTCGGGTTCTTCAAGGAACTTCCTGGCCTCTAGGAGTTCCGTTTTTCTGCAGGAATAGTCCTATCACATTGTGTTCCTTCCGGACCTTACCAAAGTAGCAATCCCACATTGTTACTGCACATCAGGCGCTGCCTTCCATCAAAAACATGGTAAGAGCCCAATTCAATCCCTTTCCTGGTCTTTCGCCTCTGATCTGTTATACCAATTCTTACCAGGCATGTTTCTTCCTTGTTACTCTACGGATACCTCATACCTCATTGTGCTCCTGTTGATTCTATCCCATTTG
Source organism: Ambystoma mexicanum (assembly GCF_040938575.1). NCBI lineage: Eukaryota > Metazoa > Chordata > Amphibia > Caudata > Ambystomatidae > Ambystoma > Ambystoma mexicanum. Next base: position 1,464,216,713 of record NC_090934.1, on the reverse strand, counting down.
GCCAGCCAGGGTGCTGTTAGACATTACTAGTGAAAGCCCATTTAAGGTTGGTTTCAGTTTGGAAACACTGTTACTTGTTGATAAAGAAAAAGGCTGTTGTTAATGTGCCTTTTCCTTTCCGGCTCTAGGAGGTCTGCTGTTCATGTTTGGGTCCATTCTTCCAAATAATAGATCCCTTGGTATTGTTTTTTTTTATCCATACACAGGGTTATATTTTTGGGTAGAATTCTTCGTCTACACGCCGTGGGCAAGTCACAAGGCAACCCTGACACATTTATGACAAAGGACACTATGAACAGAGTCTTTGAAAGATTATCCTGGAATTGCAAGGCCACCAAACCAACAGCCAGGAACCTCTGCGCCACTCGCACATCACCATGAAATCTTTGTTCCAGAAAAATGAGAAAAGTGTCCCAACTGGGCAGCGTAAGCCTCAATGAAATCATGACAATTGAGAATGAAAAAACACAGGCAATAATAGCATTATTTTTTAGAACCATCGCTACAGGTAACAAACGATTGTAATTACCTGTTTATTGCTAAAATCCACCAGATTCGTGGAAAGCCCAGCCCCTTCAAAGAAACTCCAAGTTGCACTGTTGCCTACACAGTTATTTGGAGTTACTGAAGAAGACATTCTTTTTTTGATCACTAAACTTAAAATTGTACAAGAAAATGCCTGGGTTCTCACCAAACATATCACTGATCTTGCCTTGTTTCCTTCTGGGTGTCTGGCTCATCTGACCACGGGTATAAGGGAATTAACGTCTTATTCCTGATCACTTGTGGATTTCTTAAATCATTGAAAATGTTGTGACACAACAGCTCACTAAGATTGTTGAAGACAATCACATTCTTTGCCCTTTTAGTCACGCTTTCGTGCCAAGCATGGCACAGAGACTGCTTTGGTCTCCGTCTGGGATGACGTTCTTCTTCATTCTGACTCTGGACATTTAGCCCTTCTGGTTATGTTCGACCTGCTCTTGGTGGACCACTCCATTCTCCTTTCTCGCAGTTCAGCGACTGTTGGACACGTACAGTATTCCTCATGAACTGCTCTGGGGTTTTCTCAATGGGTAGATCTCAGGTGGTAGAGGTCAGCCAATTGTTATCGTCCCCCTCACCTACTCCTTGCAGGGTTCCTCAGGGCTCTCCCCTTTGAGAGTCAGTCAGTCAAATAACTTTATTCAAATTTAAGTAAAATCCATTAAAGTATAAACTATTAAAATAAAATATACAACAATGTAAACAAGATCAATCAAATATTTCAGATAAAAACACAATGATTAACCAAGATCATAAGGCAAGTATCAAGTTCATTACAGATTTCCTTAGTGTGAGGAATCTGATGAGGTCATCACTCCTTTCCATAGAGGTAGCCTCTTCCCAGGTGGCCAGGGGACGGCAGCTGCTACCTGATCCAGACCCTGGGGCGGCTATGAGAGGGAGGACCACATGGGGGGAGGTGACCCTGAGGGGAATGACACAACATTGTTAGGTAAAATCACCCTCCCCCATTTCCTACTATGGATGTTCCCTCTCTTTCTCATGCCCGAATGGCATATTGTAACCCTTTCCCTCAAAAACGTTTCAGGTCTACTGCAAATATTCCCCAGAATCCCACAGGGATTAGTTTGATGATAACTAAGATGAGGAAGAAGCAGTGAGATCCAATATCAGCTTCCTCAGCGTCAGCCTAGAAATACCAGGGCAACAACTAGGTGAGAAAGATGAATGGCGTAATGAAGAAGACTAAGACAGTGGTCTAGTCTTTGGAAATTGCTTAAACCTCCCGGGAAGTTTAAATCCACTACAGCTGACAGACATGGAAAGAAGGGAGAAGTGCAGAAGCCGGGTGATGCTACAAGCTGGTCAGACTGCGGTGAAGACACTACGAGGCAGCATGCCCAGGAAAGCAGTGCAGAGACGAGTCCCAATGACGTAAAGAGAAACTGAATTGCAGAGGGCATGCCGTCTGCGAGTAAGAGCCAGTGGAAACCGTGCACAGTGGAACAGGACACAGCAAGGTTGCAGCGGCTCACGGGACGAACCCTGAGCCAGCAAACTAAACAGAGAAGAAGTGAAAAGGCATGAGGGACATTTGAAGCACACAATAAGTCTAGGGAAGCTGAACAGGTAACCAGGTTGCCTAAATATGTATGCCGCTCCATGGAAATAAAAGGGAAACCGCAAAGTGAAGCCTGTAAAGGGTTTAATGTATTTTTGAACTGTGGCACAAACGGGTCGCTGGACCCATGGTCAAAAAGAGAAAACCAAATTAATTCAACAGCGAATATTGAAACAAACTCTGCTAAACAAGAGCTGATAAGCCAACATTGGGCAAATATCACTTGGTGGGCAAAAGGAAAGATAAATGCATGCAAGTCCAGGACAGCATACCAGGCAAAAGCAGGTATTTAAGAAAGACTGCAAACCAATAGTTTGAAAGACTGTACAGAAGTCCTGGCAGGAGTGTGCACCAGGAAAAGTCAGGTTTTTAAGAACGACTGCAATCCAAGTGTTTTTGAAAGACTGTAGAGAAGTACTGGCAGGAGAGTATACCAGGCAAAGTTAAATATTGAAGGAAAATGAAAGTGAATCTCAAGGAACACCAATGCCCTTGAGATTGGAAGGAAACTTGCAGTGATCATGGGGTTCTTGCAAGTAAGACAGTGTCATCGGCATACATTAATACCGTAATCAACATGGCACCCATTTTGTAATATCTACATTTAATTCAACCAGACTGTTATAAAGGTTGTGAACATAAGAGAAAACAACAAAGGGGCAAGATCACATCCCTGATGCATTCCAGCTTCAACAGAAAACCACATTGTACAATGGCTCTTACATCCAGATCTTACACAGGCCTTATTATTTGTGTGCAATACGCCAAGAACATTAATAAGCTCCTTGGGACAACCCATCGAGGCCAATATAGACCACAGTTATGACCTATTGACCCTATCATACAGTGATCTCACATTCATAAGAACTAAATAAAGTTTTTCTTTTTTTAGATAGATTTCATTTGAAATTATATGATAGAGATTTTGCACCTTATCCTGGGTCACCAACCCTTCTCTGACGCCTAATTGGGTTTAGCTTTCATGTTATTACCTTCCACCCACTCCTGGAGTCTAAACAGAATCACCCTACCAAAGATTTTAAAAGAGAGTCCAACAATGAAATGGCACAATAAGAGGCTGTTGAATTTTGTATACTTAGCTTGTTCTTAGCTTGATTAATTATAGCAGCCCTCAGCTCTATTACAGAGAATCTAACAGAACATGACACATTGGGAGGCATTATGTCAGTAGCACGGGTGGGAATTTCGGGCTCAAGAATAGGCTTGTCAACATCACTTTGTTTTTACAATTCAGAAGAATGATCAATCCAATCTGAATCCTGAACATATGTTTCGTAAAATGGGCTTGAATTAAATATTTCAGATCATCACCAATTCAAACATTCCTTGAATTAGTAGTTACAGGAGCTTCCCAAGCCATTTTTTAATACTGATAACCAATAATGGAGGGTCTATTCAACGTCGGACCATTCAGAGCTCTTAAAAGATTCTTCTTAGTGATTCTACAGGGCTGGCCAAGGCATTCTTTGTTCCTGCTTTTTTGAAAGTTGGAAGATTTTACTGATTTAAAGAATACAGCTGAGACCAGATTCAGAAGATCTAGAAAACCAGAAGCAACATCATGAACCAAGTGGTTGGATCGAGAAATCTACTAAATGCTAATTGGTTATTGGTTATAAGATCATGGTTAACACCACTGCACTTATCCACATCCCACCGAATGTTTGTGCGTACCCTAGTCACCACATTATCCTCTAAGTGAGGAAAAACAACATCCTCAGACTTGCTTATAGACCATCTAATGGTTAATAGCAATGCATGATGATCACTAAACATATCCTTCGGAACCATAAAATTACAAATTGAAGGCCATCTATTAATAGATGTACACAAATAATCAATTGTCGAAACTCCCTGATGGTCTTTCGAAAGTATAAGCACCTGGGGAATTTAAAGTAAATGTACCCTTCACATAGAGCAAACCATCTCCCCTTTCACTGCTTTTTATTTTATATCTACATTCAACCCCTGGTGACCATCATCCAGAATGTTAATATGCAATTCCATTACTTTGCAGATGACATTCAATTGTTTCTAAAATGTCTGGCCCCAGAGAAACTGTCAGTCAATCACAATGCTTTCCTTGATATAATCAGAATGTGGTAACATTCAGCTAAATTCCGTCAAAACTGAATGAATGTCCTTAGGTCCTGGCACCTATTACAGGACCCCACAAGAAAACCCTGCACTTCACACTTATTTGGTCCCTCTTTGCTCCTCTCTCATAAGGCTAAAAATGTTGCAGATACCTGGGACCCTGAGAAATTAGGGACAAGATAAAAGGCTTTTTCCTCCCTTTTCGGATGTTGAAACAGGTCCTTCCCCATCTTCTCATGTTAGACCGTGCATCAGTGGTAGGTGCTTTAATCAACTCAGGCCTTGATTATGCAAATGCCTATTTGCCAGTCTCCCAAAATACTTAAAGCACCATCTTCAGATAGTTCAGAACAGAGCAGTTGGGCTCTTCTTCAAACTCCCAAGTGATTCCCCAAATAGGACTGCAAGATACAGTTTATATTAGCTTCCAATTCGACAACGATTTACATTCACAATTCTGTGTCTGGTGTTCAAATATCTCCAAGGTTTGGCGCCATCTTACTTGACTACGAAAATCCATTCTTACCTTCCTGTCTGAACTCTTCTTCGCTCACCATCGCGCTTATTGGAGATTCCCCGTTCATGGTTTGCCACTAGAGGCGATAGGCATTTATCAGTGCCTGGCCCCTACCCTCCACCTCCGTTCTCTGAACTCCTTGTTTTTTCGGAAACAACTGAACACATTCTTGTTTTCCTTCCCTCTCGGTACCTTTCTCTCCCTTTCTGCTCGAAACTGGTACCACCTGCACCTAGATGCAGTTAAGTTTGCCTGGTATACTCATTATGTACCCAATAAATTAAACTAAAATGTATTAACTTATTGTGCTTCGGACAGATAATACTGACCTCTGAGTCATGTACTCTGTGGCGAATCAGACAAGGACATGGACACTCTGAGGACATGCTTCACGTGGCCTTATTAAAGGAAAAATGATAAGGCCCAACTTTCCCTATCACTATGAGTGGTCCCTTCCTATCTTACTATCTCAGGTGCTCGTCAGTCATTCGTGAGTGTCCAAAGGAATAAGTCTGCTGTCCAAAACTAACCGAGCTGACCCTACCACTATGAAAACTAACTTCGGTCTGGACAATGGCTCCCATCTCCGGAGGGTACTTCTGGTACCAGTCGTCAGATTCCTTTTTAATATGTAATCTTCAAATAGTGTAAAGGTGCAGAAGACTGACACTGAGGGGTCATGGTGATATTTAGAAACTTTTATTCAAGTATAAAAAGGAAAAGAAAACACTATCTCGCCCTAACTCTAATAGGGGTTTCCCTGCCTCAACTGAAATAACTAGTGTCAGAATGTCCAAAGCAAAAGTCCCAATGTCCAACGTCAGAATCCTATCTCTGTCCCTCACATCTAAGTCTAAACTAAAGTAAAGGTTTGGTCTTTCCAGCCCAAAGGGAGTGAAACCCTTCCCAAGGACAAAAGACAGTTCTAAAGTCTTCAGACCTTGAAGAATTTGGGAATATCTCCCAGCCTTCTTCAGCCTTCTTGTAAAGTTCAACAACTGTTGGGGGTAGTTCTGTTCCCTGGTTCGCCCTTCTCATGCTTCTTTTCTGTCCCTGGTTCCCTGACCCTGATTAGCAGTCCTGGTTCCTTTTCACCTTGCACAGTTGCACACACAAAAGGATTTCGGATGTGTTTCCAAACTAAAGTGGGTCCTCGACCCTGATTGGCAAACCTAGCTTCCTCCCACCATGTACTGCAATGAAGAAGAACAGCTTGGATGCACACCCAAGCTGTGGTGGGTCCCTGACCCTTGTTGGCAGACCTGGTTTCCCCCCACCAGGTACTGTGATGAAGAAGAACAGCCTGGATGAACTCCCAAGCTATGGTGGTTCCCTGACCCTGGTTGGCAGACCTGGTTACCTGATACTGTGATGAAGAAGAACAGCCTGGATGCTCCTGCTAGCTGTAGGGTAACATACAGACTTGGTTTACTTGCCTGCCAAGTACTGTGTGTACTGTCTATCAGTTTCACAGCTCTCTTTCTATGGGTGCGGGTCCCAGAGTATCACTTCTGACTTAAGTGTCCCACTTTGTAGGCCCGGTTCACTCTCCTGCCAAGCCTTGGTATGAGCCCATGTCTAATCAACTGTTTCTTCCATGGTTGCAGGGTCCCAGACCCTATTTTCCTGGCCTCTCTGCTCATGCCACCACCTCTTTAGCCCTTCACTGCCTCTCCGGTCACATGCATACCTTACTTAACCGTCTGTTCGGGTGTTGGCTCTTCCGGGGCAGCGGGACTCAGTCACGGGGCTCTGGTGGTGCTCCGGAGCCTCTCTTGCTCTGCGGCAGCTCTGCAGTTTGCTTCTCCTTCCGGGCAATGCGTTTCCTTCCCTGTGCTCTCTCCAGTTCTCTGCTCTTACTTTGTGGTGGCTCCACAGTCTTACTGGTGTTCACGGCAGTGCAGTTTCTTCCCTGCACATTCCGCAGGTCTCAGCGATGCCTGGAGTTTCAGCCCGCATTCTGGCTATGTGGTCCTCACGTCCTGGACCAGCCCCGGACTCTCTCTCTCTCCGTTCTCAGCTTCCCGGTCAGCTTCTGCCTTCACTTCTGGTCAGTGCTTGCTCTTATGGTTCCTGCAAGGAGCGCTTGACACTTATTCAAGTCCTACTTTACTTTTAACACAGCTTCTTCCAATTGTCTGTTGAGAACCACTAGAATGCACAAAGTAGCCCTGATAGGTATTCTCCTAATGCTCTGCACCTTCTCTTCGTCCCAGTACTTAGTGAGGTATGATGTTGTAACTCACTAGAGATCTTCCTCGCCTTAGTACTCTCTACTTTTGCTGGGCAACAAAGGTACATGGTATATGAGGATAAGGGTGGAGAGGGAGCAGATGAAGGAGAGGTGGGGTTACTGTAGGGAGGGGGGTTGGGGTGAGGTTATTGACGGGGATTCTGCGCTCTTCTGATATGGTTGTCACTGGTCCCAAAGGGGGTTTCCCCTCCCATGAGATCAACCCGCTGAATGCCACAGCCAGGGGGTCTATCGGGTAGCAGCCTCACCACCCTGGCTTCATGGGAAGGGTCTCCCTCTAAGGAAGCAGTGACGACATCCTGGGATTCATCACAATAGCCTTTCGTTATTTCTTGTATCAGTCTCTGTAACTCGTTAAGTGGGCTACTAGCTTTTCTCTACTTGTATACAGCTTTAGTGAACCTTTTAAAAGATCTGTATTCCTGGTGTAAGGGTGCATAGGTACAAGTCGGATGCAGCGGTGGCATGTTTATTTTATTTATTTATTTATATGCTCTTTTGATCACAAAAGAAAGTACAATAGATAAGAAATCGTATTCGACGGGAAGCAGTGAGCTTCTTACAATTGGGTGAGTTTGAGGGACATTCTGACCAGATTGTTGAGGGGAGTAAATGAAACAGTCACCTGGAACAAGGTATAGATTAAGGACAACCAACATTGGATGTTTTTCAGTGCAGGTAAGCTGTATGGCCAGCTGTGCTTGGGACGTAACCATGATGGGTGAAGTGCTAGAATGGAGGCAGAGGGCATAAGAGGCAGAGGCAGAGGCAGGTTAGAGGCGAGGGACAAATGTTAGCTAGCAGGAAGATGAGAGGTAGTTTAAGAGGGTAACTCAGAGTCAAGGAGGTAGGCTTTTAGTTGGGTTTTGAACAAATCTGTGTAGATAGTTTCTTGGATGTTCGGCGGAAGAGAATTCCATGCAAGTGGAGCAAGAAGAGAGAAAGAGCGGAAGCAAGAGGAAACACAGGGAGAGCGAGGTGCCACAAGGGTAGTCGAGGAGGCAGAGCGGATATTAAAAGAAGGCTTACAGAGTTGGAAAGAGGAGGATAGATGCAGTGGTGCCTTACTGTGGATAGATTTGTGAACCAGGAGAAGACTTTTAAATCTGGCTCTGTTTTGCATCATCAGCCATCGAACCTGGTGATGGTACGAGGAAGTATGTGTGAAGTGAGAGAGTTCAAAGAGAGTGCTGCTAGCAAATGTAATGCTCTTGTCGGGAGGACAGAAAGCATAGTTGGGGAGACCAAAGAGGATACTGGCACAGTAGTCCAGTTTAGAGAAGACAAGAGTGGTTAAGAGATGCTTGACAGTGTTGAAAGGAAGGAGGTTCCCCAATTGTCCTAATATTTAGGCGGTTGAGGGGAGCTGCTGTTCCAGTTTTGGAGATTAAAGTAGAGAAGGTGTGAGAAGGGTCATGGATGACGCACAGGTTTCTAGCTGAAGAAGAGCAGGGGAGAGTGTCAGGCGTGAACTGGACCAGCAGAGGAAGCGATGAGAGAAAGCTTTTGGCAGGGAAGAAGAGTACCTCTGTTTTGGTAGAGTATAACATAAGAGAGTGCAAAGCCATCCAGTATTTAATGGCATAGAGACAGTTGGACATTTGATAGAGAAATCAAAGGAAAATTCAGGAAAAGAGATGAAGATTTGGGCGTTGTCCACAAAGAGTTGGTATGAGAACCCAAAGGAGGAGATTTGTTCCCCAGTAGCAGAGGTATAGAGTGTAAAGAGGAGCGGACCCAAGACAGAGCCTTGTGGAACACCAACAGTTAGAGGAGTGAGTTGAGAGGTGTTGTTACTCCAGGAGACAGAGAATTGGCAATGTGCAAGGTAGGATTCAATCCAGGCAAGGGCTTGATCGCAAATCCCAAGAAGAAAGAGAGTATTAAGGAGATCAGAGTGATCAACAGCAGACCGGTCAAGGAGAATAAGGATAGAGAATAGGCTGAAGTGCTTAGCAGTGGTGATGAAGTTGGACACATTCATGAGAGCGGTTTCCGTGGAATGACATGAGTGGAAACCTGCTTGTAGGGGGTCTCGAAGGTTGTGGATGTCTAAGAAATTGGTAGGATGGTTGAACCCAACCCTTTTGAGTACTTTACAGTAGTGCGGGAGGAGAGACACAGGGAGAAAGAAAGCCGGTAGGTTCGGGTCAGCCCCTTGCATTGTTAGGAGAGGGATGACTGTGACTGTTTCAAAAACAGAGGGAAATCAAGCAGAGTCGAAGGACAGGTTGAAGAGTTCAGCAAGGTGAGAGGCCACTATAGGGGCAATAGACTTGACTAGCTAAGGAGCAAGAGAGACTGATGGGGCACAACATGGGTTAGCCTTCATCAACAGAGAAAGCACTTTGTCAGTATTAGTCTGGCTAAAGTCGGAGATGGAGGCAGAGGATGATAGTAGAGTAGGCAGAGTGTAAAATGTAGGAGGCAGGACTGTGAGGAAGGTCAGGAGAGAGTCTCTAATTTTGGTAATTTTTGCACCAAAGTATTCAGCTAGGTCATTAGCTGTGAGAGTGGAGTTGATAGTCATAGACTTAGGAGAAGTGACGAGTGAGTTTAGGGTGCCCTGTAGCCAGCGAGGATGGTTGAAGTGAGAGTCAATGTGGGTAAGGTAGAATTCCCTTTTCACTCTATCAATAGAGGACTTGAGAAAGTTCAGGGAAGAGAGGTAGAGTTGCAGGTCCCCATGTGAGTGAATATGCGTCCATTTGTAAAGCAGTTGATGCATGTCTTTGCGGAGAGAGCGTATGAATGGGGTGACCCATGTTGAGTATATCCAACGTCCTTTGTCTAGACATATTTCCGTCCCTTACACTTTCAACTAACTAACGGAAACTGGATGTCCTATTCACCAAGAAGGAGGCCCCTCTCACTCAAGATATAGACTCCAAGGCACAGTTCTTGTTCAAAGAATATATGGTTACAGAATGTATTACTTGTATGTTCAAACCAACAATAAACCACTGATCCTCAAACTCCTGGGGTCTCTTCCTTGAATCGTGCTCCCATTTGGGAACATAATCTAGTTCCTCAAATCTTCTGCAGGAATCCTTTTCCTCTGTCCTTTTAAACAAAACACGGTTCTCCTCCCTTCTGGAGGGAACCTCTCTCCCTGCTTGGGTTTCTAAACCTTAAAACAAAACACAGTTCTCCCTTCTCCTGGAGGGAACCTTTTATGTAAGCAATACACTGCTCCCCAATTGTCTGGTGGGAGGGGAAACGTTTTAAAACAAATAAACACATAGTTCTCCAATTCCCAGGAGGGAACCTCTTTTCCTGTCTTTTAAACAATATTAACCTTTCCAGTCTTTTATCATGTCTGGTTCACTAGCCTGCCAGACCTGACATGACCGTAGACTTCCTCAATGGTATGTCAAGTCTGGTTCACTGACCTGCCGGACTTGACTTCAGAACTTTTAGATCCAAAAAGAAGTTTACTTTGTTCCTGGTTTCCTGTTTTATTTCTCCTTTTCTAGTCAGGGTCTCTCCGACTGCTTCTGGGCTCCAGCCACCTGGTTGTATTCATCTCTGCACTTTTGAGGGCTTTCAACCCTTAGATATGCTACTGATGGGCCTTTCCAGATTCCATTTGGGTACCAGACCCTGCTGCACACTGGCAGGGCTTCCCCGCTTCCATGTGGGCCCCAGACCCTGTTGTTCTGCTTCTGTGAGATTTCCTTCCCTCCTTTACTTAGTTTCCACCTGGACACACCTGGTATACTCTCCTGCCAGGCCCTATCCCACCTAGGTCTCTTCCTAGTGTTGATATCAGCTTGAGTACTCTCTCTGTCATCCCTCTGTGGTCTTTCGGATGGATGGGTTTATCTGCTTTACAAAGTTCTTGTCACTCTGTGAAATGCTGCTTGCATCCCCTTGTGCTCCCCGGGATGTATTTATGTAGTTTACAAAGTTTGTATTAAATATAATGCATCTTTTATCCCCTTGTGCTCTCGGGGGATGTGTGTGTGGGAGTTCAGCTTCTCCAGCTCCCTCATTGCCCTAGTGCACGAGCTGACAATTTCCATACCGTTGGGCGGTCTCTGGTTTATTCGGGTGACGGAGCAGAGCTTCTCTGCTTTTACCGCGCTCAGCGTTCTCCTTCGCCTCACGGTTCCGCAGCTCCAGATTCTCCCTAGCATCTCTGGCTACCTGTGTCTTCCTTCTTGCTCTGTTTCTGCCAGTTTAGCTGCTTTCCTTCTTGTCGCCAGCAAGGTCCACCTCGCCTGGACCTCTCTGGTTGCCACAACTCTCTGTGTCCCGGCTATCAGCCTTCAGTCCCCTGCTAAGGGACAAGCATCTCATTTCGTGTTCCTCCAGAGTTGATTCGATGGACCATTGAGTCCTTCTTCCCTTTTTACCATTTGGGCTGCCTTTTGAGAGCTGTAGAGAGCTGTACCGCGTGTGTTGGTTCCGTGGTGGGCCGGCGCCTTCTTATTCAATCTTTTTTGTCTCAGTATTCTTCTGTATCAAGCTTGGGTACGTCTCCCTCTTTCTCTTCCCAGTCTTATTAAGGATACCCTCTGCTTTCCTATAACAAATAGTGGTAAGGGGAACCTGAGGGACCTGAATGGGGGGATGAGGCGAGTGGGAACACCAAAGGGGTAAATTGATACCGCATTCTCGCAGGGCTATCATCACTGGTCCCATGAGGGATTTCTCTCCTCATGAGATCCACCCGCTGAGTACCACCCCCAGGGGGAATATCGGGTAGAGGTCTCACCTCATTGGCCCCATCGGAAGGTGCTTCCCCCATGGAAGCAGGGACTGTACCGTGGATTTGTCACACTGGTTTCAGATTCAAAATATTCTTGAAAAATATGATTTCTCTGGTAGACCTTCTCTCATGGACAATTATGGTTCAACTTGTTCTGGTCTATTTGATTTGGTTTAATGTTCCCTGGGACAGTTCCTCTGAGCTCTGGCTCATAATATTCTTTCTCTTATGCTATTCTCTTCTTGTATATAATACTGGGGTACTTTCTCCCCTTTTACCAGGGTATTGTTATGCACTGTTCTTTTCTTTCACTCTCACAATTTTTAATACTTCTTTCTCTTATGTCACCACACTTTAAGTTCATCAGTTTTACATTCAACTTTTCCTCGTTAATTGTACTGGAACACATTTCTTGCACGGTATGATGATTCCCTCTGGGCCTCCGGTTATTTCTTATCTCCCTGTTACCTCCGACTGTTAAGGAGACCAACTTAGGGATTCTGGTTTCTCTTGGAGCTTCCCTCCTGCTCTGTATTTCATGTCAACTTGATTTCACTGGCTTTTCCATTCTCTGATTTCCTCTTCTCCTCGCTGCGTCCCAGGATTCTGCTGAGTGACAGGACACCTTTCTGCTTTGCACTTGCAGCGGTATCTGCGATAGTCCCTGGCTCCTTCGTGGTCATGCCACCACCTCCTTTGTGGCTCCTGCCATTCGACTTCTCACGTTGAGGATTTGCGTAACTCGGGCGTCTCCTCGTCAAGTAGAGTGCAAGCTTGAAGCTGGCTTCACGCCTCCTCCAGGTGTTATGCAGTTTGGTGCCGTCCTTTGCCTGCGTAGGTTCCTCTCTCTGTTGTTTGTCGAGTTTGCTCTATTCAACTTACTTGTCCTGGCAGATTAGAATCTTCAATTTAAAGGGACATGTTCTTTTTCTGGGTGTTAATGACCTCTATTAGGTTTTTCTTCAGCCCACTCTTGTTGTTTCAAAGTCACTGGTATTTTAGAGCTTCCAATGTAGGCCACGCTGTGCACAGCTTTAGGGAGTTCCTCACAGGAACAGGAGTCCTTGTCCTCTAAGGGGGAGTCTATCCTGGTCAGATCCCACTTGCCTCAACCCCTAGGGAGGGTGTTGTCGAGCGTGCTCACTTCCCTAGCCTCACAGAAGGGGGGGCTCCCCCTTGGATATAAGGGTCAAATTCCCTCGATTCGTCACAACTCCCATGTACCAAGAATGGGGACTCGTCATTCTACACCAAGATGTCTATTAGGTGTTGTGACAGGATCAGGGATGTGACTCTGTCAAAAGAAGAACGGGTAAGAGGGTGCTTGACTCTCAAAACCAGATGGTTTGCACAACTCGACCAATGCTGGATTGACCTTACTTCCTTCACCCTTAAATGTAGGATTTAATTCCTCACCTGAGGAGCTTGAAGAGTCCTTCTGAGATCGCTCTCTTTCTTTCTTCTTTTTTATTTCCTTGCTTGTTTTCTTATTTGAGAAGAGAAAGGGTCTGTCTCCCTTTGAGGCCACGGCGCCCGTTTGGGGAACAACCACAGTGGCGTGGATCCCAGGGAGACAGCCCAGATGTCGAAAACAGCCCTGTTGTTCCATAGCAGGATGCAGATTAAATCCCAGCGCTCGAGAATAACCGGCACCAAGGACAAAAGAAAATGAGGAAGGCAACGGGAAAAACGGGAACAAGGGAGACAAACTAAAGAACAGTCCGTGTGGCGAGTCACACGGAACGTAGAAGGCAGGACCAAGGAGGGAGCACAGGGAAAGCGAGGAGGAGGGAAGGCGTACCTGAAAGGTTTACCCACAGCATCTAGCCCAGCAAGCTACTGTGAGGGTTGCAGGGCTTTAAGTGGGGTAAGAAATCGAGGGGGGGCCCTCATTTGGGGGCGTGGCTTGTGGGAGGGGCTTGGCCTAAAAAGTACGCAAATCGTAGGGTATACACACACATATATATAAATGTTATATATTTGTGTGCGTACCTTACTATGGTGTGTGTACTGTGCAAGCCATCTTTTCTAAACATAGATATGTAACATATTTCTATGGTTTGCCTAGTTTTCAGGCCATCTTTTTTTTTAAAGATTTCGGGTTTATAAAAGATGGCTTTGAAAGTACACAATTCAAGCCATCTTTTATAAAGCTTTGACTACGGACAAAATTGTCCGTCGACAAAGCTTTATAAAAGATGGCTTGAAATGTGTACTTTCAAAGCCATCTTTTATAAACGTCGAGGAATCCCCAGGTTCGCCGAGGGTTCGCCAAGGGTTAAAGACGCCTCGGCGACCTGGGGAGGAAACAAAGGGACAGTAACTGCCTCTGGTGACCTCTCGCGCGAGGGGTCACCAGAGGCAGTTACTATCACTGACAGAAGTGGCAGCCAGGCACAGCGTCGCTGTGGCTGGCTGCCACTTCTGTCGGCTCGCCTGACTTCATGGCAGGCGCATCTCCCGTCGTGCATTCCGCCAATGTTGCGGTTGGACGGGGGGCCCCGGCTCAGTCCCACTTTTTGGAGACTGCCGGGGCCCGGCCCCGGCCCACTTTAAGCACTGGAGGGTTGCTACACTCCGAGCGGTGTTCCTGCAGTGTAGAAATAGCACGGCAGCCATCTTGGAGAACACTGCACCGCAGGTTCACATTCAGTGGGAATGTGAAGGAACAAACCAGGAAGGTAGTCGCTAATGCCTCCATAGGCTCCATCAGCGTGGTGTGACATTGACGTGCATGGATATTGCTACCACTGTCCATGCCGTAATACCCATCAGCCCTGTTCTGGTCAGGTCTCTTTTTCTTCTTTTTTTTTTAGAACTGCAACTCCCAGAATGCTCCTCGGCACAACCAAAAAAACCTGTACCGAAACCAGGGAAATGGAATCAAGACTAGAAATGGAATGGACTGGGATTTTTCCTGCCCATAGGGATGAGACAGCCAAGACCCCCAAGCCAGGACGGACTGAAGGGCAATGGTGGAATAACAGAAAACCTGCTGAAAGTCAAAGGAGTCTGCAGGAGAGACACAGAAATCCTCCGAAAATCCGAATGGAAACAAAACTCACCAGAGTACATGGCTGACACCACACACACGGAGATTGAAAATGTGGCAGGCCTAGAAGCCTTCCTTAAGACTTCCAGAGGCAGTCCCAACACCCAGGGGAGTAGCTTAGCCAGAGATTGGCCAAGGGGAGCAAGTGACATACAGAGCCTATGGGTGCCGGAGGAACTCCACAACGGGGTAGATTCGTCTATAAAAAGCCAGCAAGTGCAGAAGAGGGTGTAAGCTGTATGTGTGAAGTCAGGAGCAAAGGAAGGACGGGATGGCAGGTGGACAGAGATTCGGAGAAGACTGTTGGCATGCTGAGCGAGAGTCAAGGTAAGGTGTTGAGTCAGAGAGGGTGTACCAAGTGGGTTGTGTGTTTGTGTGTGTCTGTGAGTGAGTGAGTGAGTGAGTGAGTGAGTGAGTGAGTGAGTGAGTGAGTGAGTGACCGAGAGGCTGAGCTGAAAGTTGTGAGTACAAAGGAGAACCTGAGAGTGAAGAAAGGAGGGGGGGAGGGGGGTGTGTGTGTGTGTGTGTGTGTGTGTGTGTGTGTGAGAGTGAGAGAGAGAGAGAGAGAGCGAGAGAGAGAGGGGGGAAGTGAGGCAGGAGGGTAAGATGAGTAGAGTGGGGTGTAGTCTTGGGAGCGAGGAGTGTTGAAGAGAGGGGAAACAAGGAGGGAGTTGAAGGGTGGAAACAGGAGAGGCGAGATAAAAAAAAGTGCGAGAGAGAGACAGAGAGAGAGATCGATAGAGAGAGCGAGAGAGACAGAGCGAGAGAGAGAGCGAGAGAGAGACAGAGATAGAGAGGGGGGAAAGATGGAGAGAGAGAGAGAGAGAGAGAGAGAGAGAGAGATAAGAGCAGTAGCAGAAGTGTTGGGAGGGAGAGAATTAAGACCAGGAAGAAGAGTACTATAGGCAGGGTGGATGCCAGATGCCGGTGGGTTGCAGCAAAGTGGGAGATACCAGTTTGGGGAAGGATTGTAGAGAGACAAAGGCAGAGTAACAAGGAAGGGGTTGTGAGAGAAGCAAGGAGATCCTGAGGAGACTGCCCTTCTGAAGGAAAGAGACTAGACAATCAAAATAAAACAGCAGGGCTGGTCGGAAGCCCCGGAGGGAGAGAGATAGAGAAGGGCATGGCCTTTAGGCCCCCTTTAGGATATCTCCAGATAACGGGGGTCTCCTGGCAGTATTTACAGGGAGTTTTGGGCTGGTATATGGAAGGATCTGCGAAAGAGTTGCGACCCTGCTTAGAGAGTGAGGTAAGCGGCAGAGGCCACCCTTGTTCTTTTCCTAATAAAAAGCTGAAAAGTGTTCCTTATTGTGCAATTTGTGGCGCTAGTGTCACAGCGTGTTCAAGGATGATTACGCTGTCCATGCCCAGGGTGCTCACAACACAAGAACAGGGTGACAATGTCCGTACAGAGAGGTGTTTAACCACCAATATAGAAGAAGTCAAGGTCTCCATGTTCAGGAGGGAGACATGGCCAATTCAGAGTAAGTTCACATCATCAATAAAGGGTGATGACATGTATGGAGAAGATCATAAGGTTGTCCATGCATGTGATGGGGGGATTCTCCATGTACAGAAGAGGTATTTTATTCATGTACAAAAGGAGTGATGTTGCCGATGTAGAGGAGAGTTAGGGCGCGTAAAGGCAGGGGTGGGTACCAATCTCTATGCAGATGGAGAGACTAGTAATACCTCTGCGTGGGGTCAGTGATAGAATCCATGTAGATAAGGTTGAGGTCATCAAGGTAGAAGAGGTTGATTTTGCCCATTCGGAGGGGTGTGAGATCATACAGAGGAGAGTGATGTTATCTATCTAAAGGAAGGCTGCACAGTCCATGTAAAGGACAACATTCAAGGACAACGCTTAATGTTTTTCATCTGAGTTGCATCGTATTAACCCAAATGCCGTATTTGTTCTACTGCGACCATGGGGCGGGAGGGTACGTTTCTGCCCGAGTCCGAGTTTGCACTGAGCATGTTTGCACGCTTACCCACTCTCACACATCCAAAGCTGCACGCAACTTTGCACACGAGAAATTGCTTATCTGGACGCATAGTGAAGGAATTGCACACGTGTTCACCCCTAAACTCACTGACAGATACAATCTGACACACAGGCCCGGATATGATAGTTGTCAATGCACACGCACTATATAGTGGCACGCCCAGACACACAACTAGGTGATTACTATTATCATCACCCTTCTGTTTGGTGCTTGAGGAATTTATGTGCTTTAACCTTATGTTGTGGTCACGGGGTACGGCCTCTATGGGGACCTGGGTACAGGCTGTGTTGTTATTACTACCGTTGTCCATTATCCCATTGGTCTAGGAGGCATTGTTTGGACAGGTGTGATGGGGTGGACCGTTGAAGTTGTAGAGGTGTTGTGAGCCTGGATGATCTCTTTGGGCTGTGTTTGGAGATGGACTAAGTGACACTTATGAATGTATTAAACCAATACCTTCGGGCTGCCCACAGCAGGCAATCCATGCCGCAATCCATGCTGGCTTATTGTATTTTCTTTTTTCGGGAGTCTTGTTCCCCCTTGATTGTGCATTTATGCAGTTACCCTTCAGGATGATCTTAAGCTCAGGATTATGCGATGTGATAGTGTCTCTTTCTGTATAATGCCGTCCTTGTGAGCAGGGGCTCCTGAAGAGGCAGGGCTTTCAGCGTTTTGAGTGGCACAGACACGCAATGCTTTTGGTAACCACTTCGTCTATATGGACATTTCCTTTTCTGCGCTCATTCAGGGGTTGGCCTGCTACTAAAAAATCCTTTGTTTGAGGATTGGAATTGAGTGAGAGAGTTGTTTATTTATTAGTGTAAGCATTAAATGAGGCAAGCGCAAAGCAGGAAAGCTGTATTGAACCCTTTAAGACGTTTGCAATGGCTTCATAATCTTCTCTTTGCGTGGGCTGGTTTACCTTATGTTCTCTCAATCGCAGACCAAGCCTCATTGCTGCAGATCTCATGGTGAAATTGTCTATTACAAGAAGACATGACATTTGCTACGGGGCAATGATGTTTGGGGTGTCATCAACTTATTGAGTAACCTTACGTGTAGACCAGGTGCATTCATTTCTTCGCTACTGGCTCTGCTCTCTTCACCTCCGAACATTGGGTTGTTTGCTCATTAACATGGCTTGGAGCAAGACCTTTGCAGTTTTAGAACCGTAGGTTGTTCTAGTTGAACCATGGACGTGCTTTATTGATAACCACTGGGGAACTTTGCTTGTTACAATGGATATGTCTTGTAGATGGGTCAATGCTTCAACTCTGATATTGTTTCACAGTATGTAGATGTTAATACTTCAACGGGGGTGGGTAGGCCAAACCTTTTTCTCAACATATGCGACCAGCAAAAGAGGCGTTTCAATACTAATTAGAAAAAACTTGCCTTTAACAGTTCTCTCCAGATAGCAGACAAAGAAGGAAGAATTTATTGTATCGTAGTCAAAATACAAGATACAACAACGTTGTTATGCAATGTGTATGCACCCAACTTAGATGACCCCCTTTTCTTCCACGAGCTTGCACAATTGCTTCAAAGCTATAGTGTTGGTGCAATTGTGTTGGCTGGTGATTTCAACCAAGTGTTGAATCCAGCGTTAGACCACTCAAATGGAGATTGTTCATGTGTCCTGAAGAAGAGCAGGAGGTCTTTAGAAAGTCTGATAAATGAGTTCTATCTGGCAGACATATGGCACTTGGTGCACCCGTCTGAAAGAGACTGTAGCTTTCACTCAGCGTGTCATGACACTTATTCCCGTATTGACTTCTTTCTGACTTCAGACCAAGTAACATCAGGTTGCTTTGATTCAAGTATCAGGCTTGTTGCAATATCAAACCAAACACCTTTGTCCCTGCGTCTTTCTTTGCAATATACTCTGGTCAAATCTTCAAGATGGAGAATGAATTCAAACATTCTGCTAAACGAACAGATTAGAGTTGAAATTGTGGAACAGATTGAAGATTTCATTCAAATTTATAGGACAGATGATATCGCAGTCTCTACAGTCTGGGAAGCAATGAAATGTTTTATTTGTGGTGTGCTGATGTCTAAAACCGGCAAACATAAGAGAATGAAGGCCAAAGAAATACAGAAATTGTCTGCAGAAGCCAAGCGTCTGGACAATAAATTTGCTGCAAGCCGAGACGAAGGGACTAAGTCTCAACTGAGGAAGGCAAAATATGAACTAAATAAATTAATATCAGACCAGATAGACTACGCTTTGTTCAGGCAGAGGATAAACTATTTCAAGAATGGGGAGAAAGCAGGCAAACTTCTTCAACACAGGTAGCTTAGAGTGATCGTTTTATCACTGCAATTAGAACTCCAAATGATGCCTTGAAAACATAACAAAAAGAAATAAATGCACTGCTCCACGACTTTTATGAAAAACTCTATGGATCAGAACTGACCTGTGAGCTGGAGGCGATAGAAAACATCCTCAATTCATTAGAAATTTCTCAACTGATAAGTGATCAAACGGCCAGTCTTGAAGGGGGAATGGTAATTGATGATATTCGTCTGGTCACCTCCAAACTTAATGTGGGCAAGTCACCAGGCACGGATTGATTGCCGGTAGAGTTTTATAACATTCTACCTGACACTGCTCTGCAACTTCTTTGTGATGTTTATACAACGCTTTTGAGACTGGATCCATCCAGACACGATGCATCACGCTCTGATAACGGTCTTAAAGAAAAAAGATAGATCCCTTACAAGATGAGAAAACTATAGACCAATCAGTTTAATTAATACAGACTGCAAGTTCTGGTAAAGTCTTTAGCTATGAGATTGGAACCAGTGATACCTTTGGAAATTCATGGGAACCAAGTCGGTTTCGTCACTGGAAGAGTTGTGGCTGATAATATGAGACGCCTGCTATTAACAACTGAACATGGACATAGACAACTGAATGCCGCTGCAGTGGTCTTGCTGGACGCCGAGAAGGCGTTTTATCGCGTGGAGTGGGCCTTCCTGTTTTCATGCTTAGACAAAATGAGATTTGGCCAAGATTTCAAGCGCTGGGTGCAGCTGTTACACAAATCCATCGGCAAGCGTACTTACAAATGGCCTTATTTCGGATGCCTTCATAGGGGTACCAGACAAGGTTGCCCGCTCTCGTCATTATTATTCATCTTGTCAATGGAGCCATTGGAAGTGCTACTGCGAGCTGATGATAGTCTTCGAACGATAATTGGGAAAGATCATGAAAATCTAATCTGGCTCCACACATATGATCTGCTAGTGGCCTTACAAGATCCAGCAATTTGTATACCTCACCTAATACGAGATATTCAACAATTTTTCTCAGTGTCTGGTTATAAAGTGAATTGGAATAAGTCTGAAATCCTCCGAGTGAAAAATATTTGCTTGCGACATACCTGTGATCAATTCCATTTCACCTGGTATCCAGAAAGGATGAAGTATTTTGGTATCTGGATAGGTCCAGAAGTGGGAAAGCTTACTAAAATGAATCTTGCAATGATCTTGCCAAAATTTAAGTCAGACCTAGCTAGTTGGGGACTCTTAAAACTATCCACATGGGGGAAGATCAATTGTATAAAAATGAACTTATCACCACAGGGAAATTATATCTTATCAATGCTTCCCATCAAAGTACCAAGACATCTTTTCAAGAAAATGGACAGGATCATGCAGAGGTTCATCTGGGACGGCAAGCCACCAAGACTCGCATTGTGGAAAATGCAGCTCCCCTTAAAACAAGGGGGAATGAATTTACCAAACTTCACTGACTATATGTCAGGCTTCGCTCCTGGAAGCTGTGGCAGAGATGGAGGTATTGATTCCAGATCGTTGGTTTCCTTGTTATCGGTCTAGTCCTCATCCATCATGGCCGCCCAACGCATATCTACGCTCTGTTTACCCCGGAACAGTGCATTGTATCGTCATTTCCGTGGTGCTTTGCTGTGTGCTTCACAGTTTTCCCTGTTTACTCTCTCCTTGCTCGTTTCCAGCCCTCCGTTTGCATCCTTTACTTCTGCTCTGTTATATTTGTGAGTATATGTGTGTACTACGATTCATCCCTTTACTGTTAGTCGCATCCCTTGTAACGCAGCCTTTTCTGTCTCTCCCCCGAACGTAATCTCGCTTACTGTTCGGTTTGTATACTATCTGACCCTTTTTTTTCGGCTCGCAGACATCTGTTCTTGGTTACCTGCCTGCTTTTCTTCCACTCTCTAGCACTCCCCCTGGTTTTCCCGTTCTTTCCGACCAAGACTTCCTTCATTCGCACCGAAACCTCTTCTCGCTTGCGGTGCGACTCTTTCTCTGTTTTCTATCGTCTTCCGATCGTTATTGCTAGACTCTTTTCCGAAAGCCATTTTTGCTGACTTTCTTTCTCCATCTACACGGCCCTGCCGTGTCTCCAAGACCACCTTGGGGCCAGACCTTCTCAGATCGGATCTGTTACAGTCTGAGGGGCTGAATCTTTCTACCATCTTCATCATCCAGCTCTTTGGAAGAACAGAGTCCTTTACCCTATTGTGTGGATACGTGAACTGCTTCAGACCACCCAAGAACCAAAACTTCCTTCAACATTCCTGGACACTGCATACCGACCATCACTGCTTGCACCAGGGTTTTTTGGTGCCGTTTCGGCTTTTTCCCTGTTTAGGGGTTTGGCTCCTTGGGGTTCCCCAGGACTTGGTACACTACCAGTCACAGTGGCCTCTGGGGGAGCCAGGCCTTACTTACATGTTAAAAAGCACAAGAAACCAAAGGAAAGGAAAGACCCTGACACAAGAAAGACCAGGAACAAGAAACCCACTGAACTAAAAGACAGCTCCTTTGAAGGACAAGGTGAGCAAGAGATTTGGGAGGGTACGCTATTGCAAGACTACCCTGACACTATTATCTGGCATTCATAGCTAGACATTTATACAAGATCATCGAAACAGATGGGGACCAAGCAGCAGGTATGGCAAAAGAGAGCAGTGATTTATCACAGTTAGGTCCAAAGGCCCTACTGATAACCAGGAAAAGATCCTCTAAAGGGCAAAATCCACTGACTGCTTTCTTGCAGGACTGCTGGCGAGATATATCTAAACGCATAGGTACTAAGCCTTACTTATTCCCAGATGCTTCGATCTGGCTCAACCCAGCTTTAAAGTCCCAGGGAAAAGTCCTATTTTGGCCAGTGTGGTGTCGAGCGAGAATAAAATACATTGAAGATCTGATTGAAGGTGACAAATGGATCTCGTTGCACAATTGCGCCACTCATTGAACATGACTGATTGCACCTAGGCGGAATACAGAACATTGAAGAACATTATTTCTGCAAGCATAGACTGTCAAACTAGAAAGTATATCGTGCCTCCTATTGCTATGAATGTATGTATATTGGCCTACGCCAAGCTGCTAACAAGCTGCTTATACAATACATTTGAATAAACTCGCATTG
This sequence comes from Ambystoma mexicanum, assembly GCF_040938575.1. Lineage (NCBI taxonomy): Eukaryota > Metazoa > Chordata > Amphibia > Caudata > Ambystomatidae > Ambystoma > Ambystoma mexicanum. The sequence goes on along the minus strand of NC_090934.1, from coordinate 1,464,194,496 downwards.
CAAGGTCCTGACCTTAGAAACCATGTAAACTGTCATTTTGGGTCAAGCCCCCATTTTAGGTTTTCTTGCTCTATAAAGTCACCATGTGAGCTAAAATGGTACCCTATGTTATTCAGAACAGAACTCGATTGTCATGACCTCTGTACAGCTAATGTATAACTTGCCTGCAGGCCACTTGTTAGGGTCATGAGCTGAGACCTTGTCCTTCTGCTGACCTGTGTGCAATGGATTACCTGTATCACCGAAACTGATCTATAATTGAATGAGAACACCTGCTTAACTATATTGTATAAATTAAGTCCCGCATTGTAATGTTAGACCTAGAGCATACATTATTTCCATTTCTTCTTGTTAATGTATAAACCTAAGATGAACTAGATTTGACCTGGCAAGGGACCTAGAGCAGTAACTTATTTATGGTATGGTTAACCCAAAGGAGGGCTGAACAGCAGGCTTGAAATGTATAAAAGCCTGACTGTTTCAATGAATATTTGCACTCACTGAGCACACCGAACCACGCCGGAGTTCGCTGTGTTGTACTGAGGGTCGATAGCTATCTGAATTTTGTTCTGTTCTTTTGTAACTGGATTCAGTATAAAATAAAGTACTTTGCATGTTCCTTTGTAACCTGTGTTTGGTGTGTTTCCTTTTTGGTTACCCTGCCTCATATTATTTCCTTGTTTTCACAGTTGGCGCCCGGAATAGGGACCCTCAAGATTGATGCCGGATTATTGAAGGTTGACGCACGCTATCGGACCGGGATCGGACGGTGTGACATAACGGGCCCGACTGAACGAGACGCGACACCTCAACAGCGCTGCACGATCCGTTCCCTGGATGATAGCCGTGTGGTCTGAGACGGCATCTTGACGAGGGTCAGTTTTTTGAGGCGGGCAGATTTGCCGAAATCACCATACACAAGGTAAAATTTGTTAGGTAAGTCCTTTGTAAACCGATCGGTCCACCTTAGGTTTGGTCAGGTGAGTCGTTACCCGACTCTTAATTCAACCCTGACAATTTGAATTTGGTGCATTGTATCTGCAGACACAATTATTGACCAGGTAACACCGAGTATTTGAGAAATGCCTGGGAAATTGTCTAGCTGCTTTAGGGCATTATTCCGCAGCGATAGACAATCTTTGGAATTTAGCCATCCGGCACCACGGGAGGGGTCACCGGCATGTACTATGTACTGTAAGCATGGCATTGGAAGTGTAGTATTTAATAAAATTTGGCACAGACAAACCAGACATGCCTCCGAACTTCAGTGGCCAGTCAATGGTAGTTTTGAGATCCCTCGTATTGAATATTTAGAGTCAGTCTTGTTAAAAAAGAAGGCCAGACCTGCAGCATTTGATGTTTTGCAAAATTGGAAAAGAGAAGCGTTGCAGCAGCTTAAAAGTAGGGAAAAACATGTGCGCCGTCATAAAACAAATGCTGAAAAGGCATTGTTATATGATCAGGACAAGCAGTCTGAGTCGGTTAGGAATATGGACAGGGCTTTCTCACTCGGTATTCAGAAAATCTATCCTTCTAAAGATCTTCATGTTTCTGATGAGTTTATCGACAAATTGTTAAATGAACGAAGGCCTGGTGCCGCTGCACCACCTCCGTATGTTCCTCTTCCTCCTGCTGTACCTCTTCCTGCTGTTATTCCTGCTCTTCCTGCTCAACCTGTTGTTCCTATTCCTCCGGTTGTTGTTCCTCCACCTGCTCCTCTGCCTCTTCCCATTGCACCAGTAATAGTACCTCCATTGAATTTGCCTGCACCCTCACTCCCAAGTAGTTCTGTACCACTTGTAGTTGATCAGGGTGCGGGGTCGAGGATTGTTACTCGTAATACTGTTCCTACAGAAAAGAAACAGGATTTGTTTGCATGGGCTAAGCATTGTATGGAGAGAGATGATCGAGCTAATGTTCTTGCCACACTTTCTAATATGGATAATTTTCCTGAGAAAAACATTTTCATTGAAGGTTTAGGGATTCATTTATGTGTAATGTGGGGTAAATTAAATAATGCAGACCTCCCACAAGGGTTGAGGGACCTGAATACTTTAGCGTTTTCAAGAGACACTGTGGAGAAGGTACATGAGCATGTTGAAAGGATATTTGAGTATAGAAAGGAGTTGGAAAGGTTACGGAATGAGGATGACGAAGAAGAAAGTATGTATGTACAGAAACGATTTCTTCCGTGTCGTAAATCGACATCTGAGGAGGTGCGAATTTGTGCAAAAGATGCGATTAGATGGATTTCAGACATATCGATAACTCCAGTTGAGGTATATGACACATACAGTCAATATACGCTAGAAATGCAGAGGAAAGTGATATAGGTAATGGTAGAGTACCTGCAGGATGAATGTTTAAAGAGAAAGGTTAGTTGTCCCACAGAGTTATTGAGCATTTATAAGAGAGCTTTTTCACTTGACACTTCTTCAACTGCTTTAGCGCTCGACTTAGCTCTGTTGCTTAGTAAGCGTTCGGAGTTGCCTACATCTCAGTTGCCTATGAGAGAGGTTCCTCCGACATTTGTCCCAAAGGTTGAGATTCCTGCTAATGCTGCAGCAGGTACACCTGCTGTGGACATTCCTGCACATTAAGTATCGCAGTTTGTTCACCTCCCGTTTTCACGACAGGAAGTGAATACTATTAGACAAACTATTCCTGACATTAGGAAAAATCCGAAAGGGTTCTATAAAGAGATAGAGTCCGTTTTGCAGTCCTCAGTGTTTACCCTAGGCGACATTGATTTGCTATTCCCTGTACTCCTGCCTGTAGATTTGTGCAAACAAGTTAGAACTATAGACGATGTACCAGGGTTGGGAGATACATGGGCTAACATAGTTAGGCTTGATGGGGAAAGGCCAGCTGGTGAGAGACCACCTCAGGTGATACTAACTTTGCCTGACAGAAACTAACTTTGCCTGACAGAATCATTGCAAAACTGAAAACTATAATCCCCGAAAAGAGAATTATTTGGGACAAGCTTACGGCCTGTGTCCAAGGAAAATCTGAGGGTGCTACCGAGTTCTTTAATCGGTTCGAACAGGTATTCTCGGATTTCAGTGGACAAGACTTAGGCACAGAGTCTGGGAAAAGATTATTTGTGGCAAATTTGTACGTGGATTGCTGCCTGACATCCAGTCACAAATTATGGAGCACTTGGCAGGCGAAATCCCAGTACTGCACATGGCTCAGTACTACAAGAACCGTGTCAATAATGAAAAAGATAGAGTCGAGAAGAGAAAAGGTGATTTGAAGACTAAAGTATTGTTACAGCAACTTGTTAGAGGCCCCAGAGGGGGTAGTTCGCAGATTAGAGGTCAGTATGTTCCACAAGGGAATGTGCCCTTGGGTCCTGTGAATATTAACCAGTGTGCCTATTGTCGCCAGGAGGGTCATTGGCATGCACAATGCCCCGTCCTTCGACAGAGGTCGAATAACACATTTGTAAATATGGGTAGACGATCAAGAGGTCGCCCGGGTGTAGGGGGCCCTGGTAGAGGCCAGTTTTCGCAGGATCCCCAACAACCTTTTTCACAGGATAATCAGACTTCGAGTGTGGATACTAGAAACATATTTGATCATCCTTCTGCTGCATATCTATCTGAAGAGCTTCCTTTTGATGATATTTTGTTTCGTTAGGATTTCCCGAAGCAGGGTTTGGAACCTACACCTATTCCCGTTAATCAGAAAGGTCCCTACGTTGAAATGGTAGTGGGAAATAGGAAACATCAATTTTTGATAGACACTCATTCTCGGGTTCCAAACATTCCACTGTCAGGGCAAACCAATGTTTCTGTAGGGTTTTCTGGCACACCAGTTGTTTGTCCGGTTTCTTCACCGGTACCTATTTCTTTGGGTCCCTTTACGGACCACTGTCCATTTCTCTTGACTTCGAATTGTGGAGAGAATTTGCTGGGGTTGAATCTGTTGAAGGAATTAAATGCGGTAATTCATTGTTCTTCTGATGGAGTGAGTTTGACGATTTCACCACAGCAATGTTCTGTTTCGCAATTCTTGACTAGACCTTTGCTGCCAGAATTCAGTAATGTACCAGAGTGTTTGTGGGCAGTTGATGACAATGATGTCGGTGTTTTGCAGATTGAGCCTGTTAAAATAGTTTTGAAACATGGAATTAAGCTGCCCCGTATTCCACAGTATAAGATCTCAGTTGAAGGCGAGCGAGCTTTGAAGAGCATTGTTTCCGATTTTGTGCATCGTGGGGTGATTGAGGAGATTGCAGGAAGTTTGTGCAATAGTCCGATTTTACCCGTGTACAAAAAGGTGATAATGCAATTCCATTTTGTTTTATAATTGATTTACGTGCCATTAATAAAGTCGTCGCTCCGCAATTTCCAATTGTGCCTGATGTGACGACAATATTAACCATGATTCCAGCTACGGCTACTCACTTCAGTGTTGTGGGCCTAAAGAATGCTTTCTTCAGTATTCCTATACATGAGGATAGTAGATACTTGTTCGCGTTCACCTTAGGGGGATGCTCATTCACATTTACTCGTGCACCTCAAGGTTATACTGAGAGTCCTAGTATTTATAGTAGGGCTTTGAAAGAGCAGCTTGACACCCTTGGATTGCCCCCTACTTGTACTTTGCTTCAATATGTTGATGATTTGCTTTTAGCCCCTGACTCTGAGAGCTCTTGTAAAGAGGGCACTGTGTTGTTGCTCATCCATCTAGCTAAGCATGGTCACAAAGCTTCGCTTAAAAAATGTCAATATTGTTGCCAGGAGGTCGCCTATTTAGACTATCTCCTGTCAAAGGAGGGAAGAAGATTGACACCTGAAAGAATAAAACACATTTCTGGCATGTCTGTCCCAAATACACAAAAGGAAGTTAGAGCCTTGATAGGTATGGCTTCTTACTGTAGGTTATGGATCCCAAACTTCTCACTAGTGATAAAACCGATGTTGGCCTTGACGAAGAAGGGTATTTCTTCGCCATAGCCATGGAATACGGAGCATCAACATTCATTCGAGTTGCTCAAGACTGCATCATGTTCGGCGCCAGTTTTGGGCACACCGAACTATGAGAAGGCCTTTGTGTTGTTTGTGCATGAATGTGATGGATGTGCTTTGGCTGTATTAACGCAGGAACATGGAGGGAAGAATAGGCCATGCGGTTACTACTCTTCCGCCTTTGATCCTGTTGCATGCGCTTTGCCAAGATGTTTGCGCGCTGTCGCTGCTGCTGCTGCGTCTGTAAAACAGAGTGAGGGAATGGTCCTAGGCCATGATTTAACCCTGATGGTGCCTCACTCTATAGATATTCTATTGAACAAAACCCAAACGCAACACCTCACTTCCGCACGACTGACAAGATATGAATTAATCTTGTTTGCTCCCCACATTCAAATTAGGAGGTGCTGCATTCTTAATCCGGCTGAACTCCTACCTTTCCCGCAAAATACTGTTTGCGCTGACGAAGAGTCACATGACTGCCTGTATACTACTGAACAAGATACAAAAGGCAGAGTTGATTTGAGGGACACTCCTTTGGATAACCCACAAGGGGAGCTGTTTTGTGATGGCTCCTGCTTCAAACTACTGGATGGTACATCCACAGCTGCTTATGCAGTCACTACATTGAGTACGGTTGTGGAGACCAAGAGAATTACGCATAACTCTGCGCAGGCCGCAGAGATTATAGCATTGACTCGAGCTTGTGAGCTTTCCGAAGGGCTAACAGTAAACATATATACTGATAGCCAGTATGACTTTGGGGTGGCTCACAACTTTGGGAGACTTTGGTCAGAGAGAGGGTTTTTAACTTCGCATGGCACCAAGATCCAACATGGCTCCCTGATAGTACAATTGCTTTCAGCGCTTGCGCTCCCTAGTCAGTTAGCAATCATTAAGTGCGCAGCACATCGCAAGATTATAGATGATGTAGGGAAAGGGAATGCTTTCGCTGATCAAATAGCTAGACAAATTGCCTCTGATCTCTTCACGGAGGTGTATGTTTCAAGGGAGACTGTAGATGCCTATGTAATGGATGAGGGTGTTGGGTCTGTACGGGATATCCAAGCCGATGCCACATTAGAAGATTCCAAGAGGTGGGCTGAGGGCTTGGGGAAACTCGATGATGATGGGTGTTGGGTGGACATGGTTGAAGGGAAATGGTTGCTTCCTAATGCCTATATAGTAATGAAGGTTACCATGGCACACGGTCCCACACATGTGTGCGCTCAACAGATCACGAGAATGTTAGAGAAAGTCTGGGTAAATGATAAGATTTCAAAAATTGCCCAGCATTATGTCCAAAATTGCATGATTTGCCTACAACACAATGTGGGAAAGGGGACAGCAACTCCAAGAGGTAGCTTTGGGCCTCCTTCTGTCCCGTTTGAAGTGATTCACTTTGACTTTATTGAAATGGAGTGATGTAACAATCTAAAATATGTCCTTGTGGTCATTTGCGCCTTTAGTAAGTGGGTCGAGGCTTTCCCTGTTAAAGACGCTACAGCCATGACCACTGCAAAGACCATGTTAAAGGAATTCTTCCCACGGTTCGGTTTGCCGAGAGTTATCTGGTCGGATAATGGTCCGCATTTTATCACTGCTGTAATTCTACAGATATGTACGGCATTGCAAATTGACAAACGATTCCATTCGGCCAGACATGCTCAGAGCGCCGGATTAGTGGAAAGACACAATGGTATCATAAAAAACAAGCTCGCTAAGACGTGTGCCGGCACCAAACTAAAATGGCTGGACGCCTTACCGATCGTGTTACTTTCAATGCGGACAACCCCTCAAACTAAGACTGGGCTCTCTCCCTTTGAGGTGGTAATGGGGAGACCTGCTAATATTTGGGGTTTGCCTAAAAGCTGCGCATTGCGCGATGTAGAAAATGTACTTCTCTCCGACTATTGTAACCAATTGACTAAAAACCTGTATTTCATTTATCACCAGGTGTTTTCAGCTTTACCTGTACGGTTCACGGGCCCAGGACACGATATACAGCCTGGAAGTTGGGTCCTGGTGAAGGCCTACGAAAGGTCTTCCTGTCTCGCTCCTCGTTGGAAGGGACCCTACCAGGTGCTGTTGGTCACTCGGACAGCAGTGCGGGTGGCTGGAAAGAAACACTGGATCCACGCGACGCATGTCAAGAAACTTCCTCACCCGACGCCACACATTACAGAAGAAGCAGAACCCCTCGCTGATGCTACAGTCCCTGATCTTGGAGTAGCAAACAGCGCTGTGAGTGCGTCGGAGAATTTCTCTGAGCCCGTGGAGCTTGGCGAACAGTCCATTTCATCTCTGCACTCTTTTGAAAAATCACTTCCGGAAAATACTGTTTCAAGCTCTGCGACTTCTGTCGCCTCCGATACGTCGCTTCCCTCAGGAAGTGACGACAGCTTATTTTCGGACCAAACAATCTTGGGTACCACCAGGTACAACCTTCGACGAAGAAAATAGAACTACGGCACGGGTTTTTCCGTGCATTTGAGAAAGAGAAGTGATCGAAAGTTTTCCTTTGTATAAGAAAGTTTCTGTTGAACAAAAGGAAAAAAAAGGGATTCTGCTGGCTAGGGTTGGGAAGGACTAAGAAATCGCGCGACTGTAGCGTCGCCAGCAACGAACATTGGGGTCGTTGTTTGAGGAACTACAATGCCTGCCACCTCCAGTGCTGCTCCCCGCACTGGACTTGTGAATAAGGGGGTGACCAACTTGGACAATGAACAATAAGCCTGGGCCCCGAAAACGTACTGCTGTGTTTTGATAACGATAATTGTTATTTTTGCAATTACTGCTGTAGGACTTTGGTACTTTGAAGAAATCTATCCTCTAAAACCTTTACTATCGACCGAGATTGTACCGACTGCTTTGACTCCCTCTGTACACCTTCACACTCTGTCCCTTAGAGACTCCCAACATAGACAAAAGTATCATAATAACACTCTAATGATAGTAATGAATGCAACGCATGCCATTTTTAATAAGAGTAATTGTTGGATTTGCACTCATTTACCGCAACATGGGGATAAGGGGCTAGGTTGGTATATTCACCCTCTACCTTTGACAACTGCTTGTTATGCTTCACTTAGAGCACTGTTCTTTGGCCGATGGAACGAAAGCATCTCGGGGAACTTTGATGGCACTAATTTGAATAGTTTTGAGAAACGTGTTCTGACTCCCCTGGGATGCTCGCTTTTCGCAAATAGGAGTAAGCTCAATATTGCTTCTATTAGGCCTTCTGATAGACTGTCTCGTCCTTTCCAATCTTTGATTTCCTTTAAAATGGCTCCGATAGGCAATAAGGATGCCGTGCCTCCTTCTTATACTGTTAACCATAGCCCCGATTCAGTTTCTTTCTGCATACAGAGGAATGGCACCCGGTCAATGGGAGATTTTAAAGGTTGTGCCAACGTTGCAAATTTGACTGGGGAAAGCAGACCTTTGTATGTAGGCGAACCTATCTATTTTGTTTGCGGTAATGTAGCATTTCCATGGTTGCCCAGGGATTGGCAGGGAACTTGTTATCTAGGAATCCTGTTGCCTGGGGTGTTTATAGCAAGTACTGTAGAGGTTTCGAAGGCTCGTCCACGGGGGGACGAGAATGGCGACACTCCAGCACAGGTTTTAGGAGATGTAGCGAAATCATTCCTTCCATTCTTTGGGCAGATAGCGAATTCCGAGGATATCAGGAAACTAGCGAGAGTACTGGAGAGAACCATCAACCGGACCACAGATATACTCTATAATATGACTTTAGAGCAGAAAGCGATCAGATTGGTAGCGCTTCAGAACCGGATGGCATTAGATGTCATTCTGGCAGAACGAGGTGGAGTATGCAAATTAGTGGGGTCCGCCTGCTGTGTTTTCGTACCGGATTCCTCCCCAACTATTTTTAAGGCAATACAGAATCTGCACATTCTTAGTTCAGAAGTGCATGTTCCCGAGGGAAATTGGGATCTTAGCGCTTGGTACTGGGACTTCTTGCGGTCTTGGGGTTGGAAAGTGCTTTCAGTCTTGCTGATTATTTTGGGACTTCTGCTATTTCTTTGTTGTTGTATCCAATGTCTACCAAGTATATGTTCAATGCTAGGGGGATGTTGCGCTCAGGCGATAGGTACAATAGGACGTAAAGTGTATGCCCCGGATAAAACCTCTAAGGAGTATGTACTGAAAGAGATCTTAGTAAAAGATCTAATGGCGATAGATATTTCTGACAGCTATTCAGGGTGTATGGACGATGACACATGGAGTTATTTGCAGGGAGATCAGAAGTAGTTTAGCACTTGGCATAGGCCAAAAGGAGGGTTTGTCAAACTAGAAATTATATCGTGCCTCCTATTGCTATGAATATATGTATACTGGCCTACGCCAAGCTGCTAACAAGCTGCTTATAAACTACATGTGAATAAACTCGCATTGCAAGGTCCTGACCTTAGAAACCATGTAAACTGTCATTTTGGGTCAAGCCGCCATTTTAGGTTTTCTTGCTCTATAAAGTCACCATGTGAGCTAAAATGGTAGCCTATGTTATTCAGAACAGAACTCGATTGTCATGACCTCTGTACAGCTAATGTATAACTTGCCTGCAGGCCACTTGTTAGGGTCATGAGCTGAGACCTTGTCCTTCTGCTGACCTGTGTGCAATGGATTACCTGTATCACCGAAACTGATCTATAATTGAATGAGAACACCTGCTTAACTATATTGTATAAATTAAGTCCCGCATTGTAATGTTAGGCCTAGAGCATACATTATTACCATTTTTCTTGTTAATGTATAAACCTAAGATGAACTAGATTTGACCTGGCAAGGGACCCTAGAGCAGTAACTTATTTATGGAATGGTTAACCCAAAGGAGGGCTGAACAGCAGGCTTGAAATGTATAAAAGCCTGACTGTTTCAATGAATATTTGCACTCACTGAGCACACCGAACCACGCCGGAGTTCGCTGTGTTGTACTGAGGGTCGATAGCTATCTGTATTTTGTTCTGTTCTTTTGTAACTGGATTCAGTATAAAATAAAGTACTTTGTATGTTCCTTTGTAACCTGTGTTTGGTGTGTTTCCTTTTTGGTTACCCTGCCTCATATTATTTCCTTGTTTTCACAAGACGTATCACAATTGGCAAAACAGGGTATAGCTTGGTCAGCTTTACACACCTGCAAGCGTGCATCTCATCCTGCGTCTACTATGCATGGAATCTTAAAGCACGTCGCAAAGGAGCCCCGAGGTTACTGTCCATCTGGGCTGAAGAACTAGGAGATGTTATTGATCAGAGTTGCTGGCAGTGATGCTGTGGTAATACACACCCAATAAGTATAGACTGGGGCCTAAGAGCTTTGCAAACCAGGCTCCTTTTTAGATCTTACTGGACGCCAGTACGATTATTTAAAAGACACCTTCTGGAAAACGAACTATGTTGGAAGTGCAAAACGCACGGGGCACCCTCTGTCATTTGATCTGGTTCTGTCCAAAGACTAAGGCATTCTGGAAGGGGGTCTGTGAAAGGCTGGGTTTGATCCTATGTTGTACAATCCCAATGACTGGCACTCTACTGGCACTGGGGGATGTGTCTCTAGAAGAGGATGTTCCATTCAGCAAGAAGATCGGGCTTCTCCGAGCTTGCACGATTGCGAGAAAGATGATATTAAGGTCCTGGAAATCGTCTACCTCCTTTTGTATCGCCGATTGGGTGGAGGAGCTGCTCACTGTCTCCATCTATGGAGGAGAGCTATCTACAAGCAAGCGGGAGACATTGATAAGTTTTGGAACATATGGGGGAGCTTCCTTGACGCCTATGGCTAATGTATATATAAAGATTTATACAGTTCTATTTTCTCATGACTCAACTGCAAAGGTTTTGTGCTCTACTGCAAGGTATTTAATTGTTTTTTCTGTATATACCATTGATAGAGATATAGGGATGACCATGTTGGGGATGTTTTTGTTGTTTCATGAATTGTGCTATTGATATTGCCTATGTTTCCCATCTATAACTTTCTAATGACTCTCCTTCTTTTTTCTCTTTTTCCCTTGCTGCATTGATTAGAATTTATTAGCTCATTTATTATTGTCCTTGTCAAGTTGTATCGATTAATCCATTTATGTCCCACTGTTGGATATTTGGCTGGTTATTGTAACGTGTTAATTGACTATGTTGTAAAATAATATATTGCTACCTCTGTAAAGGACAACATTCCAGTTGAGAAGGATGACGCCTGTCATGATGTAGCGGATTAACAATGTGTTTGCAACGGGGCAGAGGTTGTCCATGTACCGAAAAGATGGCATTGCCCATGTATATGTTGTTATCCATTTAGATGAAGATGACATCATCCACGCAAAAATTGCATGCCTGCGAACATGACTACAAGTGCGACATTTTCTATTTGGGAAAAGTGTGATGTTGTCCATACAGAGGAGAGAGAGTTCAACTTTATACAGGAGGATGAAGGCTATGTGGTGGTCATGAATGATTCCCACGCACAGGAAATTGACGTACACAGAGAAGACTATGATATTGTCTATGTAGAAGAAGATCAAGTCGCTGGGAGGGTGAGCATGTCCTAGTAGAGGAAGGTGATGTTGTAGAGGGTTACACCATTGGTGTAGAGCTGGGTGGCATTGTCTATACAGAAGGACGATACAATTGCTCACATACAGGCGGATGAGGGTGTCAATGGAGACAAGTCAACATCTTCAAATCATTCATGAAATATGAAAACAGGACAGTCGGGGCACATATGTCCATTATGCTTATAATAGACCAACAGGGGCTGGCGGGAGCACTAGTAAAAGAAAATGGGATAAAGGGTGAGTAAGTCAAGAAAGCTGTAGAGGTTGAAGACTGTGAAATACAGGAGCCAGTACTGGGGATGACAAGCTGAACGAGGAAGTGAAGCAGCAGTCTGAGAGTCTGATGCAAACTGCAGGCGAGGGAGATCATTCAATGCTGGTGTACTGTGAGAGATGCTACAGGGCACAGACTTTTGGAATGCTCTGTAGAGGCCGGAAATGATGCTGCAGGGCTGAAGCTATGGCTAGTAGAAATCCAAGGAAATGCTGCAGTGAAGTCTAAAACGCATGAGGAGAGTCAAACCCATAAGGTCTGTCAAACAAGCAACCAAGCTGCCCAGGGAACTGCCAAGCCCCCCTGAAGCAGAGGTCATGAAAAAAGTGTTGCAAAATTGCCAAAACACAGACATGAGCACACTGCAAAGAGGAAGGGGAGCTCAGGCAGTTGTATGACCACTAGGTGGTTGTTTCAAAGAGATGAAAGACCATTGAACCAAACAGGAAAATGCTACATTCTGTGAATTAGGGCAGAGTCCCATAAGTATTCTAAGTCTGTGAAAAAAATGTAACCTAGTAAGACAATCCTGCATTATGGGAAGTGTGGGACATTCACAAAATTGTTCTTCTGCAAGAAAAGAAGGAGAAAGAGTCATAACTTAAGAGATGCAAAACTGATTGAAAAGACTATTGGAGACTAACTAACACCTTTAATTAAAAACCCAGGTCCTGACAACTACTGGAAGTAAACTTTTACAAATAAATCCTTGTTTAATTAAAACCTGTTCCTGATTTACGAGTTTAATTAACATCACTCTGCCACATTATTTAGAAGAGGGTGATGTCATCCAAGTAAGGAACCATGGTGTTCATGTGATGTGATGTGATAGGTTATTTATAACTCGCTTAATACCCAGAGGTTTCTAAGCGCGGATCCGGGAATCGAACCTGTGGTGCTTCCTGTCGTCTTGCTTCCAAGGCGAGCATGTTGCCCTGATGACATGCCGAGGGTGGTAATAAATAAGGGGTTGACGTACTGCGTGTCGTCAGTCCTAGTTTACCCTCCTGCAAACACCTTTCAGTAGTTCTCATTTTGATTCAAGAAATCCCAAGGTACGGAGTCATTATTGGCCCAGGCATTATAACTCATCCCACCTCCTCTGGCTAACCTTCTAGGCGGAATCACACATTATCTCATGAACACCTCCTCTATTACTCGTTTTTTTCATCCTTAAAATGTCCTTTAGGTGTGTCCCTCTGGACTAATCCTACCCAAGGCACGCTGAAACAGAACTGCCAGCAGCTAAATGCAGAGAGCCTGGATAAGAGGGGGCCGTTCCCTCGGCTCATTTACCTCAAAGTTGAGCTTCTTCCAACATTTGCCCAAACCCTTAGCCAACGCCATGATTTTACCCCCTTATCCTCAATATCTATCCATCCCTCCTCCTAGCTTTCCATCTCAGCGTCCCCAGGATCTTCCCTCTTCTGCCAAGCGCCCCTTCTCTTTTATATTACCCTCACCAATTCTCCATCACCGTTTTTGCCTACCTCTTTCCAGCTATCACCCTCTCAATTTGGATCCTCTAGCTCTCCCTTTTGCTACTCCATTTATTCATATACTCTTTTCCATACACTCATTGTCCCCCTCTTCATTACATCCAATCCATATCCAGCTTCCACCCTCCCATTAATCCCTCTGATTGTGAGAATCGCGACTCCCCCAAACTATAATCATATCGAACCCTCACATGCAACCCCCCCAAAACACTAGCATGCATTCTCAGACAGCTTAGCTTCAGTCCCTCAGCTGCTCTGCCCGGCAAGGAACCCCTGAATGACCACTTCAGGATTTCCATCCTCCAGCTCCCCTACAACCATGGTCCCCAGAACTTGGAAATACATATTTCAGCCTTTTATGTAGTCCCTATGTTCTACTTTTAGCAAAAAACGAATGTCTGCTGCCAGCACATCAGCACTACTCAGACCAAGATGGGTTTGTTCCCTTCAGTCCCCTCTGTACTCAGTCGTCGATGTCCCACAGTTTGGAATAAAGTCAGTGTGATGGATCGCCACCTGGCGAGGATGTGAAAGCCCTTCTATATGTTTATTAAATATTTTAATTATGCCGGCAATTCTGTTTCTGAAAGGGGAGTCAGACCCCCTCTTTCATAATGCTCCATGCCAAAAGCATAGAGCATGTATGTCCCCCTGCTGCACCAGTCTCCGGACAACTGCAGCACCTACTCTTCAGTCACACAGGGCATGTTCAAAGGTCACATGTGCAGTCCTAACAGCTGCTATGAGCAAACGTTACGGCAGGCAGAGCCTGCAATTTAACTTCTGCACCTCTGATCCAAAATATATTATGTGTTGCCTAATCCATCTGGTGGCAGGGTAAACTCTAAGAGTAAGCTCTTCCTGGTATGGTGTAGTGACTGATAAGAGCACACAATTATTAAAGACACACTCATTTGATATCATACAGTTGTCAAATCAGTGTACCCAGACCAGCTATGTGAGGGCAATGTGTATTCAGGGAACACTGGCTGTCTGCAATATTCCCAGTGAAACAATAGGCAGGATGCTGTCTCAGGCATAGGATCGCTCACCAGGAGATCTCCTGGGAAACCTGCTTGTTAAGAGACACTCACATAACGAAGGCCAGCCTCACACCTGGGTGCTGCACACTAAAGGGCCTTTGAGGTTTGTGAGAAACATGCTAGTTTTCTCACTTCTACTCCCCTTGCACCCTCTATGCAGGTGGCTAGGGAAATGGCCATCGCTATTGGATTCTGACTCTTGGGGTGGACAAGTGAGGGAGGGTCACCTGGGTGGAGGAGCCTTGGGGATTGGGAGTGAGGTACCTTTGGCCGAGACATGGTATCCCCCATTTCCGCAGGATAGTCAACCGGATCTTCCCTCAACATTTATAGGCCACTGTAAATGTACTCCACTTCCTCCCCATTTAAACAGTATGACAATACTGAGACAAAGAAAAAACAACTAAGAGCAATGAAGATTATCTCCATTACCCATTCAAGTACTGGGACAAAGAAGGAGGGGCCTGAAGGTCAGGCATGTCCCACTAATTCATTCAATTATGGTCAGGCAAGGCAAACTCTTGACAACCACCTGTATCCTGTTAGCCCAACAGAGGTGTATAAAAGCCGTGGCAGCAGGCAGAACCGGGAGCACGGGTCAGAGCACACGTCGGAGCGAGAACCGGAATCAGAGCGGGAGATCCAGAGTGGAAGCCGAAGGAGAGGAGAAGCCAAGACACCAGCATGCCAGAGGAAACCCTTGGGATCCCGCTGGACTGGGAATGCGGGATGGAAATCCCACCTATGGCAAGGCGAGCAGCAGACGCAGCATGTAGGCGAAGGCAAAGCTCCATTTATTAGCCGACGAGTGCAACGAGAAGCACCCGGCTAGTTGGCAATCCCTCGGGAGGAAGAAGCAAAGCGAAGGAGTTGCCGAAGGAGCTGCCGAGACTGGGTAAGTGTCAGGGACACTTATAATAGCCGGGCACTCAAAGGAGGCAGTGAAAATAACAATGTTGATCCCCGTTATTATCCCCAGATGTCCCCTGCAGGTTACCGCCAATCTTGTAATGAGGCCCATTGTCTCGTTGGTTGATGAGACCTAGAGGGCCCTATGAAGGTGCCCTGCCTGCAAATGCTGGAAAATGGTTCAATCTGTCATGCTTTGCACACTATGCGCCACTTTCAGGGCACTGACATGGATGTGGCATTGTGGGAGTAAACAAGAAATGGTTAATTTGTTAAAATCTTCAGGTACCCCCAGTTATTCTATGAGTTGGGTTTAGCTGCTCCCTGACTGCCATGTTTAGCAGGGCCTTATTGCCATAAGTGCATGTTTCCTATGCTGTAGTGCATATGTATTAACTGCAGATACGCTTTGCTTTCTCACTGCATAAGATTGCCCGCTTCCATAGACCTCTGGTGTATTTCCCGTTTGGCATACTGAAGTGTGTTTTAGGTGAAAGGATCGATACAAAGGATCGAAATGCAATAGTTGCGAGTCAAAAGTGTAAGCGATATTCAATCAACACTACAGCTAAGTCAATGCCTAGTCTGGGATGCTGAGGAAAACCCTTATTGATGTATTTTTATACCCAGTTCAGTATTCTGGATGACAACCCTTGTATAACACCCCCCTCTTAGAATCCCCCTGACCCCACTGAGCCAAGAAGTAGGTTTGTTTTGCAAATTAAAAGGTTTATTTGAAAATGTAAACAATATATATATATCACACTTTTATAATAAATTAATATCTGATAGTACACTTAGACATATGATGTTTATCAACAATGGGTAATCTGGCACTAGCACACTTCTTTACAATCAATGAGGAGTTAGTATAGGATGGATAAAGTAGGAAAAATACTTTTATGGTTTCAAGGGAAAAGCAATGAGGAATAAAATGCAGTACAGAAATACTTGATATGATTTTAGCAAAAGATAAGATTATCACTTTTTCTCTGGCAATTCACCCCCCTCCCCTATGCAATGTAAGAAATGGAAGGAGATGGAAAGAGGAGCACACAGTTCTCAAGAATGCAATCAAATACAATACAAAATTCAGTTCCCCCCCAGCAAGCTTAGAGGAAACAGGTAGGAGTTTGAAACACAGGCCCAAAATGCTTTTAAATGTGATGGCAATGGATGGGAAAATGTGCTAACTGATTTTAATTCCCTCTAGAGATTCAGGGTGAGTGGGAGATGCGTGTTGGTATTAGTTCAGGCTCACTTTAGCAATGCTCTATGAGTTATTACCAAGTTGCAACGGATTTTAACAAAAGAAAGAATGGAGCTGCTATCTTGACAAGTGGAGAAATTGAGCCAAAATCGCAAACCGCGGTAAATTTCGCGAGTGCGTAAATCGTGATTGTGGAAAAAGTATAAGGAGTAGGAAGTCGGTTCTAGGCTTGTTGGAAAGCTTCCTAGCCCAAACGGTTCCAGAGATACGGACGATTAAATAAAGGTAGTTTTTCGGATTTTAAGTAAACTCAAAATGACAGGTGATAGCTTGCCGCTGCAGTATTGACCGGTGACAGTTGTGCAGCTTTACAAATGACAAATCACACGATTTCTAGGAGGCACTTCTACTTTGGTTAAAATAGTTTGGATTAGATTATTTTAACTAAGAGATTGGTTCTGCACAGTTCTGCTAGGTACTCACAATATAAATTTGAACTAGGCCTCGTCACGGTTTCGGTCAGGTTTTGGACTGGACTCCGGTTCTGGTCTCGGCACTTCACAGTGATCTGGATCTCTGGTTCTGCTCACAGCGGTCTGGTTTGTGGTTCTCTCGGGTTCCGGATACAGCACTGCTTTCTGGATACTGCTACAGGTTCTTGCAAAAAGTATTGGCAAAATTCAAACAGCTCGCCCAGCTGTTGAATAGTTTGATTGGTTTTGAGGAAGAGGATTCAGCTGGTGGATTCAGGCCTCTCTGCTACAAATTCTGGAGTTAATTTCTGTTACAGGTTCTGGAGATTGATGGATTTGAAGTCTGGATCTCTGGATGTGAAGTCGTCGGTCAGCATGCTCCGCAGCAAATGGAATTGAATGTCTCTACCTGTCCCAGCAGTCTCTTTTTATGTGTTTTGGAAAGTGGGTGTGTGTGTTGGTCATAACTAAACCTGCCCCTCTCACTTATCATTGGCCAATTCCTCCTCTCTCCCTTGATTGGGGGAAGAAAATGGGAGTCAGAGTGATGCTGTAGGTTTTATGGTCAGAGGAACCTCCCCTTGTCAGATTGCACACAAATCTATTTCTGACCCCAATACATATTTATCTATGTACCATTTTTCTAATATTATAGGTCCAGTTAACATATTTTCTGTAGCACCAAACCATCCAATCCCTGTCTTTGTACGATGTTGTGTCCACTGATGACAGAATTCTCCCCTTTTCATCCAGATAACGGCCTCTAAACCTTTCCAGATTTTACACAAATGTGCACCAGGAATATGGGTTACAGATGATAAAGTGTCAGATTTTTAACATGCATACATTTGGAGTGAGACCCTATTTTCCGCTAGCAACCCCCCAGAATACACCACAGGGTCCTAACGCCTCTTAAAATGTTCACAGAAAAATCACAAAAATAATTATATTACTTATATAATTCTGACAAGTCCGCACTATGAGTTATCTATCTTTTTAAAATTATGTTCTGGTCAAAAAGGGGTGTGGCTTCCCACATCACAGGGTGGAATAACTGGTTTATCCACTTCCCCCAAGCCAGCTTGTTCACAGAGGCACAGCTGCCCCCCAGTTTCTCCCAAGAGGAAGCTATTTTACGACGCCCCCAATATAACATTTGCCTGAGTCAAGGAAGTTGCATTGTTCTGTCTTTTCCAGTTCCCAGGTGCTCCACCCCTAATCTAATCAGAGAGGTGTCAACTACTTTTAGTGGGGAAGCAGGATGCAGCCAGGCCTGGGAAGAGTGGCTCAGCAGGTTTCTCCTGTCGGGGGTAGTTGTCAGGCAGAATTCAGTTTCACTTTAGTTCCCAGTTTGAATCAAACTGACAATTTTTACCTTTACATTAAATAATGACTTCCTTCAAGTCATTTCAGAATATAGTTTTACATTGTATCCACCTCTTAGCAAGTCTTTCCTTGGTCTGGTTTTGTTTCATTTGTTCAGTTTTACACAAAAGTCTGGTGGTTTTAAAACGCCGGCTTTCTGATAGTGGTGAGTACCGGTAATGCAACCATTTTTGGGATTAAGAAAATGAATTCCCCACAGTTCTGAGTTGCTTTTTGGCAATCAGCATTGCCATTCCCAATGGTTTCAGGCTACTGTGTGTGTAGCCCAATGGTGGTTTTAGGCAGTGCCCTCCTGTGCTCACAACATAGGCAAAAATGGGTGGCAGCCTATTCTTCATGTTTTCCCTGTGCATTCTCTGGGGAGTTCTGGCCATCATTATGTTTTCCATGCCAGTACTGCACAGTTTTATGGTAGGGCTTGGATGCATGGGTAAAAACATCCCACAAGCCCCCCCTCTTGCGATGGCCATTCTGTCCTTTGACTGATGGAACTCGCAAGATCTGGGATGTTCGCCTCCTCTTCTTCCAATTCCATGGATGGCACAGTTCAGCATCTTTTCCTCCCTCCAGTCGATCAATCAGTTCTCCTTGCTGGTCCTGATGGGAGGATTGGGCGGTACCCCGGGCCCCGAGGGTCTCTGCTCCCGGTCCCCGGTCGTCCTCCTTGGTCAGTCTCCATGGTTTCATCTCTCCTAGGATGATAAAGCAAAGCGGCAATACCTATTCGTAGACATTTCTTCACCACTATTAATGGTGTGGCGAACATATACATTTTATGAATCAGAAGATATGAACATATACATTTTCTTTTTTAAATTAGGAGACAAGAACATATATATATATACAAGGATCACAGAATTTTATATGCTATATGTGGAATATTTTAGGGTTGGAACTGAATTACTCTGGAGCGGCCCCCTCTGGGTTTCCAGTGGATTCCTCCAGTTGTTGCAGAGTGTGCCTGGGATGGCAACACTTTAGCTGATTTATATGTACCCACTTGTCTTCCCCTTCCGCCAGACTGCCTTTGGGGATGCAGATCTTATAGGCAACAGGGGAGATCTTGTCTATAATTTCAAACGGTCCCTTCCATGTAGGCAAGAATTTTCGCTGTTTGGCCTGGTTCCTTTGGAAATTGTATAGATAGACCCGATCACCCACCTTATATTCCTTTCGGGTAGTTTTTAAATCATAGTGGGTCTTCATGCTCTCGGCTGATCTTTCTAGATTCCGCTGAGCATAGGCAAAAGCATGCTGAAGGTGTTTCCTTAAATTCTCCACATACTCATGAGTTGTGGAGGCATTTATCAGTGTCTGCTCTTGAGTCCTGTATAGCAAATGCTGGGGAAGCACCATCTTGCGTCCCGTCATCAACTCAAATGGTGACATTTTAGTTGCAGATGAAGGGGTAGATCTGATGGCCATTAGGACCAGAGGTAATCGGATATCCCAACTTGGCCCAGAATCTGCCACAACCTTTTTTAAGATGCTCACAATGGTTCGGTTATATCTCTCTACTGCTCCAGAAGAAGCTGGCCTGTAAGCAATGTGTAGCTTCCTTTTAACCCCCAGTATCTCCCACATCTTTGTCATTACTTCACTGGTGAAGTGGCTACCTCTGTCTGACTCAATCCTTTGAGGTAGACCAAAACGGGAAAAGATGTGGTTAATCATCAGGGCAGCTGCTGTTTCTGCCTTGCAATTTGGGGCCGGGAGACATTCCACCCACTTGGTAAACAAGCATGTAACGGTCAACATGTACTTGTTTCCTCTAGATGAGCGAATTACAGTGCCTACAAAGTCGATTTGCAAATCTGACCATGGCAGTGTCATCCCCCTCTTTTGGAGAGGCGCACGGTGTGTGAGGGATGATGGCTGAAATTGTGCACCCACAAGACACCCCTTCAAGTATTGGTCGTGGTCCTGCCCCTTGTGTGGCCAGTATGCAACCTCTCTTAAGATTTCCAGTGTTGTGTGAAACCCCCTATGACCGGCGGTGGCCGCATCATGGGCGTGACTTAACATCAGGCTTCGGAATGAGGTAGGAACCACCCACTGATCATGGCCATTTTGGGATTTCCTTACCAACAAACCGTCTTGGATTCGACACATTTTTGGACATTTCATCAACACTCTTAGGTCCTCTTTCCCAATGTAATCGGTATCCCTCAGGGGAAAGTTCTCAGGGTCCTCAAGGTGTTGGTAAAACTTACCAATAATTGGATCCCCCTTCTGAGCTGTAATTAAATCAGCATCAGGGGTCTCCTTACTCCATTGTGCAGTTGAAAGATCATTGTGAGCATTTGTCTGGGACCTAGTGATAGCAGTGACCTGGATTTCCCCCAACAGGGACTCTATTTCTATTAGATCCCCTTGGATGGCCCCGGTTTTGGCCAGCTGATCAGCTAAGTCATTTCCAGTTTTGTCTGGTCCCTCTACTTTGGAATGACCCTTGATCTTTTTCCAGTAGATGGTCATCCCATTCGATGTGACCAGATCATCAATGTTTTGAATTAACTTCCCATGTTTCAAGGGTTTGTTATTAGCACATAACATGCCTCTGGTTTTCCAGTTAACCAGGTGCTCCACGAACCCGTTCCATACATAGTCCGAATCTGTGATTATGACCAGTTCGTGGAGTTGATGTTGGACAGCAGTGAGGATGGCCTGATGCACAGCCATAAATTCTGCCACCTGAATACTTCGGGGACCAATTTTGTATCCAGCGGAGGGTTCTGGAAACTCCTTCATCCATGCATTCCCTACGCCGGCCACCAGTTCTTTCTCCCCGTTGTTGTCAAAATGGTAAGAGCATCCATCCACATAGACAGTGGGCATTCCCTCACACTTGTCTTCTTCAAAGACTTTGTGTGGGGAATTAAGTTATGCCTCCATGTTGTCCTTGATTTTTAGACTTTCGTCCTCGAGACAGTTTTCTCTGGCACAATCATGCAAGTCAGCCAGACCTTGTGCGAGGGGACTCTTCTTGTTTTGGCCATATCTGACCTCCACAGGAAAGCCTTGCATTGACAGAATCCAGGAAGTAATTCGGAATTACTCACATTTCCGGCCCTGATTCTGTCACTTTGGAGGTATTGCAGAGGCTGGTGTGGAGTCTCCACTATGATGTGTTCCCCCTGGATAAACGGGCGGTAATTCTTCAATGCCCACACCGTTGCCAGGAGTGCCTTCTCACAATTGTTGAATTTTCCCTCCACAGAGGATAAAGTTTTGCTCGCATAGGAGATTACTTTATTGACCTTGTCATGCTTTTGGTATAATACTGCCGTCAAGCACGTATTAGAGAACCCTGTCTCCAGGAAGAACTCCTTGTTTCTGACAGGGTAAGCTAGGCAAGGTGCTTGTGAGAGGCTTCTTTTGAGTTGTCTTACTGCCTCGGATTGTTCTGGACCCCATTCCCACTTGACCCCCCCTTCAAGAGATGAATCAGGGGTCTAGTGATCTCTGCATAGCCTTCAATGAACTTTCTGCTGTAATTAGTCAGTCCAAGGAGGCTCCTTAGTTCCTGCAGAGTTGTGGGGTCTTTCAGTTTCTGGAGTGCTTCCACTTTCTTTTCTTGGTGTCACGTCTCCCGTTGCTCGCCCCATTAAGAACCGCACAACCACACGCCCCACACCACACCTAACAACAAGAGCAGTCCTTGCACATAGAGAGAACCAGCAGTTTGCCTGGCGTAGGAGGACACCAGCCTGTAGCCCCGGCATCTACCGTCCTTTGTTTCGCTGGCAGTTACCATGGAGGTGCGCTCACGGCTGGTCACGCCCACGGAGACTCCCACGGCAATGAACATTCAGTGTCCAGTGACCAGGTGATCACGTCACGTCTCACACGTCCATGAGACACATCACGTGGTTACTTAATCAGTTTAAAAGCATCTTGGCAACGTGGGTACAGCGCTTCACAGCTGATCTCTTGAGGATTGTGTAGCGCTTTGGTTTACTTGTTTCTGATCACGGATTTTGCGACCTCGGACTGTTCTTTGGATTTGTCTTGCCTGCCCCTCGGATTTCTGTTTCTTGGATTCCGCCTTGTTTCCCCGGCACCTTGACTTTGGAACTCTCTTGGACTGCCTTTGGATTATCCTCTCTGAATCTAGAATCTTGGAACTTGGTTTTGACCTTCTTGCCTTGCTGGTCCATCTACATCAGACCCAGGTGTGTCCCACCTTCGAGCCGTGCAGAACGCCTATTTCACCACCACCAACAATCTGTGGCTCTTAGCACATTTAGGACCCTACTTGCAACACTCCTGGGTAAGCCTTGTTAATACTGATTGTTACCCGTTACCCGTATCAATGCTCCTGTTTAACCATTAACCATTGCCTTGCAGCGGTCAGGGGTCCTTCCGCAGTTCCTGCTACCTGATTGACGGCTCAACACACCTGTGGCCTCAAGGATTGCACAGACAGTGTATCCTTTCTGTCTGTGAGGTACTTGGGGATGGAGGTTCAATAATCTGCATGACCATCAAGATCAGAACACTTGCGGACAGAGACCCTGAGGAGTAATCTCATGCCCCAAGAAATTAACACTGGTTCTACACCACTGTGCTTTCTGAAAGGAATGTTTTGCTCTGGCGGCCCTCAACTGTGTCAGAACATAACGGATCTCCGCTATGTGTTCCTCCACAGATGAACTTTTGATGAGGACATCATCTACATAAGCCAGGTTACCCCTCGCACCCAGGTCGGGCATGGCCTTATGTAGGAAAATATTGAATTCATTGCCGGAGTTGAGGTATCCGAAGGGAGTCCGGGTCCATGTGTACTGCTGGCCCCCAAAGGTAAAAGCCAGTTTGTATTGGTCCTCCCTACTGACAGGCACGGTCCAGTATCCATTGGTCAGGTCTATTGCTGTGAATACCTGTGACCCCTGAATCTGGGCCAGCCCTTGGTCAATGTAGGGCAGAGGCCATCGGGAAGTATGGACCCGTTTGTTGAGCTCCCTATGGTCGGCGCAGAGTCTCCACTGGCCGTTTGGCTTCAATATTCCCAGCACCGGATTATTGAAAGTGCTGTGGACTGGACGGATTATTCCCCGGGACTCAAGGTTCTTAATTATTTCAGTAAGGGACTCCATGGATGCGAGAGGCAAGCGATATTGCTTCACAAACACTGGAGTCATTCCAGGGTCCGTGGGAATTGTTGTGGTGTGGATGTCGGTGCGACCACAGTCATATGAGTCTACCGCAAAGAGATCTTGGAAATCCAAGAAAACTTGTTTCAACTTTTGCTTCTGTTCCAGAGTCACACAGGCATCAGCTAGGTTGACTCTCTCTTCCACCATCTGCCTGAAGCCTGGAAAGACTTCTGGTTTGACTATCTCTGCGGCCTCCTCCAGCTGGGTGGAGAAGTCCCTGGTCAGAGTGCTGATTTGGACTGGAGGCTTCAGGTGGGAAAGGCAGCCCTCATGGACCTGGAAAATCACCTCATCCCTCCTGAAGTCACAAGTCACATCTTCCTTACCATAAGGGCAAGAAGTGTACACCAGGAAGTTTCCCCCATGCCGGGTGAAAATCCTGTCTGGTGTTGTATTGTTCTCACTGTCACTGTCAAAACAGTCCTTGGGGATTGGTCCTAACAGTTCATTTCCTAAATCAATGGAGAAATGTCGGTCATCAATCGCCATTC
Source organism: Ambystoma mexicanum (assembly GCF_040938575.1). Classification (NCBI taxonomy): domain Eukaryota; kingdom Metazoa; phylum Chordata; class Amphibia; order Caudata; family Ambystomatidae; genus Ambystoma; species Ambystoma mexicanum. The sequence goes on along the minus strand of NC_090934.1, from coordinate 1,464,170,495 downwards.
CAATAATGGTGCCTGCGGCTAGAGTAATACTCTTTAAGTCGCTGTTATCCACCTCTATTGGAATGGTGTCATGTTCTATGTTGACTAATGGTGTTGGGTTTACCCCTAACCCTTGCTGTTGGAGAGAAGCATTTAGATGGATATAAGCATCAGGGATTTTCAATTTTTGTCCTCTTTTAACTTTCACTCCCAGGGAGAATTGTCGGGTCCTTTCTGGGATGGTGACTTCCTCTTTAATCTGAATTTCAACTGCATAAGGTAGCAATTGAGCTGACCTAAATGCTTTTTCTGAATCATCAAAGCCCATGGGATTATCCGCTAATCGGGACCAAGCTTTGAAGTTTATTAGGTCCAAACTAATGGCAAAGCGATTGAGAATGTCACTGCCTAAGTAAAAGGCGGCAGTGACGTCTCGCACGACCCAACAATTATGGACTATGCTCTTGTTGCCAATGGAGATTTTGAGCATACACCTGCTTGGCAGGAGATGTTTGGAATTGGGTGCTTCCAGGTCCATTTCCCATTTGTCTATCAGTTTGAATGTGGGAATGGCTGGATCTTTTGGGAGTTGGCGAAACATGGCTTCGCTGATGAAGCTCTTACCGTTGTTCACACACACTCGAGCGAGAACAGAGTCCTTCCCATCATTCAACTGAACAGGGATGAACAACTGCTCTCCAATTTGCTGAATATCAGCCAGGCTCTGAGCTGATTTCACATCTTTCTGGACTATAGGAGTGGGAGTTTCTGATTGTGGATTAGTAAAGAATTTCAGGGTGTTTCCTTCCAGTGTGGAATACCACCTTAAACTGGAAGGAAGGTTGATTTTCAGAAATAGAGAGGACCCCCCATCACCAGTCTGTTGTCCTACTGCTATTACTGTCACGTCTGGAGTTTGGTTGTTCTGGAAGTGAAATTCTACTTGGTCAGATTTGTGTTCAACCATGTGGCAGGTGCCGTTTAAACTAACATGGTTGACACTCTGTTTTAATTTTATTGGTCGGCTAGTCTGGGTCCAGAGGACCTTGATTACGCAACCTATTAGGGGTGACAACCTTCTCAGGAGGTCATTCCCTAGCAAACAAGGGGTGCTCTCTGGAGTCACGACTATGACCGGGTGTTTCACCTTGTGTCGCCCAATTTCAATGTCCAAGTCTGCAGTCCCCTCAACGGGAATTTCCTTCCCGTCAAAGTTCTGCAGTTGTCCAGGAAGAGAGGTGAGAGGAATTCGGTAACTCTCCCCCCTTCCTGCATTTAGTTCCTCAAAGGCCCTTTTGGACAGAAGGGTAGCTTGGGATCCAGTGTCCACCAGTGCCAAAATTGTACCCTGCCCCTGTACTTGTACCGGGGCATAGTATCTTCCCTCCTTCTCCTCAAGGGAGCACAGATAATGCACATTTCTGGACAACTGGTGGGCTAACTTTCTGGTTTTGGACATTGCTAGCGAAGAGATTTGGGCAGAATTCTGTGGAGAGCCTTGGGAATCTGAAAGAAAAAGTTGGCAACCGGAGATCAGAGCCATTGTGGGTTCCCCTGGTTCTGGTTCTGGGATGCCCCGCCCTTTTTGGAGGCAGTCATCGGGATGGGTTTGACCCTTGGGATTTTGGTGTTGTCGGTTCTGGGATGAGATGATGGGCGGCGGTAGCTCAGTCTCCACATCTCCCCAGTCTGGATTGGAATCCCTTGGGACCCATTTTTCCTTGGGGGGAGTTCCCCCATCTCTGAAGGAGAAGATCCTTTTCCCAGGATCTTCTGAGGATCCCTCTCCCTCATATTGGAAGACCTGTACCTCCTCCACAAAGTGGGTCTGTTTGGGGCCTTTGTTTCTCCTACCCCCCCTCTGCTCCTTGGGAGGCAGGCTTTCAGGGGCAGGAGATTTTGTTTCCGGTTCCTGGTTTTCCAGTGGCTGTTTACAAGTTGGGAAGGAAGCTTCCTCCAAGGCTTTACACCCCCCTTCCCCTTGTGCCTCCTCCCTGGGAACCGGTGGGTTATCGGGGTGCTGCCCCGTCATTGTTCTGGAGCACCAGGTCCAGAGTTTGGGGCATTCTGCGGTGGCATGCTCATCTGAGGGTTCTGTTGAGCCCTCAGTATGTGACCCAGATCTCGTGCCATATTTTGGACCTGGCGCTCAAGTTGTGAAACCCGCTCAGGCTGATACGGGGCTCTATTTTCTCCCCTGGGCTGATCCCGGGAAGGGTAGCTATCCCTTCTCTGGTAGTACCCCTGGTTGGGAAGATTTTGGTACCCCTCCATCCTTGGCCTCCCCTCTCCCGGATTAGGTTGTCTGGGCTCAGGGAATTGGGGAAAGAAGGATGGATGATTTTGGGGCTGGAAATTGGGTGGATACCTGGGGAAAAAGTTCCGCCCAGGATTTGGTGAATTTCTGCCCTCCTGGGGGAAGTTAGGAGGGAAGTTCCCCGGGTCAGGTGCTTGGCTGGATCCCCCCCTTGGGCTGGAGGAGTCCACACATAACCCAGGATTGGTCGGTTTCCCTTGTAGCGGGGACTTACATAGTCAGGGTAGCGGGGGACCCCATTTGTGGGACTACCTCCTCGACTCCCTGTCTGTGACTGGCCCGGAGGGCCTTCTGGGCTGTGAATTATTTGGTGCAGGCAGGTTTTTAGGCCCCCCATCTCCAAATCTAAAACGGGGGCAACCTTTACCTCTGCCACCTTGGCAGCATCAGGGGTGCTGTTGGTTTTGGGGTTTTTCGGCGCGTTATTTTTATTTTCGATAGGCTTCTGCACCTCATAGATCCGGGTAGCCTGTTCAATGACCCAGTCTAAAGATCTTTTCTCATGAAAATCTCTCACGAGCTGGGTCATTATGTATTTGGGTAAGGCATGGAAAAACGTATTGATAAATTCTCTGCTATCCGTGCGCACCCTTCTGGTGGTCTGCGCAAAAGCACGCTTTAATTCTTGCACAAACTCTTGTGGGGCCTGATCCTCCCCACATTGCAAATTGTAGGCTGCCTTGCGAGCCTCTTGAGGATTTCTGTGCACAGAAAAATGTTTCAAGATGGCCGCCCTGTATGTGGACCACCTTGAATGGTTTTGATCCTCCAGCCCCGCAAAGAAACTGGAGTATTCTGGTGAGAAGGTCCACTTTACATATTGAATACAGCTTTGGCTGTCCTTCAAATGGAAAGTCTCCATCATTTGCTCATAGAGCTCCAAGTGTTTCCAAACAGAATACTTGGCGTTCTTATGATAAGGCGTGATGACACTCCTTATTGCCTTTATTTGTTTCAATGGGTCTTAAGCAAGGCCCTTTTTGCCTTATTGGCCTTTTTGGTTCGGGTAACCCTGGTCCATTCATCCTCCAACTCAGAAGCGCTGCTCCCAGAGGTGCCCGTCTGATCTTCCAGGTTTTCCCGGATTCTGCGAGCCTGGGAATGGCTAGCAGAATGTGGGGACCTGGTCTCCTGTGTCCTGTAATGCTCAGAGGAGTCTTCAGACCCCTCCTTGCTGCCAGGATTTGATGGGTACCCCCCCACTGACCTAACTGGGCAAAGGTTTTCAGGATGCCCTTAATGGGCCTACTCTCCTGGGGTTCCCCACTAAATTGCACTGTGCTTGAGTGCCCATACCCGGATGCCCGCCCCTCCATTCCTGGGTGGTACTGGCCTATGAGCCCCATACTTTTAGCTGGATAGTAATCTGCCATCCCCGTGGCCCTGGGCTCATGTGCGCGAGGGGACATGGAGGTGGCAGTGTCATGCACAACAAATCAGTTGCACAACCAGCACAACCACGCACCATATTGCTTGACACCCCGAAACACACTGCTAGACTCCCCGGTTCACAGTCCGCCTCCCAAGTCATCACTTCACCTATGGTGCGAGGGAGTCATCATCACCGGTGGTTTCGGGCCGTGCGCAGAGGCCGGCCCGGTTTGTTGCCTCGTTTTCATTGGCAACTCCCGTGGAGGCTGCGTTCGGGCTAAGGCACCCGATCACGGTTACTTCCTGGGTTCGCGACGGTTTCCCGATCACGTGGTCAGGTTTCCGCTCACGTGACTGGGAGCCGACGCACGTAAAAGCCGGGGTATTCGAGTGGCTCACCGCTTCACAGCTGTTTCACAACTCTGTTTGGCGCTTTCAGGATTTTCGTTGTTTGCTTCATCGGATTTTGGACTCAGGCTTACGAACCACGGATTTGCTCTCTCTTGCTCCACGGATACTGTCACTCGGAACTTTGTACGGATTTTTGGTACTCTTTTGCTACGCTCAACGGATTGATTTTGGATTATCTCTTTCTGGCTTTTTATCTTCCGACCATAGACTACGTGACCAGTTCCAAGTTTCCTTCGGCTACGGAAGGCTACAGGCACCAGCCGGTACCTACCATCTAGAACACGGCTGTCCGGATCTTTGACGCTCCCTCGCATCTGACTCTAGGCACCCTAGCTCCATCGCGCTAGATTTAGCCTCTGGGATCCTCGGCGTCACCAGATCCAGTGAATCATCAAACCACCTGTGGCCTCAAAGCTCGCACAGGGAGTTCCTTTTACTTTTTCCTGTGGGTAATTTGTGGACAGAGGCCCCTTTATTCTTCACTACGCGGCAAGTCAGGACAGACTGTCAAGCCGTTGCGTTGTGATGAGTATGGAGCCTGCAGCTGAGGATCCCGTGGCTGCCTTGGTACAGGAACTCACATTGCTAAGGGCGGATATGGGTGCAGCCACTGCTGCAATACACCAGAGGCTAGATTTGATCCAAAGTACACAACACCCTCTACCTGCAGATGCTGAGTTCAGAGTCAGCCTATTGTTCCTCAGCCCCCTAGTGTCCCTACAACACCTCAGTTGCCAGTACTCATGCCTACATCATTTCCCTTGGCCGCCCCTGAAAGGTTCCACGGTGATCCTAGAACGTTTCGTACATTTATAAACCAATGCAAACTATACTTCCTTTGCAGACCTCAGGTTTTCCCCGATGCCACCACAAAAGCGGCATTCACTTTGTCTCATTTGGCCGGCACTGCGGCAGCATGGGCTAACCCTCTGTTGGAAAGTAATAATCCTGTTCTATACGACTTTGAACTTCTGATCACAGAAATGTCTCGTGTGTTTGATACACGCCACAAAGCACAGTCCCGAGACCTCGAGTTGTTAGATCTGACTCAAGGAAAGGGATCCCTCATAGAATACATTGCTTGTTTCAATCAACTAACTGCTGAAACGTCGTGGCCTGAACAAAAAAAGGCAGTTGTCTTCTATAGAGGGCTCAACAACACCATGAAAGACGCTATGGCTGTCATCCCTTCCTTGCCCACGACTCATACCGATTTAGTGGATCTCGCGTTACAAATCGACGCAAGGCGTTCCGAACGTCGTTTTGAAACAGGAGTTCTCAATACCAATTTGCCTTCCTCCTCCTCTGACACAGGCGTCGAGCCCATGCAGATAGGTGGTATTCGCAGCCCTATCACACAAGTAGAGAGAGACCGCAGAAGAACTGACCATGCTTGTTTCTATTGCGGCCTGAATGGCCATTTTGGAAAGTCATGTCCTAGACGCCCTAAGCTCAAGAATCCGGTTTTTCAGAATGCTCGACCCTAGATCCGGGGGCTGGCTCGAGCAATACTTCCCTTTCCCCGGACAGGTACCCCAACTTTGGTAGGATTAGACCAGTGTTAGTGCAAGCCACGATACAACCAACACCCGATATTGTTCATGCTGTCTCCATTTATTTAGACTCAGGCGCCACGGGCAACTATATTGATATTAAACTGGCTGGGTCCTTAAATTTACCTCTGATTACCAAGGAGCGTCCAGAGCCGGTACAGGCAGTGGATGGCACAGCACTGATTTCTGGCCCAATCAAGCAACAGACTGCCCCAATCGCTCTAACTATTCAGAACACGCATCAGGAAGTTATCTCATTCGACCTGATTACTATGCCACAGTTTGGGATCATATTGGGTCTCCCATGGTTGCATCTACACAACCCTTTGATTGATTGGAAGTCTGGGCGGGTTCATTTTGAATCTGAAACATGTCAGAACTTTTGTCTCATTTCACCTGACGACACTGTATCATCCCCACGAGCCCTAGGGGCCATAGCACAACTCACACTACACGAAGATGCTTCTATGGCCATAGAACCTCATGTGGTGGGGGCTGTTGCCACTGGTTTTCCTACAGAATACGAGGATTTCCATGAAGTCTTTGATAAGGGTTCCTCGGAGGTACTCCCGCCACATCGTTCCTACGACTGCCCCATCAACTTGCTTCCTGATTCTGTGATTCCCTCAGGTCGTATCTATTCCTTGTCTCCCTCGGAAGAACAAGCTTTAAAGGAATAAATACAGGTAGCCTTGAAAGTCGGCCATATACGTCCCTCCACCTCACCGGCGGCTAGCCCTATTTTTTTTGTCCCCAAGAAAGAGGGCGATCTACGTCCTTGTGTGGACTACCGCCGATTAAATTCTATTACCATCAAGAATCGATATCCGATTCCCTTAATTACCCCATTATTGGACAGGTTGAGCCATGCCTCCATCTTCACAAAACTTGACCTCCGCGGGGCCTATAATCTGGTCAGAATTCGCTCCGGAGACGAGTGGAAGACGGCCTTCTGCACTCGCTACGGATTGTTTGAATATGTGGTCATGCCCTTCGGGCTTTGTAACGCCCCTGCTACCTTCCAACGTTTCATGAATGAGATCTTTCACGATTTGTTGGATGTGTGTGTAGCAGTATACTTGGATGACATCTTGATATACTCACAGAACATAAAGGACCACATATCACATGTCCGCGAGGTACTGTCCCGTCTTCGCCAACACTCACTCTATGCCAAACCCGAGAAGTGAAAGTGTGGAATTTCTGGGTTTCCATATCACCCCTGGGGGTCTGGCAATGAACCAGTCCAAGGTCCGTGCTGTCTTGGATTGGCCTAAGCCCTGTAACATTAAGGCCCTGCAATCTTTCCTTGGGTTCTCAAATTTCTACAGGCGCTTCATCCAGGATTTCTCATCCCTTGTAGCCCCTCTCACTGCCCTGACCAGTCCCAAGTCCCCTTTTGTATGGTTACAGGAACACCAAGCCGCTTTTGACGCCCTGAAATTAGCATTTACCACAGCTCCCGTCCTGAAGCACCCGGATGCAGAACTCCCGTTCATTGTGGAGGCTGATGCTTCTTCCTTTGCCCTTGGTGCGGTTTTGTCCCAACGCTGTCCTTCCTCGGGTCAGTTACACCCGATTGCGTTTCATTCTCGAAAGTTCTCTGCTACAGAGTTGCACTACGCCGTCACGGAGAAGGTGCTGTTGGCCATCAAGGATGCCTTCCAGGTTTGGCGGCATCATCTGTTGGGGGCAAGGCACGCTGTCACTGTGTTCACCGACCACCGTAATCTTCAGGATTTGGCCTCACTAAAGTGTATCAACAGTCGGCAGGTGCGGTGGCACTTGTTCTTTGCGGCCTTTGACTTTCAGATCAAACATAGGTCCGGTTTGCCTTTGACTTTCAGATCAAACATAGGTCCGGTTTGTCCCATGGGAAGGCGGACGCGTTGTCCTGCTCTCCGGGTGGGGTATCCTTGCCTGTTTTCCCGGAAAATCTGTTAGACCAGCATGTCATTTGTATTTGCACCCCTCCTCTGCCTTTGTTGGATTCCATTCGCAAATGGGTTTCACTACATCCTGATCAGGTTACTGAGTGGGATCCGGTGTTTCATGACGGGCTACCGTATATCCAAAACAGATTGTGGTTACCAACGACCGACGCTCGTAATCTTGCTTTGGAGTGGTCCCACGATAGCGCCATCAATGGTCATCCCGGACAAAGACGCACGTTGGACCTCCTCAGACATTGGTGTTGGTGGCCCTCCATGAAACACGACGTAGAAGGATATGTTAACACCTGTGCAATATGCGCCCAGTGTAAACATCGCAGAGGGCGCCCGCTGGGGCTTTTGCTTCCTTTACCTATACCCCCCGACCCTGGCACACGGTATCCATGGATTTCGTAACAGATCTACCCCGAACCAAGGGATTCGATACCATTTGGGTAGTAGTCAACTCCTTTTCCAAAATGGCTCGATTCATTCCCTGTTCCGGTATCCCTTCAGCCCCGGCCTTGGCCGACCTTTTCTTCAAATCGGTCTTTTGTCTCTTTGGGTTACCCACAGTTATCATCTCAGATAGGGGTCCCCAGTTCACTTCTCGTTTCTGGCGAGCACTCACGGTCCTTCTAGGCATCGATTCCCGTTTCTCTTCCGCATATCATCCAGAAACGGACGGTCAGACTGAGAGGGTGAACCAAGCCATGGAGCAGTATTTGCCTTGTCTAGTGTTGCAACAACAGCAGTCCTGGCTGAGTTTGCTACGCCTCGCTGAGTTCTCCTACAATAATGCAACGCACTCCTCCACTGGCTCTTCTCCCTTTTATGTTTTGTATGGTCAACACCCTCGCACTTTGCCTATCCCAGACCTTGCACCTTCTGATAACCCTGCTGCTGCTGCCTGTGCCCGCGACTTATCGGTCGTTCATGCTCAAACCCTTACTCACCTTCGGGAGGCCCAGGAGTCTACGAAGGCTGCAGCAGATCGGAAGAGGACAGTGGCACCTTCCTATGTTATTGGGGACAGGGTTTGGCTCTCTTCTCGCCATCTCAAGCTTCCTGGTTGTCGCAAATTACTCCCTCGCTTTGTGGGTCCATATAGGATTTCTGCTGTAATAAACCCTGTGGCTTATCGCCTCTCGGTCCCTGCCTCCTGGCGCATACACCCTGTTTTTCACACCTCTTTGCTGAAACCTTGCCCGGCTCCTACCTGTCTCTGGTCTATGCCTGGTCCTGTTTCATTGGGGGACTCGATGGAATACGAGGTTTCGGGTATATTGGGTTCCCGTATGGTTCGGGGTGGTCTCCAGTGCCTTGTGGATTGGGCAGGATTTGGCCCCGAGGAGCGTTGTTGGGTCCGTGCGAGTGATGTCCATGCCCCTAGGCTTGTTTCACGTTTTCACCGGGATAATCCTTCTTGCCCACGTGGTCGTGGGCCATTGAGGGGGGGCTCTGTCATGCACAACAAATCAGTTGCACAACCAGCACAACCACGCACCATATTGCTTGACACCCCGACGCACACTGCTAGACTCCCCGGTTCACAGTCCACCTCCCAAGTCATCACTTCACCTATGGTGCGAGGGAGTCGTCATCACCGGCGGTTTCGGGCCGTGCGCAGAGGCCGGCCCGGTTTGTTGCCTCGTTTTCATTGGCAACTCCCGTGGAGGCTGCGTTCGGGCTTGAGCACCCGATCACGGTTACTTCCTGGGTTCGCGACGGTTTCCCGATCACGTGGTCAAGTTTCCGCTCACGTGACTGGGAGCCGACGCACGTAAAAGCCGGGAAGTTCGAGTGGCTCACCGCTTCACAGCTGTTTCACAACTCTGTTTGGCGCTTTCAGGATTTTCGTTGTTTGCTTCATCGGATTTTGGACTCAGGCTTACGAACCCACGGATTTGCTCTCTCTTGCTCCACGGATACTGTCACTCAGAACTCAGAACGGATTTTTGGTACTCTTTTGCTACGCTCAACGGATTGATTTTGGATTATCTCTTTCTGGCTTTTGATCTTCCGACCATAGACTACGTGACCAGTTCCAAGTTCCCTTCGGCTACGGAAGGGCTACAGGCACCAGCCGGTACCTACCATCTAGAACACGGCTGTCCAGATCTTTGACGCTCCCACGCATCTGACCCTAGGCACCCTAGCTCCATCCCGCTAGATTTAGCCTCTGGGATCCTCGGCGTCATCAGATCCAGTGAATCATCAAACCACCTGTGGCCTCAAAGCTCGCACAGGGAGTTCCTTTTACTTTTTCCTGTGGGTGATTTGTGGACAGAGGCCCCTTTATTCTTCACTACGTGGCAAGTCAGGACAGGCAGAGTGCAGGGACTGGGAGAGATGAAGGCCTCTGGTACTAGGGCTCCTGAGGTTATGCTCAGGAGTTTCTCTTTCCCAGCGAACCTCATCTCTATCCGCCCCTGCTTCCTGTTGCAATGCAAGAGCCTGCACTTTCAGTTCCTCAGTTAAGGCCTTACTAGACTCTATCAGTCTCTCCTGCATGGCTACCTGTTGCTGGAGCCTATCATTGTGCTGACAGAGAGCCTCATTTTCTCTCTGTGCCTCCTGATTGGTCCTGGAGTACTGGGCCAGTCTCTGCTGCAGGAGGGTTACCTCCTGAGCTGTGTCCCTATTGGCCTGCTCCTTTCTTGCCAGAGCATCCTCCACCCTCCTGGTGTGCTCTAACAAGTTCTGGTGTTCTTTTTGGAGGTCACCCAGTCCCTGGAGGGCCAGGTGATTTTCTTCCATTTTCCTTTTTAAGTGGCAGACTTCCTGGCCTAAGGTATCCCTTTCCTGACTAAGAGCCTGCATCTGTGCTGCCAGGTCGTCCCTTTGCCTTTGGAAGGCACCAGCTTTCTGGCGCTCCAGGTCAAACTCTGCCTGGGTATCCAGGTCTTTCAAAATCAGTTTATTGCTCTCTGCCTTCTCCCTATCTAGGTGGCTTTGCAGGGTGACTACCTGCTCGGCACATGCCCTATTGAAATCTAATTGTTGCTCCAGCTTTTTCTGGCTCTGCAGTAGGGAGTCCAAACCTTCTTGGTACTCCTTCTGCAAGGCCAGAAATCTGGTATCCTGGTCCGCCTTTTCCTGTTGCAGCACATCCATATCCTCCATTATTTTAGTGATGTACTGTCTGCTGTCCTTTTTTGACTCCTGGCTCCTGAGCAGCCTCTGCTCAGAAGAATCCAGATCAGATTGGGCCTTCTTTAACGCCATCTGTTGCCTATTTGCCAGATCTTGGCCTTCAGCACATTTGTTCTGCATGGCTCCCATATATAGATACAAATATGCCGCTATCCTGGCAATCTTATTATGTTCATCTTTGGCTTTAGGGGCCATATATAGTTCACTCAGGGCCACATATAGGGGACCCTGATCTCCCCAAATATCTGACCCTGTTTCAGTGACCTGTTGCGCGATTGCCTGCAACCAGACCGTTTGGTCCTGATGAGTCCACTCACCTCTCACAAATAGCTTATGTAAGAAGTGCTCTCTGGCTATTTTCATATCTACCAAGGTCGTCATTCTGGAATTTGAGTTCCTTCCTGACTTACAGAATTTTGTATTTTATTTTGCAAAACAGACCGTTTCCTTAGAGCGTTCCTTTGATGGATGCTTTCACAGTGTAAAACAGCGTGGTGATCTAACCGGATATGTGTATCTGGTCAGTTGGCACACTGTATTAATCTGCACAAGTGGTAAATCTAACCCAGAATATCCCGGACGAGCCCCCACTTTTGTAAGCGATATTCAATCAACACTACAGCTAAGTCAATGCCTAGTCTGGGATGCTGAGGAAAACCCTTATTGATGTATTTTTATGTCCAGTTCAGTATTCTGGATGACAACTCTTGTATAACCCCCCCTCTTAGAATCCCCCTGACCCCACTGAGCCAAGAAGTAGGTTTGTTTTGCAAATTAAAAGGTTTATTTGAAAATGTAAACAATATATATATATCACACTTTTATAATAAATTAATATCTGATAGAACACTTAGACATATGATGTTGATCAACAATGGGTAATCTGGCACTAGCACACTTCTTTACAATAAATGAGGAGTTAGTATAGGATGGATAAAGTAGCAAACATACTTTTATGGTTTCAAGGGAAAAGCAATGAGGAATAAAATGCAGTACAGAAATACTTGATATGATTTTAGCAAAAGATAAGATAATCACTTTTTCTCTGGCAATTCACCCCCCTCCCCTATGCAATGTAAGAAATGGAAGGAGATGGAAAGAGGAGCACACAGTTCTCAGGAATGCAATCAAATACAATACGAAATTCAGTTCCCCCCCAGCAAGCTTAGAGGAAACAGGTAGGAGTTTGAAACACAGGCCCAAAATGCTTTTAAATGTGATGGCAATGGATGGGAAAATGTGCTAACTGATTTTAATTCCCTCTAGAGATTCAGGGTGAGTGGGAGATGCGTGTTGGTATTAGTTCAGGCTCACTTTAGCAATGCTCTATGAGTTATTACCAAGTTGCAACGGATTTTAACAAAAGAAAGAATGGAGCTGCTATCTTGACAAGTGGAGAAATTGAGCCAAAATCGCAAATCGCGATAAATTTCACGAGTGCGTAAATCGTGATTGCGGACAAAATATAAGGAGTAGGAAGTCGGTTCTAGGCTTGTTGGAAAGCTTCCTAGCCCAAACGGTTCCAGAGATACGGACGATTAAATAAAGGTAGTTTTTCGGATTTTAAGTAAACTCAAAATGACAGGTGATAGCTTGCCGCTGCAGTATTGACCGGTGACAGTTGTGCAGCTTTACAAATGACAAATCACACGATTTCTAGGAGGCACTTCTACTTTGGCTAAAATAGTTTGGATTAGATTATTTTAACTAAGAGATTGGTTCTGCACAGTTCTGCTAGGTACTCACAATATAAATTTGAACTAGGCCTCGTCACGGTTTCGGTCAGGTTTTGGACTGGACTCCGGTTCTGGTCTCGGCACTTCACAGTGATCTGGATCTCTGGTTCTGCTCACAGCGGTCTGGTTTGTGGTTCTAGGCTTGTTGGAAAGCTTAGATTCTAAGCTTTCAGTGGAAAGTTAAATCTCGTTCCTAGCCCAAACGGTTCCAGGGATACGGACGATTAAATAAAGGTAGTTTTTCGGATTTAAAGTAAACTCAAAATGACAGGTGACAGCTTGCAGCTGCAGAATTGACAGGTGACAGTTGTGCAGCTTTAAAAATGACAGATGACACGATTTCTAGGAGGCAGTTCTACTTAGGTTAAAATAGTTTGTATTAGATTATTTTAACTAAGAGATTGGTTCTGCACAGTTCTGCTAGGTACTCACAATATAAATTTGAACTAGTCCTCGTCACGGATCTGGTCAGGTTTTGGACTGGACTCCGGTTCTGGTCTCGGCACTTCACAGCGATCTGGATCTCTGGTTCTGCTCACAGCGGTCTGGTTTGTGGTTCTCTCGGGTTCCGGATACAGCACTGCTTTCTGGATACTGCTACAGGTTCTTGCAAAAATTCTTGGCAAAATTCAAACAGCTCGACCCGGCTGTTGAATAGTTTGGTTGGTTTTGAGGCCTGCTGAAGAGGATTCAGCTGGTGGATTCAGGCCTCTCTGCTACAAATTCTGGAGTTAATTTCTGCTACAGGTTCTGGAGATTGATGGATTTGAAGTCTGGATCTCTGGATGTGAAGTTGTCGGTCAGCATGCTCCGCAGCAAATGGAATTGAATGTCTCTACCTGTCCCAGCAGTCTCTTTTTATGTGTTTTGGAAAGTGGGTGTGTGCATTGGTCATAACTAAACCTGCCCCTCTCACTTATCATTGGCCAATTCCTCCTCTCTCCCTTGATTGGGGGAAGGAAATGTGAGTCAGAGTGATGCTGTATGTTTTATGGTCAGAGGAACCTCCCCTTGTCAGATTGCACACAAATCTATTTCTGACCCAAATACATATTTATCTACGTACCATTTTTCTAATATTATAGGTCCAGTTAACATATTTTCCGTAGCACCAAACCATCCGATCCCTGTCTTTGTACGATGTCGTGTCCACTGATGACAGAATTCTCCCCTTTTCATCCAGATAACAACCTCTAAACCTTTCCAGATTTTACACAAATGTGCACCAGGAATATGGGTTACAGATGATAAAGTGTCAGATTTTTAACATGCATACATTTGGGGTGAGACCCTATTTTCCGCTAGCAACCCCCCAGAATACACCACAGGGTCCTAACGCCTCTTAAAATGTTCACAGAAAAATCACAAAAATAATGATATTACTTATATAATTCTGACAAGTCCGCACTATGAGTTATCTATCTTTTTAAAATTATGCTCTGGTGAAAAAGGGGTGTGGCTTCCCACATCACAGGGTGGAATAACTGGTTTATCCACTTCCCCCAAGCCAGCTTGTTCACAGAGGCACAGCTGCCCCCCAGTTTCTCCCAAGAGGAAGCTATTTTACGACGCCCCCAATATAACATTTGCCTGAGTCAAGGAAGTTGCATTGTTCTGTCTTTTCCAGTTCCCAGGTGCTCCACCCCTAATCTAATCAGAGAGGTGTCAACTACTTTTGGTGGGGAAGCAGGATGCAGCCAGGCCTGGGAAAGAGTGGCTCAGCAGGTTTCTCCTGTCGGGGGTAGTTGTCAGGCAGAATTCAGTTTCACTTTAGTTCCCAGTTTGAATCAAACTGACAATTTGTACCTATACATTAAATAATTACTTCCTTCAAGTCATTTCAGAATATAGTTTTACATTGTATCCACCTCTTAGCAAGTCTTTCCTTGGTCTGGTTTTGTTTCATTTGTTCAGTTTTACACAAAAGTCTGGTGGTTTTAAAACGCCGGCTTTCTGATAGTGGTGAGTACCGGTAATGCAACCATTTTTGGGATTAAGAAAATGAATTCCCCACAGTTCTGAGTTGCTTTTTGGCAATCAGCATTGCCATTCCCAATGGTTTCAGGCTACTGTGTGTGTAGCCCAATGGTGGTTTTAGGCAGTGCCCTCCTGTGCTCACAACAGAGGCAAAAATGGGTGGCAGCCTATTCTTCATGTTTTCCCTGTGCACTCTCTGGGGAGTTCTGGCCATCATGATGGTTTCCATGCCAGTACTGCAGAGTTTTATGGTAGGGCTTGGATGCATGGGTAAAAACATCCCACAAAAGGACCGGAAAAAGGTCGGATTTATTTATTTATTTTGGGGGGGGGGTCCTGCCAAAACCCCTGTTTTTGGTGTAAAAAACACTTTTTTTTCTTATACGAAAACCCCCCAAAAAATATACATTTAAAAAAAGGCATTCAACCTTTTTTTTCGGTCCTTTTGACTCGACCCTATTATATTTGATCCTTTTGTTTTAGATCCTTTGACTGGACACCGTGTTTTAGAGCACCGCCTTACCAGGCAAAGCGGCTTCATTAGCTAGAAATAGCAACATTAAGCAGACTATCTCCCTCTGACCCATGTAATAACCGTGGAAGTAGCGTGTGCAGCAGGAACAGTATAAATGTACCACAGAATGTCTTCCGCTAGTATCAAGATAGCACTCTCCCAGGCGTGAGATTCTGGTCCATGCCTTGGACTCAATGCTGAGTTCCCGTGCACACGCAGGAGTGCTCTTCTGTTAAAAAAAGGGCTGTGCACTGAGGGAGACGCGGGTTGCTGCGCCGAGTCTCTTTGTGTCATTGGGGTGCTGGTTGTCTTGTGACTTCCGTTAAAGACTTTCCCTAATCCACATGCAGAGTCTGTCGTTGATTTTTCCATGACGAGCTTGGTGCCTGCAACTCCGGATTCCCGCTGCCCTGCAGAGAAAAACCCAGGGGTCGCTGGACGTTCAATCCCTGTGATCCAGAGGGCCCAGGTAAGACTCTTCTAGTGGGGACCACTGGCAGATGCTACCCAGGATTCAGGGAAAGTAAGTAAAACAGATGCAGAAGAGGAGCCGACCAAAAACCATGGGTTGGTGAGCGCATTAAATTGCATTGCTGTTTGTCATGTCTTGTTCACTGTTACTGGTCACGGGTCGGGGTAGTGTATGTCTCCGGTAAATCTGGAATCTCGAAAATGTCTTATCCTAGGAGTGAGGAGGGAAGCGACCCTGCCTATGCCTGTACACATCTCATCAGAGCTAAAAGCTCTACCGGTTATAAGTGGAGCACTTTCTGTAACAGTAATCAAGGGTAGACATAGGCTGAGATGGTTCCATAGAGCTATAGAAGGTTTTATGTAGGATGTCACGAGGAGATAGAGGAATGCTCTTTCAGGGAGATAGTTAACGGTTCTCAGTTGAAATTGTTTGGCGATATTATCCAAATTTCGATACAGTCCTTTGCTTTTCCTAATGTTGTCAGTACTGACAGGATATTTAAATACGTACCACAGGTCCAGGCACTACCGAAGACTATGGGCAGGTGCAAAAGCCAACAAAAATGATCTGGTACTGATGTTAAAAATGTAATTGTGAAAGAAAAACAGCACTACAAGGATAAACTAAAAGCAATGCGTGCACATATCCATCCAATCGAGGGTGAGGCTATGTTGAAGACCATGATTGGCAAATCGGATGAACATTTTTGGAAACTGGCTAATGTAAAAAAAACAGCTCCCAGCATGAAAATCAAGAAAGCCCAATATTGGAGTCAACTAAATAAATTATTTTGTGAATCTCTCTGCAAGAGAACACAGGTACGGGGGTTCCAATTAAAGCCCTTGAGAAATGGCATTTGGAGTTTGGAATGGTGGGCATTGAAAGGATCATTAATAAGTGTAGTCTGTCCTCTTTAGTCTGTTTACATCAATCATTTCTATCCAAACTTTCCGAGAGACGTGGTTCTCTGTCACTATTATACCGATTTACAAAGAGGACAATAGGATGCACTCGGCAAATTATCGCCCGTTCGCATTGACGGATGTCGACTCAAAACATTTTTCATCTTTGGTGTTGGCTACGTTAAAATCTTGGCCTGAATCGCTTGGCATAGTAAAGGTGAATCCAATTGGTTTTGGGCAAGGTGTGGGGATCAGCACAGCAGGTTTTGTGCTGGACCATCTGCAGCAGCTGGTATGGCAAAAAAAGGTAGATAATATTTTTGATTAGTGTTGACTTGATGTTGGCATTTGACAAAGCGGATCATTTATTATTATGGCAAAAACAAGAGCACTGGGTATTGTATATCCTCATACACCTCCACTGTGAAAATACTTTGAATGTCAGACTCAGTCAAAAGGGAAATATTATCCATTAGTACCTGGCGTGGGTGTGTCCACGTGATACACGTAATGTGATTGGCTCGTTTCCGAGCCATACCACGGTGTAATCCTGTGGATGCACCTACGTGCCTGCGTTTGATCCCGATGGGGGGCATGGCAGCCCCTTAGCCAATGAAGAGGCTCGAAACAGGGCAATCCCCACTCCGAGCCTCCCCAAGGCTGGAGGCTGGCCTTCGTCCCCCGCTGGGGACTCAGGTAAGTTTTATTTTCCACTACCCCTCACCCCTCCAAACTATATATATAACTATAAAATATTTGCAAGATAATGCCTTAGTTATAAATATGACATAGTCCAAAGTGTTAACCGTAAGGGCCGGGTCCAAACTGAGAAACCTGAAGTGGATTCTAAATGGTCATAGCCATGAAGAGATTTCACAATTAAAATATTTGTGTTTTCAAATCTTTGCTTCTCCAGGGAAGAACTCACTGATCAACTGTGTAGTTCAACAGGCCAGATATTTCAGTTCACAGGTGAAATATTTATTTATTTATTGTTTGCTTGTTAGGCACTTATACAGTAAGTACATTCTGTTTCAAAGCGCCCAAAGGGCAACAGGGAGGGAACATGGGAATGAAACACATGAAAAGCACAAAAACATTAGATACAGTGGAGGGAAGAAAAACAGGACAGACCTACCATGCCTTGTGAGTATTCAGAATGTGCAAGTGCAGCAAGGAAGAGGGCAGTGGGGGGTAGGTGAAGGGGTGTCCATGCGTGTGGTTGAGACACAGATAAGGTGCAAGGTACAATTGGTATGGCAAGTTCTCCCTAAAGGTTGTCATTACGTTTTATGAAGCAAAGGTGGTGCGCAGTGTTTATCACGAGCTTGAGACACAGCACCAACTAAGGGACTTTGATTGTGACCATGTTGAGGGATTACTGTGAGGGGGGGGGGTGTTGGTTCTTCCCAGCTCGGTTCCAATGACAGTAACCAGACATCAACTGGGCATTGTTTCCATGAACCCGAGGGAACTCTGGAAAAGAGTTCAACTGTGTGGAAATGTATATAATCCCCCCTTGGTTTTCAATGTATGGAGCTTTAGATATAAATAGGGATCAGGTGATCAATTCCGTGGTTGCAATGGGCAAAATGCAGGTTGAAGAAAAGCTTCTGTGGACTCTTGAAGAAGGAAAGGAAAATCCACAAATGTACAAATAGCGATTATGGGGCTATGACTGGTCCTGCACATGTGACAAACTAAGTACCTATTTTTTTTATTTTTATTTGTCTTGGTTTATTCAAACCTTTACAAAATGTATACAACACATTAAAATCAAATAAAATACACATCAAAATTACATTACTCTTACTTTCTTAACATCATCTCAAATC
The DNA here is from genome assembly GCF_040938575.1 of Ambystoma mexicanum. Classification (NCBI taxonomy): domain Eukaryota; kingdom Metazoa; phylum Chordata; class Amphibia; order Caudata; family Ambystomatidae; genus Ambystoma; species Ambystoma mexicanum. The sequence continues at coordinate 1,464,152,338 of NC_090934.1, read as the reverse complement.
CCTATTTGTCATTTAACAACATATATATACTAATATAAAAATGCCTAACAATACATTTCCTACATCATATATACATCCTATTTAAAATTGCACTTACTTCAAAATTCAAAACCTAACCAAGGTATGATGACATTACTTTTCATTTCCACCTATTCTAATTCACATACATTTTTTAAGAAAGGCGATTGTCCTTATTTTCATCACCTTCGATTCACCATGTAATATTTCATACCAGAGCAGTTCACTATTCACTCGGGTTGTATCTATGACAAATTGTTCAAAATATTTAATTCGCTTCTCCAAAGGTTTTGGACATTTTACTATTAGGTGATATAGCGTTTCTCTTTCTCCTTCTACCAAACAGTGTTTACAATATTTAAATTCCACTGCTTCCGGGAAGCGAACATTTCGAATCCCCTGAGTATTTAGGGCATTAGTTCGAAATCTCATTGTGTGTTTTGAATCATACAAGGTGGATATTTTAAAATGTATGGTTCAGCTTTCGGGTACCATTTCCATAATGAAACAGATTGCGTTATAATTTAGAATTTAGTAAAGTAGCATTGTTTCCAATCCAATCAAAGGCTTTTATCAAGGTTTTTACTTTAATAGGTTTCTCTATCAATATTTTTTATGATAGACCCAGACTGTACATTGACCTTTCAACCGAATCCTTTAGTTCTCTTGAATAACAACCAATTTCATCATCTACCATCTTACTATATAGCAAATTCGATTCACTTAACAAACATGTCCTTAATAAAGCCGCCTTTTTCCACTTCATATTGCTTTCTAGCGAATATAGACCAAGTTCATACCAAACTGATTCAATTGGGAGACAGTTGGGTAAAAAGAATAATACACTCCTCCAAATCAGGGGTCAAGTCCTAAAAATTAAAGTGGGGGGACTCATCAACAAACGCAATGGGATGTGACGTCTCCATAAATTAGAATATCAAGGTGAAATTTGCACATTTCAGTAAATTGGCTTTGCATAACCACCCAAATTACGCAGGAGGAATGGCATTTGCCTTTCATAAAATCAACACACACACAAAACCAAAAGAGGATATTTTCTTGTTTTTGAAAACGTTAAAAAGTGTGCATGTTTTAAACTCCAAGAACCAATACAAATGTTTTCCCTGGGAATTGCAGTACCCAAATGGGACATTTCACGTTTAGTTGTTTGTTATCTTTCATCATGTTTTATAGTGCAGTGGTGGGTCGGCTTTAATTCATAAATTCAAAAAGGACATTAAATGTTTCTCATTTTAGCTGGGGCGGGGGGACTGAGTCCACCCTCTGAATAAAGTGGGTGGACTCCGTCCCCCTGCGTGTACCCTCGACTTGAGCCCTGCTCTAAATCATCCCTTCTATTACCTTTAAGTATGGTGTCAATACATCAGACACACACTCTCGACCATAACTGAACCTGGGGATTATTTTGTTGCTGTAGAATTCCAACCATGGATGTAAGGAGTACTTTCCATATTTCCTTTCTACTATTCTCAGCTGCTTTACAGAATCCATGGCCTTTTGTTTTAGACAAGTTTTTATAAAATTATTGGATGGCATACTTGAAAAGACAAAATCAAGATATTTCAATGTATTCTGTGCTTTAATGCTTATCCCTTCACAATACCATGAATACTCCTGTGTAGCCTTGGTGCTTCTCCTTATGTTTTTTTTCCACGTTTATTTTAAGTTTCAAGTTTTTAATAAATAATTCAAAAGCACCTATTAATCACTGCAGTCCTATTTTAGTTGTGTCGAGCAGCAGAAAATCATCAGCATAGGTACATCATTGCATATGCATATTTCCCAATTTCGGAGAGACCAAACCTTTGCCATCCAGCGCTCTACCTGCTGAGGATACATATAAATTAAATAGGATAGCCACCATTACACACACTTAAGTCATTTGACATTTTCACTTCAGTATCCAATCTCACACATATCCCTGTGTCTGAATAGAGAGTGACCAATATTTCCAGCAAATCACCATCAATACCTAACTGCATTAATCTCCTCCATAGGATTTGCCTGTCAACCCTGTCAAATGCAGCAGAACGGTCCATCGAAGCCGCATATAGCTGGCCCTGACTCTTAGCCCTTGGATTTCCTTGCAGTTGCTTCATTACCATACCACCAGCATCTGTGCTAATGCCCTTTCTGAACCCTATCTGGCTTATTTCCAATATATTATTGTCATGTATCCAGTTTAGCAGTCTCTCGAAGACAACAGATGAAATTCATTTTCCCTCAACATTCATTAGTGAAATTGGCCAAAAATTCATAGGGCACATTCTGTTACCTTTCTTAAATATCAGTAATACAAAGGATAAAAGCCAGGATTTTGGTATCTTCTCTTTCACCAGGACATCACTAAATAAGACATGCAACATTTTGGCCCATAACTCCTTGTTATTTTTTAGTGTTAGATATGATAAATGATTTGGGCTAAGTACCTATAAGAGGTCTAGGCATTTGGGTTTATGTGATCGAAAAAGGGGGCAAACAGCGAAATTCCTCACAAGGTATCCATCTTGGCACTTTGCAAGGACAATGTTAGCTTTCGCCTCAATGTCTTGCCTACCAATGAAAATTGCTTCTCAAGGACGAATAAGGGGTGAAGTTGTGCAGAATGTAGGTACTGTCAGAAAGAAGAAGAGCCCTTGAAACATTTTCTGCTGGTATGTCCTGTCTTGCACAACCTCCAATTTCATTGATCCTATTGGTATCTTCTTGGAACTCTTTGTGGGAAATATTAATTTTAGATCATTGCTCGATAGTAGTTTTAATATCATTGTATAATTTTTTAAGAACAGATTGATTTATTGATCATGAATTAATTGACTTTAATGGATTGACTACTATTATGTGTATTTTATCTTTGAATAATTAAGATGAAATATGTTTGAGTGAAATGTGTTTATGAATTGATGATTGTGAAAAATCTGAGGGTGTTCTCCCTTTGGATCTTGGATACTCTGCGCAGGTGGCCAGGGAAAGGCCATCACTCTTGGATCATGACCCTGGGGGTGGAGAAGGTATGGAGGGTGCCCTCGGGCAAAACATGGTATTCCCACTCATTGACAATCAACCTAACCCTCCCCCAACCTTTATGAGCTATTATAAGCCAGCTCCACTTATTTCCCCACATGTGACACTTGACAGTACTGAGACGAGTAAGAGGAGACTGAGGGTAATGCACACTAGGCCATGTCACTACTTCAGTACTGGGACGGGACGAGAAAGATGCCTGCAAAGTGTAGCGAAGGTCAGGCATGTCCTCCTAATCATGATCAGGAAAATCCAATTGGGAATTCACACCTGCAACCAGTCCAAGGGTTGCAGGTGTATGAAGGGAGACAACATGTGCAGCAAAAAGGGAGACAGGGAGACCTGTGTGACGGAGACAGCAGCAGACCCGTGTTTGGAAGAGGCAGCTGTGGTGGGACCTGTGGAATTGCCAGGATGCTGGCTCGAAACCCAGAAAGCCTCTTAATCCCAAGGACTGTTGGGCCGTGGGGCGTGTGCAGGAGCTTCTGTGGCAAGAAATGTGCAGCTGGTGCTGCAGAGGCATCAGAGGGAGAAGCACGCTGTCCGCACCCAGTCAGAGGCAGCGGAGCAGTCAGCGGGGCACAGACAATTTCCTGAATGCGAGCAGGGCTCGTAGCAGTCGTTCCACCGAGCTGCAAGGCTGGAAGAGAGAGCGGGAGATGCCAGGGAACATCGCCGAAGACACGTGGGTGTCAAGAGGTGTACTTGGGAGCCGGGGGCCTTCCTAGCGGGTGGTGAAGAGGTAAACTTGTAACTAAAGATGCTAGATGCATATTGAATACCGAACCAAATGGGAACGTGATATTAAGCATATTGAGCATTTATTAAACAATGAATTGAATGGAACTTAAAGTAATGGTTCGGTCAAAAAATGTTATTGTCCCTACGGGTCGGCCATGTGTTTTTTAGCATTTTCTATGGACCTTACCCGAGTTTTCGTCCATTAAACACACGCGAAAACAGGCACCAGGGAGCTGCCATTTTGTGATAATCCTATCACTTGCCCCATCGCCGTGGCTGACCTCCTTCTGCGGCACTAAATCATATCCCCCGCCCCTGAGCCTGTCATCAGCAGACGCGTACCGCCCATTTCACAACGCCAAAGCACGTCTCGTGTCAACAATCGCTGCGCTTCAGCTAATGACGTGTCGCCATGGAAACGGCAGGAAGCCTCTTTACTCAATAAGTATAAAAAGACCATTTCACAACACACAACAGCAGATTTTCGATTCCATTCCTCTCTCTGTGTTACTTTGAGTATTCTGTGACTCGTTTCTGTGCTCTGGTCAGCTACCTTCGTTGCTTGTAGCCCGTGTGAACAGATACCAGTACCACCGCTATAAATTATTTTCGTTTGTTTACCACACAATGGCTACAATAATGCCCTACATGTACGAGCCCGAGTTTACCGAGGAGGAACTACTGGAAAGGGAAACATGGGAAAACGATGGGGCTTCAGACGGCAGTTAGCAGGACGAATCAATGGATGAAGACACTGGACCTAGTCGCATGGACGGTGTTTCCACCTGGTGCACATGCAATCGGTGCGAGCTAATGCCAACCGAGGACGAGAACTGCTGCTGCTGTGAAAACTCGGGATGCGTGGCCTACATTTCGGAAGTCAAGCCACGGCCGCAATGCATCACCGAGATGCCAGACTTCAGGGCAGCCTGCCTCACACGGTCCTTGTTGAGGATAATGATGGTGCTTATGCACGAACTTCTCGCAACTGTTCGTCCTCGTAATCAGAGTAACAAGTAAGTATACTCTGCTTGTCATGCCACTCCTATTTCATGGTCTTCTACTATATCCAAAATTACATATACATATCATTGTAACGCACGAAAGTCTTTCAATAGTGTGCAGTGTCTAGATAGCATTTGTCCAAGCAGAATGCCATTAGTTACAAGAATTGTCTTTGACAACAAACGTTTAATAAACTTATCTTGTTCATTTAAAAACAGTTTGTATCATTCTTTTTCACAGGTGGTACAGGCTGGTGGCCTATCGTTCCTTTACATGGTGGCTTCACGGGAGGCTTGGACACCGCGTTCGAAGAGTGATACCCGCCTGTGCCGTTCGTGCCTTAAGAGAAACGTTCCCGAGTGACAGCGGTCAGTACAGGGGATTTTCTCTCGCTGTGCTGCAACCTGACCTGTACAATGTGTAAACTCTTGTATTTTTGTGCCATCAAAATAAGATACAAAATAAAACACCACATATATTTCAACAACGGTTGTTTCGATTTTTTAAATGAATGAAGTGTGTCTCCATTCAAGGATGGATGTCAGACATCTGTGCTCCCAATGGGTGAAGGTCAGGTCACTGTGAAGCGGGGTGGTCACTATCTAAGCTAACATAATATATTCTCAATAATGCATGCACTAAATAACACTTGTTCAAAGTCTTTCAGTAGGTTATGTCTCTATAAAAGTCACACATATATCTATACTATCAATTAACATTGGATTATACAGGCCTTAGGTTAAGGGTCTTGACACCTATAATACACTGGTTGAAGTGTGGGTCTGTGCTCACAAGAATCTCCGGTATGTGTCATTTGTTATTGATAGGCAACGATATACTGTGGTAGGGGTCTAATGTTAATTGGGGATCTGCTAGGTGGGCATCATGGCGTGGTCAGTGGTCTGGCACAGGAAGAGAATACCTTGCAGGGACACAGGGTCAGAATGGCAGTAAGTTTCCACTGGCGAGGGTGCGTGGGCAAGGACACGTTTGTAGAGATGAACGAGCTATGTGCTTAATTCAGGCTGGTTCACATGCAGGACCGTGATCTCAGAGGAAGAGTGATGTGTTACATTTATTAGCTGTTGTAAATACCTCCGGAGTTTTCCAGTCAGAGTGGGAACGAGGCTGGGGGCCATGTGCTCTGCGTGCTGTACTATCGCAGTGAGGCCTGGTCACCAAGATGGAGTCGAAAGGGGGTACAAAAATGGATGCCCTGTGTCCTGCTCAGTGGTCCCATCTACGCGAATGTCAACCAAAGTTAACATCACATAAGGGCAAGGGGCGAACCCACTACTGGAGGCACTTGGTCCGAGTTTCTACTGAGAAGTAAAGAATGAGAGGGACCTGATGGCCCCTCGCTCCCACACACTTGCCTGCACGCCCACCGGCCCATCCCCTCCCTATCAAAGGCATTTCGCACCCGTGGATGAGCGCTGCCATGGTGTGCTGTCAGGGGCGATAACGGCCAAGGTGCCAAACACCATGTACACTTCAAAAGGTATCCCACGCCCAGGGGCAATCGCTCACATGGCCTCCTCAGACCCCGTGTCTCCAGGCAGGTCTCCTCTGAGGCAAGCCACCCCCTGCAATCCACATAAGTGTGTCTCCATTCAGCAGTCTTCCTGTGCCTTGTCTGCACGCCCACCGGCCCATCCATCCACACCCCCCTAACAAAGGCATTTCGCACCCGTGGATGAGCGCTGCCATGGTGTGCTGTCAAGGGCGATAACGGCCAAGGTGCCAAACACCATGTACACTTCAAAAGGTATCCCATGCCCAGGGGCAATCGCTCACATGGCCTCCTCAGACCCCGTGTCTCCAGGCAGGCCAAGCCTGACGCTGGCCGCCCCGCTGCAAACCACATAATACCACGACATACACACGTCATTCATTCACAAACACACCCCTGTTACTAATACTTTATAAACCACTTGATATGTCTCATGAGAACATCTTTGTGCTTTGCAAGTCAACTCCTGAACGTTCTACCTGAGAAGCACTGAGATCTATGCTAATCTGCTCGTCGTCGTGCCATCTGTGACCGCTTCGAGCAAACTCGTCAGTGTGCTACCCGTGGCCATCTACCTATTCTCCTGCAACATACTGCTCGGCCTGCTGAATCCAACTGTTTGTTGGTCAAGGTAAGGCCATGTAGCCTAGTCATATTTCGGTCATTTTTAAATTTCTATCTATTTGCAATTAGAGTACCAATAGTGCTATGTTCATTTGGCTCATTGCTATTGACTTGAGTTTCTATCGATAGATCTATTTATTTTCATCTGTGTCAATTGTCATCGAATTGCATCCTTCGGGGGTCCAGTCTATAATGTAAGCATGTTTCCTTCTCCTGCAAGACAGAACATCCAAGGGACGGGTCACATGTTCAGAGTTTAGTCACATCATTTACACATTTCTGCAACTTATGCAAATACTAAGCCGCACATGATGAACTGGTATAGTTCCGGCGAGTAAAACAAACTTTGCATTGAACATTGTATGGTTCATTTACTTTTGTATCACATTTTTATTCATCAAGATTGGTTAATAATGTCGATATTTACTTTTCAGAATTTTCAACAATGCGTGCCTGTTCGATTAGCGGTTGCCCTTCGAAGTCCCATGCTAAATCTGAAGGCACTACAATGCATGTATTCCCGAAAACTGTTGATCGAATAAGAGAATGGGTCAGACATTGCGGATATACACTGGATGAGCTGGAAAGTAGAGTCCAACAAGTCTTTGAGGACAAGAGGGGTGATCGATACCGCATCTGCAGCCGGCACTTTCCCTCGAACATGTACACCACATCTGGGGTAACAAAGAAGAATAAACGGCGAACGACACGAAAATTGCTCGCAAACTCTATTCCCACTCTATTCGTGCACATTCCGCCACTGGTGAGTCAAGTGTCCATTTTTAGATTTAGGCCTTGCGGCAGTGTGTAGGTAGCCGAATGGATTAATTGATATTTTAGGTGTTGTTTCCAATTTGTAATACTTTCGACATTAATATGAGTGTATAGCTTTTTGAATAATGACATTTATCAAAATATTATTTTTAGATTTCATAACCCACAAACGAAATCTATATATGGGCACAGGGAACTGTGCTATATTGCGCATTTTCAATAGCATTACTCAAGTATTCTGTCTTCTTACATGGCATTTTAAATATTGGCATTTCATTATCAAACAATAATTTACCTTTACAACTGCTTGACTATCCCTTGAATCTGAAGCAAGAACATTCTACTTCTGTGACGTACTCGCAGTTATGAACCACTTCTAGGGCGTATCAGGTAATCATACTTGGCTATTCCGCTACAGACTTGTTTTATGCATGTCAAGTAATAGTTTTTATGTATCGTGTGATTATTTTACCAATTGTTTGGTTAGTGCTTTCCAATTGATATACACCTTAGTTGTCGTCCCCTGGTGTTTGTTTTCAGTTATAATTAGTGTTATCCATACTAATGCAAGTACTGTCTTTCAGGGAGATGCTGAAGCGTCCACCACATTGACATAAGCCCTAGATGTTCTTTAGCAGCACGAGGTATGGATTCTGACAGCTCCATCGACCGTGATCATCAGGACTGGAACACTTGTCGTTTGTTCTACACCATGTTTCATTCATGGTTAGCCATTGATATGTACCTGTGCGGTTGACCCCAAGTGTGTGTTGTGTTTTCAATATTGTAATCCTTACTAATGCAAATACTATGTTTCAGGCAGTTGTTGAAGCGTCAACCCCGGCACTTGATGCGGAGCCTGACATTCAAGTAATTCCAGGGGAAGTGGAAGCGGGACCATGCGGATACGAATCGGCGCAACAGCTTTCGGAAGTGCGCACTACATTTACAACATCCCTAGATATTCTTCAGCAGCACAAGGTATGGATACTGACAGCTCTATCGAGCGTGATCATATAACGTGATTCCATTTGCTATACTTTCTTCCCTATTAACGCAAGTACTGTGTTTCAGGGAGACGATGGAGCTTCCACTACAATCACAACATCCCATTTAGATGATGCAGATGTAAAGAAATCGGAGAAATAAGTCGATTAAATCTGATCATATTTAAATATTCCTTGATTCTTTTAGACAAAGCATCATTTGTGGTTATCTCTTTATATGTACCTGTGCCGTCGACCCCAAGTGTGTGTATGTTTACAATATTGAAAACCATACTAACGCAAGTACTGTGTTTCAGGGAGTTGCTGATGCGTCCTCTCCAATACAATCATTCATGGCAGTCCATGCAGAGCCAGAGGTATGGATACTGACTGTTCCATGGAACTAGGTCATCAGAGCTCGAATACTTGTCGTTTGATTGTTCTACACAATGTTTAAATCGTGTTTAGCTATTGAGATGTACCTGTGTGTTCGTCCTCACGTGTGTTTTATGCTGACAATATTGTGATACATAGTAATGAAAGTACTGTGTTTCAGGGAGTCGATGGAGCCTCATTCCGTGCTGTCTATGCGGATTCAGAAAATATAGTCGTTGCAGCGCAACAGGAAGGGAAGAGATGCGGAAACGAATTGGAGCTACAGCATGCAGATGTAGAAGGTCGAGTCAAAAAAGTTGCAAAGAAAAGAAACAAAAATAAGGTTATTTACAAACTTTAGAAATGTATTTGTGCTGGGGACTATTTTATGTTTTTTTTCCAGTCAATTGTACTATACTTTATCTTGTGTTTAAACTGAACATCCCTTTTCCAATCTGTCCTCTAGTTACCCGTGGGTGTACGAACTATACATACACAGACAGTGAAGCGAATGAGAGATGTTGCTTGCCAGACCATTTACACTATGGAGGAACTATTAATTGAGACGCCGCGTGTTGAGACTAGAGATGCTCATGTCCAATCCCATGAAATGAATGTGTCCGGAGAATCTAGTACAGTTGTATTGGACCATTGCTACAGTGCGACTGCAACACCACAAGAAGATGATACTGAATGTATTGAAGATAGCTCTGAAGTGGTCGCAGATCAATTCACACAATCTACACCCGCCAAAAAATTGCCACCAAAAAAGCTGTCGACATTGTTGTGTTCTCCCAACAATGTTGAAGTAACTGATGTTGAAATTACAGAGAATGAACCAGCAGCAGCATTCACGGACGCATCACAACCTGATATCGGGGATATTTCTTTCAATTCTGCTGGTATGTCCGCAACGATGCAGTCCGAAACAAGTGTGATGCCGGATGACAGTCCAATGAAAGAGGGCAAATACATAGTATTCGACAGTTGTTTGATGGATATTATAAGTATGCTGAAATGTGGGCATTCCGTCAGAGGGAAAGTATGTGGGAAGCCATTGATTCATGTGACTCGTCAAAAACAAGGCAGTAACGTCACAATACATGCCGCCTGTAGATTAAATCATACGTTCTCATGGTCTGCACAACCGACGATGGGGAAACTGCCAGCAGGCAATCTACTGTGTGCAGCTGCATCACTTTTTAGTGGCTTCAGTTTTAGAAAGTTAGAGTCTTTCTTTCAGTTTGTGGGACTCCATTTCATTTCTAAAACGCAGTACTACAAATTCCAATTATCTATTTCCGGCCATTAGTGATGCTTGGAAAATTGAACAATTGTCTCTAGCAAGTACATTCGAAGGCAAACGATTCAGGCTAGCCGCGATGGACAGTGCGACAGCCCTGGATTTTCTGCCAAGTACTGCACCTACCACTTTCAGCACATGGATAGTAAGAAAATTGTGAGTTCGGTGGTCGTGCAGGTGTCCCAATGTAAATCCTCAGTGGCCATGGAGAAACTAGGATTTATAAAATCAGTGGAATATTTACAATCGAGGGGAATGCACATCGACCTCATAGCCACGGACAGACACGTTTCAATTGCCAAGACAATGAGAGAGCAGTTCCCACATATTAAACATCAATTTGATGTATGGCATCTTGCTAAATCAATCAATAAGAAAATCTCGGCTGCAGGGAAAAAAAAGGTTTGGAAAGTATTTCACAGTGGTCCCAGTCTATCAGCAACCATCTTTGGTGGAGCTCCAAAACTTGTGATGGGTCAGTGGAAATCCTACTTGAAAAATGGCGGTCACTGATGCACCACTGTACCAACGTTCACCGCTGGACAGAAAACCTACATTTCCACCAATGTGAACATGGCTCTTTGTCCCCAGAGGAGGCACGGAAGAAGAAGTGGTTGGTTCCATCTTCACCCACACACAAAGCCATTGAGAAGATTGTTTACGATAAAACTCTATCAAGAGATTTGAGGGGGCTGACAGAATTCTGTCACACAGGAGGTTTGGAAGTGTTCCACAATATGTGCCTAAAGTACAGGCCAAAGCGCTTGCATTTCAGCATGCAGGGCATGAAACATAGGACTCTACTTGCGGTCTTGGCCCATAACGAGAATGTGTGCCGTGAACAATCTAGAACTACAGGTAATGTAGGGATTCTTCTCTACACTACGGCCTTTGCAAAAAGAAGTAAGCAATGGGTGATCAAACCAGTCTATGAGGAAATGGAGTTCGACTTTGTTAAAGGCCTTATTGTTGCTGTACTCGAGAAGCACAGATATGGAATTTTGAGCGTTTCTGTGCAGAGCACTGATGCATTGCCACCAAACATTGCCACTGGCCATGTCCACCCAAAAAAGAACTTGGTGAGAAGTACTAATCCCGGTTTAAATCATTATAATCTGATTGTCTTTTTGTAATAAAATGTTATTGTACAGTGTACATACAAAGTATGCAAACCCTAACCCCTACCTTCACCATCCTGGGTGGCGAAAGATGGGTGTCATCTTTGACTTCTCTCTCTATTCACCTCATATCGCTGACCTTGTCAATATGTGTATGTATATATTTTTGTTGATGTAACTAAGTTTCGCAATCTCATGTAAATGCTGCGCACTGTTAGCCGAGGGGAGGCTTGCGTATTGCAAATAATAAAACAAACAAACAATAAATCTCACTTTCAACTCAACTCCTCGGGTACTTTATACTTTCCCTGACCTTTCCCCAAAAAGTCAATATCCCCATAGTTATGGTTCTCTAGGGCTGCAAAGCTCGCGGACAACAAGGACAAAATTGGGGGCCTCAGAACACGCCAAGCGAGCCGTTGCAGATGGGAGAGAGACGAGTTCGCATTTACACATTGAGGCCCAGTACATAGATGGATTCGAAAATTCAAGTTCTCACAGATGGCTTTACTACGGGATGTTGCAAAGTAAGAATGTATGCTCATTTCGAGTGAAGGTCAGCGGCTTTGATTTTCAGCTCACGGCCTGAAGAGGCCCACAACTCGCACTGGCAGTATAAGGTTCTATTGTTTTCTGACCTTGAGAGACAGGGACCATGCCGAAAGGACTTCATTTGAAGGAGGGGTGCAATAACGTAAGAGACGATAAGGCAGAAAATTCAAAACTAGACCGAGTTTCATGTTAGTTCAGTATACGAAAAATCGTTGTCACGAGCACAGTGGGATTTACGGACTGCATTACGCAGAGACACAATGGAAATTGCAAATATAATATAAGTAACTCTTTAGACGCTATTATACCAGAATGAAGAATTAATGAATGGATGAATGAATGAATGAAGAGCAAGTAAAACGTTTGTGGGATCGTCTTTGTACCGGGCACATGGGCATGCAGGTCCACATTCCACCCACATGTAGACAAACAGTTGTTTCTCATTGTGTGTTAACCTAGTTTTCGCATTGATTTTAGAGCCTAACATTCTCCATTGCACTATCCTTGCAAGCAAATAGTTTCAGATCGGCCGTAATAAATAAAATGAATAATATTAATAAAGATCGGCTGGCGAGACTAATTATAATTTTTATGTTTTCAAAACAGGTATATCCTACCCTACTGCTAATGCCACCAGTTTCAGACCCCGGCAGATGGTTTTTTCACCCGCCAGCTGCAGCTTCTCGTAAATCCAAAAGCCAAATCCAAAAAGCTCTAAAGAGATTTTTGTTATCCTCCAGGAGCTTAAAGGTTGTACTACCATCTCATTGCCCCCGGCAGACAGTGCTTGGTGTCAAAACATCCACAATAGCTTCACTAATAAAACTCTAACTCATCAAAATAACATTAATGCTCACGTCAAACTATTGACTAATACTACATCCATTCTAGATAACATGGATTCGCCCAATGGTTCTCCTGTCTTCACTTTTAAACCTGTTTCAACAGTAGAAGTTTTCGACACCGTCTCTAAACTCAAACCCACTTCCTTTAGGGGAGACGTCTTTCCAGCCTCCTTATTCAAAGATCATATCCATACTCTTGCCCCCTGGGTCACTACTTTTGCTAACAGATCTTTCAGTGAATCATATGTCCCCAAAAACATAAAGGAAGCATGGGTTACTCCTCTGCTTAAGAAGGAAAATCTGGATCCTGCAGAGGCAGGAAATTATCGCCCAATCACTAATGTTCCCTTTATGCTGAAAATCATAGACAAAATTGCCTACTGTCAATACCAAACTTTTGTCGAGGAACATGATATCCTAGCCTCACAACAATCTGGGTTTCGCCCCAATCATGGGACTGAGACCGCACTGTTAGATTTAAAATCTTACATTGTTGGTCTTGTTGACAAAGGGCATACTGCCCTGTTATTATTATTAGACTTATCCGCTGCGTTCGATTTAGTCGATCATCAACTACTGGCGGATAGACTAATCACAATCGGCAAATGTTCCCCTGAAGCCTCTGCCTGGTTCAAATCATTTTTGGGTCCACGGAACATGAGAGTTACTAAGGATAATGCTCACTCCATGGCTTCTTTACTATTATGTGGTGTTCCACAGGGCTCATGTCTTTCGCCTCTTCTCTTTAATATCTACTCTCGTCTTCTCTGCACTCTTTTGTCAGCCCTAGGCATTTATTTTGCCAATTACGCTGACGACACGCAGGTTGTTATTAAACTCACTGGTGAGTATCTAAAAGATGTAGAGTACATTAACTCCATCTTTGCTGAAATCCAGAAGTGGATGGCGCTAAACTCATTGGCCCTCAACAATGCAAAAACAGAGATGTTGATTTTAGGTACCCAGCAAAAACTGAAGAAACTTGACACAAAATATGACAACTTTTTTGATTGGTCAACATATAACTCCTGTTTCTAAATCCATAAAAACCTTGGGAGTCTATTTTGACCTGCAACTATCCTTCACCCGTCAGGCCAATTACCTCAAATCCTCGTGTCACTATTATATTCAGCTTTTATGGCAGATTCGTCCCTATCTGTCTAAAGAGAACCTTGCAGTGATTGCAGCTGCTATTGTAAACTGCAAGCTGGATTATTGTAACAGTTTAATGATCGGTACCTCCCAGGCCAACATTAAAACTTTGCAGATTATACAGTATAATGCAGCACGCGCTGTAATGGGCCTTAAGCGCAACATGCACGTCTCTGACGCCAGGCGCAGCCTTCATTGGCTGCCAGTGAAACAGCGCTTACACCACAAAGGCCTAACTACTGTGTTTAAATGCCTTCACGGTCAAGCTCCATCTTACCTCACTACTAGGATTAAACAGAAACCTGTCACCCGTTCCTTGCGCTCAAGTAGCAATACTGTGCTGGTTCAACCCCCATCTATCCTTAAAATATTTGGGGGTACTAGCTTTGATTCTTGGGCCCCTGCTCTCTGGAATGTACTCCCTAAATACCTTGCTAATAGTGAGTCTCTAACTATCTTCAAAAAGCAACTGAAGACCTTCCTGTTTGACAAAGGATAGGACTCATCTGTTTTCTTCAGCATAGCTCTCTTGGTATCGAAATCAGTTTTCCGCTATATTTCCTCATTCTGCTGGTCTTTGTGGGGTTGGGTTCCCCAAGTCTCCCTGTCTCTTTGTTTTCCCTGTCTGACATTGTTTTCTGTTGTCTGCCTCCTTTTTTGCCTCCAGATTAAGGAGCCTACGCCTATTGCTATGGATCCCGGGCAGATCCTATGGCTGCATTAATGCAGGCTTTTTCTGTCCTCCGTACCGATATGGCATCCGCCCATGCAACGCTTCATCAGCACATTGACATATTACAGAGATTCGTGCAACCCCTCCCCCATGATGAGGAGTTCGGGGATGCTGCGGCTGCCGCACCCCCTCCGGTTCCGCAACCACAACCCCCTGCTCCAGCACCCATGGTTCTCCTTGCGCCTTTTCCATTGGCCCCAGCAGAGAATTTTACAGGCGATCCAAAAACCTACCAACGTTCATAAACCAGTGCCGTCTGCATTTTCTTTGCCGGCCTTTGGCCTTCCCTGATGCCACCACGAAGGCGGCATTCATATTGTCCCATTTGGGTGGGACAGCAGCTGCATGGGCCAACCCACTATTGGATGCTGTCATGGGTATCAGGCAGGTAGTTGGGGCAAGCTGGGTGGAGGCTTGGCAGGCCTGGCATAGGCACACAAAGAACCCATAGCAAATGCCTCATTTAGTTCCTTCCTAGTGTTTGTAGAAACGTCCTGGTTACCACTTCCTGTTGCCAAACAGGGAGTGCATGATACTTCATGAGCTCTCTAGTGTTTGGGTGTGGCTGGCTATATAAGCCACACCCAAGATTCTTCCAGTGCTTCGTGTTGCTTACTGTGAGCTGTATCAGCAACACACTTGCCGTGCTCTGGATCAGCCAGCTTCTGCTTACCTGCTCCGGATCATCCTGCTTCTGCTTACCTGCTCCGGATCATCCTGCTTCTGCTTACCTGCTCCGGAGGAACCTCCGTTCTTAATCCACACTGCAGCACTCTCCAGTCAAGAGGGAACTTCTACACCAGCACCTGTAAGAACCTCTGTTAACATGCGCACATCAGTAACGCTGCGCATACTCACTGAATCGTCCCGCAATGCTGGAATCCAGGTTAGTTGCATGAGCGCACAAACCCCTGCAAAAGAAAGAAGAGACATTATTCATTGCGCTCGCCCCAATAACGCAGACACTTATTTCACTGCGTTCTCTCTCTCAACACGGTGCATACTTACCAAAGCCTCCGTGCATACTTACCAAACCACCAAGACTCCAGTAGCGCTGAACCCGGACTCGAGGCGCTAATACCACATAACATCTCATGCAAGGGAAAGGGAGAGATATTACCAGGCGCACTCGAATTGAAGGCGCTGCGCATACCTACCAGCAGCTAGCTTCTACACGCAGCGCTACTCACCCACAAAGATACCGGCAAACAAAGACAATATGGACAATTTTGGACACTCAACATTCTCCGCGCAGCGTTCACTTGTGGGAAGGACTTTCTAGCCAGTGAAGAAACTGGCATCTTGAACACTCGGCCTCGCTGTAAAGGTATAAAACAGCATGTGGCATCTGAACTCAGCCTACAGACATTGGCATTAATCACATGAGTGAATCGCGCCCCTGCGAATGCAGGATGGAGTGCACACCCTACTAAAGATCAAGGTAAGCCCTTAGGGAACATCACAGCACACAAAACAGAGAAGGGAAGGGCCCAGGGGAATCAGGTGAATTCAGGTCTAAGTGTACACCTTGTATTTGACAGGTATCTTTCCGGGTGAAACAGGGGAAGTGAGAACTCGGGGTCAAGGGAGGCTCATCCATCGCTCCTGCAAAGACACAGGTGAGTGTGACAGAACACAAAGCCATCCACAATACCTCTGCCCGAGCGATGGAAACCTCCGAGGTAGACCAGCTTTCCCTATTGTTAGGTGAACTACGGGCCCAGGTGCATGCAGCCCGCACTGCACAGCAATGCAATAGATGGGTACCCGCTACATCGCTGGCAAGAGGGGAAACAACCAGAAACAAGGCACAGAAATCAAGCCAGCGGATATAAACAAGTCCACTATAAAAAACACAATCCCACCAGTATTTGGGGTGGTCCCTCAATCAACCCCTCAGATCACTACACGTAATACATAAACAAGTTTTTTTGAAAAATGTATTTATTTTTCTTTATTTAATTAGAAACATTAAAATGGTTATTAAATAGATCAGAGCTCATATAAGAGTAAGTATAAATATAGGACATACAGTTATACAACATGAATAAAGTGCAAAATGTGAAGAAAAATGCTAATATCACAATAGAGCTGCTGGGAACTTGCTGCCCATTACAAGCTGGGTAATAATCACCATCGTCCAAAATAAGTCCAAGTCAATGTCGAAGGATAAAATCTACTCGAGAGAAGGGAATCCCTCGGGTGGAAAAAATCCTAGTCAACCGAATATAGTCAGGATGGTTTCTAAATGAATTTTAAGATGGATTAAATCCTGATAGTGGCAGCAAAGAAAGTCGTTAGTTCCGAATCTAGCAGTTTAAACATTGCAATAAACAAGAAACTGAAAGGTCTTCACAAAAATGATATTCATAAACCCATACTCTAAAAAGTCGAACATGGGATGCTATACGTTCCCAGCAGCTCTATTGTGATATTAGCATTTTTCTTCACATTTTGCACTTTATTCATGTTGTATAACTGTATGTCCTATATTTATACTTACTCTTATATGAGCTCTGATCTATTTAATAATCATTTTAATGTTTCTAATTAAATAAAGAAAAATAAATACATTTTTCAAAAAAACTTGTTTATGCATTACGTGTAGTGATCTTGCAGCCCGCTCTGAGACAAATGCCTTAAGGCGCGAACTGTTAGTCAACAGGGACAAATCAGACGATTTAGCAAGACAGCTTCTACAGACCCAATCTGGTCTAGCACCCCTACCAGGTGGAGTTCCTCAGGGGCAGCCTACCGTGGCACATGTAGCCACACCCGTTCAGGTATTGCTTCCAGGCAACATCCCTTTAGCACCCCTGGAACGCTTCTCTGGGGATCCCAAGAAATTTGGAGCATTCATGAATCAATGCTGGCTACATTTCACATGCAAACCAGACACTTTTCTGAAAGACCAAGCTAAAGTAGCTTTCGTCCTCTCCTATTTAGGAGGGCACGCGGCGGACTGGTCTTTACTGAGAAATTATCCAGGTTTTCAGCGTGAATTGGAAAAACTATTTGCCCATCGGACTCGTAGTCAGGCCTTGGATGATGAGCTGCTCTCTCTGCGACAGGGTGGTCAGGATCTTATTTCGTATGTCGCCACATTCAATCGTCTGATAGCCGAATCAGGTTGGCCAGAGGAGAAATGAATAACGTTATTTTATCGAGGACTGAGAGGAGAATTAAAAGGTGTCTTGGCACAAGTAGTTAATCCTCCCGAAGATTGCAGGGAATACATCGACCTAACTATGCAACTAGAACACCGGTTACAGGATCGCAAGGCCGACCGAACCAGATCAGAGCATAGACCAGTGTATGACCGACCAAAGGAAGCGTCCCATCGTCAGGCCTCAGAAACACACTCAGAGCCCATGCAATTGGGTGTTCTCAGGGGACCACTCACCAAGGCAGAGAGAGAACGGAGACATCAGGAAACACTTTGCTTATATTGCGGCCAATCTGGTCACTTCCTCTGGAACTGCACGGTTAAACCTCCACGGAAGACAATGGGGGTACTAGATAACACAGGGGAAGACACAGCTGTAGCGCAAAACTCCAACGCCCGGCAGATGTAGAGGTCGGTCTGTCGAGCCAGGAACGGAGCACTCAGATATCACATTTCAGTATTCCTGTGGTTTTGGTAGACCCTTCACAGCCCACCCGAATGCATGCCCTTGAGGCTTTCATAGACAGTGGGGCTTTTGGGAACTACCTGGACATAAACACTGCAAACTGCGTGAAAACCAACTGTACGCAAAGCTAGAAAAATGCTCCTTCCTGGTCACCGAGCTGGAGTTTCTGGGATATGTATTGACAGCGCAGGGGATCAAGATGGACAATGGAAAAGGATGGCAATCCTCACTTGGTCCTCACCCACGTCTGTAAAGGGAGTACAGAGTTTCCTAGGGTTTGCAAACTTTTATCAACGCTTCATACCAGGATTCTCACATATTGTACATCCAATAGCGTCCTTGCTGCGCAAACACCGAAAGTTCGAATGGACACCAGCGGCGGAAGAAGCTTTCCGAGCTCTCAAGGAAAAATTCACCTCAGCCCCAATACTGCAACACCCACAGCCCGATTTACCGTACATCGTGGAAACTGATGCTTCAAGCATTGCCATGGGGGCCGTATTGTCTCAACAAAATCCTGAAACCGGATGCCTTCATCCCATTGCCTTTTGGTCAAGGAAATTTTCCCCAGCAGAATTGAACTATGCGATTTCTGAGAAAGAACTCCTAGCAATCAAAAGCGCATTGTGTGAATGGCAACATTACTTACTAGGAGCAAAACACACCATCACAATAATGACAGATCATCAGAACTTGTAATACTTACGCTCAGCAAAAGCTCAGTCTTCCAGGCAGCTCCGTTGGGCCTTATCCTTAATGGAATACGACTTTGTGATCACCTACCGCCCCGGAGTTAAGAACAGGAAAGCGGATGCGTTATCTCGCTTTGGCACAGGAGAGGAAGTCTACATTGCCCCTAACCCGGTGGAGATCATACCCAGCCATAGAATTCTCTGCCTCTGCATCGGCCCATCTCCGTTAAACACACTGCAGGAAGCAATAAAAGAAAATATGTCTGAAGAAGACCTACTGTCTTGGGCCACGAAGGGAGATCAGTTCACCATTCAAGACAAACTACCATAATACCAAAAAACGCCTCTACATTCCAACTGAAGATCTGCAACAAGCAATCATATCAGGCTACCATGACTCGCTGTTAGAAGCCCATCCGGGTATAGCCAAAACCATGAAGAAAGTAAGCAAATCTTATTGGTGGCCAACTTGGCCTGAGGATATTGCCACCTACATAGGCACCTGTGAGGTGTGTGCACAATACAAAACATCCAGGCAAAAACTAGCCGGCCTTCTCCAGCCAATCCCCATCCCGCCAGCACCCTGGCACACAGTATCAATGAACTTCGTCACTGACTTACCCCCTAACTGAGGTTATAATAGTAGTAGTGGACCTCTTCTCCAAAATGGCCCATTTCATAGCTCTAAAAGGTATTCCCTCGGCTCAGACTCTGGCGCAGGTTTTTCTAGACCGAATCGTCAAGTTACATGGATTCCCTACCGTATTCGTTTCTGACAGAGGCAGCCAATTTGTATCTCGTTTTTGGAAAAAATGTTGTGCCCTGGCAAGAGTAGAAGTCCGTCTGTCTGCTAGTCACCATCCTCAAATGGTCTATTACACCAAACTATTACACCAAACAAGCCAAAGCTGGACAGAAATACTATGGATGGCAGAGTATGCCTACAACAACTCAACACATTCATCAAACCAAGCAACACCCTTCTTTACAATATATGGTCGAAACCCCAGAACGTTGGTCTACAATCCGCCAGAAAGCTGTCATGATGCCCGCTCCCGGGGAGCCGGTTCAAGCCCGGCGTCCCCGAAAGCGGACATCCAGTCCCCAAGGAAGGACCCAGCAACCCCATATAGGGGCCCTTTGGACAGTGTCCTAGCGCCTATGGCGCCAGGCTCATAAAAGACATCAGTCCTGGCGCCATAGGCGCCAGGCTCATTATGGGAATGCTTGGGTGCACTTACCTGATGCAGACCAGGCTGCAGGATCCCGGCCTCCCTGAGGCCTGAAAGGAACTACTTTACCTGTGGGACTAATTTACCATCCGGGCGTGGTCGGGGAGGGATACATACCTGATTGGAGGAAGGATACATACCTGGAACTTCTTACAAGGCTATTTAAACCCCACCCGAACAGCCACACGTGCTTCGCGTTGTTCTGCATCTAGCAGCTGGATGCTCACCGTGTCTGCTCCTGCATCCTGACTTCTGCCACGCCTGCCAGCATCCTGGATCACCTGCAAAGGAAGAGAAGAAGAGAACAGAAGAAGGAAAAGTCCTTACCTGCTAAACACCGCATCCCGGAGACATCTCGCCGACAATCCTGAAAAGGAAGACTTTAATTTAAAAGCTCATCGCGTCGATCGCTGCAGCGCCGCATTCCACTCACCTTTACAGGGCCCCTCCATGTTCAGCAGCGATCATCCGGATTCGCAGTCACGCCCCAGCGCCTAGGGAGAAAAACACCAGAACAAAAGGTGAGAGAGAGAAGGGAATAAGGAAAGCTAAATCTCCATGTTAAGACTTACCTGTTGATTCATTCCCTCTTCATTTCGGGTCCGCGCCGCAACCTGGCATTTCCGGACCCCGGCCCCTAAGGGGGAAAAAGAGACATCAGCGTTAATGAGCGAATGAAAAGACATTACCAAAAACGCTCATTAAAGACTTACCTGATTTCTACAAGGATTTCACCTCTCATCTCGGGTCGGTGCCTGTTCCCCGGCATTCCGTACCCCGGCCCCTATGGGGAAAAAGACACTAGCATTAGTACATTAATGCATGGACACAAGGGGAACCTCTTATCAAAAAAACTTACCTGGAAGCCAAGCAAGTTTGGTTCTCACCAATCCGAAAATCCAGTGAAGTAACTGGATACCAACGCGCCCCTGCATCAGAAGCAGGATGGAGAGCTTGTCCTTCCAGACCCTAAGGTGAGACGCTACGAGAAATCACAGAAGGGTTTCAAGGAGGGTGAGAGGGGAAAGTGGGAGGCCGATTGCATTACCCCGCAGACAGTTAATCCCCTATTTTCGCCTACAGAAGGATACTTCTGTGAGCCAGACAAGCCAGATTTGGGGGCCCGGTCCAGTCCGTCTTCCGAACCCTGCGCATCACCTTAGAAGAGGTCACAGCAGCGCGAACCAGGCCAGCGCCTCCGTGGGAGTAAGGTGAGCGTAACAGAACGCGAAGCCTTCCTACAAATTCCCACCCAGGCGCTATGGAAAGTTCTGAGACTGATCAGTTGGCCCAA
Organism: Ambystoma mexicanum; assembly: GCF_040938575.1. NCBI lineage: Eukaryota > Metazoa > Chordata > Amphibia > Caudata > Ambystomatidae > Ambystoma > Ambystoma mexicanum. The sequence continues at coordinate 1,464,130,704 of NC_090934.1, read as the reverse complement.
TTACTGGGGGAATTACGGGCCGAAGTACATGCCGCTCGTCAAGAGACTAATGCCCTCAGGAGGGAATTAATAATATCAAAGGAAAGAACTGATGACCTGGCCAGACAGCTTTTGCAAGGTCAAGCTGGGCAAACTCCTCTACCCGGTTCCGGAGGGAACCCCGCTCCTGTGGTTTCCAGTAACCCTGTGCAGATTAATCTGGAAGCATGCCGCTGGCCCCACCCGAACGCTTTGCTGGGGACCCCAAACGATTCGCCCTATTCATGAATCAGTGTCGTTTGCACTTCCTATGCAGACCTGGGGCCTTCCCTAATGATCAGACCAAGGTAGCCTTTGTATTGTCATATCTCAGCGGCTGCGCTGCCGATTGGTCAGTTCCACTGGTTACTCAAGATGACCCGATTCTCCGTGATTTTCAAAGGTTTCAAGCAAGCATGGAAAGGTTATTTGCTCGACACTCTCAGGGGCAGGCTCTGGATGACGAACTTCTATCCCTGCGACAGGGCAATCAGGACCTCCTATCATATATTGCAACCTTTAATAGACTAATTGTGGAAACGGGATGGCCAGAGGATAAAAGAGTCACGTTGTTTTATCGAGGCCTTCGCGGAGAACTTAAAGATGTCTTGGCCCAAGTTGTAAATCCGCCCCAAGAATGCACAGAGTACATAGACTTAGTGGTCCAATTGGATCACAGACTTCAAAACAGAAAAGCAGATCGGTCCAGGTTTGAGACCCGGGTGTTGGTCAAGACCCATGCTAATCCCAAGGGAGGTGATGTCTCTGAGCCTATGCAAATTGGAGGGGTTAAAGGACCCTTAACTCAAAAGGAACGTGAAAGGAGGCGGCAGTTAAAATTATGTCTTTATTGTGGGAATTCTGGACACTTTCTACGAGATTGCCCGGCAAAACCGCCCCGAAAGGCGGTAGGAGCCGCTGATAAAAACCATGAAGACTCTGTTTCGGGAAATGACTCCGCCTGACAAGTGTAGGGGTCCGCTTGCCGAGCTTGAAAACTAACTCTCAGACCTCGCATTTCATTGTGCCAATGGTTCTCGTAGATCCAGAACAGCCTAAGCGGTTGCATGCAATAAAGGCATACATCGATAGTGGGGCTATTGGAAACTATGTGGATCGTGAATTGGTCTCTAGGATTAACCTCCCTCTCCGTCCTAAAACCAGCAAAGATGTCATCACCACAGTCGATGGAACTGAAATTGCCTCTGGACCGGTAACACATTCCACTACTGAGGTGACTCTTATTGGTCCCGACGGCCATCGGGAGGGTGTTGTGTTTGATGTAATCAAGGCTCCACAGTTTCAGGTTATTCTTGGAATCCCTTGGTTAGAGACACATAATCCTCGAATTGATTGGCGAGCTAAGAGAATAACCTTCCCGGATTGTACACAAACCTGCTACCCAGAAAACCTGAAGATTAATCTAGCATCTGTAACCTCTGCCTCCATGCAACTACCTCCGGAATACCAAGACTTTCAGGACGTCTTCCAAAAGGAACAGGCCAACACGTTACCTCCTCACAGATCGTACGATTGCCAAATCAATCTGGTGCCCGGTGCACAACCCCCTTGTAGCAGGATTTATGCCCTTACCGAACCTGAGAATCTGCATTTGAGACAATATTTGGATCAATACCTAGCTAATGGTTTTATTTGCCCGTCAAAGTCCCCGGCATCCTCGGCTTTGTTCTTCGTGCCCAAAAAAGAAGGCGACCTTAGAACTTGTATCGATTACCGCGCATTGAACCAGATAACGGTTAAAAACCGTTATCCTCTGCCTCTGATCCCTGAACTCCTTGACCAGGTGAAGGACGCTTGCATATACACCAAGTTAAATCTCCGGGGGGCTTATCATCTGGAACGAGTTAAAGAAGGCGACAAATGGAAAACTGCCTTCCGTACTAAATACGGATTATTCGAGTACCAGGTGATGCCTTTCGGATTGTGTAACGCGCCGGCTGCCTTCCAATACTTCATGAATGATGTCCTTCGGGAACTCATCGATGTTTGTGTTGTCGTGTATATCGATGACATTCTGGTGTACTCCTCTTCGGAATCTGATCACAGAAAACACGTCAGGGCAGTACTTGAAAAACTGCGCCAACACAAACTATTTGCTAAATTGGAGAAATGTGTTTTCCATACCACAGAAGTCGAGTTTCTAGGTTTCATCCTGACACCCAAAGGAGTCCGAATGGACTCAAGAAAAGTGGATGCCATCCTCAAATGGCCATCACCTAGCTCTGTAAAAGGGGTTCAAAGCATGCTCGGCTTTGCCAATTTCTATCACAGGTTTATCCCGGAATTTTCATGCGTGGTACAACCCATTACTGCACTCTTGAGGAAAAATAAACGTTTTGAATGGTCTGAAGAAGCCGAGCAGGCCTTTCAGGATTTAAAAGCTAAGTTTACCTCCGCACCTATATTGAAACACCCGCGTCCAGATCTCCCTTATGTCGTCGAGACTGACGCATCCAGCCTAGCCATGGGAGCTGTCCTGTCCCAAAGAGATCCCGAAACCAACCAACTGCATCCCGTAGCATTTTGGTCTAGAAAATTCTCGGCACCCGAGGTTAATTATGCAATCACGGACAAAGAACTGTTAGCCATTAAGTCTGCTTTTAAAGCCTGGCGGCATTATCTGCTTGGCGCTCGACATACCATCACAGTGATCACTGATCACCGGAATTTACAGTATTTGAAAACCGCCAAGGCTCAGTCATCATGGCAGCTCCGATGGGCTTTGTTTTTCGCTGAATTTGATTTCGTGATTACCTATCGACCTGGCTGCAAGAATGGCAAAGCAGACGCCTTATCCCGAATTGGAATGGGAGAATCTGATACAAACTCAGAACCAGTACCAATAATTCCCGAACAGAGGATTCTAGGCATGACTTTGTTACAGACGCTTGAAGACATTCAAGCCAGAGTGAAACAACTCCTGGACCCTACAACCTTACAGGAATGGATACAAAAGGGATCAGACTTTACCATAGATAATGGTTTTCCTTATTTCCAAGGACGCTTATTCCTGCCACATAAGGAATTACACGAACTAGTTATTTCCGGTTATCATGATACATTAATAGAGGGACACCACGATATTGCCAAGACAGAGGAAAAGGTGAAATGACAATTTTGGTGGCCCTCTTGGCGAAAAGATGTTAAATCTTTTGTGATGTCCTGTGGTGTTTGCGCCCAAAATAAAAGTCAAAAGAAAAGACCAGCCGGTCTCCTTCAACCTCTAGACATACCACCAGCACCCTGGCACACCCTATCAATGGATTTTATTACGGACCTGCCTCCTTTTTCGGGGTACAATACTATTCTGGTAATTGTGGATTTGTTTTCCAAAATGGCCCACTTTATTCCTTTGAAAGGTTTACCTTCAGCTTCTGTCCTAGCCAAAGAATTCCTCGAAAATATTGTTCGGCTACATGGATTCCCATCTATACTAATCTCTGACCGGGGAAGCCAATTCATTTCCCACTTCTGGCGCAAATGTTGTCAAATGGCGCAGATCGACGTAAGATTATCGACCAGTCACCACCCTCAGACCGATGGTCAGACCGAGAGGACAAATCAGACCCTTGAACAGTACTTACGGTGTATGTTACAGCAATCTGAAAGCAACTGGAAAGACATTATTTGGATAGCCGAATACGCATATAATAATTCGGTACACTCTGGAACTGGCCACAGTCCTTTTTATACTTTGTTTGGGCATCACCCTCGAACCTCAAACCTTGACTCACCTCAGAACCTCGGAATGCCTGCAGTAGAACATCTGCATTCTACAATTACCCAAGCCTTCAAAGATGCAACTACGCATTTACAACAAGCCAAGAGAAAATACAAGGAGAATGCTGATCTACATCGGAGTGAAGCACCTCCGTATCAGATTGGGGATCAAGTGTGGTTAGCTACCAGACATTTACCACTCAAAGGGCCTCGAACTTTTAACCCAAAATATCTGGGACCTTATTCTATTACGGCAATAATTAACCCAGTGGCTGTTAAACTTGATTTACCAGCTAGTATGCGAATTCACCCTGTTTTTCATGTGTCACTTCTGAAACCAGTGGTACCCGGAACCCGACTACTCAAACCTCCATAACCTATTCTAATAGATGGGGAGCCCGAATTCGAAGTGAAGAACATTTTAGACTCAAAAATGTTTAGGTCAAAACTGTTCTACCTAATTGATTGGAAGGGGTACGGACCTCAGGAGAGGTCGTGGGAACCCAGCGACCATGTGCATGCACCTCGATTAGTCAGGAAATTCCACCGACTCTTCCCAGACAGACCAAAACCCCCGTAGGGAACAACCTTGGGGGGGAGTGCTGTCATGATGCCCGCTCCCGGGGAGCCGGTTCAAGCCCGGCGTCCCCGAAAGCGGACATCCAGTCCCCAAGGAAGGACCCAGCAACCCCATATAGGGGCCCTTTGGACAGTGTCCTGGCGCCTATGGCGCCAGGCTCATAAAAGACATCAGTCCTGGCGCCATAGGCGCCAGGCTCATTATGGGAATGCTTGCGTGCACTTACCTGATGCAGACCATGCTGCAGGATCCCGGGCTCCTTGAGGCCTGAAAGGAACTACTTTACCTGTGGGACTAATTTACCATCCGGGCGTGGTCGGGGAGGGATACATACCTGATTGGAGGAAGGATACATACCTGGAACTTCTTCCAAGGCTATTTAAACCCCACCCGAACAGCCACACGTGCTTCGCATTGTTCTGCATCTAGCAGCTGGACGCTCACCGTGTCTGCTCCTGCATCCTGACTTCTGCCACGTCTGCCAGCATCCTGGATCACCTGCAAAGGAAGAGAAGAAGAGAACAGAAGAAGGAAAAGTCCTTGCCTGCTAAATCCGCATCCCGGAGACATCTCGCCAACAATCCTGAAAAGGAAGACTTTAATTTAAAAGCTCATCGCGTCGATCGCTGCAGCGCCGCATTCCACTCACCTTTACAGGGCGCCTCCATGTTCAGCAGCGATCATCCGGATTCGCAGTCACGCCCCAGCGCCTAGGGAGAAAAACACCAGAACAAAAGGTGAGAGAGAGAAGGGAATAAGGAAAGCTAAATCTCCATGTTAAGACTTACCTGTTGATTCATTCCCTCTTCATTTCGGGTCCGCGCCGCATCCTGGCATTTCCGGACCCCGGCCCCTAAGGGGAAAAAGAGATATCAGCGTTAATGAGCGAATCAAAAGACATTACCAAAAAACACTCATTAAAGACTTACCTGATTTCTACAAGGATTTCACCTCTCATCTCGGGTCGGTGCCTGTTCCCCGGAATTCCGTACCCCGGCCCCTATGGGGAAAAAGTCACTAGCATTAGTACATTAATGCATGGACACAAGGGGAACCTCTTATCAAAAAAACTTACCTGGAAGCCAAGCAAGTTTGGTTCTCACCAATCCGAAAATCCAGTGAAGTAACTGGATACCAACGCGCCCCTGCATCAGAAGCAGGATGGAGAGCTCGTCCTTCCAGACCCTAAGGTGAGACGCTACGAGAAATCACAGAAGGGTTTCAAGGAGGGTGAGAGGGGAAAGTGGGAGGCCGATTGCATTACCCCGCAGACAGTTAATCCCCTATTTTCACCTACAGAAGGATACTTCTGCGAGCCAGACAAGCCAGATTTGGGGGCCCGGTCCAGTCCGTCTTCCGAACCCTGCGCATCACCTTAGAAGAGGTCACAGCAGCCCGAACCAGGCCAGCGCCTCCGTGGGAGTCAGCTGAGCGTAACAAAAACATTGAAATGCCTGCAGTAAAGAACCCGCATGCCGGCATCATGAAAGCAGCCAGAGAAGCCAGCAGGAACCTACAGCAAGCCAAAGAAACACAGAAAAGAAACGCTGATCGCCATCGACGAAAAGCCCCAGATTATCAAGTGGGAGACTCGGTCTGGCTAGCAACTAGACACATTGCTTTAAAGGGTCCCAATAAATGTCAGCCTAGATACATCGGCCCGTATACAATTGAAAAAGTAATTAATCCAGCAGCCATGAGACTGGGGTTACCTCAACATATGCGTATACATCCCGTATTTCACGTGTCACTATTAAAACCAGCACACCCAGGAACCCGAGCTTCCACACCTCCCGCACCTATACAAAAGGGTGAAGAAGCACCAGAATATGAGGTAAAGAACATATTAGATTCCAAACTAGTACGAAAGAACTTGTATTATTTGATTGACTGGAAGCGGTACGGACCCCAGGAAAGATCATGGGAACCCAGCACACACGTGCATGCCCCCCAATTGGTGCTAAAATTCCATCGGGACCATCCTGAGAAACCAAAGCCCTCATACCCACCATTGGGAGGGGTCTTGAGGGGGAAGACTGTCATGGATATCAGGCAGGTAGTTGGGGCAAGCTGGGTGGAAGCTTGGCAGGCCTGGCATAGGCACACAAAAAACCCATAGCAAATCCCTCCTTTAGTTCCTTCCTAGTGTTTATAGTAACTTCCGGGTTACCACTTCCTATTGCCAAACAGGAAGTGCATGACAATTCATGAGCTCTCTACTGTTTGGGTGTGGCTGGCTATATAAGCCACACCCAAGATTCTTCCAGTGCTTTGTGTTGCTTACTGTGAGCTGTATCAGCAACACACTTGCCGTGCTCTGGGTCAGCCAGCTTGTACTTACCTGCTCCGGATCATCCTGCTTCTGCTTACGTGCTCCGGATCATCCTGCTTCTGCTTACCTGCTCCGGATCTTCCTACTTCTGCTTACCTGCTCTGGATCATTCTGCTTCTGCTTACCTGCTCCGGAGGAACCTCCTTTCTTACTCCACGCCGCAGCACTCTCCAGTCAAGAGGGGACTTCTACACCGACACCTGTAAGAACAAAGAAGAACTGCGTTAACACGCGCACATCAGTAATGCTGCGCATACTCACCGAATCTTCCTGCAACGCTGGAATCCAGGTCAGTTGTACGAGCGCACAAACCCCTGCAAAAGAAAGAAGAGACATTATTCATTGCGCTCGCCCCAATAACGCGGACACTTATTTCACTGCGCTCTCTCTCTCAACACGGTGCATACTTACCAAAGCCTCCGTGCATACTTAGAAAACCACCAAGTCTCCAGTAGCACTGAACCCGGACTCGAGGCGCTAATACCACATAACTTCTCCTGAAGGGAAAGGGAGAGACATTACCAGGCACGCTCGAATTGAAAGCGCTGCGCATTCCTACCAGCAGCTCGCTTCTACACGCAGCACTACTCACCCACAAAGATAGCGGCAAACAAAGACAATACGGACAATTTTGGACACTCAACATTCTCCGCGCAACATTCACTTGTGGGAAGGACTTTCTAGCCAGTGAAGAAACTGGCGCCTTGAACACTCGGCCTCGCTGTGAAGGCATAAAACAGTGTGTGGCATCTGAACTCAGCCTACAGACATTGGCGTTAATCACATGAGTGAATCGCACCCCCATGCGAATGCAGGATGGAGTGCACACCCTACTAAAGATCAAGGTAAGCCCTTAGGGGACATCACAGCACACAGTAAAGAGAAGGGAAGGGCCGAGGGAAATCAGGTGAATTCAGGTCCCAGTGTACAACTTGTATTTGACACGTATCCCTCCGGGTGAAACAGGGGAAGTGAGAACTCAGGGTCAAGGGAGGCTCATCCATCGCTCCTGCAGAGACACAGGTGAGTGTGACAGATGCCAATGACACTGCCTTATACAATTTTGACACCCTGGTACAAGCAATGAATGCCGTCTTTGATGCTCGGTATAAGGCACAGGCATCTGACTTAGAGTTCCTTGCCATTTCTCAAGGGAAACGGGATCTCCTGTCTTACCTTTCTCGTTTCAATCAGCTGGCAGCCAAAGCAACATGGCCCAAACAAAAAAAGGCTGCAGTCTTTTATAAAGGGCTATCAGAACACCTCAAAGATGCCCTTTCAGTGGTGCCTTCCATCCCATCTGGGTTTCCTGAGTTACTGTATCTGGTTCTACAGGTGGACGCCTGGCTCCAACAACGACGGGGTGAACGTCGGGTCCCCGATATGCGCCCCTCCAAATCTGACCTTCCCTCACCAACCCCATCAGGGGATCCAGAGCCGATGCATATCAGAGCTATTAGGGGGCCTTTAACCAAAGCCGAGAGGGAAAGGCATATAGCAAACAACCTGTGCCTTTATTGTGGTCAGTCAGGTCACTTCATTCATATCTGTCCTAAGAGACCATTGAAGACAGCGGGAAACACCAGGGCTCGTCCTTGAACTGAACCGGAAGGATGAGTCTACCCATGATCAGTTCAGACGGTCCTTGTCTCTTGTCACATCTATATCTGTCCATGTCTTTTTCAACCTCAGCCAAAGTGTCTTTCTCCTGCCCAGTCATGATAGATTCCGGTGCTAGTGGCAATTACATGGATATACAGGTAGCCAAACTACATGGCTTACCCCTATTCACTAAGTCCAGACCTGAAGACGTTCAGGCCGTGGAAGGTACCATTTTGGTTTCTGGATGTGTCACTGAAAGCACAGGCCCCATTGTAATGTCCACTTCCAAGGGACACTCCGAACGGATCATTTGATCTAATTTCAACCCCTCAGTTTGGGGATATACTCGGAATGTCTTGGTTGAAAACCCATAATCCTTTTATTGATTGGGTTCAACAAACGGTCCAGTTTTCCTCTGAGTATTGTGCTAAACAATGCCTTCGGAATCATTTTGCAGCTGCATTGTCACCTTGCCTGGCTAAGCTGGCTAATACACCCTCAATAAACGCCCCGCTGCAGATCCCTGTTCCTGAGTTACCCTCAGAGTATGCAAGTTACACAGATGTATTCGACAACAGACTCTCTGAAAAACTCCCTCCTCATCGGAGTTATGATTATCCTATTGATCTGGTGCCTGGGGCTGTCATCCCTCATGGCGTATCTATTCCCTTATCCAAAAAGAAGAAGACCATCTAAGAGAGTACGTAGAGAAAGCATTGCGGTTGGGTCATATTCGGCCTTCCCGCTCCCCTGCAGCCTCTCTGATATTTTTCGTGCCAAAGAAAGAAGGGGACCTGCGTTCATGCATGGACTATAGAGCCCTTAACAAGGTACCCATAAAAAAACAATATCCACTACCACTTATATCGGAGCTTTTGGATAAATTCTCTTCCTCCACTGTGTTTACCAAGCTCGATTTGAGGGGGGCATACAATCTTGTACGAGTCCAAAGGGGTGACAAAAGGAAGACGGCCTTCAAGACCAAATTCGGCTCTGCAATGCCCCGGCCACGTTCCAACACTTCGTTAACAATATTTTCCATGATATGTTGGATTGTTACGTAATGGTATATCTGGATGATATCTTGATATTCTCTGACAACTTCCAGGATCACGTGCAACATGTGAGCTCAGTTTTGCAACATCTCTGTGAGCATTCCCTGTTCGCCAAACTGGAAAAATGTGTATTCCAGGCCTCCTCAGTTGAGTTCTTGTGATTCTGCATATCAGATAAAGGGGTGCACATGTGTTCCCCCAAAGTGCAAGCAGTGCTGGACTGGCCTGTCCCGACCTTGGGGAAAGCTTTACAGTCCTTCCTGGGATTTTCAAACTTTTATAAATGCTTCATTGCCTCTTTTTCTGAGATTGCTGCTCCTCTCACCCGCCTCACTAGTCCGTCTGTCCCATTCTGTTGGGATCAAATTACTCAGGCAGCTTTCCCGGCATTAAAGGAAGCGTTTACTTCTGCTCCAGTCCTGCAGCACCCTAACCCCACTCTTCCTTTCATTGTAGAAGCTGATGCCTCTGCTTTGGCAGTCAGGGCTATTCTGTCTCAAATGTGCTCCACTACATGCCAGTTACACCTGGTGGCTTATTATTCCAGGACCTTGACCCCGGCGGAATGTAACTATACGATTATGGAAAGGGAGTTGCTTGCCGTTCGAGCAGCATGCAAGGAGTGGAGGCATCACCTCCTTGGTGCTTGGCACCCTCTTGTTGTCTATACGGACCACCGCAACCTTCAAGCATTATCTCTTGCCAAGTGTACTAATGCAAGACAGATACAGTGGCACCTGTTCTTCACGCAGTTTGATTTCACAGTCACGTATCGCTCTGGCCCTCTGCGTGGGAAAGAAGATGCCTTGTCCCGCATTGGCATGGACCTTGACACACCTAAGCCACAGCCATCTATATTACCCACTGGTTCAGTGGTCTGTGTTTGTTCCGTCTCCTATTCTCTTTTGGATCGCCTAAAACAATGGGCTAGAGACCATTCCACTCGCCTAGAAGGTTTAGGGGTCAAGCTCATTTCAGGTCTTTCTTACATTCGAGGCTTGTTGTATCTACCCGACAGTCATTCCAGAAACAACCGCCTTGTAATAGTCCCATGACTTACGTTTAGCTGCACATCCAGGCCAGGCAAAAACCTATGACCTATTTCACTGCTGGTGTTGGTGGCCAGATATGAAGGAAGACGTCAACCGATACATCTCTCAATGTGCTATCTGTGTACAATGCAAGAGACAGCCAGGGAAACCGGTGGGTCTCCTAATGAAGATGCCTTTACCCCCTCGTCACTGGCACACGGTGACCCTCGATTTCGTGGTGGACCTACCAGTGGTTGACGATACGTCAGCGATACTGCTGGTGGTAGATGCCTTTACGAAAATGGCACGCTTCATCCCATGTTGTGGCATACCATCAGCCACCCTGTTAGTGGTCTTGTCCTTTGATCACGTGGTCCATTATTTTGGGCTTCCTACCGTGATCATCTCAGACTGCAGTTCTCAGTTTACTTCACGCTGTTGGCGTGCCTTAACCAGCTCCTTGGGTATTGATGCGCGTCTTTCGTCAGTGTACCATCCCCAGACCGACAGTCAAACGGAACGCACCAATGCTACCATGGAGCAGTTCCTCCTTTGTTTGTCCCTTCAACATCAATCCAACTGGTTGTCGGTCTTGGGGGCCACATAATTTGCATACAACAACTCCAGACATTCCTCCTTAGGCTGTTCACCTTTCTATACTATGTATGGACTGAAGGCATGCGTCCCCAACCAGCACGATCCTCCCCGCAATGAGAGACAATAAAGGACTCTCCCAAATTGGGAATAAAGCCAGGACAGAGTGCGGGTGAGCTTAAATGGGAGTTTATCGATTAGAATAGGGCATGCAAAGAACTCTGCAAAACTCCGAGAGCGCTCTGTCTGACAATAGCAAAGACAGGCGTATATATTTACAAAAAACGTCATAAGAACCTACACACTATAGGGGGCACAAGTTCAATGGGATTGGGTGGCGAGGACTAACTATAGGTGCTGCTGCGATGTGGTTGGCTTTGGCTGGAAGACGTCACTGGTCAGCCTCGCGGGTTGGGCTGGGCCTGGCAGGTTGGCTGGGTTCATCCGGGCGGTGTTGTTGTGCCATCGTGGCCAGTGTCAGAGATGAATATCCTTTCCTGACTTATTTGCCCTGGGCCATGCACACCGCAGTCATCCAGTCATTGCAATATTATCTTTTTTAGTAAATCTTCCAATAGGTTATTCTACAGGTTAATGCAACACAGGAGGAATGTACCTTGTGAGGGGTCTGGCGGTAATACGTCAGGACATGGTTACCAGAGTCCTGTTGACCGGGGCCATAGGTCGAGGTGCTAAGCTTCAGGGCCTGGGACGGGCGGTACAGGTCTTTCTGTCTTGTTAGAAGTTGTTATGGATGTGCCGCTGTGTGTTGTCAAAGTGTTGGGTGTCCTGATTGCACAGGGCCATAGGTCTAAGATGATCTGGTGGGTTATGGGGTTTACGAGGGGGCACCTTTAGAAGTGTGTGTTCAGGCAGAGGTTTACTGCGGTGCTGTAAATAGTGCAGGTGGCGGGCCGTGGCCTTGGGTGCTGCAGAGGGGGCTACAAATCTTTGAAGCGGCTCCAGTCTGGTTGGGGGAGGCAGAGTGGCGCAGCGCGGGCCTCTGCTCTCATGTCTTGGCAGCCTTCGCAGGGTGGGAGGGGGAACGACCTTGCATGCATTTCACAAAGGTATCTCCCTCGTGTGTTGCCGATTTTAGGTAAAAACATCACAAACATTTGAACACTCTATAATACTTATTCAAATCATTTCGAAACATGCATTTAAACTTTGCTGGATGTGTTTCGATTATACCCAGTCTGAGCACCTTATTCATACACTATGTTTTAACAACTACAGTATTTAGTTATATGCATATACATTTGCAGTAAGTGAGGTAGTATTAGGGTTGGTGGAGTACATAGAAAGTAACCCGCCACTGTATGTGGCGGAGGTGGCACATGAGGGGCCTAGACATACACGTGTGACGAGTGCACTCCCGCACACTCTACACATGTGTCCTTGGTATGGTTACATTCGTTTTCTTGTGTACTCTAGCAGCATCAGTTCAGTTGTGGTGCGGGACCGCGGGGCGTGGGGCTTTCAGTGATACTTATGAAGAATAATCCCCCTGAAATGCTTTTAACATTTGCACACCCCTGCAGGGGTGTGGGTCCTTCACGGCTGGTGTCATGTACGATAATTACACAATTTCACAGATTTCTTTAGTAAGAGTGGTTGTATGGAGAGGATACATGTGTTAAAAGTGGTTTCTTACATTCATATTTGGGTACCTGTCTGCTTTCAGCAGATGACCATTCTACAGATCTTCCCATCGCCCAGGCCTTGCTGACCGGGTCATTGTGGGAGCAGCGATACACTGCGGAAGGTGAACTGTTACACTGTTAATGTATTACGCTAGATCATGCCCGTCTTGTTCGTGGGAACGGGCTTGCAGCGGATCTACCATGGTGCTGTGGAGACAGGGAGGACTGAAACTTTCCGGAGGTGGGGGCCGCGCTACAGCGCGCTGAGCTCACACCATCTTTTAGCAAACACGAAATAGCTTCTGAGGCCTAGCTAAATTTAATACGTGCGGGCAATGTCTTCAGCGGGTGAGCCATCCACCACCTGGGCCCTGGTGGTAGGAGGGAACGCCCGATGAGCCATGGCCCTCACCCGGGGTGGAGATGTAGGCAAGGGGGGGTCTTTTGGACCACTCCTCCCCTACATTTCCCCCCTTTCGTTACTTAAGTAACGAATACTTTAACTCCTCCAACCTTCTACACTCCACTTCGTCCATCACTGCCTCGTCCCATGCAGGTGTGCCTTTTATGGGCATCCATGCTCTGCACACCCCCCGTAAGCTTTCCCCTCTTCTGGCATATTCATCTGGGGTACAAGTCAGGTAGACACATCCGCCATCTCCCGCCAAGTCTACCCACACCTCCTGGTACCATTCTAATACATGGGGCTCTCTGATGGTGGTGTGCCATGCTTTATCTATGATATCTTTGTCGTGATAGATAGGCACTAGCTGATATCTTGGTGTGTCATCTGTTCCTGTTTGGACCTGTACTTCCTGCATGTTTTGTATTGTCCCACGGGTGTTGCCCATTGTCACCATCATCATTGCACCATTTGGTACTGCGTTAGCACAAACTCGAAGACCCACCTGGCACAGGCAAAAAATTAAAAGGAGGAACACCACAGCTGGCATCAAAAACTTCACAGTTGTTCCAAGCCATGAGGGGACCCAGGAGAAGATGTTATCGAACCATGTACTGTCTTCTGCTCCACCTTCCATTTTCATTTTTTCTCCTAGGTTGTGGACTGCTTCGATCACATGGGACAGGGAGCCATTTTCTGCGTCTTCGGAAGGTACGAAAGTGCAGCAGGCACTTCCGATTTTTCGGCAAACACCTCCATCCATTGCCGTCAACAGGTCCAGGACATACCTGTTTTGCATGGTCATCAGTCGTAAAGCTCTTAGTTCCACTTTTATTACGTTAAATCCTTCTTCAGTGTCGTTCGCCAGCTGAATCAATTCCCATCGTGTTATCTGGAGCCATTTTGCGTTTGCTCTTGCTTGGACACTTGAGACAAGTGAGGCAAAGAATGTTTCTGCTGAACTAAATAATCGATATTTATCTGGGATCTGAGCCAATAGTTCTGATGATTCCTTTGATATGTAGTTTGATGCACGTCTGTTACGGTTCAGCATTTCTCCCTTGTTTCCGGAAGACAGGACATACATTTGTGACTCCGCAGTTGGCTGGGCTGCACTCTGTTGCCGGCGTTTCGGTGTCTTGTTGTTCCCGTCAATGTGGCTTTCTGGTATTACCATTAGGGCTGAGTGTAGAGTGGCCATTGAGCAGCTGCCACTCCACGACGGGGGGAGGTGTAGGTATGCCTGGTTGCCGCATACCCAGTACGTGTCCATAAGGGCCGCTGTCCCTTTTCTAAGATCTGGGATGGTGAGGGTCTTGTTACAGTTCTTGTTTGTTCCCATGGAGGTCTTCCCCTCCCCTTTAAAACACAGTTCATAGTCTATTTCGCTCTGTAGTTTGAAAGGTTTTTCGATGGCGGTTACCCAAGTTAGTTTTGAAATGTGTTCTTTCCATACTGGTGTGCATGTTTCTTCTATCCACTGCAATTTCTCTGGTGCCACACCTCTCAGTGCTTCCGCTTTGCACATTACTTCTGGATCCTTCCACTTGTTATCAGAAAAAAGTGTCCCTTGTATTACAAAAAATGGTTCTTTCAAACATACTACCCCTGCCGTTTTTGGGTAGCATGTTTTCTCGTTCTGCAGCATTTGAAAAGTAACTTCGTGTGCCTGGAAGGTGTTCTTAATCCTGCATAATGTGAGATGAAGGAGAAATTGGGCATCTATAATTGGCAACTCTTTGGGTAGCAATACTTTGGGTGTACCTGAAGCGTGAGGAATGAGGGAGCAGACATAGCAGCTCTCGTTTGTTGTTTGTTTAGCTGTGGGACTCATATCCGCATACCATTTATTTGTTTGGTGGGGGTGCCGTGGGTCTTCCATCTTATCTAGACCTAACCCATAGTACTCATCATACTTCCTCCTCCCTGCTTCCCTCTTTCGTCTGTTGTTCTTGTTCCTCATGTACTTCCCAACTTCCTGGGCGAAGGATAAAATAGACCCCCCTTTCTCATTCCCGCCCCCCGTGGCCCATTCATCGTATAAAATTTCGTGTGCTGCTATCATCTTTTCCTTTTCGTCCCTGAGTTTATCTTGCAGGTTGTTTTTTAAGACAGGGGCAGGTTGACTGGTGGGGGTATCATACAACCACGATATTGCAGACAGATTTCGGTCATTTAAGCTGCGAGCATTATACCTATACATCACTGGTGGAGACACTGTGTTGTTTTGCATTCCACCCTGTGGCTCTTTCTTTTCTGATATGACAGCATTGGATGGTGTGGTGTGATAACCCCAAACAAGTTTAGTTCCATCCCATACCAGAAAATCACCTTCTCTCGTATTGACACTTGTAGTTACATTGGTCCCAGTGGTGCTGTTGATCCCAGTGCTGTTAATCCCTCCCCCCTCGTTCATCTCGATAGAGATGAACGCGACAAACCAATATGTAACCAGGCCAAACATTAGCATAAAAAACATCGTAATGCACACAGATAATCCGCACTCATACGAATATCTATATCTCTCATTTAATAATTCTCTCATTCTGCTAATTCTATCCGTTGCAGGCTGCCTGTTAGATGCCATGGTAGTTCCTGTTTGAGATATAAAAGTGCATTAAGTGCATGCATGTAAACATTTTGTTGGCACCATTAGGGCCGTTATATGCTGACGGGTAATGGAAGCGGGTAGGGTTGTAGGGAGGGGAATTCACAGACAAGGGTGTTAACAAGTTATAAATTGATCATTTCATCAGTCACATGATAGGATAAAGCTAAAAAAAAAACAAATAAACAAGAGAATGCGACAATACTTCATCAGTCACTTTCCCATTCGTGTTCATTGCTGACGCACACACACACAAGTCGATGTTCAGACATTTTGTTCAGTTAAATTGGTTGCTGTTGTCTATGCCTCCTCATCTGCCTCCTCTTGCACATTATTATAAGCTCTTCGCACATCTGTCAAGTGTATCCAGTACCGCAAGCCCTTCACTTTTACTGCTGTGGGCGGGCAGAACACTACCTCGTATGGGCCGTGGAACCGTGGTGCATTCCATCGACGCACAAAACTCCTGACATAGATTAGTTCGCCTGGCATTAGCTGTAGCTGCTGCTCAGGTTCTGTGACAGACCCTGTTATGTTTCCCTCCTCTCTAGTGAAGGGTGGGGAGAGCTGCCGTGATATTACACGCGCTGCCCTTGTTAGTTTTTTCAAATAGTCTGTGAATTCTTCTCCTAATATCGCGGCGCTTCTGTGTGCATCTGAGTGTTCGCGCAGCGGGGAGTGTGCTGTGTGCATTCGTCTCCCAGTCACGATTTCGTGCGGGGACAAATGGTGATCTTTACTTGGCTGATTTCTCAATTCAAATAGCGCAAGGGGCAGACAGTAGATCCAGTTCTTTTTCAATGAAAAGCAGAGTTTTGATAGCCTGCCCTTTAGCAGTCCGTTCATCTTTTCCACTACGCCATTACTTTGAGGATGATAAATCGAACACAATTTGTGTTTTATTCCCAATAATGCAGTTACTTCCTTGAAAAGTTCATTTACAAAATGAGTGCCGTTGTCTGAGCGAATCACGTCACAAATTCCCCAGCGCGGGAACACTTCCCTTACTAGGAACTTGGCGGCGCTTTTAGCATCAGGTCGCGCACATGGTCCAGCTTCCACCCACCTTGAGAATGGGCACACAACCACGATCATGTACCGTGCGCCGTTACACCTTTCCCCCATGTCTGCGTAATCAATGTGCAGTTCTCTGAATGGGCCAGTGGGTTTAGGAATTGTTCCCCGGAGTGTGCGTAGTGTCATTCCTGAATTGTAGATCTGACATGTTGTGCATTCCATTGCTAATCGAGATACGTGCTCCTGGAGACAGGGCACGAACCATTCTTCCTGTATTTCTGCTGCAATGTGCTGTTTGGTATTATGTGCGGGGAAGTGTAGTTGTTGAAACGCAATTTCTAGTAACTGGATGGGCATCACCACTTTCCCTGAGTTATTTTGCCGCCATAGCAAGTCTGTTCCCGACTTGCTGCACCCCCGTTTTGTCCACATCAATTTTTCCTCTGCACTAGCTCCTTCCTGTAGTTCTAGTATTTGTGATATGGGCATCATGTTGTACCCTTCTGGGGGCTCTTCGTTTCTCTTATGCTGAAGCATGTACTCACCTGCGTCATATTTCTGAAAATAGGAAGCCTCTTTGGCGGCAGCGTCCGCTGCCGCGTTCCCCAAAGACACAACGTCTGTGTTGGATGTATGTGCTTGGCACTTTACTATTGCTACTGCAGTAGGGTTTTGTAGGGCCTCAATTAACTCTTTCAACAATTCCGCATGCTGTACTGGTGTTCCGTCTGCCTGTCGAAATCCCCTACGCCCCCATCTTGCTAGACCTCCAGGTACTGTCGTCATCATGTAAGCTGAGTCTGTGTATATTGTCACTGCACAACCCTTTGCTGCATGTAGTGCTTCTATGAGCGCAATCAGTTCTGCTGCTTGTGCGGAGTAATGTGATGGGAGGCGGTATTGAACTAATGTTTCATACTCACCGTCTTCTAATCTCACCACCGCCATACCAACATGCTTTTCTCCCGTGTCCACATCAATCGATGCAGACCCATCCACGAAGTACACTTCCCCCTCGCTCAGAGCGTTCTCACACACCACTGTGTCCTCCCCTCTTCCTCCTGTGTAGGTGGCGCAATCGTGGTCCTGCATGTCCTCTAGTGTGCACGCTTCTGTAATGAATGTGGCGGGGTTCACTGTCTTGCATCTCACCACATGGATATTGGCGCTAGACAATATAATCTCGTAGGCTGTCGCCCGCTGTGTTGTCAGTGTGCTCTTTGACCTCTCAAGTATTGCGAATAATGAATGTTCCACAAACAACGTCACAGGGCAACCCATTACTATTGTGGCACTCTTCTCAATCACGAACGCGGCTGCAGCGAGTGATTGCTCGCACGCGAAATGGCCTTGCATCACGGCATCCAAAATGCCACTATAGTAAGCCAATGGCTTGTGTCCTAGGGATGTCTTTTGTGTCAGTACAGCTGTCATAAGTGTTCCCTTGCAGTGTGAGAATCGGTAAAATTTGCGTCCATAATCAGGGTTTGCTAGCACTGGAGCGCTTGAAATTAGCTCTTTTAATGATTGGAATGATGTGCTCATTTCTTCTGACCATTCTATTTTTTTGTTCTCCTGTTGTGCTTCCTTGAGTGCTTGTAGGAGGGGCCTTGTGTATGCTGCATAGTCTAATATCCATGCTCGGCAATAGTTGCACATTCCCAAGAATTTCTGCATGTCTTTCACTGTTGTGGGTTCTCCTACAGATCTTATCGCTTCTACCCTGTCGGGGATTATTCTTTTTCCATCTTTTGATATCAGTTGTCCTAAGTATAAGACCTCTGTCAGGCAGTACTGTAACTTCTCCTTGTCTACCTTGTACCCCTTGTTTGCCAGTAGGGTCAGGAGCGTTGTTGAATCCTTTCTGCATGTTACCTCGTCATGTGCACACACTAATAAATCGTCTACGTACTGAATAATCGTACTCTCAACTGATAGGTTTCCCAAGTCTTCATGCAATATGCGGTTGAATATGCTCGGGCTCTCACAGTATCCCTGTGGTAGTCTGCAGTGTTCATATCTTTTACCCCCCAGTGTAAATGCTGTAAGGTATCTACTCTCTTCAGCCAGGGGTATTGAGAAACATGCGTTTTTCAAGTCTACTACTGTGAAATGTGATGCCACTTTCGGGATGCTGCATAGTATTGATGCAGGGTTCGGGACTAGAGGGAACTCCTTCTGAATGACATCATTTAGGGGGCGTAAGTCCTGTATCATCCTCCAAGACCCTCCTTTCGCTTTTTTTGATTGGATAAATACATGTGTTACATGGGGAGTTTGAAGGCACTATTATCCCTTGTGCTAGTAGTGCATTTATTGTTTCTTTTATCCCTTCTTCAGCTTCACGGGACAATGGATACTGTTTAACTCGGGGTAAAATTGCTCCTTGCTTTAGTTTTATTACCACAGGTTGTACTCCGTGCAACAGTCCTACATCATGGGGGCCTGTTGTCCATAAATTGTTTGGTACGAGCCTCATGTCGTCATCAAAAAATGACGGTGGTGCTCCTACCACTGCCATCAATTGGACGGGGGTTTCCCTGGCTTGAATCAAAATGTCACAGGGCATCGCTATTTCCATTACTATCTCACCATCCCCTTCTGTGTCTGAAAAGAGATCCTCATCTGTTAACTCTCGTAGGGCGATGTTGGCGTTTGTACACAGCACTGTGCGCCACTCACATCCTTCCCTGTCCACTCCAATCACAGCGATCCTTTTCGCTGATACCTGTACAGCGTGCAAGTCCACTGATACCACTGATCCTGGTGCTGCGTTGGGACACACTATGGGGCGGAAGAGGAACTCCGCTGGAATCCTCCAGTCCATTCTTCTTAGCTCTGGAATTATGAGGGCCAAAGTCTTTGGCCCTTCAATAAACATTTCCTCATTTTGTGGCAGCCCTCGTATTTCCTGTGTGGTTGTGTAGGCTTGTACTACCAACATCGCACGCAAGGGGCATATCCCGGGTGTAGAACACACTATTCCCCTCTCGGTAAATGATATAGTCATGTTAAGTTTACTCAGGAGATCCCTCCCTAACAAATTTATTGGGGAATGTTCGTAATACAGTAAGGGTGCCTTCACAGTTTTACCCCCCACTGTTACATCCAAAGCTTCGGCGTAAGGAACTTCAATTACAGCCCCAGAGAACCCCTGCGTCTCTAACTTCCGGTTAGATAACGGGAACCGGCCCTCTCTGATACATGATTTCTCCGCTCCCGAATCAACCATGAATATGAACTGCTTGTCTCCTATCTGCGCCCCTACCAATGGTTCCTCTGCTGCATTGTAGGTGGTAGATAGAACTGGACACGCAAGTGTTCTCTGTGGGCTGTCCTATGCGGGGTGTCTCATTGCCCCCCCCTCATTAAAGACACTTCCTGAAACCACTGACATGCCGTTGTAAGGTGCTGGTGCGGGGGCCCCGTTTGCTGTTGTCGTGAAAGGGTTACCTGGCGTGTATTGCATACTGTCATTGTTTTGTGGGTGGTTCTGTGTTCTATACTGGGGTCCCTGTTGCTGGCCAGCATTACCTTGGCCTGGGTTTCTTAGTTGCTGTTGTCCCATTGGGAGACCATATGGGCTTCCCGGAAGGGGATGGCCATATTGTTCTACCTCCTGGAACCCGTTGTTGGGTCTGCTTCTGCACTCTCTAGAGTAATGCCCCCATCTCCCGCAGTTCCAGCAACTTCCTTGCGCTCCTCTAGGACCTTGCCATCCATTTCCTCCCATTCCCCCGTACCCTGATCCACCTCCTCTTCGGCCCCTGTACCCACCTCGTCCCCCTCGAGGGGTCCACTCTTGCCACTGCGGGCCTCTGCCTTGCTCCTGCTCATTCCACTGCCGCTGTCCTATTCCCGCCCAATTAGTTGCCACCCTTCCTTGTAGTGCTATCAGCCCCTCCTCCTCATCGTCTCCCTCCCTGCTGTGTGGGAGCGCGGCTACTGCTGCTGCAACCTTCACCAACTTTGTCTGTACTAACTTTGCCTCGTCTGCCAATCTTTTCTGCGCCACCTCCTTCTCCCTCTCCTTGATTCGTTTACAATGGTGTACTATTATGCTCTGAATCTCTGGCCATCCCTTTGCTTCAATACCTGCTATCTTGTCGAGCGCCTTCTGCACTTCCTTTGGGAGCCCTCTTTTTATAATGAAGTAAAATAAAGATGTCGATTGATACCAGGGCGTGCCCGTTTCAGCTCTCCACATCTCTTGGACCCGAAAAATGTAATCCATAGCCTCCTCCCCGTCATTCATTGTACACTGCATCACTGACTGTAAGTCCGGTGTATCTGGGAATGTTTCGCGTAAGGCATCCCACACCCTGGCACGTACTGTGTTAAAGGAGGCCCCATCATGGCGGTCACAGTCTAATGTTACTCCCGGGAAACCGGCTTTAACCCATACTCTTTCAGCCTGATCGCCCACTGCTGATACGAGCAAACTCTTCACATCTCCTATAGCTAGGGGTACCCCGGCAGTGTGTTTCTCAAAGGCGTATATCCACTTACTTGCCCCTCCTGATAACGGGGGCAATAGCTTTAATAAATTGGCTTTATCCATCTGTGCCCATGGGATATAGTTAGGCCTCCCTCCTCCCCTATGTATCAATGGGAGCTGTAGCCTTCCTTTTGTCGTTGCCTCTACACCCGTTCTTGCTGCTGAGGTTCCCAGTGATGCCATTTTCCCCACCCTGTTCCTTAATCGCCCCGTCCACTCATCATCCAGTGTTCTCATTGAACACGTACCATCCCCCCCTTCGCTGTCGCTTTCTTCTAACTCGTCCCTTATGTCACATAGCAATTCCTCTCTGTCCCCCATAGGCCTTTCTTCATTGTCAGTATCTCCCTCTCGTGTCCCTATTTCAATTATTCGTGTCGGTTCTTCTTCAATTCTGAACAGTATCTCGCCTTTTTTCCACCCCTCTTCAGGTTTTCTATTCTCACCTGGCGCTCTAGACGTGCGCCCTGATCTAGCCGTATTAAGTGCTGTTTGTCCACACATGTCTTTTATCCTCGAGAGCTCATCTTTTGCTATTGAGAGTCTCGACTGTAAATCATCTGTGAGTTTCTCTATGTCCACCCTTTGTGTACTCGCCTGGCCTCGCTCTCTCGTACTTTCATATGGTGGGGGTGCCGTGGGCCGGTGGGGTGTAGTAGTTGTCGGGGGAGGCACATATGTGGGGTCACTGTATCCTTCTGCGGGCACAGGCTTGTTTAATATTGGGTACAAACTTATTACCTCTACTGGTGGCGCTACACTTGACAATTCTTTGACATCTTTCTGTATCATTAGTGGATTGTCTGTGGTGGACGGGAGATCAGGATTTAATGCTGGTGTTTTAGGCGGTGGTATCTCTTCAAATAACCTCCAGAGATCTAATACTTCCCTCCTATTTTGCAACTGCTTTCCTTTGTACTTCAAACAAATGCATGTGGCCACCATATCCAGAACACTTTTATCAAATGACCCTCCCTCGGGCCATATCTGGGGTAACCCCTCTCCCTTCAGCTCTGTTATCCATTGATCGTGATATTTCTTAATCCGCTCCGCGTACCCTGGGAGATTCTTACAAATATGTGATAGGGGTGTTTCAGCCCCCATCTCTGTGCCCTCCTAGTGCTTGTGTGTCTCTGTGTGTCTGCAACTACAATGTAAATGTATTATCAATATTATTTTTCGTTTTTCTCCTTCACATTCAATATTGGGCTCCTTTTTGGGCTCTCCCCCCCTGCCTGCACAATACAAAACTGGCTGTACACAGTCTCTACTCTATTCTCTTTGGGGGGCACATACAAGAGCAACCCATCATTTATTTTGAAAATATCAACCCAGAAATCAAAAAGGTACCCACTCACTTCACTGTGTCAACGTTGTCTTCAAAAAGATTTATCCGGTCACACTTACCATGACCATTTAACTACTATACATGTATAACCATTTTACACATTCACAACATCAAATTGTCTTCTGACACATACGAGGTGCACACACCTCTTGGTACCACTCAATTCACCATTCAAGCTGCCCTCCCTTTCCTCCCTAGCCGGCTGTCCCTGTCCGTCTTATTTGGATATATGGATGCGCATATATATATATATATTAGCCTGCTCTCCCCCCTTCTAGTAGGACTCTTTTTCTCTTACTTTCTCCCTAAGTTTGTGCTAATCTCACTTTTTATTCTCCCCCTACCCCTAAAGAAAAGAAAAGATAGAAGTAATAGCGGTCACTGATATATTCTCAGTGCCCCCTTTTGCTGAACACTTTTATCTTATATTCCACTTCCTCATATATTCCCAGTACTAGTCAATATAGCACTATGCGGCGCCGCCTTCCACCCCCTTTCGGAGCTAGGTTCCCGTCACTTTTTTCTCTTATTCACCTCTTAATCCTAATGACCATATGCAAAGAAAAAGCAAGGAAATTTTAAGATGATCCTTAGTAGATCTACGTATCCCCTCTTCGTTACCCGTCCTACACTTCTTTCCCCGCTCCCTTTACAATCGCTCGCACTCAATACTCACGTGCCCGTCTTGAACCGATAGTCTCCGAAACTGGGTCCGTCCAGGCAGTGTCGCCGTCAGCTCAACAGTCAGCCCCGGCTCCGGCGAGCGGTACTCAAAGGGGATTTTTCAACCGGGATCCCGTACCCTTTCTCTATTGAGTGCGCACTTCTTAGTGTACCGGTCGCCGTTGGCGGGCAGCCTCCCGGAGCCGGCTCACCGTGCGTATCCCTTTTCGACCGGAGATTCTCGTGCCAAAAGGGGACGGTAATGTTAGGTCGGGGAAAAATAATAATAATAATAATGATCACGCTTTCGGGGTCACCACTGAAGGCATGCGTCCCCAACCAGCACGATCCTCCCCGCAATGAGAGACAATAAAGGACTCTCCCAAATCGGGAATAAAGCCAGGACAGAGTGCGGGTGAGCTTAAATGGGAGTTTATCGATTAGAATAGGGCATGCAAAGAACTCTGCAAAACTCCGAGAGCGCTCTGTCTGACAATAGCAAAGACAGGCGTATATATTTACAAAAAACGTCATAAGAACCTACACACTATAGGGGGCACAAGTTCAATGGGATTGGGTGGCGACGACTAACTATAGGTGCTGCTGCGATGTGGTTGGCTTTGGCTGGAAGACGTCACTGGTCAGCCTCGCGGGTTGGGCTGGGCCTGGCAGGTTGGCTGGGTTCATCCGGGCGGTGTTGTTGTGCCATCGTGGCCAGTGTCAGAGATGAATATCCTTTCCTGACTTATTTGCCCTGGGCCATGCACACCGCAGTCATTCAGTCATTGCAATATTATCTTTTTTAGTAAATCTTCCAATAGGTTATTCTACAGGCTAATGCAACACAGGAGGAATGTACCTTGTGAGGGGTCTGGCGGTAATACGTCAAGTCATGGTTACCAGAGTCCTGTTGACCGGGGCCATAGGTCGAGGGGCTAAGCTTCAGGGCCTGGGACGGGCGGTGCAGGTCTTTCTGTCTTGTTAGAAGTTGTTATGGATGTGCCGCTGTGTGTTGTCAAAGTGTTGGGTGTCCTGATTGCACAGGGCCATAGGTCTAAGATGATCCGGTGGGTTATGGGGTTTACGAGGTGGCGCCTTTAGAAGTGTGTGTTCAGGCAGAGGTTTACTGCGGTGCTGTAAATAGTGCAGGTGGCGGGCCTTGGCCTTGGGTGCTGCAGAGGGGGCTACAAATCTTTGAAGCGGCTCCAATCTGGTTGGGGGAGGCGGAGTGGCGCAGCGCGGGCCTCTGCTCTCATGTCTTGGCAGCCTTCGCAGGGTGGGAGGGGGAACGACCTTGCATGCATTTCACAAAGGTATCTCCCTCGTGTGTTGCCGATTTTAGGTAAAAACATCACAAACATTTGAACACTCTATAATACTTATTCAAATCATTTCGAAACATGCATTTAAACTTTGCTGGATGTGTTTCGATTATACCCAGTCTGAGCACCTTATTCATACACTATGTTTTAACAACTACAGTATTTAGTTATATGCATATACATTTGCAGTAAGTGAGGTAGTATTAGGGTTGGTGGAGTACATAGAAAGTAACCCGCCACTGTACGTGGCGGAGGTGGCACATGAGGGGCCTAGACATACACGTGTGACGAGTGCACTCCCCCACACTCTACACATGTGTCCTTGGTATGGTTACATTAGTTTTCTTGTGTACTCTAGCAGCATCAGTTCAGTTGTGGTGCGGGACCGCGGGGCGTGGGGCTTTCAGTGATACTTATGAAGAATAATCCCCCTGAAATGCTTTTAACATTTGCACACCCCTGCAGGGGTGTGGGTCCTTCACGGCTGGTGTCATGTACGATAATTACACAATTTCACAGATTTCTTTAGTAAGAGTGGTTGTATGGAGAGGATACATGTGTTAAAAGTGGTTTCTTACATTCATATTTGGGCACCTGTCTGCTTTCAGCAGATGACCATTCTACAGATCTTCCCATCGCCCAGGCCTTGCTGACCGGGTCATTGTGGGAGCAGCGATACACTGCGGAAGGTGAACTGTTACACTGTTAATGTATTACGCTAGATCATGCCCGTCTTGTTCGTGGGAACGGGCTTGCAGCGGATCTACCATGGTGCTGTGGAGACAGGGAGGACTGAAACTTTCCGGAGGTGGGGGCCGCGCTACAGCGCGCTGAGCTCACACCATCTTTTAGCAAACACGAAATAGCTTCTGAGGCCTAGCTAAATTTAATACGTGCGGGCAATGTCTTCAGCGGGTGAGCCATCCACCACCTGGGCCCTGGTGGTAGGAGGGAACGCCCGATGAGCCATGGCCCTCACCCGGGGTGGAGATGTAGGCAAGGGGGGGGTCTTTTGGACCACTCCTCCCCTACATTTCCCCCCTTTCGTTACTTAAGTAACGAATACTTTAACTCCTCCAACCTTCTACACTCCACTTCGTCCATCACTGCCTCGTCCCATGCAGGTGTGCCTTTTATGGGCATCCATGCTCTGCACACCCCCCGTAAGCTTTCCCCTCTTCTGGCATATTCATCTGGGGTACAAGTCAGGTAATACTCACTTTACCCGATAGAATAGTTGCCAAATTAAAAACTATAATCCCAGAAAAAAGGATTATTTGGGACAAGCTTACGGCCTGCGTCCAAGGGAAAACTGAAGGTACTACTGAATTCTTTAATAGATTCGAACAGGTGTTCTCCGACTTCAGTGGACAGGATTTAGGTACAGAGTCGGGGAAGAGGTTGTTTGTGGACAAATTTGTGCGTGGATTGTTGCCCGACATCCAGTCACAAATTATGTCCTCAGAGAGCGCTTGGCAGGCAAAATCTCAGTCAGAGGTCTTGCATATGGCTCAGTATTACGAGAATCGGGTTAATAATGAAAAAGAGAAAATCGAAAAAAGAAGGGGTGACCTAAAGACTAAGGTATTGTTGCAGCAAATTGTCAGAAACCCCAGAGGAGGTATGACGCAGACTTGAGGTCAGTATATTCCAAGAGGAAATACTCCTCCAAATTCTATAAATATTAATCAGTGTGCTTATTGCCGCCAGGAAGGTCACTGGCGAGCACAGTGCCCTGCCCTTCGTCAGAGGTCAGGAGGCACATTTGGAGGTATGGGTAGGCGACCAAGGGGCCGCCCCGGAGCAGGGGGCCCTGATAGGGGTCAGCTTCTACAAGATCCCCAGCAACCTTTTTCACGGGAAAATCAGACTCCGAGTATGGACTCGAGAAATATATTTGATCACCCTTCCGCCGCCTATCTTTCTGAGGAACTTCCCTTTGATGAAGTTCTGCCTTACTAGGATTGCCCGAAGCAGTGTTTGGAACCTTTACCTATTCCCGTTATTCAGAAGGGCCCCTATGTTGAATTATTGGTGGGGAATAGGAAACATCAGTTCTTGATCGACACTGGAGCACAAAAGTGCTCCATCGACCATTCGAGGGTTCCAAACATCCCACTGTCAGGGCAAACAAACGTTTCTATAGGGTTCTCTGGCATACCAACTGTTTGTCCGGTTTCTGCGCCGGTATCCGTTTCTTTGGGTCCTTTTACAGACCAGTGCCCTTTTCATCTTACTTCAAACTGTGGAGAAAATTTGCTGGGGTTGAATTTGTTGAAGAAACTGAATGCAGTGATTCATTGTTCCCCTGACGGAATAAGATTAACAGTTTCACCACAGCAACCCTTTAACTCCCAATACTTGACCCGACCTCTACCTCTCGAATTCGACATTGTCCCAGAATGTTTGTGGGCAATAGACGATAATGATGTCGGGATATTGCACATCGAACCTGTTAAGATAATATTGAAACATGGGGTTAAGCTACCGCGCATTCCGCAATATAAAATTTCAATTGAAGGAGAGCGCGCTCTGAAATGCATTGTCTCCGATTTTGTACATCGTGGAGTGATCGAAGAGATTACAGGTAGCTTATGTAATAGCCCGATCTTGCCAGTATATAAGAAAGGCGACAATGCAATTCCGTACCGGTTTATAATAGATCTTCGTGCTATTAACCGGGTGGTAGCCCCACAATTTCCAATCGTGCCTGATGTAACAACGATCTTAACAATGATCCCTGCTACGGCTACACACTTTAGTGTCGTAGATTTAAAAAACGCCTTCTTTAGTATTCCGATACATGAGGAGAGCAGGTATTTGTTTGCGTTCACCTTGGGTGGATGCTCGTTTACATTCACAAGGGCACCTCAAGGGTATACTGAAAGTCCTAGTATCTATAGTAGAGCCTTAAAAGAGCAGCTCGACACCCTTGAATTACCACCTACTTGCACGCTGCTTCAATATGTAGACGATTTGCTCCTGGCTGCAGACTCTGAGAAAGCTTGTAAAGAAGGCACTATATTGTTGCTTGTTCATCTAGCTGAAAATGGTCACAAAGCTTCACTTAAGAAATTTCAATATTGTTGTCAGGAGGTTGCCTATCTAGGCTACCTCCTGTCAAAGGAGGGGAGAAGATTGACACCTGAACGAATAAAACACATTTCTGGCATGTCTGTCCCAAAAACACAGAAGGAAGTCAGAGCCCTGATAGGGATGGCGTCCTACTGTAGACTGTGGATCCCGAACTTTGCCCTAGTGGTAAAACCGATGTTGGCTTTGACGAAGAAGGGCATTTCTCTGCCATTGCCATGGGAATCGGAACATCAACGATCATTTGAGCTTCTCAAAGCCGCGCTGTGTTCAGCACCGGTTCTGGGTACACCAAATTACGATAAGGCCTTTGTGTTGTTTGTGCATGAATGTAATGGATGTGCTTTGTCTGTGTTAACACAGGAACATGGAGGGAAGAATAGGCCGTGCGGCTATTATTCCTCCGCCCTCGATCCTGTTGCATGCGCTTTGCCGCGATGTCTGCGCGCTGTTGCTGCTCCCGCTGCGTCTGTAAAACAGAGTGAGGGGATGGTCCTAGGCCACGATTTAATTTTGATGGTACCTCACTCTGTCGATATTCTATTGAATAAAAGTCAAACACAACACCTTACTTCTGCCCGGTTGACCAGGTACGAATTAGTTCTATTTGCTCCTCATATCCAAATTAAAAGGTGTTGTGTTCTCAATCCGGCTGAACTTTTGCCTCTCCCGCAAACTACTGCTTGCGGCGATGACGGATCACATGACTGCCTGTATGCCACCGAACAAGAAACAAAGGGCAGAATAGACCTCTCAGATACTCCTTTGGAGAATGTGGAAGGGGAGCTGTTTTGTGATGGCTCCTGTTTTAAACTTCCGAATGGCACGTCTACAGCTGCTTATGCAGTTACTACCTTGAACAAGATCGTAGAAACAAAAAGGATTCCGCATAACTCCGCGCAGGCCGCAGAGATTATAGCGTTGACCCGCGCTTGTGAGCTCTCCCAAGGGCATAGAGTTAACATTTATACGGATAGTCAGTACGCCTTTGGGGTGGCTCACAATTTCGGAAAACTGTGGTCGGAAAGAGGGTTTCTGACCTCACACGGGACCAAGATTCAGCATGGTCCCTTAATAGTACAACTACTTTTAGCGCTCTCACTCCCTGAACAATTAGCAATCATGAAATGTGCAGCACATCGCAAGGTCATAGACAATGTGGGAAGAGGAAATGCTTTTGCAGATTTGATAGCTAGACAAACAGCTACAGACCTTAGCACAGACATGTACACCTCGGGGGAAGTGAGAGATGGTTGTATAATAGATGAAGGCATTGGGTCTGTGCGAGATATTCAGACTGATGCCTCTGTTGAAGAATCTAGGAAATGGGCTGAAGGCATGGGGAAATTGGATGACGAAGGGTGTTGGGTGGACGCATCTGACGGGAAATGGTTGCTTCCTGATTCTTATGTATTAGCAATGGTCACGATGGCACACGGTCCAACACATGTGTGTGCCCAGCAAATTGCGAAGATATTACAGCAGGTTTGGGTGAATGATAAAATTTTGGAAACTGCAAAAAGACTTGTTCAGAACTGCATGATTTGCCTGCAGCATAATGTGGGTAAAGGGACAGTGACTCCAAGGGGAAGTTTCGGGCCCCCCTCTGTCCCCTTTGAAACCATTCACCTTGATTTTATTGAAATGGAGCGATGTAATAACTTGAAATATGTTCTTGTTATCATTTGTGCTTTTAGCAAATGGGTCGAGGCTTTCCCCGTCAAAGATGCTACCGCCATGACCACCGCAAAGATCTTGGTAAAAGACTATTTTCCTCGATTTGGGCTCCCGAGGATAATTTGGTCGGACAACGGCCCCCACTTCATCGCAGCCGTAATGTTGCAAATATGTGTTGCCTTAGGGATAGAGAAACGTTTTCATTCAGCTAGGCACCCTCAAAGTGCGGGGTTGGTAGAAAGACACAATGGTATTTTGAAAAACAAACTTGCAAAAACATGTGCCGACACTAAATTAAAATGGCCAGATGCTTTACCTATTGTGTTGTTAGCTATGCGCACCACACCCCAGACTAGAACTGGGCTCTCTCCATTCGAGGTAGTAATGGGAAGGCCTGCTAATATTTGGGGTCTCCCTAAACCTAAAGCCCTGAGGGATGTGGAGAATGTATTGCTCATAGACTATTGTAATCAATTGACTAAAAATCTGTATTTCATTTACCACCAGGTGAATGCTGCCTTACCTGTACGGTTTACGGGCCCAGGACACGATATATTGCCCGGCAGCTGGGTCCTGGTGAAGGCCTACGAAAGGTCTTCCTGTCTCGCGCCTCGCTGGCGGGGACCCTACCAGGTTTTATTGGTCACCAGGACGGCAGTGCGGGTGGCAGGAAAGAAGAACTGGATACATGCAACACATATCAAGAAGATCCCTCACCCGACGCCACACGTTACAGAAGAAACAGAACCCCTCGCTGGTGCTACACTCTCTGATCTCGGAGTAGCAGGCAGCGTTGTGAGTGCGCCGGAGAAGTTCTCTGAGCCTGAGGAGCTCGGGGAGCCGTCCATTTTGTCTCCGCACTCCCTTGATCAATCACTTCCGGAAAACCTTGTTTCGAGCTCTGCGACTTCCGTCGCTACTGATACGACGCTCCCCTCAGGGAGCGACGATACTTTGCTTTTGGATTCAAAAAACTTGGGTACCATCCGGTACAACTTTCGACCACGCAAATAAAATCGCTGCACGAGTATCGTGCATCTGGAAGAAAAAGGAGTGATTGAAATACTATCGCCTTCCCTTTTTTTGGAACAAAGAAAATGGGGGGTTCTGTTGGCCAGGGTTGGGAAGGACTAAGAAGTCGCGCGGCCGAAGTGCCACCAGCAACGAACATTGGGGCCGTCGATCGGGATAACCATGATGCCTGCCGCCTTCACCGCTGCTTCTCGTATTGAACTATTAGATAAGGAGGTGACCAATTCGAACAATGGACAATGTGCCTGGGCCCCGAAAACGTACTGTTGTGTTCTCGTTTTGATTATTGTTAGTTTTGCAACTGCTGCTGTGGGACTTTGGTACTTTGAAGAAATTTATCCTTTGAAGCCTCTGTTACCGACCAAAATTGTACCAACTGTTTTGACTCCCTCTGTACACCTTCACACTCTGTCCCCTAGGGACTCTCGGCATAGACAGAAATATTATAATAACACTTTGATGATAGTGATGAATGCTACGCATGCTATTTTTAATAGGAGTAATTGTTGGGTCTGCACTCACTTACCACAACATGGGAACAAGGGACTGGGATGGTATATACATCCCTTAGCTCTAACAACCTCTTGCTATGCCTCTCTTAGAGCACTCTTTTTTGGCCGATGGAATGATAGCATCTCAGGGAACTTCGATGGGACTAATTTGAATGAATTTGAAAAACGTGAATTGACTCCCCGGGGATGCTCGCTTTTCGCAAATAGGAGTAGACCTAATATCGCTTCTATTAGGCCGTCTGATAAACTTTCTTTTCCTTTTCAAAATCTAGTTTCTTTCAAGATGGCTCCGATAGGCAATAAGGATGCCATGCCTCCTTCTTATTCTGTAAATCACAGTCCTGATTCTGTCCCTTTCTGTGTACAAAGAAACGGCACTAGGCCAATGGGAGATTTCGAGCCTTGTATAAATATTGTAAATTTGACTGGGGAAAATAGGCCTTTGTATGTAGGGGGACCGGTTTATTTTGTGTGTGGTAGTTTAGCTTTTCCCTGGTTGCCCAAGGATTGGCAGGGGACTTGTTATTTAGGGATATTGTTACCGGTGTATTTATAGCCAGTACCTTAGAGATATCTAAGGCTCGCCCGCGACGGGATAATGATGGAGATACCCCTGGACAAGTGTTCGGGGATATAGCCAAATCAGTAGTTCCCTTCTGGGGACAAATAGCAAATTCAGAAAACATCAGGGGATTAGCGAGGGTGTTGGAGAAAACAATCAACCGGACCACGGACATACTTTACAATATGACCTTAGAGCAAAAGGCGATAAGATTGGTAGCACTTCAAAATCGAATGGCATTAGATGTCATTTTAGCTGAACGAGGTGGAGTATGTAAATTAGTGGGGTCCGCTTGCTGTGTTTTCGTACCAGATTCTTCACCAACAATATTCAAAGCAATTCAGAATTTACACACTCTTAGTTCTGAAGTCCATATCCCTGTAGGAGACTGGAGCCTTAGTACTTGGTTTTGGGATTCTCTACGATCTTGGGGGTGGAAGGTGCTTTCTGTTATTTTAGGTATTTTTGGGACTCTGTTATTCCTTTGCTGCTGTTTTCAATGCCTCCCGAGTATATGCGGAATGATAGGGGGATGTTGTGCCCAAGTTATGAGCGCAATAGGGCGTAGAATATATACCCCGAAGACAGCATCTAAAGAATTCATGTTGCAAGAAGTTCTTATGAACAACTTTATGGCTATTGACATTTCAGACAATGATGCGGAACCTATGGATGCTAATGCCCTTAAGTATTTTCAAAAGTATTAGGAAATAATGTTTTAGCACTTGGCATAGGCCAAAAGGAGGGTCTGTGGAAATCGATATAATATTATGACCCCAATCGCATCGTTTAAATGTATGTTGGCCTACGCCAAGCTGTCTAAAGGATACTATGTACATAGGTTCCGCGGCAAGGTCTTGACCTTAATGTATCGTGTAAGCCGCCATCTTGGATCTAGCCGCCATTTTAGGTACTCTTGCAGTGTGGAAGTCACCCTGAATCACAAAATGGAGGCCGAATGACATTTCGAGTAAGACTTCGGCCATGGTGACCTCCGCACACGTGAATGAATAATATGTCCGCAGGCTACTTGTTAGGGTCATGAACTAAGACCCTGTCCTCTGTTTAACCTATGTGTAAATATGTAACCGTATCAGCGGAACTGATCTAATGTATGGAAATTGTGTGTTCGACCTGGCTACGAACCCTAGCCATGGTTCCAGAAATGGTTAACTTGTAAGAGGGCTGGCCAATGCAGTACTAAATGTATAAAAACCCAAGCATCCCGATGATCGGTCTCTCCCACTTTCAGTGCGAACCTAACGTTGAAGGTTCGTGTGTTAGTCAGAGAGCCGAATAGCTATTCGCATGTCAATTGACTTTGGTAACTTTGTAACTTTGAAATAAAGCGCTTTGTATGTCCTTTGTAACCTGCGTTGGTGTGTTTCCTTTTGGGCTTCCCGGCCTCATGTCAATTTCTCTGTTTCCACATACTGTCATGACTCGGCATCCGAATACATTGTCTAAACACTCTGCCACAAATGCATGGAAACTGCCTTGGCATCTTTCATTAAGTCAGTAACCGGGAAATTACATCTCCCAGCGTCCCCGTTCCAAAGGGAGTCACGTGATTCACACACGGTGTGCCTCCCATCATCCTCAATAGGTAACTATAAGTATGGCCAGAGAAGGCTCCTTAAGTGCTCCTTAACTGTGAGACTCATCCTGTTAAGCCGCGCTTCGTTTGCCTACGTTACCTCTGTTATCCCGACCTTGGACTGACTTCCGGATTACTCTGCATTCGCTTCGTTCCTGGTTTCTGACGCTCGGTCCCGCCCCCAAATCCCTCACCTGGTTGCCGAATCCATGCCTGTCCACGACACTGCTCATTGTGCTTAGCCCTAAATTG
Source organism: Ambystoma mexicanum (assembly GCF_040938575.1). Lineage (NCBI taxonomy): Eukaryota > Metazoa > Chordata > Amphibia > Caudata > Ambystomatidae > Ambystoma > Ambystoma mexicanum. The sequence continues at coordinate 1,464,097,521 of NC_090934.1, read as the reverse complement.
AATCTCTGCTCGGCTACAACAGTTCAGGTCTGTTGTAACCTGACACAGTTGCTTGGAGTCGCATCTTCCTCACGGGAGACAATTTCCGTTTTTGACCGCGGACTTGCTGCCTTCTTCCTCACATCTGCTCCTGCTTGGTTACCTGCTGCTAAATAGTACGTGTGCACTCTAACACCCCCTTTTTGGACGCTCTGCTGTCTCAGTTCCCTGTGCACCCCCAAACCTTTTCTTTTCCTTTCTGGTGACACCTGGACGCTTTTCTGAAACACCTCTATGTCACCTAAAACACTGTTCCTATTGGTGGATTTTTATGGACGCTGTGCTGTTTACTGGGGATTTATATGGACGCTCTGCAGCTTACTGTGAATTTGTGTGGACACTAATAGTTGCGCCCTCGTGCCGTTTGCGTTAGATTGTTAGGATTATACCACTTGGATCAACTCTCTTGCACCAGTCTCCCTTTTCTCACCTTCACTGCAGGTAAGAGTTGGGTTGCTGAGGGGGGTGCGGTTAACTTCCACTATCCAGTGTTTTTGATATTGATCTTGTGAACTTACCCTTTTTCCCCCTAGCTCTGTTGCTACTCCTGACTTTTCGCCCAAGCCCCTGGCCTGTCAGGTGTGCTTTATCTCCTGCAAGCCGCGCTCCTCGGGAGAAGGTTTTTTCTGTCCACGGTCTACGATACCACTGTTGAACCGTCTGAGAGTGAAGACTGCCAAACAGGGTCTTCATTTCTCCCTTAGTTCACGACAGATGCCTTCCCATCCAGCAGGACCCCCATGCTAATATATCTAATTATAGTGTAACCATATGGTGTGGTCCAAGGCGCAGGCGGCATCGCTATTTTGCATTACATATTAATAATCATAGGTAGAAGAGAAGATTGCACTGTAAATTTGGCATTACATGCATAGGCCCAAATGCACAAGGCCACAGAAATCTCCAGTCATGCCCGAGCTACCATGAGGACAGTTTGCACCCCCTCCCATCACACTGTGTATTCATTGTTCTTGAAAGTGTTGCAAAGATGTGGCTTTCACCCAAGAGGTATGTGCCTTACAAGGCTGGGTTCAGAGGCCGGCGCCTGGTGTGCATGTTATCTAACTTTGGCCAAAGCATGACCCGGCCCATTCCTGAGTGACCACGCACTATAGCCCATTTAACTGACTGAACCCTAAGATCCCCGAATTCCATGACACCAGGTGCCCTTTGACTACCAACCCCAAAGCAACAAGTCCTGAAATGTTCGAAGAGGATGGACAGGGTGTATCGTTCATGCGACAATTGTGTGATTTGTATTGCAAGGTGGTGGGAGGGGTAAACTATAGTTCAAAACGAGGGCGGAGACCTTGGAGCCGGATGGCGCAGAGAGAGTGAGTGAAATGTATGTGTGAAGGTTAGAGTGCCCCGGAACCTCCTGCGTGTCTGTCTTAAGGCCTGCTAAGTGCACAGTGTGAGTGATAAAACAAGCTCTATAGTAGGAGTATCATTCATTTGTTTTTTGACATTCAACGTAAGAAGATGAGCCCTGCAGCACCCACATGATGGAAGACGGACGGGACTGGGACCAATAAACTGCCATCCCATATGGATAAAGGCCGTACCTGTATAGGGTCCATCCAATCAGCTGCGCAGGTTTTTACTGCATGTTGTTGCGTCACTAGACGCTGTGTACTTTTATTAGTTTCTGCTTGTACCTCTCTTTGGCAGAACGTTCTTAGCAGCAGTGTTCTTTGCTGTTGCTTTCATCTGCGTGTGAGATCAAACTTGTTATCCTTAGAAGATTGACTTGGGACTTTCTTCCCTAGCGGGTTATATTCTCTCGGGTGTGAGCGTTCAGGGTTGAGCCTTCATTTCCTTCTGTGCCGGTGGCAGTGATCAGGAACCTGGGTGCCAAGATGTCCATGTCTCTCTCTCTATAGAAGCTCAAGTCAGTCACATTTGTCAGACGAGCCATTACCACCTTAGGGTTCTCAGAAAAGTGCTGGACTACATCCTGTTACATCTGTGGGCTATGGTGGTCACTGCTCTTATGTTAAGTCGTATTGACTACTGTAACGCTCTATTTTTGGCTCAACCACTTTTTCTCATACGCCGGCTGCAACTCCTTCAAAACTCTACAGCACATGTGGCCACAGGGTCTCCTTACGGTTCCCATATTTCCCTAGTGATACAGTCTCTCCATTGGCTCCCAGTTGCTAAATGGGTGCAGTTTAAATCCCTTTGCATTGTGCACCACGCTTTCCTGCATGACAAATGTGTTCCTTATGTCCTGGGACATTCTCTCCATTCCCAGGATGCTCGTTGCTTGCTCGTTTTCAGATGTCCAGGGTCGGTGGCCGAGCCTTTTTCGATCGCTGCAGCTAAGCTGTGTAATAATCTGCCTCCTTCCCTTAGGGGTAATGAAAATCATTATCAGTTTCAGCGGGATCGTAAACCTTCCTGTTTTCATTTTTAATAGGTTTTAGCGCCAAGATGGCTTGGGTGAACGTTCGCTGTATAAATAAACAGAACATAACATGTATCGAGACTCTGGGGCTATTTTCAGCTGGTGGTAACATTTGTTAAGGTCGAGCTTGTAGAAAAGTGTTGCGCCATGCAGGTGGTGAATCATGTCTGTGATTCTCGGCACCTGGTGTCTTTCCTCAGATCTACACAAAGTCGTATGGTACCCTTCACTGCCTTCTTAGGGATCAGCACTATGGGAAACACCCATGGTGTGGGTCCCGTGGCGGGTTCAATGATGTGTTGGTAGAGTAATTTATTGATTTCCTCCTCCACCTGCTTCTCTATATTGAATGGTATGCCTAGATAGTGTTGGGCTACCGTCTTGACATTTGGGTTGATATGTAGTTTTACCTTGCAAATTCTGAGCTTGCCGAGCCCTTTGAATAATTTCGGGAATGCACCTTCGATATCCTCCACCTTGGCCATGTATTTGTGTGCCATCATCTGATAGAGGACGTGTACCATACCCATGTCTGTTGCCGTCTTGAAGCTGAATATTCAGCCACTGTTGGTTTCTGTCTTTAATACATATAGTTGGAGATAGGCTGAGTTTGACTTATGTGAGCAGACCGCCGTAATTACTCCTCTGCATGACAGGGGTGTATTGGACCCATAGGGGTAAATGTATATCGCTGATGGTTTTAGTTTTGAGGCAGTGGGAGATTGTTGTATGCTTCCTCAGTTAGAATGTTCACAGTTGCCCCTCTGTCGATGTGGAATTCCGTGGGAGTATTATTCACATGCATCATCGGTGTCGAGCTGGGTTCCTTGGCTGTGTCGTTTTCCAGCACCCACACATACCCCTCCTTCATGATGTGGATTTACTGCCAGACTGCAACTGCACCTCAATGTATCTGACATTCCTCTTGGATTGCTGGTATCCTCCCGTCCTCTGTCGGACGAGCGCCATTCTCTGCGAGTGGAGAATCTGCTGCTATCATGTTCTTGCGGTCTATGTTTCCTATGTTCACTGCTGGTTCCTGCATCATTTGAGCCTGTCGGTGTGAACCTCTGTCTCTCCTTTGGTGACCCTTTTTTCCTTGCCTTGGCATAGGTGTGTTCTTGCATGCAGCCCTAAAGTGGTCTTCCCCGCTGCTGGCTACACATTTTTGCCCTAGCACAGGGCACACTCCGTTGTGCAGCTATTGGTACCTGCATTGAAAGCAGGTGTGTTCGGCACGCCCTGTGGTGTTGTTGGATGAGGATGACAATTTATTCACGCTGTCTGCATCCTTTTGTTCCTATTGCCCATTTGTTGGTCTATGGCAGATTCCATGCAAGCCAATGTGAGTATTTATTCAAGTGACCTCTGCTTCTGTAATAGTTTCTTCTGGAATTTCTGTGACTCGCACCCATCGATGACCTGGCAGCACAGTGCCTCATTGTTCGAGTACCTGTGAAACTCACAGTGCTTTATGATGCGCAGTCTCATGACGAAATTGTCAAGCGTTTCTCCCTTTTCTTGTCTTGTAGTGTGGAAAATGTGCCTCTCATAGCCCACATCTGTGTGTGGAGCGAAGTATGACAGCATCTCTTTAAGGTCGTTAAACGATCCTGTCTCTGTGTCTATCAGCTCACCCAAAATGTCTCTTTCTGCAGGACCCACAGCTAAGGACAGCATGATCTTTTTCCTCTCGTCATCTAGGAGCCCCATGGCCCCTATGTGGACTTTGAAGTCCCATATCCATCTTGCCCAACGCGGCTACAGGTTTCTGATGTCCTGTAGATCGAACTCTGGGGGCAGATGTAGGGCCAGTGACTGGAAAGAGCCTGATGGCATTGTAGGCACTGTGGCTGGTATCTCCCCCTTTGACATGTCAGGGGCCACGCTGGACTGTAGTACCTGCAATGTCTGTCTGCATCGGCTAGACCTAGCAATTTGCTCTAGGGCCCTACCACCAGATGCTGTGGTGACCCCTTATTGCATGTATCAGCGTGTGGTATTAAATTACACTTTGTTCCTTTTCTTATTTCTTTTGACACAATATTATGGCTTTATGGGCCTCATTACGACTTTGGAGGCCGGAATCGTGTCCGGGTCTGGTCTGGTGGAGTGGGGACTTACTGGGACATTCCGCCCTAGGCGGACCCGGTAAATCCCCATTCCAAATTCCATAGGGCTCAATAGGAAGGGGGAAGGCGCCAATAATGGGCCCGCGAATAGCAGGCCTGTTATTAGCGCCCTGGTCCCTTAGCGGGACCCGTAAAGGACGTGTGGTCAGACCACACGTCCTTTACGGTTCCCGCTAAGGGACCTCGGAATTGGGCGGTACGGGATTACCGGCACCGGTCTCCTTAATGGTGCCCAGTATCCCTTACTGCCGCCCTCGTAATGAGGCCCTATGTCTTTAATCCCCACCAGGCAGCAACTTCTGAGTTGTGAGAAAAGCCTTTTTTGTAAGGAGTGCTGGTGCGCCACCAGACACAGTGTCACCGTTGGTGGGAGGAATCACAGCCCGACTTCTTGCCTGGCCGCTCGGCTCGCTTCAAGGCCGCTGCATGCGCCACTGCGACTCTGTGCCTGGGAGCCTGTACGTCCCTGTGTGACTTGTGTCACCTGACCGGGGACACCCGGTCCCATCGCCGATGCTCTCGAGCTGATCATGGGGTCGCCCCCAACGTTTCCAGTGTGGTGTCGTTTGCCACGGATGTCTCTGCTGAGGACTGCTCCGCTTACCTAATGATACATGGTGTTGCGTATTACGCCAACCATGTGAGCATGCGCGAGCCTCGTTATGGCTCACACATGCGTTGTTTAATAAAAGAGGTCCCGATCACCAGTTGCGGCCGGGACCCCATACCTGCAGCACACGTCTCGCGTCTGTGCATTTGTGACTGCATGTGCGTGCGAGTGTGTGTGCGGGGGAGGCCTGGGTGTCGCACATAGCCCATAACATTGGCGCCGAGGATCCGCAGTGGCGGAATGCGCAACACTGCTCCAGCTGTTTGTCAGAGAGAGTGTCTCTCCCCACGCGATCACGAACCGACGCAGGAGGTGGTGGCCATTTTGTGAACATGCGGATCACGGCGGTTGCGGCCCACATGGGTGCTCGTGCGTCAGCTGTCATCCTCGGCTTCTAAAAAGAATTTTTGGACATTTCAGGACCCTGAAAGTATAAGGGGCCTTGGATTTTTGACTGGGAATACCCCAAAACATCGTCCACTGCAGCTGCAGGCCCACCACATCACCAGCCTGAGCCATCTGACGGTGGGCATCCCTCTCTAAGCAGGAAAGGTTAGTGGACCCCACCCCAACTGACACCATGGGTGAAGAGGATTGAGAAGAGGGAGTACCCATGCCAGTCCCACGTAGGATGCATATCACTTTGGCGCCCATGCTGAATTTGATCCCTCGGGCCCACCATCCAAACTGGGGCCGAAGTGGCTACTGTGGGTGAAGAAACAGGAAATGTTTTTCAGGGCCTCGGGTGAGATGGATGATGATGCCAAGGTGGCCACGATGGTGTACTCAGCTGGCACAGAGGTACATCGGATTTTTGACTCGCTTAACCTTCAGGTGGTCACCTATGATGCAGTGAAACAGGCCCTTCAGGATCACTTCCTCCCCATGGCGAATGGCGATTTCGACAGATTCGTGATGTGTACCGAGAAACAGCAAGGGGGGGAATCGCTGGACCAGTTCTGTGCGAGGTTGAGGTGCCTCGCTAGCACCTGCAGGTGGGTGAATGAGGAGGAGATGGTGCAAAATCAACTGATACAGGGGTGCACTTCCGGGAAGTTGCGGAGGCAAGTGCTTAGAGAACCAGGCCTAACACTGGTGCAAATACTGGACACGGGAAGGGCCTATGAACTAGCTGAGTCCAGAGGTTCGAAAATGGACGCTGCAGTGCATCCGGGAAAAGTGAGGATGCTTTTGCGGTTGGGCGCTCTGCACCAGGAAGGGTGCGCTGGGGTCCCAAGAGAGCAGACAGTGCCTCAGCACCTGGTAATCCACAGTCCTGCCCGTACTGTGGATATGATTTGCCACATGTGGGCGAGTGCCCCACCAAAAACGAAGGTCTGTGGTAGATGTAGCACGCCGGGACACTATGCAAGAGTGTGCAGGGCCACAACCCCGGTAGTGGCGTCCCGGGGGCCGGCAAGAGCAGTAGGGGGAAACCCCAGGCATTTGAGGAGCATGTCCATGATAGAGCAAGGGGTGCAGGATTTGGACATTGCCGAGGAGGAGGAAGATGAGGAGGAGATCTTTTTCATTTCCAGCATTGCCACGGGGTCAAAGCAGAGCAGACAGCCGACATGCACCGTGAACATTGGTGAGGTGCCCATCCCCGTCTTGAATGACACAGGAGCATCGGTCTGCATCCTGGCGGCTGAACACTATCAGGCTCTACCCGGACCTCCCAAGCTCGAGGAGTCAAAAGCTCGGATATACTCCTTTGGCGGGGACACGCCCCTGCCCATTCAAGGGGTCTTTGTTGCTCCCGTACCACATGGGCTGAACAAAATCAAGTCCAGGTTCTTTGTGACTCAGGTGAGCCCGCACTCCCTGATGAGCTGTGCCGCCTCCGAGGCCCTTGACATTGTGCATTTCACTCTGGCAGTATAACAACACAGACATTGATCGCCTGCTGCATCGATTTGAAAGCATCTTCCAGGGTGTGGGAAAGCTGAAAGGAGACCCCATTAGACTTCATATCGATGGGTCAGTGAGACCGACAGCTCTCAAGCACCGCAGAATTCCTTTTCATCTGAGGGCACAGGTGGAGAAGGAACTCCAGTCGCTCATTGACCTGGACATTATCGAGAGAGTGGAGGGTCCAACTCCGTGGGTCTCCCCCATAGTGGTGACGCCAAAGCCTAAGCAACCGGGGGCTGTTTGCATTGGTGTGGACATGAGACTGCCAAACGCTGCCATCAAGAGGGAGCGTCACCTCACGCCTACGCTGGATGACCTTGTGGCCGAGCTCCAGGGGACGAAGGTTTTCTCCAAGCTTGATCTGAGGTCAGGGTACCATCAGCTAGAACTCCATCCGGATTTGCGATACATTACAACATTCACGACCCATGAAGTCAGCGGCTTAAGTATTCCAGAACATCACCCGTGCAGCCCTGGCGGGACTCAAAGGCGTCATTAACATGTCCGATGACATCCTGGTCTTTGCCCAGTTGGAGTCTGAGCACCTGAAGAGGCTGGAAAGGGCGCTGGAAAGACTTAAAAGTCTGGGGCTGATTTTACACTGGAAGAAGTGTGAGTTTCTGAAGGACCGAATAGAATTCTTTGGGTTCGTATTCCATGCAGGGGGCATCTCGCCCGACTCGGAGAAGGTAAAGGACATTCGTGAGGCGCCTCCGCCAGAGTCACCGGCCAAGGTAAGAAGCTTTCTCGGCATGGTGAACTACTGCGGATGGTTCATTCGAGACCTGGCTTCACTGTCAGAGCCCTTGCAGGCGCTGACGAGGAACGACGTCGTGTGGGCATGGACTCCCAAGGAGCAGAGACCTTTTGCTGAGATCAAGAATGCCCTGTCGGGTCAGGAGACCATGGCTTACTTTAGCCCGGACAAGGAGTCAGAGATAGTGGTGGACGCCAGCCCAGTAGGCCTGGGTGCGGTGCTGATGCAGGCGGACTAACAGGGACTCATGCGCCCGATAGCGTATGCCAGCAAAGCGCTCACGGATACGGAGAAAAGATACTCCCAGATCGAGCGGGAGGCCCTGGCCATTCTGAGGGGCTGCAAGCACTTCAGGATATACATCCTTGGAAAGCCTGTTGTGGTGGTCACCGACCACAGGCCACTCATCCCGATCATGGCGGGCGCCTCATCCAAGCCGCCTCCACGCATTGAGCGGTGGATGTTGTCGCTGATGGAGTACGGTGTCAAATTGCAGTATCGCCCGGGGACCCACAATCCGGCGGACTACTTGTCCAGACATCCAGGAACCGGGCATCCCGACATCGAGATTGTGCACAATGTGGTGGAGGCAGCCCTGCCGGTGGCCCTGGCATGCCAGGATATTGCTAATGCTTCCAGAGAGGACGAAATATTCCTGGTCATCATGGAGTGGATGGAAAGCGGCGAATGGAGGGAGGTGCTCACCAACAATGGCCGACGAAAGGCCGGAGCTCAGAAGGACCTTCAGGCACTGTGGAGGGTGCGCCATGAGCTCTCGGTAATGGAGGACGGCCTTCTGCTGCGATGCCGCCAGATCGTTATCGCGCGAACCTTGGTGACCAGGGTGCTACACCTTGCGCACAAGGGACACCAAGGCGCCGCCAAGACGAAGGCGCACCTAAGACTCAAGGTATGGTTCCTGGACCGGGAGCAAAGGGTGGATGAATTTGGGCGCACGTGCATTCCATGCCAGGCGGCCAGTCTGGCTGAAAGAGGCCCACCCATCATGACCATGGAAAGAAGTGAGCAGCCGTGGGGCACTATGCATACTGACTTTGGTTCCACGGGTCGGAGAATGTACTTTTTGGCGATCGTGGACCAGTGGTCACGTTATCCGGAGGTCGAGCTGGTGGAGTCTACGGCCAGCGACCACACCATCTTGGCGCTGGAGAAGATGTTCGCACCCATGGTTTCCCAAGGAATTATGCTCAGACAATGGCCCGCCATTCCAAGGGCAGCAGTTCGCCAGGTACTGCGAGTAGAGGGGCATCAAACATAGGAAAGTCTCCCCGCTCTGGCCCAGGGCGAACAGCGAGGCTGAGCGCTTAATGCAGACACTCAACAGGATCTTCCGCATTTCGTTGGATGGAGAAGGGGAACTGCATCAAAACCTTTTTGAGTTCCTACGAGAGTATCGGACAACACCCCATCAGTCCATGGGGGTTGTGCCAGCCGAGGCCCTGTTTAAGCGGTGCCCCAGAGGGCTGTTGCCAGAGGTGGAGGGGCACCGCCCCAGGCTGATTGACGAAAACCTTGTGTGTCAAGAGCGGGTGACCAGGAATGAAAAGGAAAGTGCCTGCCGGAAAATGCAGGAGAAAACGATCGAAGTGGGAGACATGGTACTGGTCTGGAACAGACGTCCGGAAGGGAAGCTGTCCCTCCCGTATGAGGCCCAGCCATTAGGAGTGACTCATGTTAAAGGGTCCATGGTCAAGGCAGCCAACCGAAGGGGCACGATCACCAGGAACGTGTCCTACTTCAAGCGGATCGAGGCCAGCCCGCCGGCGGGCCCGCCAGGAGCGCCGCCAGAGTCGTCAATCCTGGGGCCACGACCGGCGCCACCGCCGGGGGACGAAGAACCTCCAGAGGCCCCAGGAACCCCAAGGCCCCCTCGAGAGGACGAGAGGAGGTACCCGAGCCGGGAGGGGCGGCAACGCCCATCGAGGTTCCAGGACTTCATCATGGACCCGGTCTCGTAAGAGGTTGAGAACTGCTATGATGACTCACAGTTTTTGTTTGCTGTGGTTATGGTTTACACGTGTTCATTGTTTCGGGGAAAAGGAGGGATGTTGCGTATTACACCAACAATGTAAGCATGCGCGAGCCTCGTTATGGCTGGCGCATGCGTTGTTTAATAAAAGAGGTCCCGATCGCCAGTTGCGGCTGGGACACCGTACCTGCAGCGCGCATCTCGCGTCTGTCCATGTGTGACTGCGTGTGCGTGCGAGTGTGTGTGCGGGGGTGCCCCAGGTGTCGCACATAGCCCATAACACATGGGATAGAAGGCACGTCTTGCTGCATTAACTTTATTCATCAAACTGCTAACTCTCCAGAATCCCTGACTCCTCCCTAGCCCTGTGTGAGTTCCATTTCCCTGCCACCTCAGGGTGGCCACTGGCACACAACAATGTTGATGGGCCGCTTAACCCAAGAGATATTCAGCCCTGTTTCTTGGCAGAGCGGAGCGGGCGACGGCCCAGGGTGCAGAGCTAAATAGCTCCGGAGGAGGGGGTGGTGGGTGCAGTAAGGGGCCCACCCAGAAAGCTGACTGATTACCGGACAAAAGATTAAGCAGCCTGCTGTGCCGGTGGGTGCTCCTCTGCGATGTGCGGCTGGTTGCTCTCTGATGACTTGTGGATGACTGAGATGCATCCGGAAGATGCAAACAAAGGAATGCATATTCCAAACACAAAGTCTGAGATTCTCTGGAGTCACACACCCCGTGCCCCTCATTCTTTGTGTTGCAGCCGTGCAAGTGGGGCAATTTATAAGTGATGGCTCATTTAACAAGCCATTGTTTTTACGCAATATGCACTTAATATTTCAGTGTTAAGAACAGAGCATGGGGTATTTGTATTCACGGGGCCAGCACAAGTATCAGTTAGCTGCCCAAACCCATGCATTCTTCAAAGAGAATTAACGTGCCACACAGAAAGGTTTTATATTTTTCTTTATTTTCATGTCTCTTTATTTGACACACCCAAACCTTTTTTGTGTATTACTTTTTAGTTACATATGCCGCATCCCTGTCATTTTCTTGCTTAGGTATTCTAGTGGCTGCTTTGGGACATGGACTTAATGCATCTGCTCAGCATCAAAGATCTTTTAATTTTCTAAACAAGCCACTGCCTAGCGCGCCCACCAGCTGGCAACTCAATGTCACTTAGTACCGTCTATTAGGAAAGTAGAGTTCATTGTGTGCCACCATCTGAGATCTGCAGACAGGAGTGCACGGCAAATCAATGCAGTGATATGTGTGCAGCCATATTTTGTGCACTGCCCAAGTTACCACCCTGTTGGTTAATGGTGTCTAATTGGCACTCCCGTATGTAACAGCACATATGCATGTTTTTGTCTGATGTGTTCAATGACCATACAAGAGCACACTGGAATGTTTCGCGAGTGTGACTCTGACGAGCATGCCATACTGGGCCCACACTTAAACACATAAAGCAATCAAAGAAGTTGCCTCAAATTGTACCTCCACAAGGCCAAACACCCTTTCTGCACCGCCACGCCATGATTTTCACTAGCTGCAGGCCAGTACTAATAAGAGATGCTAATGCCAGCTCTGTTAGATAAAGCATGAGCCTGCTCTTTTTTGCCAAAATAACCCCTGAGGCCGGCGTAATAGTGAGGACGGTGTGGCTGGGGAACTGTGGACCCTTTACCAGGCATTAGAAGCCGGTTTTGTTTAAAACGCGTCATCAGCTTATTACTGGTCAGGCTAAAGGTTGAAAGAGGTGCAACCCTTTCTGTGCATTGTTTATTGGGTCTCTCTTCTACGGTTTCCTGTCCTGTCTATAGATATATTCCCAAAAGATGTGTCTGTATTGGGTGTTGGGCATGCTCATAATGAGACCTAGCCCTTCCTCCTCTAAAAATCTTCAGAAACAAGAAGCAAACGAGCCCCTGTCCCCCATTTGAGTGTCTGAGGTTGCAGCCATTTTATACTCTCATCCAAAAACTTAAGCTGCCCAAATGAGTATGTATGGCTCATGGTTACAACCATTGTAATGTTAGGCAGGGACGTCATTTGGGGGTCGCAACTGCAACCCCTGAGGTCTCCCTTGCTTACCTTAAAAAAAAAGATACATTTTTTTATTATTATTATTTTTTTAATGTAAGTGCCTGGGACGGCTGTGGCCAGTGCCATGTGGCTCTTTGTTTCTGGAGTGGTTGGCTTTTTTTTTTTTTCAGGCTCCTTAAAAAAAAGAAGGGGGTTGCACTAGTGTAACACTTTGAACAGTCACCCTAAATAAGAAAGAATAGGAATAACAAATAATTTGTCTTTCTGGATTTCTATACAATAATTGCTAGACTCATTAAAGGCTCACGCACACTTCAGGGGTTGAGTCCCTGATTTAGTCTGTTCTTAAACACCTGAACTCAGCCTTTCATCCTGAGGGCGATAAATGAGTACCAACACAGGTTGGGTGACAGTGTATGTATATGTATATTTGTTCTATATAAAGAGCTTAAGCGTAAGTGCTTTATAATAACACATCATTATCATTTGGCCATGGACATCTGCTTGCATTCACAGTAATTTGGTAATATTGGCCTATTAACGATACATATGGTGATCCATTCTTGTATAAATATATTTCACATTATAGTGATATCGTAACTATATTTTTCACTCTGTACTTAGGAACAATGCTATGTGATACCCCTTCCTGCTTTGTCAAGGGGCCAAAGGTCCTGCTGCTTCGCACCCCATGATGGTACTTCTGGGCTGAGTTAAATTACATCACTTCCTGTGATGTCATCAGAGGTCAAGGGTTGTGTGATGTCACTTCCGCTACCCCTAGCATTTTGGTTAAATTACGTCCCTGATGTTAGGGTGAGTGTTGTGAACAGTGATGTGGGCACTAAGCCATGCATCTGTTATGAATTTAGAGACCCACCCATACATTTCTTTTATCACAGACTTGTTTATCTGATATAGAGATCTCTGATCACTGTTATAGTCCTGAAATGCTCTGTGATTTATGGAAAACATACAGGAACCCTCTCTGGTGCTATTTGTCCCCTTTCCCACTCTCGTAGAGGTATTTTGAAAGAGTACAATAGGAGCCTACCAGACTGTCCTTCTTTAAATGATAAACTTCCATCAGAAAATAATTCATATGGTTAGTCTAGTACTGCCCCTTGTGAAATACAAGTGAGGTGGTACGAACAGAACACCTGCAACATAGGGTCAGTGGGACCTCAGACCCCGGTAGGCTGGTCACACCGCAATGTGCCACTATGGACAGTTTGAAACTGCATTCAGGCACGGCCTTCCCTAAGAGCAGGTGACAGAAAAAAACATGTAATTGGGCAGCAACAGCTGGGTTTTCACATTAGAATTCTTCTGTAAAGTACTTGAATTACAATGTAATGAAACCAGCCTGCTTTTATATAGCAATTATTTATTCATATTGAGGAGGGGTTTTGTCGCAGGACACGGAGGTGTAGTTTGTGAGTGACGTGTGCCAGTCTGGGGGTTCGCCTTGGGCAACAAGGTGGCTAGAAACTGCCCTGGCGATATTACCAATGGCAAGGATGCGTGAATACAATGTTTCCGTGGCTTTCACTGCGCGCACAACACTTTGGTTCAGACTCAGTGCATGGAGAAAGGGCCACACAGTGCATAGTGCCACAATGGGAAACCTACACTGTGCATTTTCCCTGCCCCGTGCAGTGAAAACGGAATGCCTTTCTGGCAACATCAGTATTCTGATGCACATGGAGAAGCAGGGGGTCCCTGCGGAATCTGGTCGCTTGTTCGTCTGCTGTGGGGTTCATGGTGGCTGTTGTGTTGTGGAGCTGGCCAGGGGACATTGCACCAGCTCCACCGTTGGATGCTATGGGACACCAGCATCAGGAGGCTCATGGCCCCGGAAGTTGCAAGGGTGGGGGCTGGCCATGGGCATCGCACCAGCCCCACCTTACAGTGCTATGGGACACCATCACTGGGGAGGCTTCATAGCCCCAGTGATCGGCACAGCTGGCTGTGGTCCTTCCTAGGACCCTGCCCGGCAGGCTAAGCAGGGAACTTCATGGCACCGTGGCCTGCAGGCCCTGTGTCTTCAGGGCGGGTCTGCAGGCCACAATAAAAGACACACACACCAGTTAGTTGGTCATGGTGCCTGCGGCCGTTCTGCCCGCACGTGCCTGCAGGTTCCCTTTTATTATCTTGGGCCATGACATAGTCATGGCACCTCTTAAAAGGGTAACACCGTACCAAGGTATAAACACCCCCTTGAAGGGGAAATACTTATCGGAGGTCCACTACGTAACATCCCTCCTTTTTCATAGGGAACAAACGTGCGATTCCAACATAACGATTAACCATTGTAACCACAAACATCACTGACTTCATAAATGTCACCATCTGTCAACTCATCCCCTCTCCACAAGTGCCAGTCACCGTGGGTCCCTCTCTTGTGGATGGTTGGCATTGTACCGCAAATTACAGAACCCTTTATTAACCTCGGGTACGGAACTGCCACCATTTTCGGACACTCCACCTGACTGCCGGAGCACAGCTTCACCTTGCTGTCCTCTACTAAGACCACTTTAACCATGTACATACTATGCCGGTTCACAGCATCACAATGCAGTCTACTGAGTCCTCTTAACGCGGAGTCGGGACTGCAGGAGACCAATTCATTCTTCATGAGCGTTAGTTCCGGAGTCACTTCCCGGGTCCGGGTCTGTTGACAGTACAGTTCACAGCCGGCAAAGCCACGCCTGGTAGGTACCAGGGGCCACATCGGCATAGTCCCTTGATGTGGGCAGGGGAGCGATCTGCGTCCCTCTGGGCATCTCTGGGCTCCAGGCTGCTCCTCATGCTGACGACAGGGTGTGGGGTGGCTGGCCATCACTCACCCCTTTTCCGGCTATGTTACCCCCCCAGCTGGGAGTTCCTCTTTCCTTCGATGGCACAGGAGGGCGCACAAGCACTCGTCATGAGCTGCAACCCAGTTCCTGTCGGCCGCGCTGCTTCTTGGTGATAGTTCCGTCTTGTGACGTTGTTGCATGTGGCCGGCACCAGTGGCCGGTAGTTCAGGAGTCTTGGTGGTTCAACGTCAACACCACCTGTTGGTCAGCCAGGGTGACTGCAGCGGCCTGCATGGTGTTGGAGACATTGTTGAGCAGTCACTCAGGGTGGCTTCCGTGGTAGGGGGTCTGACTTCTTTGTTCTGGTGACCGGGGCTCCGTTGCTGCCTTTCTCCTTTCACGGCCAGTCCCCACCACTGGGCCCAGGAACTGCAGTGTCGTCATTGTCGCTTTTCAATCACAGCTCTGGACCGGAGGAGGGTTCATGTGTCGACTTGGTGTTGGCCATATTCGTGTGTGCCACTTACACACCAGTAAAAGGTGCCTGACTGGACAGCCACGAAGGGGTGTTGCATTTCTAACCCCCGGTGATGCAAGATGGAGGACAGCACTTCACCGTCCGCAGGGGCCCTGGGCCCACCATGGGCCGATGCCCATCGCATTGCTCCAACAAAGATCGGGTCTCTGCAACCTGTTACTGCTCCGGCCCGGGGCAGAGTAGCACTTCCCGCCGGTGGCTTCGTTATTCGCTCCGCTCTGGAGCATACCGCGGCTCATGCCACGTTCCTTCCGGCTCGTGGTGCTGGCAGTCATGCAGGGGAGGGACAGCTCACCTCTCCATGCGGCGGGAGCCGCCTGTGTAGGCGCTTCGTGTTGCACGGCTTGCTCCTCTTCGTTGCTCTTCCCCTCTGCGGTGGGGCGGACGGGCAGCTCACCTCTCTCCTGCGAGCGATGCCTCCTCTGGGGCTCTTCCTTGTTGCGGGGTATGCCGCTTCTCCTTCACGGCGGGTGTGGGAAGGGCAGCTGTGGCTTTTCCCCCCTGCGGCTCGTGACGCTTTCCCTCCGTCCCGACCCGTGGTGCAGACATGCGGGGGAGGGGCAGCTCAGGTCTCCATGCGGCAGGGCCCGCAGGACAGGCCTCCTCATCTGGGGAGAAAGGAGAGGGGCGGGCAGCGCACCTCCTTCCCGCGAGCCGGCTTCCTCTTCTGGGTTTTCCTTGTCGTGGGGGACGCTGCCTCCACTTCACGGCGGGCGGGCGAGGGGCATCTTACTTCTTCCGTGCATCGGTTGCCGCACAGCCTCCCCTTTTGTGGCGGAGGCCGCTAACTCTTTCATCTTTGTGGCGATCACGCCACTTGGGGAATCTCGGTGCGGCACTGACCACCAGGCATCTTCCTTTTCGGGGGTATCGTGTCACTCCCACACTACGCGGGTGACGACCCTCGTCGTCACAGTTGCGGCGGAGGCCGCAGGACCTTCTTTACAGTTCTTAGAGGGGGGGGCCTCGTGTGGCTGACCCCGTACTTCACACTGTGTGGGCACAGGGCCCTTCCTCCCTGGCTTGCGGCGGGTGCCGCGGGGAAAGGGGGATATCCCTTTCTTCCCCAGGAACCGCCACTTTCTTTGTGGCTGTGGCCAATCCACTTTTCCCTCCTTCTTGACAGGCACCGCAGGATGCAGCTCACTGCAGGGTGGCCCGGGCTCTTACCGTAGTACGTGCAGTGGAGCGTGGGTCCTTCCTGGCTGCAGTGAGGGTCGGGTGCTGTCCTGAAAGGAATGTAGTGACTGCTTGCACTTCGTGTGCGCGTGGTCCTCTCTCTCTCCTTTTCCCTCTTGAGAAAGAGACGAAATCCTCCTCGTCGCCAATGTTGTGTTGTGGAGCTGGCCAGGGGACATCGCACCAGCTCCACCGTTGGATGCTATGGGACACCAGCATCAGGAGGCTCATGGCCCCGGAAGTTGCAAGGGTGGGGGCTGACCATGGACATCGCACCAGCCCCACCTTACAGTGCTATGGGACACCATCACGGGGGCTGACCATGGACATCGCACCAGCCCCACCTTACAGTGCTATGGGACACCATCACTGGGGAGGCTTCATAGCCCCAGTGATCGGCACAGCTGGCCGTGGTCCTTCCTAGGACCCTGCCCGGCAGGCTAAGCAGGGAACTTCATGGCACCGTGGCCTGCAGGCCCTGTGTCTTCAGGGCGGGCCTGCAGGCCACAATAAAAGACACACACACCAGTTAGTTGGTCATGGTGCCTGCGGCCGTTCTGCCCGCACGTGCCTCCAGGCTCCCTTTAATTATCTTGCGCCATGACGTAGTCATGGCACCTCTTAAAAGGGTAACACCGTACCACACACCCCCTTAAAGGGGAAATAATTATCTGGCTGTCCTTGCGTACAGGGCAGAGACCCCGTGTGATTGGCCACCGGGGAGCAAATAGCTCCTTGAACCCTGGGCCAGCCTTTTACTCAGCGTGCAGAAAAGGACGAGAACTTGGCAGCGAGGCTTTGCACTGGTGCAGGCGCTAACGTTAGGGTAGTTCTAGGTCTTAACCAAATTCGCTCTTTCTGCTGTTTACAGCGCTGCGAAGCCACAAGTCAGTTATAACAATCACAGGCGCTTCACTGCAATAGTTGTACAGTAACCACAAGTTCCGAGATCAGGGTTCAAGATCCTAACCTCGCATTCAGGAATGAAAACGAAAAGCACGCGTGACTGCTACAGAATAGCGCCTAGATGCAGTTTAGTTCACAGCAAGGGCGATTTAATAACAACATTCTAGGGAGGGCGGGGCGTCGGCTTGCCTCTAGGCGCCTCGTGAATAAGGAGGCTGCCTGCTTTCTATAGAATGGACCATAAACTACTTTATTGACATGACACGCCACTCAAGTATTGCCAAAGTAAACATGTCTTATACATGGAAATGCATAACTTGAAAAAGAACTTCCTGGCCCGAAGGAGTGGGAGCGCGCATATTTCAGAATAGTGCGGCGGGACTTGTTTTGATAGTTTTTATTTATTTTTTTAACGCTAAAAACTGAAAGTTTTATGGGCGAGAGCGAGGAATGAGGTGACGGGCGGCCTTGGGGAGGGAAGGTCTCCCTTTCTGTTCCCTCCCAGGCACTCTTGGCTGAAGGGGGAGGGGGGAGCTGGAAGGGTGGGGGAAGGGAAGGGATGGGTTTTCCTTTAAGAGTTAAGAAACTTGAGATGCTGTTTGCTCAACAATCAGAGCGGTGCAGAGCGCCAGTGCGTCTAGACTGGCACATGCTGGGGGGACGACCAATGGCTCCAGCTCAGGAGTAGGAGGCGTGTGGTGTGTGTGTGTGCGCGCGCTGCACAAGAACAAAAAGAGGGAGAGGGACTAGAGCGAGGGCAAGAAAACGGGAAAACAGAACAGAAGCCACACACGTTCAGAAGAGCACCAGTGAAGCGGCCAGGAGGAGGGCGCCCTGCTCGCTCCCAGGCCCCCCCAAACCTCTCTCCGAAGGATGTGGTGTGTCCGGCCACGGCACAAGGATTTGCAGGACGGGTCTCGCGTGTGTGCGCTCGGAAGTGCTTGAGGGGCGGCTGAGGGGACCCCCCCACCCCCAAAACGAGCCGTTTGGTCGCACAGATCGGCGGCGTGGTGCAATTCCGCGCAATGCACCCGAGGAATGCACTGGAGCATTTGATCAGTTTCAGTCACTGACGCGGAGGAGTTCGTCAGTTTCACTCTTGTTTCTCTCGCGGAAAGCGAAGGATTTCGGCCACTTCTCCCGTGCAGTGGAGGTGGCTAGGCGGAGACCCCGCGACCCCAGAAGCAGGGCGGAGGGTCTCCCCTGCAGCCATGCACATCCCCGACCCACTCGTTCTCAGGGGGCTGACCTGGGGGATGCAGGACTTCTTGATGTGCCCATGCTGATAGCTTGTGGGGGTCCCGGGGCTGCAGTTCGCCTGGGGAAGGAAGCTGGCTGACGGTGGCCTGCCCCCGGGGGGGTGGCGCGCGGAGCCCCATGCAGCCGCCGCTGCGCGCCCCCGAGGGGGACTAGGGAGACTGCAGCTGCAGCACCCAGGAGCCGGAGCCTCGTCGCATGTTCAGGTCCAGACGCGCCACTCTGGTCCGGCGCCTCTGGAGAAGCCGAGTGCAGCAGCAGGGGGGGCAGCATCGAGCCTGCGGGCGCCATGGTGGCGCCCCTGAGAGCCCCGCCGAGCCCTGGAACGCACCGTGCACCGCCCAGGACGCAAGCGCGGCGGGGGGCCGCAGCGGCATGCCCCCCGCGACTATTGGGGGGCAGGTGGAAGGCACAGGAGGGGGTGCCCAGGACACGGACAGGACGGTGACTTGCTGCCTCTTCCAGGACAGCCCCCCGGCGAGCCCCCGCTCCTCTCCTCCGGGGTCCCCCGTCTCCTCTTCCCCGGCGGACGCGGAGCTGAAGGCGGCCGCCTACTCGCTGCTGAAGCGCCTAAGAGCCCTGGAGGCGCTGCTGGAGGCCGTGGAGTCCCGGGGGGCGCTGGCGGGCGGCTGCGTCCCGCTGCCCCCTCGCCTGGCGGAGCTCAGGGTGTCCGGCCTGCCCGCTTCACCCCACTGGCTGCTCTGCAAACTCTTCCGCTGGCCCGAGCTTCAGCGCCCAACCGACCTCAAGGCGCTATGGGGCTGTCAGAACTTCGGAGGGTCGGAGGGCAGCGCTTGCTGCAACCCCTACCACTACAGCAGGCTGTGCGGCCCAGGTGAGCGGGGTGTGTGATTGTGGGGGGAGGGCAGGGGAGCGCAGCGTTTGGTGGAAAATGCTGCTTGTATTTGGGTGCGGGGCCGAGCAGTTGTGCTACAGTCACTAGATCGCAGGCTTCCCTGTTAAAGGGCGCCAGAGGTTCTTGTTAAAGTGGCTTGTGAGGGGATCTGGGTTTCTGGGCGCTGATAAGATCCTGTTTGTAACTTCAAAAAAATTGTGACTGGTTATCTTGACACCAAATGCTATTTCGGGGCGACGTTTAAGTTTTTGCCTTGCATCCAAACAGTTACAATACTTGCAATATTTACAGCTGTGTGTGTTTACGTCTCTATATTGGGGCCAAACCCTCAATTTTACCCATTATCCCATTTTTCTATACACCTGTTTTGCCTGTTCCCTGGAAAAACGACCAAACCCAACGTAGATGGAAAAAGCCCTATGGGTCACGAAGTTTGCATCACGCTATAAACTTAGGGGTTCAGCCTACTGGGCAGTGGCTCTCCAGCCATGCACAGGGCACCCCCGCCCCCCTGGATATCCGCTCAGGTTCCCATCAATAGGTGGGTGGGGCGGTTGGGGGCCTGATTTCCCCTGATATTAACTCCAGTGGTTGGCCTGGGACAGGTGAGGCGGGAGTTTTCTTCAAAGAGTTAGATAGATAATGGGGTACGGCCGGGGAAGTGCCCCGGGGAGGGAACTCTTCTGCCCAGAGGTGAGACCTGACTTTTCTCAGAAATGGCATGACGCCGGTATGAGTTTTTTGGGGGGGCGCTAGATAGGGCTGGTAGTTTCTGTGGATACGCCTAAAAGGCTGGGGGTTTCTCCGAGAATGAGGCGATACATTCGCTGTGGCTCAGGAAGAGGCAAGCAGGGCTTAAATCGAGGGTACACGGGGGGGGGGGGGGGGAGACTGAGTCCACCCACTTTATTCAGAGGGTGGACTCGCCCCCCCCCCCACCTAAAATGACAAACATTGAATAACCTCTTTGAATTTATGCACACCCTTTAATGTTTTCAAAAACACTATTAGAGCAAAATATCCTCTCTTGGTTTTGTGTGTTTTTACGAAAGGCAAATGCCATTCGTCCTGTGCAATTTGGGTGGTTATGTAAAGCCAATTTAATGAAATGTGTAGATTTCACCTTGATATGCTAATTTCTGGCAACGTCGCATCCAATTACGTTTGTTGAAGAGTCTCCCACTTTAATTTTTAGGACTTGACCCCTGGAGGCAAGTGGATCCTCCGTGGTGGGAGGAGAACGACGACCAGGCTGGGAGGACCGCTCAGGGGCAACTCGTTTGTCTTGGGTATTAGGCGCTTTATAAAAACACAATTCTACTTCTGTCACTAAGCCGCATTCTGGTAGACTCGGGGCCCACGGAGGAGGAGGGCAGGGTCACTGGGGCCACAGCGAGGCTGGTGTAGTCCATGCGGGTGGGGAGAAGACAGATTCCCTGGCTCGGAGGATGGACATGTCACATTTTGTGCCCTCCCCCCCTCCCAAGGGAAGAGGATTGCAGTGGGTTCTCTGGGGGCAGAGAAGGAGGCAGTCGGAGGAGGTGGCCTGTAGATTACACGGGAAGGAGGCAGAAGCCTTGACTAGTTTCTTGGGGGCAGAGTATTAAGTTGGTGGGCTGTCTGGAGAAAGGAATGTGCAGGGCAGCAACTGGGGTAAATGGTTTTCAGGGGTAGATGGCATCTCAAGTTTGGGGGAATTATGATGTGGGTTCTTGACCTTGGAACATGTCATACATTGGTCTTTTTGTTGTTGGTGGTTAAGGCAGGTGGCAGTGGCGATTTCTTTGGGGCAATTGGATGAGGTGGGTCGCCAAGGAGGCTACTAGATTGTCGGAGACCTACAAGAATTAAGCTGAGGCCTTAAGGCAGTGGGGGGTACACAAAGCTCTTAAAAAAGGGAGCATGTTGACTGCATTCAACAGAAATTGTGCAACTTTCTACTCCGGGGGCGGGGGCTCGGCTTAAAAAGTTTGAATGCCACTGCCTTAAGGGGACCTGCCAGGCTTGGGGATTCCCCAGTAGGGGAAACAATGGAGACCGCCACAGGGTTGATGGATTCTTTCGGCAAGATCATAATGCCGGCGGATCCTCTCGTTAAACAGAGGAAGCTTGTATATGGTCTGGTAGTATAGGGGCCTGCTAGCTGCAGCTCTTCAGATGTTCTGGACTACAACTCCCATGATACCTTACTAATAACTATGTTGGCTAGAAGGCTTCGGGGTTGTAGTCCAAAACATCTGGCGAGCCAAAGGTTGTAGACCACTGGAAAGAATTGGGCCACTGGTTGCTCTGGTGCAGGGAGTGACTCGGGGCCCATCCTCTGCGCTGCGTGGAGTGGTTGGCAGAGGAGAGGGTGGATCCTCTGTGCGATTTTATTTGGCTGTGGGTTTCTCTGATGGGGTGAAGCACGTGGCTTTTTGGGGCTGAGAATGACGGATATTATTTCTCCAGGGTGGGATTATGAAAGTTGCCTCGGTGGCGCCTTGTTAGATTTTATCCGGGGCATGGCATGAGGCCAAAGGTTTCTCTGGGTTGGAGGGCGGTGCATGCTTTCTCCTCCTAGAGGCAAGGTTTCGCTGGGTTAGAGGGCGGTGCATGCTTTCTCCTCCTAGAGGCAAGGTTTCGCTGGGTTAGAGGGCGGTGCATGCTTTCTCCTCCTAGAGGCAAGGTTTCGCTGGGTTAGAGGCGTGCATGCTTTCTCCTCCTAGAGGCAAGGTCTCCCTGGGTTAGAGGCGTGCATGCTTTCTCCTCCTAGAGGCAAGGTTTCGCTGGGTTAGAGGCGTGCATGCTTTCTCCTCCTAGAGGCAAGGTTTCGCTGGGTTAGAGGGCGGTGCCTGCTTTCTCCTCCTAGAGGCAAGGTTTCGCTGGGTTAGAGGCGTGCATGCTTTCTCCTCCTAGAAGCAAGGTCTCTCTGGGTTAGAGGCGTGCATGCTTTCTCCTCCTAGAGGCAAGGTCTCTCTGGGTTAGAGGTGTGCATGCTTTCTCCTCCTAGAGGCAAGGTCTCTCTGGGTTAGAGGTGTGCATGCTTTCTCCTCCTAGAGGCAAGGTCTCTCTGGGTTAGAGGCGTGCATGCTTTCTCCTCCTAGAGGCAAGGTTTCGCTGGGTTAGAGACGTGCATGCTTTCTCCTCCTAGAGGCAAGGTTTCGCTGGGTTAGAGGCGTGCATGCTTTCTCCTCCTAGAGGCAAGGTTTCGCTGGGTTAGAGGCGTGCATGCTTTCTCCTCCTAGAAGCAAGGTTTCTCTGGGTTAGGGGGCAGTGCATGCTTTCTCCTCCCAGAGGCAAGGTTTCGCTGGGTTAGAGGCGTGCATGCTTTCTCCTCCTAGAGGCAAGGTTTCGCTGGGTTAGAGGGCGGTGCATGCTTTCTCCTCCTAGAGGCAAGGTTTCGCTGGGTTAGAGGCGTGCATGCTTTCTCCTCCTAGAGGCAAGGTCTCCCTGGGTTAGAGGCGTGCATGCTTTCTCCTCCTAGAGGCAAGGTTTCGCTGGGTTAGAGGCGTGCATGCTTTCTCCTCCTAGAGGCAAGGTCTCCCTGGGTTAGAGGCGTGCATGCTTTCTCCTCCTAGAGGCAAGGTTTCGCTGGGTTAGAGGCGTGCATGCTTTCTCCTCCTAGAGGCAAGGTTTCGCTGGGTTAGAGGGCGGTGCATGCTTTCTCCTCCTAGAGGCAAGGTTTCGCTGGGTTAGAGGCGTGCATGCTTTCTCCTCCTAGCGGCAAGGTCTCTCTGGGTTAGGGGGCAGTGCATGCTTTCTCCTCTTAGACCAGGGTCAGCAGGGTGGTCTGGATTTGTATGGGCCAGAGGAACGGGTAGCATAATTGTCTTCTAGGCTTGAGTGAGCTTTCCCATGAAAATATGGTGCGTGTTGCTTCTTTGGGGTAGGGAATGCATCCGGTTGTTTGATTGTGGCATGAGATGGGTGTTTTTTGTTGTTGTAGGGTATTAAACTTTTCTGCTGCGAGAGGGTGGGGTTGGTGGTTTCACTGGGGGGTGGAGGGGCAGGCAATGAGGCAAGTGGAGGTCTTTCTGCCAGGGTTGATGGCTCTGTTACAGGGTATCTCTATCAAAGAGTGAGATTCGTATTTGTGGTTTCTTTTGTTGCGGATCAAGCTGATGGCTTCTTTCGGGAAGAGGGTTAGGTGAGGGCTTCCCGGGTGGGGGTGGGCGGGTTCTGTTGGGGTAGAAGGAGAAGCGGCGCCTTACTGAAGTAGATGCTACCAGTGGCTCCCATGATCGGACTGTGGGGCACATGAATTTTCTGGGGTGACGATTGGGCGAGTGGTTTCTCCGGGGCAAAGGGTTTGTTGGATAAACGACCCCATCTTCGGAGAGAGACTTATTTCTCTGGGACTGAGGGTGAAGAGAGTTTATTCTCTCCATGATGAGAGGCAAGTGGCCTATGGTGGAACAAATGGTTTTCTTAGGTGAGATGTGGGTGTTTTCTTTGGGTCATGCACTGGTTTAGGTGTTTTGATGGGCTAGGTGATTTGTATTGTTTATATAGCGCCTATACACAGGCAAGTGTTTCAAAGCGCTCAAGGAGGGTGGGAGCATGGAGGGGGGAAAAGTCGCCCAGAGCCCTTGAAATTCTGAGATGATGATGATAGTTGCACAGGCGTATAAAAAAGTATGTATATGGGATCTAGCAAATTCTGCAGTTTTAACAGTGCAATTAATTTATTTGTATAGTGCACTAGCAGCCCAGGGGCATTGAGGCACTTTTACAGGAAGCTGTAAGAAAGCTTGATTAAATGGTTGCATGACACACGAGGTCTCTTGGTTGAAGATACACGAAGATACATTGGTGATAAAAACGGACATGAAAAGGAGATTTTCACGGTTCGCATACATTACAATAAAATGTGAGAGCGTTCTACGAAGGTGCTAGCAACCCGCCACAGTACGGCGAGATGTACAGAGTGCAAGGTCAAACAAAAGGTTTTGTTTTGATAGCTTTGCGGAATGCTAGGTGAGAGTCCATCATCCGTAGGTGAGTCGGAAGAGCATTCCAGTGTGAGGCGGCCATAGTGGAGAAGCTAGTGCCCCCAGCACAGACTCTTCCTGTCCTGGCGGTGGTGATCATGTTGGTGTAGTCCTTTCTCAAAGGCCTAGAAGAGGTACACTTCGCAATTCTTTGGACCAAGTAGCTGGGTGCCAGATCATGGAGGTATTTATGCGTGAGGCCTAGGGTTTTAAAGACCACCTCTCCTTGACGGGGAGCCAGTGAGCCAGCTTCTCACTATAGAGATGTGGTCTTTCCTTGAGATCTCTGTGGCGGCCCTAAGGGCGTAGTTCTGGACAAGTTGGGAGTTTAGCCACGTTTTTACAGGCGGTCCCTACAAGGGGGGCATTGCAGTAGTCTAGTCTTGATCCGATAATTGCCCTAGCAATGGTGAGGCAGTTCTGAGATGAGATGGCTGCATTGAGTACTTTGGAGTAATAGGCCGATGAAGAGGCAATAACGTTGACCTGTCTATCCATAGTCCGATTAGAGTCGAGGTAGACGCCCAGGGTCTTGACGGTTTAGGATATCGTGATAGGTATATTATCGATGTGTTGCGGAAGAGAGGGTGGAAAGGATGTCTTGGGTTTTTGTGGTGAAGAGTTCAGCCAGGGCGAGCAAAGGTCCTGTGTGGGTGTGACCGTAGAGATTGCTGCAGGATTGACCAGTTCCTTGCAGACTTTGAAAAGTTTGTCTGTGTTGTTCGATGCTGCAGAGATGCATGCTTGAATAAAGCCTCTTTCTTAGTGAGTCGATAATGCCTTTGAAGGAGGCGACGGGCCAGTTGTACCAAGAGTTGCACTTTTTTGGAAGGCTTCAGTTGGACCCTCATTACAGGGGCAAGAGTGTCAAGGGTGTTGGAGAGGGAGCGATTGAGGTTAGCGAGGGGTGTGTAGGGTGAGAGTCAGCTGAAGGAGTGGGTGGAGGAGAGTAGGAGGAGGCAGAAGTAGCGACTTTCACTTGTTTCACGGGTCTGGTGACTTTGTAGCCAAGTGGCTGTGCCGGATGTATTGCTGCGAGAGGAGAGGAGAGCTTCAGGTGTGTGGAGCAAAGAGAGGGAGGGAGGTAGTGAGAGGGATAGAGGGGTGATGTCGGTGGAGATGATAGCATCCAAGGTGTGGCCTGCGGTGTGTATGGGGTCAGAGGGTAGGATAGAAGGGGCGAGAGTCGCAAAGGTTGCGGAAGGAACCTGAGGAGTCAGGAGAGTCCAGATGGATGTTCAGATCACCCATCGGGAGGAGTTGAGAAGAGGAGGAGAGTAGGGAGGAGGCCAGGTCAGCCCATCTGAGAGGAACAGAGTGTACTGACCTGGTGGGCGATGGAAGGTAGCCATGATGAGAGTTTGGGGATAATGAGAGTCTGAAAACTAGGCACTCTAAGGAGGAGTAGGCCTGAGTCGGGATGATGGACACAGATCTCCATTCTGGGAAGATAAGCGCCACTCCTGCACCTGTCTTCTTAGGCCTGGGCACAGAGAGGATTTTGTAGCCTTCAGGGAGGAAGCTCGTGACAGAGCTGTCCTTGAACCAAGTCTCAGTGATGGCGAGCACATCAAGATCCATGAGTTCAAGAAGGTTGCAGATGTCAGACGAGTGTTTGACGACAGAGCGAGATTTGAGTGACATTTGAGTGACAATGTGGAGCAGCTTGCCATCTTTGAGGGTATTCCTGGGGATGGGGGAACAGTGGTCGCCCCCCCACCCCAAGGGTGGCAAGAGGGCCAGGGGGATAGTGGTGGCTGGCAAGACAGTCAAGTTTTCTTGAAGAGAACCAGGCAGATGTTCCCATCAATCAATGGATGGTCATATGTTGACTCTGTGGCAAGTGTTCTCTCTGGGAGATGAGGAATGGGGCGGAGTTTTTTTCCTGGGACACACGTGGTTTTCACTAGGGGAGGGGGTGTGGCTAGTTTGTTGCCCGGGGTAGCTAACCGGGCTGTAGTTTAAGCTAGGGTGGGATGGGGAAGGTGAATTCTCTGGCAGTGCAGGACTCTAACCTTAGAGGCTAGTGTTGCCAACTTGGGCAAAATAAACTAGCTTTTCCATGACTTGGTGTCAACGTTTTAAAGCCCCTGAGATTTTTAGTTTTAAAAGCAGATATTTCTTTCACTTTTCTCAACTTAATCAGTCCTGTTTGATGCTGTGGTAGTGATGGCATAATCAGATGCAGTCCCCAGCTGTGCGCTTGTATCCTCTTCGCTAATCTCCAAAGGTGTGGCACCGGTGGGCTTCCATAATGCACTGTTGCTATTTTCTCAAAACCCAAAAATAAACTTGCAAGAAAATAGCCAGGTGTTTCTCACAGCCGTTGATGATAAAAAGAAGGGCAGTAACAGTTGCAAACTGTGTGGCTGGGTTAACATGCCTGCCTTTCATATGCAGAGAAGTGATCGTCTGCCACACGGGAAGATATGTTTTGGGAGGCCATGCATGGAAAAGTAGGTGACACGCATGTTAACTAGTGTGACATGTCTGATGAGGAGGGGTGGTGCACTTGGGCTTTCAAGCAAAGCCTCTCTGATTTGTAAGTGTTTCTGGCATACTGGTTTCCCTGGGATAGCAAAACAAAAGGAGTGAAGGCTGGAAGGTTTAGGATTCATCTGCACTGGGGTAGGCTGGACAGTGTAGGATTCATCTTCACTCGGATGGGCTGGAAGGTTTAGGATTCATCTTCACTGGGATAAGATGGTAGGTTTAGGATTCATCATCACTGAGATAAACTGGAAGGTTTAGGATTCATCTTCACTGGGATAAGCTGGAAGGTTTAGAATTCATCTTCACTGGGATGAGCTGGAAGGTTTAGGATTAATCTTCATTGAGATAAGCTGGAAGGTTTAGGATTCATCTGCACTGGGGTAGGCTGGACAGTGTAGGATTCCTCTTCACTGGGATAGGCTGGAAGGTGTAGGATTCATCTTCACTGGGATAGGCTGGGAGGTGTAGGATTCATCTTCACTGGGATAGGCTGGAAGGTGTAGGCTTCATCTTCACTCGGATGGGCTGGAAGGTGTAGGATTCATCTTCACTGGGATAAGCTGAAAGGTTTAGGATTCAGGATTCATCTTCACTGGGATAAGCTGGAAGGTTTAGGAGTTATCTTCACTGGGATAGTACAATTTGTCTAAGTGAGAACAATGGGGGCATGAGATATGGGCAAGCTGGCATGTACCCTCTAGCCCACACCTGGAAGTGTGGCGGACAGTGGGATTGGACCTTCCCAAGCACAGGTAACGCCCATGTTTGTAGTCCTGTTCAGTTTTGTGAGCGCTTTTACTGCCTACTTGTGGCCATTTTTAAGGGCTCCTCCAATTTTGGGGTCAGAGGGGTTAAGGTTTGCCCTGTTTTAACACTATTTGGCCAAGTGAGAAGCCGGGAGAATGATTCAGATAGTAGTTCAAGATCTCCCATGTGGAAACAGCAGCCATGACTGGTAGTCGAATGAAGGCCCCCGCTGTAGAGGCCCCCGCTGTGGGCATATTCACCCATCTGCTGGCACTGGAGCCTCTGGCTTAGCTGTGCAACAGGCTCCCCTTTTTTAAAACGACCATGCTGCCTTTCGGAGGCTTGTAGGGCGGAAACCGGAAGCAAAGCGGACCTGCCCTTACCCCTAAAATGAAACCGTCCAGGCTAAAGTGGCAGGCCCCAACCAATCTACACAGGAGGATGGCAATCTCGCACCAGCTGCAGCAAGTAAGCAGCCCATACATGTTTCAGCAAGGGGGTACACACAGATGTGGGTTCCTTGCTCTGTACCATGGGATTCCAGTGGCAACAATTAATGCACCCCAACAAGTCAAAAATATGTACGAGATGGCTTGCGCTCTTAGGCAGTCGGGGGGGTGGGGGGGCTCATAATCTGACAAGGCGCTCAATTTGGGTAGCAGGAGCCGGGGAGGAGGTGGGGGGGGGGTGTTAGAATCGCAGCACCTTGTGGATCATCCCGGCCCTTCACTGAGGCCCAACTCCTGCCACATCCTCGGTTACTTGATTACCGGTTCTGCGTGCTCGCATCGCCACACTTCTGATCTAGCCCAAACCCCTGGAGGCGCTCCAATCGGGGTAGGGGGGGGGGCATCGTGAAAATGGAGTAGGCCAATCAGACTGTCTTTGTACTTGCCATCATCCGGCTTATTGAGCATGGAGTGCGTGTGAGGAGTGCACACACTAGCTCTGCACGCGATAACTTCATAGCCAGACATTGGGACTCCAGGCAATACCTGGTTGGGCTTGGAAACGGAACAGGATTGGGTGGCTGCACAGGTGCAGCCATCAAATTAATCGATCCCAGAGAGGCAACAAGCTTCCTGCAGGCGCCCTGTGGCGTAATTTGCCACATCTTTACATGTGGTTAGTGGAGAGAGTTCATCCACATTTAATGGCCCCATCGGTAAACGTGCCTCAGCAACTAATACATGTGGGGCTCCTAACCATGGGTCCAGTGTGGAGGAGAAACGGAAGTAGTATTTTGGGTGGTAGGGGAGAAAGGACCCACCCAAACCAAGTTCTCAGACTTCAGCAGCAACAAGTACCCAGTCCCAGGAGCTTATGGAGGGCAGAATTTTAACTGTCGAGTATCTGCAATGGACCCATTTTCAAATCCGCAAAAGAAGATTAATCTCTTGCACACCGCTTCTTGCCAGCCCTAAATTCGAGCCTTGGCAGCGGATAAGGAAAGTGGGTTCCATGCTGATGGGAGGGTGTATCTTGTGATTTCCTGGAGACATAGACTAGGGTCGAGAAGAGGTAATTGGACCATAGTTTGTGTTAATTAAAAAGTTGATACTCCCGGGTTGTTAACACCAAGCTCGAGTGGTGCCTTCAGTTGATACTCCCGGGTTGTTAACACCAAGCTCGAGTGGTGCCTTCAGTTGATACTCCCGGGTTGTTAACACCAAGCTCGAGTGGTGCCTTCTGTTGATACTCCCGGGGAGTTTGCACCGAGCTCGAGTGGTGCCTTCAGTTGATACTCCCGGGGAGTTTACACCAAGCTCGAGTGGTGCCTTCTGTTGATACTCCCGGGGAGTTTACACCAAGCTCGAGTGGTGCCTTCTGTTGATACTCCCGGGGAGTTTGCACCGAGCTCGAGTGGTGCCTTCTGTTGATACTCCCGGGTTGTTAACACCAAGCTCGAGTGGTGCCTTCAGTTGATACTCCCGGGGAGTTTACACCAAGCTCGAGTGGTGCCTTCAGTTGATACTCCCGGGGAGTTTACACCAAGCTCGAGTGGTGCCTTCAGTTGATACTCCCGGGGAGTTTACACCAAGCTCGAGTGATGCCTTCAGTTGATACTCCCGGGGAGTTTACACCAAGCTCGAGTGGTGCCTTCAGTTGATACTCCCGGGGAGTTTACACCAAGCTCGAGTGATGCCTTCAGTTGATACTCCCGGGGAGTTTACACCAAGCTCGAGTGGTGCCTTCAGTTGATACTCCCGGGGAGTTTACACCAAGCTCGAGTGATGCCTTCAGTTGATACTCCCGGGGAGTTTACACCAAGCTCGAGTGGTGCCTTCAGTTGATACTCCCGGGGAGTTTACACCAAGCTCGAGTGGTGCCTTCAGTTGATACTCCCGGGTTGTTAACACCAAGCTCGAGTGGTGCCTTCAGTTGATACTCCCGGGGAGTTTACACCAAGCTCGAGTGGTGCCTTCAGTTGATACTCCCGGGACCTCGCTCGAGTGGTGCCTTCAGTTGATACTCCCGGGGAGTTTACACCAAGCTCGAGTGGTGCCTTCAGTTGATACTCCCGGGGAGTTTACACCAAGCTCGAGTGGTGCCTTCAGTTGATACTCCCGGGGAGTTTACACCAAGCTCGAGTGGTGCCTTCTGTTGATACTCCCGGGGAGTTTGCACCGAGCTCGAGTGGTGCCTTCTGTTGATACTCCCGGGGAGTTTGCACCGAGCTCGAGTGGTGCCTTCAGTTGATACTCCCGGGGAGTTTGCACCGAGCTCGAGTGGTGCCTTCAGTTGATACTCCCGGGGAGTTTACACCGAGCTCGAGTGGTGCCTTCAGTTGATACTCCCGGGGAGTTTGCACCGAGCTTGGGTGGTGCCTTCAGTATAGCTCACAAGTTACTCTTATCATACCCTAGGCCTACGCTATGTTCAGGGAAGTGGGGAGGTGGCACTTCTTGGAGCTTTGTGTACCCTGCTGGCATGGTATTATTTTGGGCTTGCTGGACGAGGCAGTAGAAGCGTTTAGCAGGACAGAGCCCATCCGTCCGATGCTGTGGTGCAAGTCTTGTGTGCACAACAGGTGTGGAACGATGACCTAGCATCGCCCGAAATTAAAAATGGATTAGCAGGAGCTAAAACCAGGTCCTGGGTGTCGGGCATCACCCAGTATGCGGGTGCTACCCCCCCACCCCTTCCCGAGAACCACAAGCATGTTGGGCATCACCCAGTATGCAGGAGCTGACGCCCTGGGAACCGGGAGCAAGTACACAAAGCAACTCAAATCTAACTTCCACGCTTTGCTTTTTTTTCCCCATCATGTATTGTCCAATGGGGATACATGTATCCTTGAGTGTTAATTAACATTCTCAAATATGAACGATAATGTGACATATGCATAGGTTTGAGGTGGCAGTTGGCCCGGGGATCTGAAAGTAGCTCCTGTTAAGTTCTGGTTTAATACGAACCAGGTTAGAAACGGGAGCTAAATAGCTCCCATGAATTTCGAACCCTGCATAGTTTTCCTGGGCACCGTGCCAGCTCGAGGACTGGCCACAAGAATTCTGAATATGAGCCTTGCCACAGTCCTTATTAGAACAGGCCTTTCTCTAGACCACGTTTGAACAGTGTTGGGCGCATCAACAGGGTCTTGTTTTACTGCTGCAGCGATTTTCAGTAGATCAACTGCCCAGTTCCTGGTAAGATCACTAGCCTGCCGTAGAGACCTCCTGTATAAGCAGCATATCAACTGCCCAGCCCCTGGTAAGATCACTAGCCTGCCGTAGAGACCTCTGTATAAGCAGCATATCAACTGCCCAGCCCCTGGTAAGATCACTAGCCTGCCGTAGAGACCTCTGTATAAGCAGCATATCAACTGCCCAGCCCCTGGTAAGATCACTAGCCTGCCGTAGAGACCTCTGTATAAGCAGCATATCAACTGCCCAGCCCCTGGTAAGATCACTAGCCTGCCGTAGAGACCTCTGTATAAGCAGCATATCAACTGCCCAGCCCCTGGTAAGATCACTAGCCTGCCGTAGAGACCTCTGTATAAGCAGCATATCAACTGCCCAGCCCCTGGTAAGATCACTAGCCTGCCGTAGAGACCTCTGTATAAGCAGCATATCAACTGCCCAGCCCCTGGTAAGATCACTAGCCTGCCGTAGAGACCTCTGTATAAGCAGCATATCAACTGCCCAGCCCCTGGTAAGATCACTAGCCTGCCGTAGAGACCTCTGTATAAGCAGCATATCAACTGCCCAGCCCCTGGTAAGATCACTAGCCTGCCGTAGAGACCTCTGTATAAGCAGCATATCAACTGCCCAGCCCCTGGTAAGATCACTAGCCTGCCGTAGAGACCTCTGTATAAGCAGCATATCAACTGCCCAGCCCCTGGCAAGATCACTAGCCTGCCGTAGAGACCTCTGTATAAGCAGCATATCAACTGCCCAGCCCCTGGCAAGATCACTAGCCTGCCGTAGAGACCTCTGTATAAGCAGCATATCAACTGCCCAGCCCCTGGCAAGATCACTAGCCTGCCGTAGAGACCTCTGTATAAGCAGCATATCAACTGCCCAGCCCCTGGCAAGATCACTAGCCTGCCGTAGAGACCTCTGTATAAGCAGCATATCAACTGCCAAAAAACTCCTGTAACCACCTCTTGTACCGCAAGCCACATGCACTTCAACACACTGCAACAACACCTAAACTGCCCCATCATTACACCAGGACTGACATCGCTACCAAAGCTCAGCGTACGGTGTATACCGAGAAGAAGCTGCCAACAGAACACCACTCCTCGCACTATCCTACTCCCTCTTCACCCTACTAACCCATCCAGCCTTCTCATTTGCAGATCCGCCAGTGTGCCTGGGGACCAACTCTGTTGGTGATGGTGTGCAGTACAAATACCTTTAACATGGATCTGGCAGTAACAGATCTGTGGGTGGAGGGGGACATGCCAACAAAGCAACAGCCTGTACATGCCCTATCCACCTCGTACTACTAATGCCAAACATTGGGAAAGCATTGCCCCAGCTGATAGGGACCAGGGCATTTAATTTCATTCAACAAGCATCCTCAAAATTCTGTCGAAACAAGTTGGTGAGGGATATACTAATACGGTAGTAAAGACAATGCATGGAATGATATTGTGGTACATCAGCGTTGATGATGAGGCTCTACGTCGTCCTTTCCTCATCCGATGGAAGATTGACACTTCAGGGTTTGAAATTGAGATTTGATGAGCACGAGCTAAAATCAGCTCTCGGGTGTCGGGCATCAATCACCCAGTAGGCAAGAGCTACTGCTGGGGAACAAGGAGCGAGTACCCAGCTCTCAATGAATCCAACTTCCACGTCAGGTGCACATGTTAACTTGTTGCACATAATGTTTGATTCATTGTGTTCAAATGTGTACTAGATGTGCCCCAATTCTTCTATAGTAGCATTAATAAAAACTAAGTTAATGTCACAAATCCATGTTTGTAAGGTACAAGGAGACGAGCTCCTGGTAGCCGTTGCTCTCAAGCTCACCAGGCTCTCCTAGACTAAAAGCGGAACCTAAAGAGCTCCCAGCGTCCCTCCGTTTCGAGCCCTGTACTTTGGCCACTGAACAGATGGGCAAGAGCAAAAAAGTTCAGGACAGGCGACTTCAGGATACAAATCGATCTGAAGCTCTGACACTGAGGGCCGTTATGAAACTGTTGGGGATTATGGCATAATGCATGACTCTGGTTCAAAATGTCCAGTTGCAATTGCGACAACTCCAGCAGTGGTTTTGTCGCAAACTCTACTGTCGCAAGCTCTCTGAGATGACAATGCTCAGTCTAGTGGCTGTTTAAGCAAGACAAGATTCATTTGTAGGAAACATGGTTCTTGAGAATATGTGAATTGCCAGTCAAGCATCAGATCCATGTCCCTCCCCCGTAATGAAGAATAGTACTTTAAAATCTATACACCACCTGTGAATCTCTAAGAGATTAATGTTGCAAAAAGAGAAACGTTACTCGCCTGTAACAGAAGTTTTGCCACTGGCTATATTGCATGCTCGCTGTTTACTTCCTCATTGGGTTACAGTTTGAGGATTACACCCGTCTTAAGGGGCATTGCAGACTTTGGGGCAATGTCACAGGCAGCCTCATTACAAACCTATCTTAGTTTGATATTGCTATTTACATTTATAGGAAAGAGACCATTCTGGCACCAGCCTGTAGTCTTTTAAAGATGCACAGATTAGTCGTCACCTGTGAGAATATCCTTGGAGAATGGGTGGGGCGGGCAAGTCTCACCCCCCATTAAGATGAGCATTATGATAAACCCTCGATTCTTCCTGTATCCTGTGACTCAGAGTACAGATTAGTACGGGTCCAGAACAATGGCCTGCAGTGCTGTGTAAAGGAACTAAACTTTGTTTCTCATTATTCTATCCTGCTCTGCGCCATTCTCTTGATCATGAAAGACTGAGTAATGCCCCTTGGCATCTCATGTCTGTGTTTAAAGAGGGCAAGACTAGCACAGGGGTGCTGTAATTTGTATGCTATGGGGAAGAGGGCCAGCCCTTTCGAGTAGTCCTATCACGAGGGAGAGCAGGTTGCATTGGAAGGTACTAGGAAATAATATTCTACAGTGGGCTTGCTATACAATTTTGGTATTTGTTGCCCATAAATGACGTGTTTTACTATTACCTAGTTGGTTACCCAAGCTATCGATGTTGGAAGATGAAGGGCTGAGTCTGACATCTGGGATTCAAGCCTGTGGCCTGCAGGTTCAACGTGGAGCACAGCAGCAAACGCTTCATTCGCTGACCAGTCTCATCGGCATAATGTTGGAGAATGCTGAATGGCTATTAATAAGGATTTGGGGACACCTGTGTCTACCACCAGGGGCCATGCCATGTGTTTTAATATGGAATCTACCAATGACTCCTGCTATTACGGTACAATCCTTTAGAAGCCCACTGTGGGTTTAAAGGTGTAGGGGGGGGGGACTAATAATGGTTGGCTTCTTGAGTTTTGCCAGCTTGTGCTAAAGAAAAGTTCTCAAGTGAGCCCCAGTTAGGATTCATGCTTTTGTCGTTCACTTTCAGTAAACAATGGGCAGTTTATTTGAGACGGTTCGATATTTGGAGAGTGCAGCATTCACCATTGTACAGGCATATTGGAGCGGGATAAGTGAATACCGCTGCATTAAAAGGTTAAATGGAGGGGAAGCCTTCTGTTTCTTTCTGAAACAGATTTCTGATGAGCTGGACCTTAACGCATTGAGGGAGTGCCATTTGCGATCGCTCAAATGGTGTTCGAGTCGCAGTGCCCTCACGCTTAAGTCTAGGAATCCTGATGTGAAAAGCACTGGCTCAGCAGAGGGCTCGTCGAGGGATACAGAGTTAAAACCGTGGCAGCTGCTTGAACCTGCGGCTATCTAGCCTTCTATAACATATTTCTGACCCTGACATCTACTTCATGTGCTGAACTCATCTGGTGAGAAATGGACCCAGCGTTGCAATGATTTGTTGAGGTTTATCCTGCATTAACCAGAACATGCTTTTCACAAGCCTACTAGAGCTCACAGTTGAAGCCAAACTAATAGCTGACACCGAAAAGGGACAAATTCACAGATACTTACATTGTTGATCGCTGCAATGTAGCTACACCACTTCCGTCTAAGCCCACAGCCTCTATCAAGTCAACACCCCACATCAAGTGGGGCTTTAAAACAATGTAACGTTTCTAGGACAAAGTATCAGAAAAAGTCGAAATGTTGTAGGGTTACTCATTCCTGCACAGACTACTAGTCTTCTCTTCCAGTCGGTTGAGTCATTTGATGTACATTTGTACGTAGGTATCATGACTTTGCCTGTTGGCATCCGCTGGTCCATCCATGCACCTACTCTGCCTCAAGTTTAATTGCCGCTGTCGGAATGTTCTCTCACCTCACTGGATCGGAGTTCCATCTGTGCCATCACACACTCTGAGACACTTGGCATTCGCAGAGGGTTCTCGCGTGTAGGATATGACGCACCTTCCTCCCTTGGCGTAATAGGAAAAAGAACTGGCTGGAGGGTGTAGATGCTGGAGCAGTGGTAGTGTGCTTGATGGGCTTTAAACGTGGATACACTGTATATGATTCTGCACCCCGGGGAAGTGGTCAGGAACTGGGGAGCGGGAGGGACATGCCTGGCAGCTAGAGGAGCATGATCAAACATTCCCAATGCACAATGGCATTTCATTAGGCGCTGACCCCCCTGTCCCCCAAACTAACCCCTTAATGAGATGCAAGCTGTTCAACAGCTCCCTTGACATTTGCAGTGATACAGTTGAATTCCCACAACTAGCCTGATGATATCCATCTTGGTACTAATAGCTTGCACCGTCGTGTCATAGTATGCATTGAAAGCACTTTTATCTTGTAACACATTACGTTCCCCGGTATATGCTATGCACCCTTGTAGTAGTTTGGTAGTTTGGTCACTTATATAGCGCCTTTATCCCATGAGTACGGCCTCGAACGTGCTTGGGTGGGGGGCAGGGGGAAATGCTTTTGGGGGACCGGAGTCTAGATATGAGACTTCTCCGAAGGTATATTGTGCATGTTAGGCCGAGGTAGGGAGTTGGGTGGGCTGGCCATGTGTCACAGTAAGCTACCCCTGCTTGTCAGGCATGTGGATGGGTGCTGAGGTGGTCAGGAGAGTGCACGAGGCGCGTTATATGTCGTGCTAGGCTGACTTTTTTTGTCGTAGGTCGTAGCTGCATTCTAATACAAGAGAATCGTTGTTTCCAGCGAGACCAGATTATTTTTTTTTCGTTGGGGCGTTGCAGCCTTCTGATGGCAGAGATGTTGTGCTTCATGGATTGGTCTGGTGTATGGATGCAAGTGGGTAGCCATGCCTGTGGCTGCTGTCTACCTGGTTGGTGCTTGCCAACATACCCTGAGGCTCTGATTAGCATTGCCTTTGGAGTGCCTGAGACATCCACGCTGCTCCAAGAATTGCACTTTCCCTGCTCCGTGGTGACATAGATTGTGACCCGGTCTAGTTGTCATGAGGTAAGCAAGGGAGGGAAGTTCTTCAGGTTGCTGCAGGGAATAACCAGGTTTTGAGGGCCTTCCTGAAGGAGGTAGTCCTCGTTGCGGTGGATTTTCAGTGGAAGGGAGTTCCAGGGGGAGAGAGCTTGGACGGAGAAGGAGGATCCTCCATTTCTGGTGGAATTGAAAGGGTGATTCAAAAGGAGGAGTGCAGCCGGATCTAAGGTTTCGGATGGGGTGGTAGCGTGTAAGCTTGTATTGGAGGAATTCTGTGCCAGTCTTGTGGAGGGCGCGGTGTGTGATGCACATGGCCCTAAAAGTTGACTTTCAGCTGATTGGAAGCCAGTGCAGTACTCTGGGCTGGCGTTGCAGTACTCTGGGCTGTGGGATGATGTTTTCGCTCTGTGAGGGGGGGGGGGGGCGGAGGAGTCTAACTGCAGTTGCTGAAGTTTTCTGAGCTGATGGGCAGGAGCGCCCAGATAGAGGGAATTGGCGTAGTTTAAGTGGGAGAAGATGATTGGGCGGATTGCCGAGACTCGTAGGGGAAGATTTGCCTGAGGATGAATGGAAAGCACAGGTTCAGGACACAGAATTGATGTGATCGGTCCATGGTGCTTCCCTGGTTTTTTACAGAGGTGCATGCTAGGGGCAGGGCTTTCAGAGATGGTGGCCAGGGGGTAAGGAGAGATGTTTGAACCATGATTAGGAGTTCGGTGTTACAAAGGGTTGAGGAGGGGGTGGTTAGCGTCATACATCGGTCGATTTACAGATGTAAAGGGGGGTGGGGGACTGGAAACTTGGGAATCTTGAATGATCTGGGTGCCATCTGTTTAGTTGTAGCAGGTCAGGTTAGGTTATGACAGTGGATGAGTGTGGGGAGGGAGATGAGGTAGAGATTGAAAAGGGGGGCAGAGAGGCTTCCTGTGGTCCCCGTTTGGAGGCAGGAGTATGATTTGAGAGCGGCTGGATAGGAATGAGGCGATCCATCTTAGAATGGCATCCTTGATGTCTAGAGAATGCAGTCTGTCTGAGGATGGTGTGGTCGAAGGCAGCAGAGGGATCCAGGAGGATAAGTGCAGCACAGCCTTCAGTGCCTGCTGCTCTTTTTAAAATGGAGACGAGGGATAATCCTGCTCCCTGGTAGGGTCTGAATCCAGCTTTGGGCGGTTGGATTCCATATGGATGCAGAGCTGAGCGTATGCTGTGCAGTCGAAGAGTTTAGCAATGAAGCGTGTGTTGGAGATAAGGAAGTAAGGAGGGGGTCCAGAGTGGGCTTTTAAGAAGGGGCTTGAAGGCCTCAGGAAAGATGTTCTGAAGTAAGAGACTGGTTATTTTGGGATTGTGCTACGCTTCCTGCACAGGTTGCAGATGGGATGGTCTTAAGGAGTGGGCGGGTAGGCGGGGGACAAGGCTCGCCAGGGGAACCGGGGGGTGGCTTTGGGATGGTAGTTTAAGAAATTCCGGCTGAGCAATGGTAGTGCAGGAGGAGAGGACAAGGAGGGCTGAGAGAGGGTGAGGCGAGGAAGAAAGTGGGAAGGATAAGAATGATCTGGTGGTGTCTTTCAATATGGATGTTGTGAAAGTGGTCTGATGGTGTATTGCAGAGTGTGGGGGAGGGAGAGGTGAAGCAGCTTGGTGTTTTGAATTCTGCCATGATCGTGTGGAGTTCCCGGCTATCGTTACAAGAGTTGGACATTCTGTTTCCATAGACTCACCTTTTGGCTTTCCTAATTTCCATCCAATAGGCCCGGGTCAGTCTGGCGGAAGTGGCTCTGATTTGAGGCCTGGGGTTGGCCCTCCAAGGGTGCTGCGGGTGATGCTTCTGAGTTTTAAGGGATTTGAGGGAGGGATTGTACCATATGTGGTTGGGACCAGATCTCTGGGGGGTGCATCTAGTCTGTGTGAGCGGATTGAGGGCATTGGAGAGCCATTGGTTGAAAATAGGGAGGCTCTTTATGGCATGGGGGGGAGCAAAGAAGGGAATTGGCCAGGTCAGGGTTTATGAGCTTTTCCAGAGAGGTACAGAGGAGGGGGAGGGGAGGAGGTAAGGAGAGAGTAGAAGATGGTGGAGGGGTCTATCCAGATTAGAGGGCTGGGAGGCAGGGTAGAGATCATGTCTGTGGAGCTGAATAAAGCATCACGGGTGTCTCCTTGGTGAGAGGGGTGCAATTGTTCAGATCTTCCATATTATCAATGAGTGGACAGGTCATATGGTTGGAGGAAACGTCAAACCAGATGTTCGGGTGCAAAATCGGGAGTAAGAAGCTGTGGGTGAAGGGGGGAGGGATTTGGATTTGTACTCGCAATGTCTGTGTTGCAGGGTTGTTTCTCAGTGTATTGGAATGAGGTGTTTGTGAAGCACGGCTAATCCTCCAGCTCTGCTGGGCCTATTGTGAATGATCGCGAGTAACCAGGGGGGAGGCCTTGTGTGCGATGGGAGAAGACCACAGGAAGGTACAGGGGTTAAATCGGAGGGTGCCGATTGTGTTTCGTAACACGCTGCTTCATTGTCCCCGATACCTATTCTGTGCCTCTGCCAAATCCTGAACAGCACGGCTGCTTAAGTTGCACGTTTGTGCTCTATTGTAAATGTGTATCTTTTGTGCTTAACAATGAACTGAACTTGTGTGCCTTACACCTTTCTACCAAATTACAACCAGCTGTACTTGAGTGCCTGTGCCAGGCTCAGCCACTGTATTCCTTTATTTTTGTGATTGATGGTTATACATGTGTGCCCAATGTGTGTAATGCATACAATTGTACTTTAGCTCAGCAACTTTGTATTCTTGTGGTACGGTAGCCCATAGGTCACTACCGTGTACTAATTACATTTGGTGGGTGCATTTGCCTTTTTTTTTTTTTTTTGTTTTTTTTTTTGTTTGTTTCTCTGTTTGGCGGATCTCCTTGTGATGTTTGCATGTCCCTTGTTTGGTGGTACAGCTCTGGTGGGTGGGACTTCTTGGAGTGGTTTTTCGCTACTTCCGTCTGCGTAGTGGCAAGGTGTAGAAGGAAATGGAACGAGACAAAGGTGGCATGTTTGTTTTCGGTTATAAACTTGTATCTGTCTTGAAAGGGTTTGGGAGGGTGGGGGGTAATTAACTGTTCCTAACTACTAAGGAGTTGCCATGCCTCAACAAAAGAATACAATGGACCCAGAGATGATGTCCATCAAACATGTCCACTGTCCTGTGTCACAAACATATTTCCATCCCTTACACTTTCAATCTAAACCAAAGAATGTGTTTCTTCTTAATTCCGGAAGAAGGCCTCTCCCGTTATGCTGACACGGCAGTTCTTCTGCAAAAGAATGTATACAGTTCAATGTTCACTCTTCATCCATTTTAGAGATGGAACCTCTTCCGGGGTTTCTAGCTCCACTTGCTTCACAATAACGTTCTTTACCAAATCCTCTGGGAATTCCTCTCCCTCAGTTCGTAGCACAAAAACAATGTGCTTTCTCAGTCTCTTGTCTGTTTTGGTTCACTAACCTTCCAAACCTTACCGTAGTGTTTTCCAATAGAGTATTGGTTCTAGTTTACTCGCCTGCCAGCACAACCTTCAACATCAGCGATCTTAGTGTTTTTGGGCTTCAGCCCGCTAGTTATTCTTCCTGTATTCAGGTGGGTCCTTCACCCTTATTCCACTGGTGGGCTTTGTCCATTCTCCTCTGGGTCCCAGACCCTGTACTTTTGACTTTGCAGGATCGTTGTCCCTTCGTTACCTAGTGTGCACTTCGGACAAACCTGGTATACTCCCCTGCCAGGTATTGTTAAACCTGGTATACCCCCCTGCCAGGTATTGTCCCCTCTAGGTGTACTTGCAATGTTCGTATCTGTGTTTTGCCTCTTGTGTTATTTCCTGGTGTCCCTTAGGACGTGCTGATCTACTTCACTGTTCAAATTATACTGTATATTCACTCTCTCACCCCCTTGTGCTCTTCAGGATGTTCTTATTGGATTTATATAAAGTTCGTATTGTATATTCTCTTTCTCACCCCTTTGGGCTTTTCGGTAGATTTTAATAAGTCCTTTCCTTACCCTTCGGGTACGCTTGTGGTGGTCTCCAGTCTCTTCTGGGGTTAGAGAGCTGCTTCTTCGCTTAAGTCATGCTCCGTGTCCTCACGGCTCCCCAGCTCCTGTGTCTCTCTCTCGCTAGCGGCCGCCTGCATCGTTGTTCTTGGTCGGTCTTCACTGAACTTGCTTCCGGTGTGTGTCACCAATCAGGTCTGCCTTGTTGAGACCTCCCAGGCACCTGTGGTATGCCGCGTACCAGCCGTCAATCTTCGTTTTCCTCGGAACAGGCCGAGTGTCTCCCTCCCTGCTACTCAAGGGTTGGTTGCTTGAGAACCGAGTAAGTTCTTCTTCCCTTTTTAGCTTTGCCTTTTGGCAGCTGCACTGTGTGTGTTGGTTATGCAGTGGATCTTCGCCTCCTTGCTTCATCTTCCTCGTCACAGTGCGGTTTAGCGTCGGGCTTGGGTGAGTCTTCCTCTTCCCAGTGTTTTCAAGGATGTACTCTAATAAACCATAACAAATGGTGTGGGAGACCAAAGAGACTTCAGCGGGGTTTAAGGAAAGTGGGGACACAAAAGGGTTGGATAACTACAGCATTCTCTCAGGGCCATTGTCACCAACGAAGGATTTCCCTGACATTCGATCCACCCGCTGAGTACCACCCCCAGGGGGACTATCAGGTAGCGGCCTAACATCCCTGGCCTCATGGAAAGGTGCCTCCCCCATGGAAGATGTGACGATACCCTGGGATTCGCCACAGTATCCATGGAGACGTTTACACACCGCACAAGCTGGCTTTCATGTCTTGTGGCATCACAGGAGCAGGATGTTGTTCAAGCGATCCGCTAATCCCTCTAGCGCGATCCGCTAATCCCTCTAGCGCGAGTATTTCATTCTTGTCCCCATGTGGCTGCCTAGCACCATGTCCTGGTGGGAGTAGTGACCTGCTTAGCGTCATCATTTAGAATGTGTGCAGTCTTTTCCTGCTGTAGCAGGGAGGGGTGGTCCTAATA
The DNA here is from genome assembly GCF_040938575.1 of Ambystoma mexicanum. Taxonomy (NCBI): domain Eukaryota; kingdom Metazoa; phylum Chordata; class Amphibia; order Caudata; family Ambystomatidae; genus Ambystoma; species Ambystoma mexicanum. The sequence goes on along the minus strand of NC_090934.1, from coordinate 1,464,055,890 downwards.
CACTGAATGGGAGACCAGTGTAGGCAGGCACGGCGCTGTTCTCCAGCAAACCCCCCTAGGGTGCCTCGAGCACCCTGGGTGCACCTCTGCGGGACATGTATGTTGGTAGGAAAGGCTGTGGTAAGGATTCCCAAACACCCTGGGAAAGAAACTCTAGGTTATAATAACTTTAGACCCACAGAAGAAAGGCAGACCAAAAAGGGCTGGTCTACGGCTTCTTTAGTTGAAATGCATGTATTTCCATTTACCCAGTACACCAGCAGTTTTTAATTTCTGTTATAAAAAGCAGGAATCGCAAAACACAATATACATGAAGATATAAGTCCTTAAACAAATTATTTAAAGAGTCCTTGTACAGTGTATGTAAGGATTCTATCCTTACTTGGGAGACAGTCTGGCCAGGGCTGCCTCGGGTTCTTTCTTGCTGCAGTGTAGGGAGCCCCAGTCCTTGTAGGCTAGGCTGTGTATGCCAGAAGCAGCCCAACAACTTCTTTATTGATCAAGCAGGCTTGGATTTCCCCCCCGCCCCCCTCCCCCACCTTAAGAAATCTTCCTTTGACCCTAGTTTGCGAGTTATCGCCCTTTAACCAATTCTCCCTTCCTGTTAGCCTGGATATTGTTGCTTCTACCCAGTTTCAGGACTTCTTGGTACCTATAACTTACTGGGTCAGAAGCAATCGGGGGTTGGGAGCGCGCACAGCACGTTGTCCACTTTGCTGGACCATAAGGCGAACATCCTGCATATATTTTGGAAAAGGGAGCACAGCACTCCTGATGCTTCTGGGTTTGTCCACCGCCGCTTTTGATTTGGTGGACCTCTCAATACTGCAGTCCCGATTGCTCAACATGGACTCCTTTTCTCCTGACGTAGTCGACTACATTAAATTCTTTCTCTCCACTTGCAAAGCTAAATCCTGGCGGATGACTGCCAGGTTATGTGTGGAGTCCTGGTTACATGTGGCGTCCCACAGGGGTTCTGTGTCTCACCAACACTGATGCAGTTGACTAGATTAAATCCTTTCACCGAGATTGCAAGGCTAAGCCATGACAGATGAATTCCTGGTTACGTGTGGCGTCCCGGTTACGTGTGGCGTCCCACAGGGGGTCTGTGTCTCACCAACGCTGATGCAGTTGACTAGATTAAATCCTTTCACCGAGATTGCAAGGCTAAGCCATGGCAGATGAATTCCTGGTTACGTGTGGCGTCCCACAGGGATTCTGTGTCTCCAACAATGACGCAGTTGACTAGATTAAATCCTTTCTCCAAGATTGCAAGGCTAAACCAGGATTCTGTGTCCCCCCAACACTCTTAAACATCTTCCCTCTTCGAAACACTAGATGCAGAAGATGTTTATGCAAACTATGCCGGCGACGCGACGGGTCTTATTCCATTATCGGGGAATCGCAGCAAAGATCCCATCACCATTAATACCATCTACAGACTCATGGTCCACGCTTTGAAACCTCTGGGCATTAAGCGCGTTATAAATGACCAATTCAGATTGCCTCCTTACTTTCAGTAGCCCCTCTCCATTGGTTTATGCAACAGTGCCATGTTCCCTTTCACGCCCTCACGTGAGCTTTGTTTGGTAATACTGAGCAAGTGGGGCTCCTTTTGAAAATGTGCCGATGCACTGAAGCAAAGCGCTGTGGTGTTGCGGCGCCTGGGATGGTGGGGGGGGGGGGGGTCATTGCTGGGAGTGGTGGGACACCACTAGAGGGGGCTTTCATCGGCGTCTCCACTTAATTCCTGTACAATCCTGATCCCTAGCGACGCGTACTTGCTGGTTGTTCCCTTTCTTGCTAGGTTGATGTCTTGCTCTCTGGCAGTGGTTTTTAGGTGCATGCCGTCACGTTTTGCCCCACTGTACCCCCTGGTGCCGCGGGCGGGCAGTTTGAGATCACCAGTCTAGGCAGGGGACCGGTTGGGTGGCTTCTTTGGGGCCTTCCCTTCCAGGCAGCGGGAGACTGCATGGCTCTGGTGGCCTGAGTGATGACTGAACTGCTCTGCATGGTCCATCCGTCCCTTTGCGGGTTGCCTTCCCTCTATGGCGGACTTCAAGCCGCCCAGCCCAACCGCTTGCACGCCCCAGTAGTATAGGCTCAATGGCTCTCTGATTAGAGCTGTGTCCACTTCAGGTCTTTGGTGGTGAGGACTCCATGGTGGGTGGGTATGTTTTCTGGATACAGTGGGTGTTGGTTTTTGGCGCATTCCACCCCCCCACCGCCCCCCCCCCCCCACATGAGTTATCACAATGTTCTCGGTTCAGGGATCGAAATTAAGATTAGCAGGAATACCCACTGGGGAACGACGAGCTAATGCACAGCGTTCCTCAAATCTTCACATAAGATGGAGACCTATCATTTTTTTCGATTATTTATGAACCCTTTTGCTTTAAATTGTGTATGGGTGTGTCTTCATGTTTGTTTCTAGATTGTCCCAAATGCACAGAGTTGAATTCCCATTGATGTGTTTCTTCAGCATCTGTTGGCCGGGGAGACGAGCATAGCTCCCGGTGGCTGTTTGTGGCAAGCTGACCCGGCTCTAGAGAGCTCTCAGCTCCCCTCCATTTCGAACCCCGAGGTTTACTCGCCCACATGTCTCTGGAGAAGGGTCACGGTTTTGGCAAAATATGTATTCTCTCCATGTAGGCCATGCCATCTGATGTCAACGTGTAAAAATGTCCAAAGGGACATTTGCATCTACATTGCACTCCAGTGTCCAGTGTTTGCACCTGAAGGAAAGTTAGTGTCTCCTAATTGCAAAAAAAGCAAACCCAAGACCAACTGTTCGAAACTATTTTCTGAGTGACATTTATAATTATTTATATCGTGCTTGATACCCAGACGTTTGTAAGCGCGGACTCGGGGATCGAACCTGTGTTGCTTCCAAGACGAGCACATTGCCTCTGAGCTATCCTCCCGAGACAATATCCCTGATGGAATGACCGATGGTAGCTTTTGCTTCATTGGATGTTTGTATTGCAGGGCTATAAGTAGCAAGTTTCCGATTTATTACTGCTTGTTTCCTGGCAGTTCACAAGCACTGCAAAGGGTCCAAGTCCACACAACCTTACTGGTCCTATCTACATCTGCCAGCCGACCCTTTTTCAAAGTAAATTTCGCTGCCGTAGTTAAAAAAAAAATGTTTTTAAAAAAATAAAAATTTTGGAGTGAGGGGGGGGGTTCTCCTCTCCCCAGCACAAACTTTACATATTCTTTTAACCCAACTCCCTCTCCACCCAACGCTCTTACACCCCACACACGTTTTGATTGAGTTTTTTTTTCGAGTTAATTTCGGCGTCGGAAAGTACTTCGAAAAACATCAGCAAATGAGCACGATACCCTTATACTCAGGAAATTTCAGAAACTGGAGGGGCGACCCCAAATCTCCAGGGTGACTAAGGGCAGAGGCTTCCCACAATCTGGTACCTTAGCTTGGCCTAGTCTGGGCCGCATGTTTGGTAACTTGGCTGCTTCAATCTTTCATAGCATTAGGTTGTATGCTATACTGTGGTACCTTACCAGGTAGAGTTTCCGTATTGGCTAGTAAGTGGTGCTTTATTTATTTCATGGCGCTGTTACAGGTACATGTCATTTACTGTTCATACAAGCAAGTTGGTGTCGATGGGTAACTGGTACATTCGATGGTGCCGTGCAGCACAGGCCCTTCTGGGTGTAGGCGGTGCATTGTGATTTGAGTGCTTTTCTGAACACCCAGTAGGATCTTTCTGCTGTGAGAGGGGGGGGGGAGGGGTGTGTGTTCCATTGTTCGGCAGCTAGGTAGGGGAAGCTAGCTCCACCTGCTTTGATGCGTTTAATCTTGGGTATGACTAGGCAGTCAGAGTAGGGTGTTCCAGTAGGTCTTGTTCAGTGTGCATTTCTGGGAGAGATACAAGGGGGGCTGTGGAGGAAAGGCATTTCTGGGTGATTGAGAGGGTTTTGAAGGTGAAACGTGCTGGGATGGGAAGCCAGAGGGCCCCTTTCTTGCTTTGGAGATGCGTTCTCTTCTGGGGATGTTGTAGAACGTTGTTTTGAATGGTTTGGAGTTTCTTAATGTTAGCTGAGGAGGTGCCCGCAAAGAGTATGTTGCAGTAGTCCAGCTTTGAGCCTATGATGGATGGGCCGCTGTTAAGCTGCTGTTTCTGGATAGGAAGGGTCTGGCAGCAGTTAGGACTTGGTTGAGTGGCCTGCTGATGATGCAATGGCATTCCATTGGCAGGACATAGTTGGGGAGGCGTTGAGGTGCACTCCTAGGGTTTTAAGAGGATGAGACTGGAATGGAGATAGTATTGATCAGGAATGTAGAGTGAGGAGAGATTAAGAGCTTTGGGGGGGTCCGACTATTAGGATTTCTGTTTTGTCGCTGTTTGGACAGAGGTGGTTTTCTGCCATCCAACACCGAATCGGCGAGTAAATATTGTTGAGGGTGTTTCTGCATAGTTGCCTGTGAGAGGGATCATGATTTTGGGTATTGTCTGCGTAGTTGGTGTGTAGGCAATGCCACATGAGTCTAGGATGTTGTAGAGGGTGGGGGATGCAAGACCCTTGTGGAACTCCACAGGGGATGGGGGTCGGAGGGGCATTTGCGTTTTCTGCGAAGACCTTCATGACTCTTCCGTGCAGAAAGGAGGCAATCCAGACTGTGGCCTTGTAGAAGAAATTGGCCGAGTCAGTGCGGTGGTGGCATAAGATGTTCTGGTCGACCAGGTCAAAGGCCGCAAAAAAATCGAGGCGGAGTAGTGCTGTCTTGCCCTTGTCTCTGATCCGGTCCAGTTGATTGTTCAAGTCTAGGAGTGCTGAGTCAGTGCCATGACCTGGGCGGAAGCCAGATTGTCACATTCCTAGGATGTGGTTTGTTTCAAGATCATTCTGTACTTGCAAGTAGGCTGCATGATCAAGGCTTTTTAGTAGGAAGGGGACAGTGGTGATCGGTCTGTAGTTGGTGGTAATAGCAGGGTCCGGGGATGCTGTTTTTTTTTTTTTTTTTTAGGAGGGAGAGGAGCCAAGCTTCTTTGAGGGTGGCAGGCACTGAGCTCTAGGAGAACGAGGCATTTATAAAGGCATTGAGGGGGTTAGGGTTTCGGCACAGTCTTTGATGGTGGCCGGCCAGGTGTCACCTTTCCATTTGGAGGGTGTGAGGGTATTGATGATTCTTAAAGTTTAGGTTTCTGATAGGTCTTTGAAGCAGACCTGAGGGGGTGTTGAGTTGGGGGTGTGCTAATGGCAGAGGCAGGCATGAACTTGGTGTGTTTTTGCTTGGTGACTTGAACCTTTTCTTGTTCAGCTTGTCTTTTGGATATCTGTGCACCAATTTCCGTCCTTGGTGAGAGTGGGGGGAGGTGTGGATGGAGCTCCTATTCCCTAAAGATTCATGAGATCTCTTGTGTCTGATTTGGCGTTGCAGATTCTAGAATCGAAAGAGTTGCCTATGGCAGATTTGTATTGTTTTGCAAGTTTGGTGAAGTCCTTTTCAAAGGGACATGTTTTTTTTTTTTTTTTTTTTCTGCCGAGTACTTGTGCATGGTGTTTAAGGCTCCACATATCTAGGAGGTCATGGGTGAAACAGGCGTTGCGGGTTTGGCTTTGCGAGGGAGTAGAGGGCGGGGGGCTATGGAATTGACTGCCTTGGATAGGGTTAAGGTGTAGATGTCCACTAGTTCCTTTGGGTCGGTAGATAATGGGGGCTTTAAGGCAGGTGTTCTCCAGCCAGGCCAGGAGGCTTTCTTTGGTGAGCTTCCGAGTGCTGCGTGTCACAGCTGGTGGCGGTATGTTTGTTTAGGTGGAATTGCGATGGTGATGTGGATTATGTGGTGGTCCGACCACGGGCATGGTGAGTTGGCGCTTAAAGTAATTTTGCAATTGTGCCGATGAGAACTAAACCTCACATTCACAGGACAGGCAGTCCTATGAATGCCCATCTTACTTAATGCAGCAAACAAACACTTTTCAGTAAAATCATTTTGCTGAAATATGTTTGCTTGCTGTATTAGGATAGCTTTCATGGGACTGCCTGTCCTGTGAACGAGGCAAACTTGTTCTGTTCAATTCTGAGGTCCATTGAAGGCTTTGAAAGAGGCGCAATCCTTTTTCTTGTCTGGTAGAGAAAAAAATATATTCTCTTGCTTACGGGGATGATTCCATATTGCTCGACCCGATGCCAGTCAGCAGGCCTTCAGCACTCTCTTGATGTTTTGAGATTTGTTTCTCAGAATACGTGAAACTACAGTTTTAATTACTTCCGGTACAGGGAAACCTGTCGCGAGTCTACACGGTTTCTTGGAGGGGGGGGGGAAAGGATTTGAAAAGACCTGGAAATACCTGGGCTTTCAGTTGTACTACAAAGTTATTCATTTTTTAAATGTTATTATAGTGTTTATGGTAAAACCTTTTTAAACACTCTTCATAGAAAAAAGAAAAACACATATAGTAATAAAAAATTATGATACTTTAGTAATATTTGTCAATGTCCATAAAATCAAGATATTGGAGTAAAGCATATTCTTTAGCTGCTACCAATTGTTTAAAAAAAAACATTAATGCTCCTCTTATCTCTTCAAGCCTTTTCACAATTTCCAGCCACATATAATACAAATTAAATGTTAGTGTGAGAAGAATGTTAAAAGGCCCAACTGTGATCTGTTAAAATGTGTAAATTCACAATTCCATTTTTTATATCCTTTCTTGTATATCATTCTCAAGACTCAACAGTTTGATAGCAAGTGTCTTGGTGTTTCGACGTCAATGTAACATAAACGACATAGCGTTTTTATTTGACCGTGCTCTTATTCTGGAGCATGTAGGAAGGAGGTTAAAACGCAATATATTCAAAAGGTCCTTTTTATAGGGAAACGTTGATGCACTATAAAGCAAAGCTGGTTCTGCTCGCCAGTTTCTGCACGTTATGATCGCTATCCCAGATAAAGGTATTCTGAAATCAAAGATTATTGAAATCAACCCAACCCAAAATGGTGTCCCTAGCAGCACAAGTGGGGAAAACAAATATGGAAAATGTATCTTCAGTCCTTGCATTACATTCTATGAAGCCAAGATAATCCCTACGTTGATCTATGGTGCAGGATTCAGAGAAGGTGGGGACCAAACTGGTGAAGCACATTGAGGATTCCTGCTTGTGTAAGATATAAGCTGGCTCTTATATCAACCAAAGCGATGGTTGAATGGAGACATTTTTTAGTGCCAACCCAGAATTCCCCCTGCATTGACAATCATAATCTGGCGATTTAAAAGAAACTGTTTAGCTTTGAACAAATGGATCTCATGTACATTAACACTGTTGGATGAAATAAATGCATATAAGGAGGAATTAATTGCTGGCCCGCAAATCCTCAAAAGCTGATATTGGCAACCAGATTGGATAGAAACAACTGGGGGGGGGGGTAATAAAAATCGAAACAAGTTGCCACATTATTCGAAAAAATGTTCCCATACTCTGCTAGAGCAGACTGTTATTGCGTTTCCGATGTAACCTACTGCCCGCGAGAGAAATTGTGGTATAAGATATGTGTCCTTCCCATCTTCAGAAATGTAGGTTTGGTCGTTTAGGTGGAGAAACAGGAAACCTTTTTTATTGTATGTCAATGTAATATCGATTCGAAAGAAGTATTTCAGGAAATGTGTTCATACTGATATGGACCAGTTTTGGTTCAGGATCCTTAACGGAAACAGTAATCTCCTTTCGATCGCAGCTATTCAGTACATTCAGGAGAGCTATCCAGTCATGGCTAAATGGCACATGGAAGAGGTTAATGGGTGAGGGGAGCAAATTAACATTTTGCTAAGAGCTCTGTAATGAATGTAATGTGTATATAAGTTCTTTTTATATGAAATTATGAATTGTGATATGTTACTTGTGTGACATTTGTTGTGATGTCTTATTAAATAATTTTGTAATGGTTTTGTAATAAACTAATTTATAGTTGGGTTTTGTTGCATTGTGGTGATTGCTCACTTTTTGTAGTTCGACAACACTCGAGAGGATGCCATGAATGCCAACCGCCTCTGCATTCCTGTCCGCAGTACTGACCAAGGACAAGGGATTTAAGGCGCTCCGTAGGGAATGAGCATGGAGGTGGTGACTATCCGCCCTTGCCGAACCAGCTGCAGAACATTGTGTGCACACTGCAAACTCTGGCTACAAACCATGTGGATATGAGGAACATTCATTTAATAACGTACACAGATACTGAGAACCCTCACAACAGACGGCTGAAACACCCACGGAGAAAGATGAAACGCTCACTCGTCCAACCAGAGTATGCTTGTGGGTAAAAGAGAAGCCGTAGCCTGCAAGTTGTTACGCAGGAAAAATGCAATCCAAGATGGTGGCCACTTTTTTAAATCCATTCCTGTGACTTCATAGAAGCTTTAGAATACACTAGGATGCGCTTAAAGTCCCCAGGACCAATCCAGGAGGATGCCACCTGGAAAGAGAAGAGGATACCAGATAAGTAGAGGGCCGCTTAACTTCCTTTTTAAAATACCTATTACAGAAAAAGGGGGCAGTTTGAATTTAGTTTGACTGGTGAGGATGATGAGGGACTACTGAACCTGGTTAGGATCTTGACCCTGACCCAGGCTGATGAGATCCTGGAGATGGCTGCATCTAGCACACCTCCTGAGGCTAAACAGATTCTGATAAACGCCAGACGATTGCTCACTTTAAACCCAACTGCTCACGTCAAACCCTGACCCTTTGAGGATGCTAGGGGGAACCTTGAGACTGAGCCTCACTACGAATCTAAAAACCTTTACACCTGTCCGAATAAAAAGTTCTAATAACTTCTACTGTGTTTCATCACATTTTTGGACCCAAGTCGGTGGGAAGGTAGATGCACCCATTGATTTTCTTTCTTGAATTTTCGGAAGGGTGAGCATTGCCTTCCGTTTTGGGTTTGTGTTTGAGGGGAGGGTCTTTACACCGGTCTGTCCTCATTCTTCATCTGACTGAATCTGCGCTTTTCAACTTGGCAGTTTGAGGCATGCCAAACTGCCCAACAAGTAACAAAGGCGCCTTAACTGAGAGTAGCAAAGTGGTATTATGCCATGGGTGGCAAACCCCTTTCTTATGTCCTGGTTAGACCACAGGTTTTTGGGTGCCTTGTTCCCCGGGTGACAGTCCATAGAGGGAGTTGGGGCCCGTTTGCTTGTAGGCCTTTGCCAGACTTGGTCACCAGGATGCTGGGGTGCTAATAGGCCGCAAGTTCTGGGTAGTACAGCGGTAGCATACTGCGCTGGGAAATTGCCCAAGGCCGGGGCAGGGGCAGGTCCATTGGAATACTATTGTGAATTCGGGAAGTTTTATATCTGTGTCCAGCCAGTGTAATTTACTTTAGTAAGAAAATACCTCTATGGTCTCACAAATAATGCTACCAAATGTACACGATTCAATACAAATGTTTGCTAGACTATTGGCATTATGGTGCATGAAATGTAGGGGCCGAACCTCGGAGTCCCTTTCCCGACTGACTTGATTTCCGGAAGGGGTCATATTTTCCACTTCTGTGTAAGAGCCCACTGCTTGGAGTCCATCTCGGCATTTTCGGGGCACAAGGCTTGTGGGAGGTGAGAGAATGGCACGACAGCACAGGAGTGCTTCTCTTGAGATGCCGGTGGCTTCATGCGCCAATCAATGATGGTGACTCTTGGCCTCTGTAACCAGATGTTGATGAGGAGTGGGGTGGGGCAAAGGCCAGTGCCCAAGCCTTTCAGTGGATGTCCTATGTACAGGAGTTGAAAGTCAACAGGGTGTAAAATGACTATCTTGGAGCTTGGCTGTCCGGGTTGGCAAAGCCTAGATGGTCTTCACTCTCTCGTTATGATCTTGACGATACTGCTGCTGGTCTCCGGCTCAGTCAGCGGAAGAAGTCTGTTCTCAGATGGCCCAGTCTTCTGTGATGGGTGTAATCTCTTCTGCAACCAAGTGGAAGGCATGTCTTGGCTCTGATGTTTGAGAGGGTGGGGAGTTTGGGAGTCCTAGTCTATCCCTATTGGGGATCTAAGCAGCACGCTGTTGACCCCCCCCCCCCCCCCCCCATTGGGCGTTGTTCTGGGGGAGAGATGCTCCAGGCACCTCAGAATTTTGCTCCCCAAAGTTCTCTGTATCTTCCTCTGCAATATCCGGTTCCAAGGTTGGCTTCTTCCCGGACTGCTTACTTCTGTTATGTGAAGTTGATTGGCACTGTGTACCGCTGCCATTACCATGGTCTCCATGCTTTGACGTGACTCTGTAAGGCAAAGTGGGGTGGGCTTGTAAAGGGAGGAAGAGAGGAATAAGACGGTGTGGTAATCATTTGCTGATGCTAGAACCAGGAGTAACTGGCGTGTGTGCTTTCTGGGAGTGCTTTCTCGTACCCTGGATGTTTGTTTCCAGATTGACGGCATCCAGTGATTGTATTTGGTGCTGGAGGCTACTTAGGTTTGTGAGTTGGTTTGTGTGTGATGCGTTTTGGGGTGTTTCGGCGGGATTGTTTGGTCCTCACCTCGCTGTGTGTGTGGTGAGTGGTTAGTGGGGATGGTAGAGGGAAATAATGGTTGGTTAGGTTTTTGGGCGGTCGCTGGATATTGTTCAGCAATGTTGTTCTTTTTTTCCAGGTGTTCACTTTTGCATAGGAAAACACTTGGAATCGCGCCGTGTTTGGCCGCTGCATGAGAAGGCTATCTTACCTTGAGACGATGTAAGAGATGCGCAGTTTTGGACTGGAAGCAACATTAGTTTGGGCAATTATTGGATTTCTGAGGCAATTGTGTCTAGATGAACAAATTGCTTGTGCAAAACAGCACTGGGCATTACAGAAGACCATCCGACTAGACCCCTGAAGAAGCATAGAGTGTGCAGGAACGCTAGTCCGCGTGGTGGAAAACGCGGGTTGGGCACGGAGCAATAAAGCCAGAGGGCAAGGAACTTTAAAGACATAAAATATTTAATATAATCAGGAACTTTGACTGAAGGCCATTGAGGGCATGGAATCTAAAAAAAAAGTGGATATTCTATGATTTTTGAGATGGTGAATGATGTACCAAATGAATACTTTTTGAGAAATGTGACTTTGTAATATATCAATAGTATTGCTAAGCCATGATATTTCATTTCCATTACATAAGGGAAATAGATATGTTTACGTTTTTCAGAGAAATCCGTCTAATTGAAAATAGGATAAATAAGATTTGTGGAGAAACTGAGATTAAATGTATATTGTGTTGGTAGCAATAGTGCATTACGGTGTTACTATGTCATATTTTTGTTTAATTATTGCACAGGTGCAATGCGTGTTGCACCCAAATAGCGGAAATTGCTTAACAGTATACGGTCTAAAAAATACCAGCTCCGGTTGATTCCCTCCCTCCCCACCCCCCGCAACACCTAAATTCTTACTTGTTAGCAAAGGGGAACACATTCTGGGTGTGGTATGGGGTTAAGTGGCCCCCTTGTAAGGTAGATATTTGTGTTGTACTTGCTGATTGTTTTTATCCCGGCGAGTCAAATTGCCAGGTTATTTTTATTTATTTTTTTGGCAGTTTCCGGAAGGTTAGGTGGTCTTCCCGTCGTACGGATTTCCTTCGGAATAGAGTTTTGTTGGTTGGCTATACAAAGGGAGACCGGAATTTCTCTGTATTTAGTTTTTTTTTGTTGTCTTGTTTCTATTTGGGGTTGGTACTCGATATCATGGTTGTTGGATTTTTGCTTGGACGAATTTGGCCCCTTGTCTGTGAAGCGATCTGTGGACAATGTGGAGGGCTTTGAAATTGATATTGTTTCTTGACTGGTAACCAATTTGGATTTAGGAGATGGGGTGATGTGGTATCTTCTAGTTAGGTTACGGTGTATTCTTGCTGCTGCATTTTGATGGACTTGTAGTTTTTTGGTTGGTGTGCGGCCATTCCTAGGTAGAGACTTTGCGTTATCTATTCTTGATAATACCAAGGAAATTATAACTAGGGTTCTGTGTGGGAGGTTGAGGTGACGCAGGATCCCTCTCGTGTCCAAGATGGTACAAAATATGTTTTTGCAATTGCATTGACCCGCGGTTCCAGTGTACGACCGCTGTCTGAGTATTCCCAGGTTTTTAATCACTGTTGAGGATTCAGGTTGGATTCTCATACTCTGTGGGTAACAGTGATAGATGTGATAGCTGTCCTTGTTAGGTTGTTGTCTCGTGAGGTTGTACTTTCCGTTTGGTTGAGTTTAGTTTTGTGATTATTAGCCATCCAGGTTCTCATATTAGTGGGGCATTTGAGTACATTGTCCGGATTGTTGTTGGTAGTCCTCTTGAAAATGAGGCGGCATCAACCACTTGCACTGTTTTGAAGATGCAGGGTTTTCCCTTTAAGTGGTGTCCGCATAAGATGAGATACCTTGGGATTTGGCTAACGAATGATGTCTCGAAAATAATGGATGTCAATATTACACATGTGATTCAATCTTTGGAGGTGGACCTGAAGAGATGGAATGCACTTAAATTGAGTCTCTGGGGGAGAGTGAATGCCATCAAAATGACATCAACACTGCAAATCAACTATGTGCTCAGTGTGCTTCCCCTGGATGTAAAGAAGGGCCATTGGCGGAAAATTGAGAGTTTAATCCAGTCTTTTCTCTGGGAGAACAAACAGCCACGCCTCAGCTTGTGGAAATTGCAGCTGCCCCAAGACTGTGGAGGTTTGGGGGTTCCTGACTTTGAGAATTATCATTTGGCCTTTGGAGCCAGGCATCTGGTTCCATTTATTGAAGATTCGGAGGATGTTTGGACGCTGGCGGAATCAAGTGGTTCTTCTCCGTTGCCGCCTAGGGCCATACTGTCCACGGTGGATGGATCTGGTTATCGCTCATTTCCGCCGACAAGATTCCTGAGAACTTGTTGGAGGGAACTATGGAAGAAAAGTAAGCGTAAGGTATGTGATAATGATTACATCCCTATCTGGTTGAATCCAGGTATTTTGCTGAATGGGAGGCCGCTATTGTGGTTGAACTGGCTCCTGAGTGGTGTAATATGGTTGAGTGATCTGATGGAAGACGGCAAATGGATCAGCTATAGAAGACTTTCACAAATTAAAGATCTCAGAGACTGTACAATGGGTGAATACAGAAAATTGAGAGGTTTGCTGCGGAACCAGAGAACTGTTGATGGCGGTGGTTGGCAGTTATGGCTACCTGAATATAAGACATTGGGTGGTATGGCGTCCAAAGTATATAGAAATCTGAGCCAACAGTACACGCCAGCAGAGGGGTTGTTAACTAAGTGGTCTGAGGTCCTTGGCTCTGATATGACTGTGGAGAGGTGGAGGTTTCTTTGTAAAAACGTAACTCTGACATCCATTAATCTTGGAGAACAATGCCGCCAAATCAAAATTCTTAATAGAGTGTTTTGGACTCCCCAGAGACTTTATGCGAGAGGGATGATTGACTCAGAGTCCTGTTGGAGGTGTAAGCATGATGTCGGCTCCTTTGAACACTTGATCTGGGACTGTTATGAACTGAGGACATTTTGGAGGAGTGTCACTGAGAAGATTAATGAGGTTCTATTACTGCAAGAGGATTTTGATTATAACACTATCATCTTGGGTGAGGATGATAAAGTGGAAGAACTCGCGTATCCACATAAATGCTGGTTTTTTAGGGCTACAAATTCTGCGAAAAAAAATTGTTTTGAGAAAATGGAAATGTGATGAGAGACCGACCTGTTCAGAATGGGTGGAGGACTTGAGGCAAGTGGCCAGAATTGAGAAGGTTATCCTTCGCAGGAACAAAAAGTTGAAATTGTTTGATATGTGGGGTGGGTTTTTGGATGACATGTGATAATAAGTTGGCCTGTTTTGCTTTTTAGATTCTGTGAAGGTTGGGGATGGATATGGGGTGTGGATTCTATGCAATGAGTTCTACGATTACAATGCTGATAAGTTTGTTGCTTGTATGTTTTCTATAAAATTCAATAAACTTAATAATAAAAGAAAATGAGGCGGTGTTGTCTGCGTAGTTGTAGGATGCCAGTCCATGAGTTTGTAACCGCTTCAGAGGGGGGCCTTGTAAATATTGAAGAGAAGCGGGAGAGGCTTGATTGTGGTAGGTAGGTAGGTATATTTGGTTCTGTCTGCGAGTAAACTTTTCAGCCATTGTACTGCAACGTATTGAATACCGGATTCTTCCAGTCTCTTGATTTTAATGTTGTGTTTGATCTTCTCAAAGGCAGCTGATATGTCCAGTACTATCATGGCGGATTGGGTGTCGTTGTCTACGTTTGTCTTTAGGTGATCCCATCTGGAGAGGCGTGCTAATTTGGTTCCACTCGTGGGTCCGAAGCCAACCTGGGATATGCAGACTTTCAGCTGAGGTGTGGATCTGTCCCCAATTGAAACTGTGTATTCTTGACAAAACACGCGACTTTGGTCAACCGGAGATCATCATTCAAACTTAGCTGGCTTCTTCACCAACCCCGAGGAGGAGGGTCCATTTTTGCTTGGAGATCAAACCGATCTTGGACTGGCTCTTGAAAATTCTGAGCTTCTTTTTAGAGGTACCCTTGCAATTGATGTTGCATTAGTCACCCCTCGACGACGGAAGCTGTGTTCTGGTCAATTTTTCATTGATAGTATTGCAGGAGGAGCAACACCTTGGTCGGACATGCGCATGGCGGATATTTGTCCTTCAAACAGTCTCATTTATCAACGGGGTAAACTGGAGGCTTAACCCAACACCCTGGTTTTCTACTTTCTTAGGAAAGGGGAGGAGGTAGCACAGGACGGTCTGATTCTTACCCCTGATGCCGCTCGCCACACTTGGGGCATGGCCCCTATTTTAAGAGGTGGCGTTCCATAATTCTTATGCAGGCATGTAGGACTTTTTTTTTTATTTATTTATTTTTTTTTAAACGTTAAAGTGCACATATCTGTTACATACATTCGTAATAACACCCAAGCCGACTCTGCGTCATAGCCACATCACGTTTGCTCGAGGAGGGAAGCTTGGCGGTATTTTTGCTCTTCACTGATCTTGGTGTAACTTGTGGCCTACTCCCCCCCCCCCCCCCACTGAATAAACACAACACCAGGGTTTTTTTTTCATTTTTATTTTTTTTTTTTTTTTTTTAAACACAAGACGCTCCTCCGTACTGCAGTTTGTGACGGCATGCTAAAGTGGGGAGGCAGGGGAAATAATATTAGAATGTACTTCTCTTGTTGATTTTGGTAAATTGGCGAACAGTAAATGCATTTAAAGAGATGACCCCGCAGATGTCGTTTAATAATACGTAGAATTGTGCGGGGCCCTTTATACTGGGCATCTGTTTATGCCGGGCCCTTTATACTGGGCATCTGTTTATGCGGGGCCCTTTTTTTTTTTTTACTGCCCATCCGATTATGGGTACCTTTTTGGTCACCTCCTTTCACAAAGGTGTTTTAAAAGGAGGACCTTTTGGGACCGAAACCCTTTAATGGGGAATTCCCTTTTGGATACTTTTTTAAAGGCTGGGGAGGGCAGCGAAGGAAGTGCTTCATTTTGAGCCTCTAATTCGGATCTGGGCAGTGCTGGGATCAGGGACGGGACCGCACGATAGCGATCGCACAAGTAAATGTCTGTTTTGCCTAAAACTTGTATTTTCTTTCTTGTTTATTTCTTAAGTTCAGGCACTTTCAGGAAACCGCCTTGGAAAGTGCAGTTTTTCCAGGGGGGTGGGGGACGGGTTTTCTCCCGCTGCACGCCCCCGTCCCGTCCCCCCCCCCCCCCCCCCCCCCCCTCCTTTGGCCTGGCATTCTGGAGCTCTTTGAAATGAGATCGGTTTCAAGTTGTGCTTTAAAAGCCTTTCCCCCCTTTCCCAGGGAGGTCCCTGTGCTCTTTGGGAGGGGGGAGCTGATAACATGCAGCCCGCCCGCCGCTGGCGCCAGCCTGGCGAGCAGTTTATCTGGCCGGCTGCAGAGCGCCAATTACCTCCGCCTCACTTAAAGGCACAGTCGCCTCCCCTCCTTTTTCTTTTTTTCTTTTTTCTTTTTGATGAAAGAAAATAAACAATCGGACGATCACCCCCCCCCCCCCACCCCCACCAAACCCCCTGTATGAGAGCTTCGTGCATTCTTTTAAACATCCAAAAAATAACATTTAAAATCGGCCTTAAAGCATAATAATTGTGTGTTTTTATCTAGCGCTTTGCATGCATAAGGCATATTTACTTGCATAGATTGCTATACGAAGTGAAATGACACGAACAACCCAGAAGCATCACTCGAGGTGAAGGTGATCACCGCCCCTAGTTACTTTAACATGAATTCTAAGTTTTCCATGAGGAGTGTTAGAGTTAAGAAAGTCTGCGCGACTTTACACAGCAATTCCGACCTGCGGTCTCTCAAAGCATGCAGTGACTGTAGTGGAAGGATTGCGTTAGCTCAGCAGGTCACTGCGCCTGCAGCAAACATGCGAGCGAACTTGTAGGTCACGGATGTGTCGGTGTTATCACGAAAAGTTATTGTTACAACGCCAAAAAACAAATCGCCTCAACCCCTTCCTGCATAAGCTTATAAATGGCTAGCGTGAATCCCGGCCTGCTCGACGCGGCCTTGGTCTTCTGGGGTTTGGGAGGGGAATACACCAGCACCCACGAATAAGACACCAACAGGGGTTGGACGAAGCCTTAACTTTGAGACCTCAAACCTTGTATATTAAAAAAAAAACCTGCCCTCTTCGCATGGTCATTTAACTTTACAGCAAAACATGAGCATCTCGGGTTTGGTTTTAAGTTATTAGGCTGGTGAGCGCCTCGGGAGTCGACCTGCAGGCTGCCAGGCGCTTCATTCACTCATTGCCGATTGGAGAGTACAGCCTATGGCAGAATCCACTCTGTATTTGCTTTCACGGTGTTTGTATAGCGCTTCTGCCGCATTAGGGTTGCTTGGCGCACTACGCCTCGAGACGAGGGATTGTACATTTCCATAGCTTTTTTTATTTTATTTTTTATAAATATGAATATTGACTCTGGCTGTGGTTCGCACACTCTGCGTTCGCCCTCAAGCTCGACTACCCGCCCCCTCCCTTAAAGAAGGGTTTAGTCCCAGAGCCTCGGGCTCCTCGGAGGCAGCAGACATGCTGTCTGGGGCCTACAAAGAACTTTAAGTGGTGGCTGCGAATAGAAGGCGTTGCCGTGTCCAGCCCCAGAGGAACAAATGCAAAAAAACACTCCTCATCTTTCTGCATGTTTGGCGAGTCTAGGCGCCCCCAGGGCCAGTGGCTAGATCTGTGCGACCGCCAACCCCCCCCCCCCCCTTTTGGGTCATTTAATTATTTATTTTTACAATGCATGGGTGTTGTACATTTTTGACTTTTTTTTGCTCTGCTTGTTAAACCAGCCATGGCGTGTTTCAATACCTACGTGTGTGAAACTGCACTTTTTGTGGTGAAAAGTTTCTGGTAGCTAGGCCGGCCCCCTCCCCCCCCCCCCCCCCCCCCCCCCCCGCCGCAGTTGCCTCATGCCACACCCATCAAATACTTAGTCTGGCCCGGCCTGCACACCCCCCCCCCCCCCCCCCCCCCCCCCGCGATGAGGTTGTGGGGGCATGGAGGCTGCACATACCTGTCCAGATATGTCTGTGGTAATGGTGATGGGGGGGGGGGCGGGGGGAGCAGGATTGGCAATGGCAGGAAAAGCACTCTGAAAGAAGGCAGTTTGCTGTTCAGTGCAGCGTCCTACGCCAGGACACTCCTTTTTGGAGGATGGGGGAGGCGCGGAAGTTGCAGCAGCGAAGGTTGAGGGGGGGGCCCTAATAACGCAGTGGGGCTTTTAAGTTGCACCCCCACTTGATTACGATATTGGGAGAGCAAGAGGCGTGTGCCGTGCTGCACAGAGATGCTTCAATGAGAGTTAAAATGGGTGCTATGCTGCTACTGCACAAAGGACTTGTCTCCCCAAGTTCCCCCGCTTTAAAGCTGGAATCTGGAATCCTGGGGCCAGTTCTACGGGCCACATTCCTAGAAAGATTAGGACTGACTCAGCGACCAGTCTTGTGGTGAGAGTCTTAACCATTTACAACATGGAAACTTGGATAAAAGGGAGCAGCGGGGGCGGTTGATCTAAAAAGATGGAACTGTGTCCCTCTGCCTTCTCCAGCATTGGATCTTCCATGGATTCACCTGCTGGGAATGTTCTCCGGCGTCAGGCTGGGAATCCTTGGTTACCCTTTGGTTTTGCTTCCTAAAAGTAGGCGGTCGTCCTCCTTATGGGTGCTTTTGGTCCAAACAACTAGACCCTCGCTTATTCCTCCTATCAGATTCGAATCGTGTTTCACCCCACACATCTTCAAATAATTTGACCAAAAAAACCTCCGTTCTTGTTCAAGGAACAGTTCTACAAGTCTACATTTTGAGGCCTGTGCCACTCGTGGCCTCAAAGGAGACAAACCTACTGATTGTATATATTGTTTGTACTCCCATCACATGGTCGACTGTTGTAATACCTGTACGGGCCTTGGCTCCAAGACCCGTAAAAGACAGGCACCGAAGGCTGGTATGCTGGCTGAATGAGGGTAACTACCCCGAGTACCCCTCCAACGTCGAGTCAACGAAGAGCATGGCCATCACCACAGAGAAGCGACCAGGCATCAAGGAGTGGTCAGGTTGGAGAACGGCATTGAAGAAGTGCAAGCGCCGAGTTGCCCACAACTACGAGCCGTCAATGGGGCAGGAGATTCCCTTGGTGGGCGAGTAGAGTTCTTCAAGGCTCCACTGCGACGTACATCACCCAAGAAAAGGCCATAGTTGGACAAGCGGATATGCAGCCCAATACAGAGTAAGTCGACGACTGGGAAACCAAACCGACCAGTAAGTCAGCATACAAATCTAAGCAAATTTCCAAAACTATGGAAGGATCAATTGTGTTATCGACAAAGGCATTGTTGGTGACAGTGTCGATGCCCGAAGGGGCACAAGGAACATTCAAAGTCTGCGGGACTGGCCAGGTCCTCGAGCCACAAGGTACCTCTGAATGCATAGACAGTCACCATGCCGACTGACGCATCCTCGTCGACTGCGCCCTTGTCTGATGTACCTGGTTAACCAGGAGGGCATTCCAAGTTGCCCGGAAATATCAGAAAGTTGGCCTCAGCCTCGTCGGTGGCATTGCCTAAGGAAGGCCCATTTACAGACGTGTCAACGAAGCACGGCTGGTGCGTCCACACAAGGAAATCCCCAATCGACCACAGAAGTCCAAAGGAAAAGACGAGGCAGACAAGCTGTCAACAATCCTCAACGAAAATGCAGAAGAAGCCACAAGGAAAGGGGTTAAGCCAGGAAGCTCCTGTCCCATCTTGTCGACAACTCAACCATCCGCAGACCTCTGGCAGGAGGAGCCTCTGGAACAAGTCTGGCCCTTGCCAATTTCTCTGATTGCATAGAGGTAATTCTGGAGGAAATATTGCAGCACGAGACCGATACAGACTTCGAGACGCAACACAAACAAATGCAGTGTTCAGACTCTGAGGAGTCGGTCATACTAAAGAAAGGGGTCCTATGCAGGCCTGCTACGCCAGGGAGACTCGTTCCTGGGGAGGACCAATCGCGTCAGGGCTTGCAACGAGTGGAGGCGGGTGTGAGGGACTGGAGGGGGCGGGGGGTCTGTACTTCTGCTCTCTATTTGGTAGAGGAGAGGCACAGAGGACCCCTGCCAAGATTCTCTATTATTGGTACGTGGTCGAGCAATCCAGGCCTAGCTTCTCAGGAGGTGATACAGGCTGGTTTTTAAGTACAGTGTAGTCCCCAAGCACCCACAAAGGAATTTCCGCACACTTTATCGGTTAAAACAGTCTTTATATAATTAATATTCAAAAGGTTATATACACTATCACGATAACGCACTTTGTACTCGGTTATCTATAATGGCAAATATATACAGTTTCTACGTGGTACCACAGTTACTATTAGATCTCTTTAAAGTGTGCATCAACAGTACGGTTAAATGGCACACAAATCAAGTTGTAAAGGAAACCATCAATAGAGAAAAGAGGAAAGCAGTTTGTTAATTTATTTGTATAGCGCTCCAGACCCTGGGGTAGAAGGGCGCTTAAAGAAGGTCACATTTTGAAGTATCTACTGGTCACTACCGTTAAACACAGCTCTGTGTGGAGACCGCCCCCCCCCACCTCCACCTGGGCAACTTGTAGAATAAAGATACAAGCCCAGTCCATATATTGTTCACAATAGACTTCCCAATAGTTCTGCAACCCCAAGTACCTGGCGGCATAGCGTTCCTTGTCGGGGAATCGACGGCCCTTCTTGAGTGCCCTCCCTTTAAGGCAGGAGTCGCGGGTCGTCAAACGTCCGACGGAGAACAGGGTGAGCCTCGACGGTGAAGTGGCAGCTTCGTTCCTAGCTGTGCTCGCGGACTGGGAAGCGTAAACGTCCTGCAAGTTCTTAGGCAAACGGGAGCACAGCGGCTCCGGTCGGCGACTGAGGTCGGCGACCGTGGCGGACAACAGTCCGGGCGCTTCTCTTTGAGATTCCTCAGCAGTCACCTTCTCGGGTCGGCAACCTGTCGAAGGTCTGTCTACCAGGGAGCTTTGGCAAAGACGATGGTCCCTCGTAGCTCGGAAAGAGTGCGCCTTACCAGATCCCCCCCACCCCCCACACTACCATATATGGAACTTCCACCCAACAGCCAGTCAGGGGGAAGGGACAGAGTCAAGGCTTCCCTGGACTTTGGGAAGATCAAGGTAACAGGCGATGGAAGGCAAGAGGCCACGGGGGCCATCTTGTCCCCATCAGGAATCTACCGATTCCAATGACAGGGCCTGGGCATCCCAAAATGGAAGACGCTCAGGGCACCAGTTAAAAGGTGAACTGATGGACATTCAGATGATCCTGGGACATGTCAGCATAGTCACTCACACCCCAAAGGGTCGATGACTGGGCATGGACTCCCCACAGGAGAACCCGCCATAGGAGGGGACATTCAAGCCCTCTGCCCTGGATAACATCTCTGGTTCCACTCAATGGTCACGAGGGCATGCAAAGAGTTCGGCCTCCGAAGATGACAACTAAAGCTTCTTGTTCAGCCACATGGGCAAGAGGAGGAAGGTGGTGGTGTCCATATTGATCTTCGACCATGTAAGGCCTCGGGTTATAAAACGCCAGTTCGCAACGCCAGTAGTGAAAGGTCGGCTGGACAAAAAATATAATCGAGGAGGTGCAGCTCATGCTGCTGTAAGGGCCATAATAAAGGTTCCCAGAAGATTCAGGGGAATCGGGAGTGTACTCTCGTTACTTCGTAGTCTGCAGACCAGACTGAAAGTGGATGCCCATTCTGGATCTATTTAGAAAACCTCAAAAATGTACCATGGTAACCTTGCAACAGGTAATAATAGCAGTTCCAACATCACAACTACTTGCTGTCCCTGAATCGCCAGGATGCATACTTCCACTTCCCCATCCACCCCAGGCACAGGAAGTACCTACGGTTTGTAGTCCACGCCCACCATCAATTCCGGGTACTTCAGTTTGGCCTAAAATCAGCCCCCACACATTCACCAAGTGCCTTGCACCGGTGGCAGCCAGACTCCGCAGGGAAGGCCACCACGTCTACCCCTATCTAGACGATTGGCTGGTATGGGCATCTTCCATGGAAAAGGCAAGGCAGTCCACAGCAGCAACTGTTGGTCTTTGCCTAGGCTTGGCCATCAACTACATAAGATCTTCACTGCAGCAGTCTACGAAGCTGGCGTTTCTTGGGGCGGAATGCTCTATGGAGAAACCCAAAGTGAGCCCATCTCCTGAAAGACTGGACACCCTCGGGACGTTGCTCCTGACGTTCATACCTGGCAGGTGGTTGACAGTGCGCCACTGCATGCCGCTCCTCTGAACGATGGCATCCTGTATACCCCCTCATCCCACACTCCAGGCTCGGCATGAGGCTGCTGCAAGAGTTCCTGGCGGTGAACTGGTCCCAAATCTCCAGATCATGGGAAGACGAGGTTAAAATCTCTCTCTCTCGAGCTAGCAACACTGCTCCAATTGTGGGCCGACTGGGCCAACAGTTATTTGGCATTTATATAGCTCTTTATCATTGGTGTGACCTCAAAGCGCTGGTCAGTTAAACGCCCGCTGGGACCGCAGTCCAGGTCAGTCGAGAGAGTAGGCTGTCATAGGGAGCACCAATTTTAAGTGTGCAGCTGAGCGATTGTCGTCTGGTAGCTCATTCTATCATTAGGTGTGGTGATATTTGAGTTCACTTGAAGTGTGCAGTCTAGAGGTTGGTTACCAGGACTGGGTTCTGATTTAGTTAGTCATGTGTTGGACGCTTGTGTGCAGCTAGGCCGATTTTCTTTGGGGTATAGCTGCGTTTTATCAGAATGTTGAGGTGTTCTTGGTGTATAGTTCGTATGTGAACAGCTAGGCCGAAATTGATTGAGGGGTGTAGCTGCGCTCCAATTGTGTGTTGGTGTAGAGAGTGAGCATAGTGAAATGAGAGGCGAGTGTCTGGTAGCAGGTTTTGATCTAGTGAGCTCGCTATTCCGGATTTCAAGTCTGAATTTGCGGTTGCTGTGTTCCGAGTGGACTTATTTGTAACTTAAAGCCTCTTTCAGTGGGATCTCTTTAGACATTTGCCATGAGGTTGCAAGGTCTCGGCAGCTTTCGATTGTCTTAATTGGCATTATGGAAAGAGCCATGTTTTTAGAGCTTTGCAGAAGGCCATGTAGTATTGGGTGTGTCGAATATGAGGGGGTAGTGAGTTCCATAGAGTTGGGGCCAAAGTTGAGCTGAGAAGGTGGCTCCTCCTGACAGAATTAGCGGTTGGAATCTCTAGAAAGCGGGCAGTGTTTCATCTTAGGGTGCGGGATGGGAGGTAGGGTTTTAGCTTCTCTTGTAGGTACGTTGGGTCGGTCTTGTGCACTGCTCGGTGGGTAATGCATAGGGTCTTGAATTTGGCCCACCAGTGGAAGATTCGAAGAGCTGGGGAGATGCAGTCTGCGTCCCAGGACGAGGAGGAGTTTGGCGGCAGCATTTTTGGGCTCTTTGGCGTTTAAGTTGGCATGCCGGTGCTCCCAGGTATAGGAAGTTGGCAAAGTCCAGTCTTGACATAGCAGCGGCAGGTCTGTTGGGGTAGGAGAGGTATGGAAAAATGTGTTTTAAGAAGTTTGAAGTGGTAATAACAACATTTTGAAACATTGTTGATCTGACAGGATAGGGTTAGGCCAGAGTCCATCGTGCAGTCTAGGTTTTTGGCTATATTGGAGGTGGTGGGAGAAGGGGGCATGGGAGCAGTTGTGGGAGAAGGGCAGTATTGCCGCACACCATGATTTCAGTTTTGTTCGGGTTCAAAAGGAGGTGGTTACATGTCATCTATCAGTCAATATCTGTGACAAGCTTCGAGGTCGGGATGTGGGCCGGTCCTTGTCTTGGGGATGCTCCGGATAATTTGGGTATCGTCGGTAGTTGTAGCAGGAGAGGTTGTGCCTGCGGATGATTCCTGGTAGAGTGTTCTGATAGAGGTTGAAGCGGAGGGCAGTGAGTCATGCTCCTGGGGGT
This sequence comes from Ambystoma mexicanum, assembly GCF_040938575.1. Lineage (NCBI taxonomy): Eukaryota > Metazoa > Chordata > Amphibia > Caudata > Ambystomatidae > Ambystoma > Ambystoma mexicanum. Next base: position 1,464,032,381 of record NC_090934.1, on the reverse strand, counting down.
ACTCCAGTGTTCATAGGGCGAGCAGTTGAGACAAAAGGGGAGAGGAAGGTGATTTGTTTCCCGTTGATGTGGAAAGAGGCAATCCATTTGAGTGAGACTCTGATTCCTAGGGAGTGGAGACGGTCAAGGAAGATTGAATGGTTGACGGTGTCAAAGGCGGCAGAGAGATCGAGGAGTATCGGCGCTGCGCAACCTTCAGAGTCTGCCGTGACATTGAGATCCGTGTGGTTTCCGTTCCGTGTCGAGGTCTGAAGCCTGATTGTGCAGGGTTGAGAAGTTTGTTCAATTCTACAAGGCAGTTGAGCTGGGAGTATACCATCCAGTCAATGAGTTTTGCGAGAAATTTGGTGTTGGCGATCGGTCTCTAATTCTTGGGTTCAAGTGGGTTGAGGGAGGGTTTTTTTTTGTTTTTGTTTTTCTAGGAGTGGCTTGACATGTGCAATTTTAAAGGTTTCTGGGAAGATGCCAGAGGTGAGGGAGTAGTTTAGTATGGCTCTTGCATGGTCCTGCACAGGTTTTCTTTGAGAAAGAGGTGGGGCAAGGGCCATGGGGTGGTCCGGAGGGTCTGCTGGCCGTTAGTAGTTCAAGGAACTCGGCTCTGGAGATGGGTTTGAAGGAGTCGAAGGTTGGTAGGGTGTGTTTCGGGGCAATTGAAACTGGAGGGGTTGGTGTAAGGGACGGTGTCGGCGAGGACAATTTGGAATTAAGGGTTGCCGTCCTGTCAAGTGCTGTGTTGTAGTGTAGCGAGAGGTAGTCGCAGAGCGATTGTGTGGGAGTGGATTGGGCAGAGGTGCAAGTAGGTTTTACGAAATCGGAGATTATTTGCTGCTGCTACAGTCCAGAATTCGTTAATTGTAGTAGGCTTTTTTGGCCTTTCGGATCTTGGATTTGTAATTGCAGTGGTGGAGGGCAAACATGGATATGCGGATATCGGTTTTACATGCTCGCCATTTGCGTTCAAGAGGAGTTTTTTTAAATGTCTTCAGGTGGGGTGTGAACCATTTGGGGGACGGTCCTTTGTGTGAGGTTGCAGGGTGTAAGGGGGTGAGTGGAAGTAGTGATTCTTTAAGCCAGGAGTCGGAAGAATCAATGGTTAAGCATCTACCACAGCACTGTGTTGCAGGGGGGGTGGAGTACTAGGGCATCAGCTAGGTCGGTGAGTACCTTGACTTTGTTCCAGCATTTGTGGTCTGAGGTGGGGGCAGAGGGATCTGTAGGAGATGGTGTGTGGATAGAGAAGGGGATGGCAAAGTGGTTTGTCCAGATAAGCGGTTTGGGACTGGATATAGAGACAAGGTCATAAGAGCTGAGAATTGCCTCAAGGGTGTGTCCAGTGGAATGATGGGAGAGGTTGAGCGCATCAAGACTGTCAGCCAGAGGATGGGTCATGGGATTGTTGGGGAATATCAAACCAGATGTTGAAGTCTCCCAGGAGTGTAAGGGATGGGTGATGGCTTTTGAGCCGCAGAGATTATTGGCAAAATGTCGATCATATCCAGGGGATCTGTAGATGAGTAGGAAGCTGTGGGTGAATGTCGATGGTAGCGGGAGTTTTACTCTAAGGGATTCACCGGAAGCGTTGCATGTCTGGGATTCTACGAGTGAGACAGAGAAATGGGGTTTGTAGATCATTGCCATCCGTCACCTCTGGAGGGTCTATTTTGGGCGATAAGCAAGTAGCCGTGGGTGGGGGGGCCTTGTGCGCGACTAGTGCAAAATCGCGGAGAACCAGGATTCGGTGATCAAATGAGGTTTGGGGCGAGAGGAGTTCCTCAGTGGGCACAACGATGACATGGTAGTGGAGTTTGGTTCGTGATGTTTGGAGCGCCGGGGAGCTCCTATGTCTTGTGAGTTTGATAATGGACGGGCAGTGAGGGATTATTCTCAATAGATGCTAGAGGGAAGTTGGTAGGTGGTGTGTTTGGGTGGGCTGAGGTGGACTCCTGATTGGAGCGCCAGAGAGCTCCTCTTGCTTGTGAGTTTGATATTGTATGGGGAGAGTGGGGTTGTTATCAACAGATGCTGGGGGGGGGGGGGGTGGAAAGATGGATGTTGCTGTGTTCCGACGGGTTGAGGATTGGGGGGATGAGCATTTGAGGAGTGTTGGGCGTGCCAGAGTGCTCCTCTGAACTTAGAATTGGAGGTGAGGAGGTGGGGGGTTCGGGAGGATGGTTGTTTAGAGGCAGGGGGCCATGGGTTGTGGCAAGATGTGGGATATGAAGTTGGGTGCTAGAGCTCGGGTTATGCTCCGGGAGGAATGAGTTATGGGGAAAGGGTATGGTGCTGAAAGGCTGGCAATGGAGAGGGGTGGTTTTTGTTGATGTGAAATCTCCATCCTGGGTGAAGGTCAGGGGCAGCACCTAGAATTTGAAGTACCTGTAACAGTAAAAGCAGTGACCCTAGATGCAGTAACAGCATCTACATTGTGTACACTAGGTGAAGGGGAGGATAGCTCGGTGGCAACGTGCTTGCCTTGGAAGCAAGACGACACAGAGCAACACAGGTTCGATCCCCGGGTCCACGCTTAGAAACTTCTGGGTATTTAAACGCGTTATAACTATGCAACTAAGACAACAACAAAAAAAATCTGTTACAGCCCCACTGTGCTGTCGTGCCTCATGAAGAAGCCTTCTGAGCCGATGGCCTCTTTGCAACCTATCATGGAAGATAGCAGCCCTGGTGGCCGTGAGGCATGCTCCCGCACTTGCCACCCCCACATGAGCTTCTGCAGCCTCAGCGGCTGTCGTCCCAATTACCAACATCTGCAAGCGCCTCCTGGCATACTTTTTATGAAGCACTACTGTTTGAAGAGGCAGCAGGCCGCAAATGTGCAGACGGGAGGGGTCCTACAACGCCTGTTCCAATAAGGTATGCTCTTATGTTTTAGGGTGAAAATATATGGTTTTGACCTCTATACACCTCCAATAACTATGTACTGCTACTCAAATCTATTCACAGCATGTGAATCTATGAAAGAGCCAATGCTGGAGAACAGGAGTTGGAGGTAAGAAACATACCCCTTGCAAGGATCGTGTTTTGCTCAGACACGAGGACAATCGTGAGAAAGCTGAAGAACATTTAGGGTCTATGGCTAAGGCACGCAGGCACTGGGGCACACTGGCTGGGCATCCTGTTTTATTGTAACCATTGTTTTTATGTTGGTGCCATCCTAACAAATGCACATTTCCATTCAGCTAAATCTGACATCTGTTGACCATGTTTCGGCGCTTATCTCAGCCCGATGGAGACAGCAATGCAATAACCGAAAAGTCTTTATGCCCCCATTCCATGCAATGTTTGTGGTTCTTTCTCCTCGACAAGCACTAATGCAAAGTCTCATTTTCTTCATGCAGAATCGCCCCCACCTCCTTACTCGCGACTGTCCCCCGATGTGGAGCGAAAGCCACTGGGTGAGTAAAACTCTGCTTGCTTCCAGAACCAGACCCTCTTTTGATGATGACTATATACAAAGACTTTGCACACCCACAGCAAGGTCCTATGAACAGGATGTGGCTTTACAGAGCTCCCAAATGCTGGTTCGAAAGCAGTGCCCCTTAAATGGTAGGTGGGTATGTGAGGCCCCACTTGCTGTCTTCTGGAGATGGATCCCAGGGATGGAGGCTAGTTTATGCAGAGTCTCACACTGGCTTCTAGAGCGGAGGATCCCTGCAGACTGGTCTCTAAAGCAAAGTCCCTACAATTGAATGTGGCGTACCGAAACCTCCGGTGCTGGTTTCTACTATATGGGAGGTGGCTTTACGTAGACCCCTGCATGCCATGTTGTTGGGCTGGTCTCGTGGATGGCGTGTGCTATGGAGATGTCTCCTGTTGCTGTTGTGATTGTGGTTAAGTGGATGGAGGCTGGCACACTAATGGTTTTTTATTTTTTATTTTAGTGTTTGGCCCTTGGTTGGGTTCTAAACATGTGTAGGGCAAAATGGAACTGCCCCTTTCTTTCTGTACCTAGTCAACCCCAGCAATCAGTCCAACCATACCCAAAAAGGGGTCTACACTTCCAGTGATGGCTGGTGACACGTTTCAGTTCAGGGTTTGGAAGGAGGAGTCTGGCACACAGGTGGCATTGTTGTGGCTATAAACCTTTATTTAGTGAAATTAAAGGAGGAGACCCACAACGCTAAGAGGGGTTTCCCTGCCTCAGCAGAACACGAAGGATTCTGGGAGGAAGTCCATTGAAATTATATAGTCCACCGTCCTGTGTCAAAAACCCATTTCCGTCCCTTACCCTTTTAACTAAATCAAAAGGTTTGGCGAGTCTTCTTACTGCAGAAGAATGGCTTACTTCTTCTGTAGAGCGAACTGCTATGCCGGTAGTCTAGAGTCTCTACTTCCCCGAGGGAAGGACTCCCTTCCCCAAGTTGCAGTTCTTTCCAAAGGCAGCTCACAAAGTTCCAGAGTTCTTAAACAAAGTTCCAACTCAAAATCTAGTCACCAAGAGACTCCTTTCCCTTGGTCTTTCTCAGGCTTCTCACAAAATTCACAGATCAAGCAATGTTCCATGTCAAGAGAATGGCTCCTTTCCCCAACACCAGGGGGACTGACCCGCTGCCCCTGGCCTTTCTCAGGCTTCTCGTAAATGCCAAGAGAACGACTCCCTTCCCTTTGGCTTTTATCACAATGTCCATAAACACCCAGGGGAATGACCACCTTCCCCTGGTTCTTGGCTTTCCGACAACAATGCGGGTCAATTCACAATGCCAGGGGGTGTGGGGTCTTCCCCTAGTCTTGATCGTGTTTTCACAAAGCTCCGTCACAAGCTTTGACCCACTCCTCCCTGAAGGCTGCAAAACCTCTGCACCCAGGCCTATGTAGATAGATGGGGCAGTGGCGCTAATCTTCCCAGAATAGATAACTCTCCATCATCCCTACTCGGGCCTACTCCTCCGAGTGCCTAGTTTGCAGACTCACACTCTACTCAATCCTCGCTCACTATGGCCACCCTCCATTGGCCTCCAGGTCAGTCCATTCTTCCTCTCGGAATGGGCTGACCTTGCCTCCTCCCTACTCTCCTCCTCCTCTCAAATCCTCCTAATGGGTGATCTGAACATCCATCTGGACTCGCCGGACTCCACAGGTCCTTTCCGCAACCCCTGCAACTCTTCTCTCCCTCTCTATCCTACACTCGGGCTCCACACACACCGTGGGCCACACCATGGATGCTCGCATCTGACATCCCTCTCTTGGACTGAACACGCTCTTCTCTCAACACACCTGAAAGTCTCCTCTCGCAGCAACACAACCGGCACAGCCACTCTGCTTCAAAGTCACCAGACCTATGAACAAAGTGACAGAGGCTGCCTTTGCCTACACCTTCTCTCCTCCTCTCATTCCTGCAGCTGACGCCCACCCTGACACAGCCCTTGCTAACCCCAATCTCTGTCTCAAACACTCATGCCCGTGTCATGAGGGTCCGACTGAAGCCTTCCAAAAGGTGCAACTCTTGGTTGGTACGACTCCGACTGGCTGCCCTTAAACGTAAGTGTAGGGCAACTGAGCGGAAATGGAATGCGTCGGGCGAACATCTGACAAAACTGGCCTGCTGCCTCCTTCAATGGCAATATCGACTCTCCCTCCACTCCAAAAAGAGTCTTTATTCAAGCCCGCATCTCCGTCGAATCATGGCTGAACTTTTCAGTCTGCAAAGAACTGGCCTATCATGCAGCAGCCTCCTCTGTCACACCCACCCTGGACCTTTGCTCGGCCCTGGCTGCACACTTTGCCACAAAAATCCAAGGCATCCTTTCCAACCTCTCTTCCACACCACAGGATACACCAACACCGGAGCTTCCCTTGGCTGCCCCCCCCTCCACTTACCCCCTCTTCTCCCTCACCCGTCGCACCTGATGAGGTCACCAGACAAGTGCAATCTATGAAGGCTTCATCCAAACAAGTGGACCCCTGCCTCACTAAAACCATCAAAGGCAATATCCCTCGCCCCAGCCTTGGCTGATTGCTGCATCTCTCCTTTCCAACTGGAGTTTTCCCAACTGCCCTTAAGCACTCCCTTGTGTGCCCTCTGCTCAAAAAACCCTCTTCAGACCCCTCCATTCGGCAACCTACCACCCTATCTCATCACTCCTTTCCTGGGCAAACTTCCAGAGGAACTGGCTATCTCTCCGCTGACCCCACACAGTGAATCTATTGGTTGCTTCCATGACCCTCAATCTGGCTTTAGAGCACCCAGAGGCACGGAAATGCTCATCTGAACACCTGTGAAGACCTGCTCTCAAATCTCCCTCTGTCCTCATGCTCTCCTTTGCCTTTGATATGGTTAACCACAACATCCTGCTCGCATGTCTCTGTGACATCCTGAGAATCTCAGATCAAGCTCTGGTGTGGTCAACTTTTCTCTGACCGCCATCCCAGGTGGAACTCGGAGCCTTTCTCTCTCGATCTGTGGCGTTCCCCAGGGATCTAACCTATCCCCTCTGGTTCTTAAACGTGTATATATGGCTGCCCTGGCACGTGTGATTGCCGCTTTCAACTCGAATTTCCAGTGTCACGCGGATGACCTGCAACTATCTTTCGGGCTACCCTCAGCCGCCGCCGCCACCTCCTCGCTCGTATCTGACTGCCTGCTATTCAGTCATTTCCAAATTTAGATAGAATTGTGAACGTTGGCCTGCGCCAGACCCACACAGAATTGTGAATGGTAGCAAGTACCACACTTGGATAGGATTGGGAACATTGGCGTGCGTCGCATCTGGATAGGATGTGTGGATATTATCAAGTGCCACACTTGATAGTTGTGTTTGTTAGCAATTGCCACACCTGGAACTGTGAATATTAGCACGTGTCACATTTGGATAGCATTGTGAACGTTGGCCTGCGCCGGACACGGACGTAAGTACCACACTTGGATAGGATTGGGAACATTGGCGTGCGTCGCATCTGGATAGGATGTGTGGATATTATCAAGTGCCACACTTGATAGTTGTGTATGTTAGCAATTGCCACACCTGGAACTGTGAATATTAGCACGTGTCACATTTGGATAGCATTGTGAACGTTGGCCTGCGCCGGACACGGACGTAAGTACCACACTTGGATGGAATTGTGAACATTGGCCTCCCATGAGATAGTTTCCCCAAAAAAATAGGTTAAGTCTTTTGAGGCACTCTTTCTTAGAGACATTGTGCAAATTATATGAATTACAGTATGTTCTGCAAGTTAACCCACCAATAGTACACAAAAGCATTTTTCAAACACATTTTCAGGATGTGTATGCCAGCAATAGATGCCAGTATTGCCACTATAAGACACACCCATGTTGTCTGCGCCAAATATTGTCAGTATTGTAATTTCTGAGGCTTGTGGAATCTGCTTAGATCACATGCTGTGCATAGGCCGACATCTAGTGGAAGCTGCGGAGTATTAGTTTGTTTTTCGAAACTCGAAAATGGGCGTCGACACAGGCGTGCCAGTAATACTATCCCTAGTGTGACGTCCACTGTACCCAAGATCCCTCGCGCGTCTGGGATCCTCAGATTGTTTTTTTCCGCCATACTGGTCGGAAGCATCTTGCGGAGTCCCCTGGCCTTAGCCATACTTTTGCTAATTATAGAAGTTTAAAATTATTTATTGACATCCTTCCCCACCCCAACGTCGACCCTCGACGATGGCTGGAGAAGACATCGACCGTCGGCTGCTGCACGACGGATCTGGGCCTCAGAAGGCCGCTGGCCTCGGCCCGGGCCTAGTAGGCCGCTGGCCTCGGCCCTGCAAGTAGGGAGAGTGGGGGGGTGGTACATACTCTTCACTCTTGGTATATAGGTACACCTTATATATTTCCTACACTTACCAGCCCGCTGCCTCAAGGTGCGTATGGAGGGTACCCCTTTCCAATTCTGCCCCAAGTGCAACCGCAAATACCCTTGGGTCGACAGGCACGCCACGTGCAATCTCTGCTTGCCGAGGGACCACCCCAAAGCGAACTGCAGAGCGTGTAGTAGGTTTAAGCCTAAGACACTTAAGGACCGTTCGACAAAGCGTTGGGCCCACCACGCCAGGCAGGCGGCTTTGGCAGCGGAGGGCGCCTTCAGCGATGGCAGCGACGCCGTACTTTCGGACGGCGAGGGCATTACGGCGTCGAAAGACTGCCGAGCGCAGGTCCCCGACCTCGGAAGGTTGTCCGGCAGGGCGGCTATGGGGAAGACCCCCGGCGACGCAAGCGCTACACACCCTACACACACTAAGCACACTAAATCCAACCGAACCTCGACGACGTCGACTTCTCGGAAAGAGGCACAGATAGAACGGTCCGACTCGGTGTCCTCTGGGCGCTCATGACGCAAGGCAATCATCCACTCTTGCCAAGAGTGCCTCGCTCCCTAGATTAACGGAAGTTCGATCGTCGGAAGACGAAGACGACTTCCACCCCCAGGCCGCGATCCAGGAGACCGAGGCCGCAGTTAACACCAGCGAGGCCCCACGCTCGAAACAAGATACCTCTCCAGACCCTCGTCTGGAGGCCCCAGGCGTCGAACGTCTCTGGGGCCTCCAAGGGGCAGGGAAAACATTTTTCCACGCACGGGGGGGAGGGGGGGGAGAAACAGCGGAAAGCACAGCCTTCCACTCCTGTAAGACCATCCTTCCACCCTAAGCAGACAGACAAACATAAATCTACTGGGACATCAACATCCAGCAAGGGTACCCTTGGTAAGTCCTCTAAGTTGCCTACTAAAGTCATACCCTGTTCCAAAGAATGGTCCAGTGAAGACATAGACAGGGTCATGTCAAGGATGTCTTCCTTAGCTGATTTTTATGACAAAAACCCAGAACATTTCCTTTCGTATGACCCTCAAGGGGCCACACCCTCAGGCTCCTCTGATCCTATCCCCCTAAGTAAAAAGGCCCGGTTCGAAAGACCTGAACCCTTCGAGGTGCAGCCTTACTCTACTCCATACTCTACTCCACACCCCAGATACCAAGGACAGCCTTTCCCTGAAGGGGTGGAGGACCAAACCGGGGCTGAATATTATGCGGATGATGAGGACCTGGAGGAGGTAGAAGATGAGCAGGAAATTTACAGAGTAGATTCCCCGGTAGAGAGCGAAGCCCCAGTTACCGACTCGCCAGTTGATAACCAGCCCCTCCTTAATGAAGTTCTCGCTCGCGCAGCAGAACATTTTCACATCGACACCCACGGTGTACAGGAGGAAAGGGACTTCGCAGAAGAGTTGGTGGGAGAGAGGAGGCCGGTCGCTCAGACCATCCCTATCCTTAAATCCATCCAATGTAGAATAGATCCATCCCTGGTGAATCCTAACCTCACCAGAGCCGAAAAACTTTTTCGGGCAGCCCAGTCTGACCCTCTTTATATAAGAGGACATCTTAAACCAGACTCCCTAGTGGTTACCAACACTCGGAAGAGGGCTGGGACACCCTTATCGTCGTCAGAAGCTCCTCCCGACAAGGAGAGCAAAAGACTGTACGGGTTTGGCAGGAAGGTAGCCTCAACGTCCGCCTACCAAGCAAGGATTGCAAACTCCACCACCCTGTTGGCAAGTTACAACTGCCATCAATGGGAAGAGGTCGCGGCGCTCATAGCCTCTGCTCCTGAACCGTTAAAGGGCCAGTTGGCTCGGATCTCGGCAGAAGGGAGAGCCGTGTCTGGTTGCATATTAAAAGCAACTTTCGACGCCGCGGACAACGCAGGAAGATTGATAGCAGAAGGTACTGTTATCAAGAGACATGCGTGGTTACGGCAGTCGGGGTTCAAAACAGAAACCCAGGCTTCATTAATAGACAAGCCGGTGGAACCCGATCTATTGTTTGGGAAAGCGGTCGAAGACGCACTTAAAAATGCCAAGTACGAGACTCTCAAATCCCTTGGCCAGCTTACCAACAAACCCCCTAACCAGAGGGGGAACAGTAATTTTCGTCGCCCACGCGGCCAAAATTCACAAAGAGGCAACTATGCCCAAGGACAGGGTACACAATGGAACAACAGCCAGCAGTCTACCCAAAGTTACGGCAGGGGTAACAAGAGAGGTCGTGGAAGAGGCGGAGGCAGCCCCAACAAGGGAGGTGGCACGCCTCCACCAAAGCAGTGACGCTCAGTTCAGGGTCCCTTCTCACGCAACCCCAGTAGGGGGACGCATTTCCAACTTCACCCAGGCTTGGGAAGGGATCACCTCAGACAGATGGGTGCTGTCAACAGTGTCCACAGGATATTGTATAGAATTACTGCAGCGTCCCCGGAACCACCCTCCACGACAAAGAATACACTCCTTAGAACATCAGAAGATCCTTCTCGAGGAGATCGCCATTCTGCTAGAAAAGGACGCGATAGAACTCGTCCCAGGACACCAGGTAAACAAGGGTATCTATTCAACTTACTTCCTTGTGCCAAAGAAAGATTTGACAATGCGCCCAGTATTGGACTTACGGCCTGCCAACAAGTATGTCAAGCCCCAAAAATTCCGTATGACCACGTTACAAGAGGTAATCCCCCTCCTAAAAAAGGGGGATTACATGGCAACCTTGGATACGAAAGATGCTTATTTTCATATTTCCATGCTCCCAGCGCACAGAAAATACTTGCGCTTCAAGGTGGACAGTCGCCACTACCAATTCAAGGTACTGCCCTTCGGGATAGCTTCAGCACCAAGGGTATTCACCAAGGTACTGGCGGTGGCAGCTGCACACCTACGCAGGGAGGCAATCCCAGTGTACCCTTATCTGGACGACTGGCTCATAATGGGGGAAACCCCAGGAATTTGCAGGTCAAACATTCAGAGGACTATCGATCTCCTCCACGAATTAGGCTTCTCTATCAACGAGAAGAAGTCAAGTCTGGTGCCAAGCACCTCAAAACAGTTCCTAGGAGCAATCCTAGATACTCAAAAAGGGTTTACCTTCCCTTCGGAAGAGAGAATTCGGAATATACTACTGCAAATTCCACATTATCAGTCAGGTCAACAAATAACGGTACGCAAAGCAATGCGGTTACTGGGCATGATAGCGTCATGCATTTACCTGGTCCCCCACGCACGTCTGCGCATGCGTCCCATGCAGGAATGGTTGGCGAAACAGTGGTCTCAGGCAAGTGGTCAGTGGGACGATCTAGTGGTCGTTTCGCCAACACTCGTACAGAGCTTACACTGGTGGACAAGAAAGAATCTTGCAAGGGGAAAACCCTTTTACGATCCCGAAGTACAGGCAGTGGTGACTACAGATGCATGCCTGACTGGGTGGGGAGCTCACCATCTCCACCACACAGCTCAGGGTCTCTGGTCTCACTCAGTAGCCAAGAACCACATCAACCTGCTAGAGCTTCTGGCAGTATTCCGAGCGCTTCGGGCGTTCGAGCCCCATCTGCTAAACTTGTTGGTGCAGATCCGGACGGACAGCACGACAGCCATGTTCTATCTGAACAAACAAGGGGGGACTCGTTCGCCAAATCTGTCCAAGCTTGCCCAGAAAATCTGGATATGGGCACTCAGACGGAACATCTTCCTGTCATCACAACATGTTCCAGGGGAGCTCAATTCCCTAGCGGATGCCCTAAGCAGAGACTCCCTCCCAGAAGAACACGAATGGGTCCTTCACAGAGATATCGTAGAAGATCTCTTCTCTCAGTGGGGTTTCCCCACTATAGACCTATTCGCCACAAGCGAAAACAAACAATGCCCAGGATTTGCATCCAGGTTCCCCCAGCCAGACTCCCAAGGGAACGCCCTGTGGATGAACTGGTCAGGGATGTTTGCGTACGCTTTTCCACCAACTCCTCTCCAGGAAGGTGGTGTACAAGATGAACAAGGAATCGATGACGCTCATCCTAGTTGCTCCCATGTGGGCGAGACAACCATGGTTTCCACACCTACGCAGGATGGCGGTGTGCGAGCCCATCAAACTCCCAGCCTGGTACAACCTACTGTCCCAGCAACAAGGTCAACAGTGCACCAGGAACCCAACTCAATGAACCTGGCAGCATGGCTCCTGAGGTCATAGAGTTTGGGCATCTCAATTTACCACAGAGGTGTATGGACATCCTAAAAGAATCCAGGAAACCAAACACAAGGCACTGTTACTTTGACAAGTGGAAGAGATTCGTTATTTGGTGCCAGAATAAACAAATCAACCCAATTGATTGCACTCCTTCCAACGTTGTAACATACATGCTCCACCTGCTGGACGCAGGTTTGGTTTTTAACTCTCTGAAAGTACACCTGGCAGCCCTCTCGGCTTACACCACATCCCATAACAGAGTATTGTGGTGGAAAGTACCAGTAGTTAAAGCCTTCATGGAAGGAGTAAAGAGACTTCACCCTCCTATTTCGAACCCACCGCCAGGATGGGACCTCAATGTGGTGCTAGCTAAGCTCATGGGCCCCCCTTTCGAACCCATGCATAAAAGTAGTCTCAAACACCTGACTTATAAAACGGCCTTCTTAGTAGCCATTACCTCTATAAGAAGGGTCAGTGAAATTCAGGCTCTGTCAGTGCAGGATCCTTTCTTTACTATCCACAAAGACAAACTGGTTTTACGCACACACCCTAGGTTCTCACCTAAATTTATATCTAAATTCCATGTAAACCAGTCCATCGAGCTTCCGGCTTTCTTCCAGAACCCGCAAAGCTCGGCTGAGGTGAAACTACACACCCTTGATGTGCGTAGGGCGGTCCTCTACTATGTAAATAAAACCAGACCGCTAAGGAAAACAGATCAACTGTTTGTGTCCGTAGCTACAGGCAGAGAGGGGGATCGCGTCTCTAAAAACGCGATCTCGAAGTGGATTATCAACTGTATACAGCTGTGTTACTCTCTTTCTGAAAAAACTCCGCCTTTTACGCCAAGGGCCCATTCTACTAGAGGCATTGGGGCCACTCTGGCTTTCATTGCAAATGTTCCCCTCGACACCATTTGCAAAGCAGCTACTTGGAGCTCTATTCGCACTTTTACTCCGCATTACTGCATTGACACTCATTCCAAGACAGATACACAAGTGGGACAAGCGGTTCTAAGACACCTGTTTGCGCATGACCCTTCTCACATCCCACCTCCTTCTTCGGGTACTGCTTGCTAATCTATGCACAGCATGTGATCTAAGCAGATTCCACAAGCCTCAGAAGGGATACATTACTCACCGTAATCGTATTTCTGATGCTTGTATCTGCTTAGATTCACATGCGACCCACCCTTCCTCCCCTCCGAGAGAAGGCGCATGATTGCTTGTAGTCTTACCCTTCTGTCTATCTGCTTGGATTATCTGTACTCCCGCTACTCCTCATGCTTCCTCATGTCAGAAAAAATACAATCTGAGGATCCCAGACGCGTGAGGGATCTTGGGTACAGTGGACGTCACACTAGGGATCGTATTACTGGCACGCCTGTGTCGACGCCCATTTTCGAGTTTCGAAAAACAAACTGTAATACTCCGCAGCTTCCACTAGATGTCGGCCTATGCACAGCATGTGAATCTAAGCAGATACAAGCATCAGAAATACGATTACGGTGAGTAATGTATCCCATATGCAAGTTCTGCCACTAGAAGTACAAACTTACTTGTTTTTGCCAAATTCCAATATTGTCCCTATAACACACTAATTTTGGCTTTGCAAAATCTAGTCAGTACTGCAGCTGAAAGTTACACAACCCTGCTACTCTGCCATTGTATGCCACTAATGCACATTAAGTACACACCTGTGTTGGCTTTGCTCAATAAGGCCAGTCAGTACTGGTTGTGACAAAATGTCTGCTCTCCAGGAGTACAGGGATGAGTAGTGGCTAAAAGACTTGCTCAGTCTCGCACATTAAACAACCTACTCTGCCTCAAACTACTACTAAACCAGCAGGGATTCCAATCGTAAAGGTGAAACGGGCACAGCCCGACGGGTATATACCGCCTTCGCTCTTTTGGTAATGTCGGGTGAGGGCAAGCTATACTCTTAATGAGTGTTGTGAGCGGATGGCAGTAGCAAACCAAAAAATGGGGGTCATTACAACTTTGCTGGTGCGGACATTACCAGATACCAGCATGTTTCCGCACCGGCAAAGTAAAACTTTGCCAGTGCGGTGGCCAGAATGGCCTCCATCAAAGCTGGAGGTCATTCCGCCACGTTACTGATGAAAGATACCCCCACTGACTCCTACGTTACCCACACTCGGAATACGGTGGGCATTCCACCAGACCGGGTGCTGGTAACAGCATAACCGGCAAACTCCTAATGAGTAAAAAAAACAAGGCAAATGGTCACACAGATCTGTATAACAAATATTCAATTAGTAATTGACTCTAATAGGTGTGTGGGGGGGATGAGAGGCGCAGTCAGGTAAACAATTGGATCAACATATTTTATTAATTATACAAAGATCACAATAGAATAAAAGCCCATTCACACAATAAGGCACTTGGCACTGCTAGCACCTTTTATACTGACTACTGCACACTGCTTCAGATATATATATCACTGCTTATGAATTACACTTAGCAGTGTTCTATAGGCTGCAGTGTTCTATAGGCTGCAGTGTTCTATAGGCTGCTTTTAGACTCGTTCTATATCTTTTTGACGATTATATACAATTTAAGATGTTGTTGTGTGAATGGTTGAAAAAAAAAAACTTTCATTCTGTTGTGGTTTTTGTATAATTAATAAAATATGTTGTTCCAATTGTTTACCTGCGCCACTCATCCCCCCCCTTCCCCCCCACCCGACACCTATAGAGTCAATTACTAATTGAATTTTTGTTATACAGATCTGTGACCATTTGCCTTGTTTTTTATAAATATTGTTCCCCTGGCCCATGGTTTAGGGGATATCCAACCTTTTGCTCTTTCCAAACTCCTAATGAGTGCCGGTGTTTGGATATTTGGACGTTCTTTTATTTTTGGAACCATTGTACTATCGAGGTTCTAATAGATTCCTTAACTAAACAATAACGTGCAAATAAACGAGCACCCGCCTGTAACGGGGGAAACCTAGAATGGGGAGGTTTGCGTGAAAGGGTGCTCTGGGCTGATATGAAGGTGTGTTCAGGCAAGGCTTTCTACAAATGCCAATTTTCAAAGGTATTTTCTTGTAGAAAAAAGGTAGAGCACATAAGCTTAAGTCACTATAGGCCCAAAAAGTGGCCCCGAGGGACGGGGCCACTCCGCAGTACGTTTTACGCTGGTCATTGGTGTTCTACAGCATCGAGCTGGGCTTGTTGGCACTTTAGCAGAGATCGAGTCGATGCAGTCCCTCTGATGGTAGACGCTCCCGATAGGTTGAGTCGGCGTTCGAGATGATGGCTTCCAAAGGTTTGGGGTCTTGGAGACTGCAGCAAGATGTCTCCGAGTTGGTGTATGAGACGAGCGAGCGTGATGTCTCCCAGCCTTCAAGTCCGCACACTAGGCAGTTGCTCCCATGAGGGGGAGCCTGCGATCGGGTTGATGGAGGCGATCTATAGCAATGGCTCGAGGTTCACAAGGGGTTTGAAGGTTCATAATTCCAATAGCAAGACCACGTTGTAACTCGACGTGCCCAGAGCCGGCTGGCAGACTTCTCGGTGCAAAGAAATGGGATTCCAATCTGCTTCTGGACTTTTGGTTCGACTCCCAATCCAGGGTCACCAGGAGAAGGTGAATCATTAACCCATGCACTTCCAACCCATGAACTTGCACCTACAGGGACTCCTTCAACTGTATTGATTTGGATCCTGGTTCCAGAGCCGCAGCAGAGGGCTTGGCCCACAGCAGTTCCCACCCCCCCTTGCTATTCTCTGGGCATGGTTCGGGGACCTAGCTCCCCTCTTCCGTGGATGTGTTCGCCTCTCTGGCAGAGGACTTGGGGATCCACTGCATTTTCAGTAGAGGATCCAGTGAATCTTCGAGTTCCTCTGAGATTCCAGAGGTCTCAGGAGGAGACTATTTCCTCTCCTTACGAGGCCAAAATGCTGCATGCGGTTGGTCCAAAGCAAGCCTGCTGCAAGGGGTTCCATGTGGTTGCTGTAACGAGTGCCCCTTGCCATCTGGCATCCTAGCCAGAGTGCTTTGCAATGAGGGGGGGCCCTTCCAGGAACCCAACTGGTGGAATCTCTGTAAGCCCACCTCGCCCCCCCCTGCCCCCCTCTGTCCGCTTTCCATGCCTGCTGACTTCCAGGGGACGCGAGAAGTCCTGGCCTCCCCTGGAGGGGCTGTGGCTTTGCTATGGCCCTGCTGCCTTGTGGATCTCTTGGTGAGGGCCCCTGTGCCCTGCTGGAGGCAGCAGTCCTGTCATAACTTGGCCCTGCTCCCAGAGCGGACCCTAGTGCGACGTATTGCTGTGGCTGTGGCTGTGTAATGTGTGCCCTCAGTGTAGGACCCATGCCCCAACCGGGCAGGGCTTGTATTTACAGAGGTGTGTGCTGACGAAAGCCTACAATTACAAGACACCACTGGCTGCTGGGACTTCGCATTCCAGCAGCGGTTAGCAATGCACATGTGGCCTTTCAGCCTGCCATGTGCCATTGAGAAAAGAAAACACATACGTGCAGTATACATTTGGCTTGGAGCATTCATGAAAGGGGGTTCTAAGTAGCAGACCCCCCCTTTCAAAAACAGAATTATCAGCATTATTTTATTTTAATTAAAAAAAAAAAACACTGGCTATCCCATCCTCACCATTCTCACACTGGTACTCCAAAAATACACCTGCTCTATCTACCTTTCCCTAATGATGCCAGTATTGTCACTGTGCTTGTGCCGGCACCCTTCTTACCCCCTGGGCCCCTTCATGCACTGAACTCTTTGTGATTCTGGACACTCCACTCACCACACACACACACTCGCTTTCCCTCTCGCTTTGCCTCTCGCACTCTTTCCTCTTTTTTCGCTCCCTCAATGCTTTGTGATAATGCAGCAGTGGGAGAGTGCTTTGTGACGGCAGTGAGCGCATGCCGGTGCTCTAATGCAGCAGTGGGCGAGCGCTTTGTGACGGCAGTGAGCGCATGCCGGTGCTCTAATGCAGCAGTGGGAGAGCGCTTTGTGACGGCAGTGAGCGCATGCCAGTGCTCTAATGCAGCAGTGGGAGAGCGCTTTGTCACCGCAGTGAGCGCATGCCAGCGCTCTAATGCAGCAGTGGGCGAGCGCTTTGTGACGGCAGTGAGCACATGCCGGTGCTCTAATGCAGCAGTGGGAGAGCGCTTTGTGACGGCAGTGAGCGCATGCCGGTGCTCTAATGCAGCAGTGGGAGAGCGCTTTGTGACGGCAGTGAGCGCATGCCGGTGCTCTAATGCAGCAGTGGGAGAGCGCTTTGTGACGGCAGTGAGGGCATGCCGGTGCTCTAATGCAGCAGTGGGAGAGCGCTTTGTGACGGCAGTGAGCGCATGCCGGTGCTCTAATGCAGCAGTGGGAGAGCGCTTTGTGACGGCAGTGAGCGCATGCCAGTGCTCTAATGCAGCAGTGGGAGAGCGCTTTGTGACGGCAGTGAGCGCATGCCAGTGCTCTAATGCAGCAGTGGGAGAACGCTTTGTGACGGCAGTGAGCGCATGCCAGCGCTCCAATGCAGCAGTGGGCGAACGCTTTGTGACGGCAGTGAGCGCATGCCAGCGCTCTAATGCAGCAGTGGGAGAGCGCTTTGTGACGGCAGTGAGCACATGCAAGCGCTCTAATGCAGCAGTGGGAGAGCGCTTTGTGACGGCAGTGAGCGCATGCCAGCGCTCTAATGCAGCAGTGGGAGTACATTTCTCTGCTGCTAGGTCCATAGTTCTGCAAAAGGAATGAAGCGTATTTGTTATGTGTTGTGATGATTGAGTTGTGCTTCCAAGACGGATTAGAAGAATGAGTACACCTTGTATTGTGTGCCTGAGGAGCCAGAGAATCGGCTCAGCATTTTTGGAAGTTTGACAACTCCATCCGTTGCACCCCAGGGCAAACTCCAGAATGTTAATTGTGTGACTGTCGACCCTGATGCAAGAGTCACGTAGTCCAGAAGAGATTGTGTAAAGGTGGAAGGCACGTGAATGGCGTTGTCCTAATAGTGCAGTGGAATCGGAGACAGTCTGGCTCATAGATGTAAAAATGGTTTGTTAATGCCATTTAACATGATCAGTGACTGGAAGCTGCGTCCTTATTTGCTATACATTTTCCAGTATAGTAATACATAGGCACCTATAGGGAGGAGATTAGCCGGAGCTCCCTGTGCAGGTTGTGCTCATTAGACTGTGCGAAAGGCTGGATTTGCCAGAGAGTAGGTAGGTAGGGAGAGAAGGCCAGAGGTCATGCCTTCTGCACGCATTGACACTCTGGCCCCCACCGCTTATGCTACTATGCCTCGACTGTCGCCACATGTGTGTGATGTGCTTTGCCTCAGTAAGGCGACCTCACGGGACCGAAGAGCAGGAAGGGAGTCTTTCAGGTTGCAAGCCAGCAACATGAACACCAGTGCGCCCAAAGATCAACCCAGAGGGGCTGCTTAGCCCGCCATCCCGGGTGCAAGGGAGTAGGCATAAAACGGAAGTAATTGTGCTGCAAAGTGGACTCTTGTGAAAGAGAAGTGGGGATCTGGGCGGCTGGTAGACCTTGAAAGACCCGAGAGCGGGAGGGGTTGAATCTCCAAATGTGAATTTACCATGTTTGCAACTACCTGGGAAATGAGCAAACCTTGTTTTTTTGTATGGCTCAGCAGTGCTAATGCTTTTTAAGCTTTCCAGAGTAGAGTAACGGGGTGTTATTATAAGCCACGGCCTGGTGAAATGGGAGGGCAAAGCCCTTCGACTTGCTCGTCTAGATCCGAAGGTTCTGTAGACTGGGAAAGCTATAGTTATGGACACTCTTAGTTGGACTGGCTGACCTTTTTCTGACGCACCATACTAGTGACTTGGGTTGTAGTTGTGTTAAGTCGCCTTGCTTGTCTTTATCGGCACTGTAGAGAAAGTTCACAGCAATGTACGTGCAATGAGAGGCATAATGCTGTGTCCTGTCTGCTGATTTTCTGCTTGTGCACAAACGAGGTGGGTCCTGCGAGGCCCCTTTTACCGGCCTATATCCCGGGAGAGTCTCAACCAGATTCTTTAGCTCCCTATCCTTTCACAGTGACATTTTCACTGCCTATCCGGGTTTGTCCTGCCCAAGGGCAGTCAAGCACCAACATGCCAGTGAACAAGAGTACGAACAGCAACCCCAGACACATGTTTCGGCCTCGTCCGTGAGGTGGAGCTGTGCCTTTCTGAGCACAGTGAGCAACGTTCCACGTCTGGACTGGATTACCCTAGTAACTTAGGGTGAAAACCCAAAGCTACTTAATATGCACAAACAGCAGGGGGGGTCCTGGGATTCACCCCCCCCTATATCCTGGGAGAGTCTCAACCAGATTCTTTAGCTCACTATCCCTTTCACAGAAGAGAAATTTCCGTTACATATCCGTCAATTTTATTTTCTGCTTATGCCAACCAAAGAATCCTTTAAAAGTGCTTAAAATTTAATGTTGTGTTGCATCATGTGGTTCTCTGCTGTAGCTCCTACAGAGCATTCTGCCTACTTTGGTTGTAGTCATTTCCAGGGCAGGCTGCTGCACGCGCTTAGTAAGTGTTCAGGACTAGCGGACGAGAAAAAGGGGGCACCAGTGCGAGGTAGAGAGGGACCAGGGTGAGGTGTTTAGATATTGCGCAAGAGTCACTCTAAGCTTTTGTTTTGTGGGCCTAGGGCTGTCCCAGTCTCTTGTCTAGTTGGGGTCCTCCTCTGTAGCCTTGGCTAGTGCTACTGAATGTTGAACCCTACTTTCTTAAATGCTGGTTTATGTTAGAGATGATATTCTAAATGATGATTATCTGAACTCCCTCAGGGACTTGCTGATTGCCCCTACCCTATCCAGTTGTTGATGCTCTACTGGGACGATGCTTTAGAAACGCACTGTAAGATTCAGGCTTCTTAGAACGTGTCCACTCCCTGATCTCTTATTTCCCTGCTCTACTCTTTCATCTCGTCTACTGCACCTCACTCCCCGCACCACTCTTCTGTCCCTTCACTGTTCTCACTCCTCCTAGGTATTGCGTCTACCCTTTGATGTTACTACTTCTTCATGACTCCACCACTCGCTCCTTCACACTACCACTCAGTTAGGTCAATTTGCTTCACAGTCGCACCTTATACCACCTTGCCTACACACCTGCCACACAAACACTCGCTCTTAAACTGCAGAACCACTTTCACTCCTAAGCCAATACCTCACCTGCTCCACAAGCAACCGCTCGCGATTTCCTTCTGCTGGTCTCTTGGTCGTCCTTCCCTCTGATCTCACACTTCTTCTCAAATTCTCCTGCGCTTCCCCCTGCTCTTCTGCTGGATTGGGCAGCTCTCACTGGCCCATCTGGCCCTGTCCTCCCCACTTGGGGGCGTGTGTATGATACGACGTCAGCAGAAGGAGGCAAAGCCCCGCCCACTCTCTGTGCAGCCTTACCGTATACCGAAGATGGAGGCGTTATTAGTTAAATGTTTGTTTGTGTATTGGGACCTGCTTCCTTCAGGTCCTCTGAAATGCCCCTTGTGGTCTACAGGGCCTCCAAGTGCCTCTCTGTGGTGTGGGAGTCCCACGGCATTGATGTGGACCAAGGTGGGTGGCCGCTGTGGAAGTTGGAACCGGCTCCCTGGGGTCTCCTGTTAAGTTCTTCAGGGGAGGGTGGGCCATCATCCCTCTTGGTGCCTGGCGCACTAGGGAGCTTCTGTGCTAATGTATGGGCTTGCCTGAAGTGCTTGGCAGCTGCTCCGTGTTTCCTGTATTGCCACGTATGGACGCTGCTTTCGCTTACCTTGTCGTGGAGCTCCGGTGTCCTTTGCTGTCAGTGCTTCAGGTTCTTTTCCCTTCAGGTAGACTCTTTTTTTTGGGGGGGGATTGTCCCTGGTTTCTCTTCTGCTTGGTGGTGAAGGAGATCGAAAATCAAGAGCATGACATGCCAATTATCTCGTTAACGGAGTGAAGGCTGGCGATAATGAGGGTCTTCCCACATTAATGCTGGGGTGGGGGCCACATGACTTTGGCCCTTCTCTTCCAATGCCACCAGGTTTAGGACTGGCACTTGACTCCTCCATGGACATCTCACCCTTAGCTGGGAGGGTCTCTCATCCAGGGGTCCAGCCCTAAAATAAAAAGTGGGGGGAGGACTCCGTCTCCACCCATGTGTACCCTCGACTTGAGCCCTGCTCTCATACCTTCCTGACAGACGGGGTACTGGCCGCGTGTGTGTGACGCATGTCTGCACGCATGCGTGTGTATGTGAGTGGGGTTGCATGCATGTGTGGTGCACGTGTCATGCATATGTGTGTGTGTGGGGGGCAGATGTGTATGTGGCACTCCCACGCACGTGTGTGTGGCGTGCACGCATGTGTGTAATGGAAGAAATGTGGGGACCATAAGCCATGGGATTACGGGGGTGTTCTGCACAGAGCATAATGCATGCGTGGTGGGTGGAGGAGGGCACAGCAGAGAATGGGGTTGCAGGGGTGTCTCCCGCATTGGGCAGGGATGGGTATCACTCAAATGTTACCCCACAGCACCAAAACCAACCTTGAGGGAACCAGGCTTCAGAGAAACGCAGACTCTGCGTATTGGGCATTGTGGCAAAAGGGGACCTTACTTATTTTACGTTGAACCAGACTAAAAACTCATTTTGACCTGACCTCTGCTTAAGCCTTATCGATAACTACCATTTCAGAGTTCACATATGCAACACTAGACTACTTCGGATGCTCCGACCGGGGCATCCTCTGCATAGCACCGGGCCCTCTTTCTGTGCAGGGAACCTGGTCATATTGCTGCTGGGGGAACTGGCTGCATCAGAGCCACTTCAGAGTGTCGGAAGTGGCTTGACGCAGACTCTAGGTCCTTTCCTTTACTGTGTTTGATCGCATTTGTGTGAGTATCGAGGTTTCACCCTGCTGTGGCGTGCTGCGAGCGCCCGATAGGCAGAAAGGAGAGGAATGCAGCAGCAGCAGAGTTGCTGGCTGTCACCTGTTGCCATTCCGCCCCCATGATTGATGCTCTGCTGAACCCAGTTTCCTTCCACCCGCCACACTGGTTACATAGGTACATCATTCTGAGGCAGCAAATCACTGCTGAGGGCTGAGACTCCGTTAAACGCGGAGACCATTTTTCCTGTGGACAATCCTAGAGCTGCTCCTCTATTGATGGACCTTGGATATGGTGCGGACCAGATTGGGGACTGTGTGTGACTTCTACTCCACACATTATTAGATTATCTGAGGTACGAGCTGCTAGTGCTCGTAGGAAAAAGCGTATTCATAAGACCAAACTGAGCTTCCATGAGGATGCTGCTTGGGGAGGGACACCCTAGGATGCTGCCAAGCTGGAAGAACGGGGGTTGGGGTTTCTAGCCATACTTGGGATGGATTCTCCATGGTTTTGGCTACTAGTATTGAGTTCTTATCCCTACTGACCGTGACCTCACCCCAGTCACGTGCTGATAATCGAGAGCCAAGTAGTATGGTGCCTGCTGTAAGCCTTCAATCAAATAAGGACTGTGTTGCGAAGTTGTTTTTATGCATGGCTAGTACCTTGCAACTTGACATTTTTACCCCGGCTGGTGAAGAACCAAAACCAATCCTGTTGCCAGGATCCAGCCTTTCTCAGATTGAATGCTCAAAAACACATTGTCATACAGGAATGTGCTTGGAACGCTGTCCAAGGAACAAGACTGTAGCACCATGCACCATGCATAGACCAGGGTATAGCCATATTGAAGGGGCTTGGGACATCGGGCATACCTTTGTCCCTGTTCTGGTGTCCCAGATTACACATTCCTGGATGGCTTGTGATGGAAAATCTCAGCCTTGCATGTTGGCATGAGCTTCTTCGTTCTATCCCTGGCCACGATCCATTGCTAGATGTTCTCTTTGGGTGCAGAACAAATCTGTTAACTCTGAAACAATGGCAGAAAAAAACAATCTGAGGGATCTCGACGTGTGAAGAGCCATGGGTACAGTGGACGTCACACTAGGGATAGTATTACTGGCACGCCCTGTCGCGGTCCCTTTTAGAGTTTCGAAAACAAAAACTGTAATACTCTGCAGCTTCCACTACATGTCGGCCTATGCATAGCATGTGACTCTAAGCGGATACAAGCATCAGAAATACGATTACGGTGAGTAATGCATCATATATACACTCTTCAAGGAAACCTCTTAACCATGCATGAATGGTGGACTAGGATGCTACTTGGGGGGCAGGAAGTGGTCACACACAGAATGCAACCTTTGTCATGGGAAAGCTTGTGCCCAACACATAGCTCTAGTTTCAGGGGCTGGATGGTAAGGGCAGCGTTTAAGCATGTGGTGCAAGGCAGGCTTCTCTGGAGATGTCTGCATCCCCAAATATCAATATCCCAGAGGGTGGCCCGTTTCAGTTCATTTGCCCAGGGCAGAGATTAGACTCCGAGTTGGACCTGATAACCCTGAGCCTGGCCGGATGCTGTAGGTAGCGCTGTTATGGTACCTCCAGAAGACCATTGCACCACCCAAAATGGGGAGTTCATTTCATTAGCCCGGCTTGTCCCATGCTTCGTCTTTTGAATTTTGGCCCTCGGTGGCACCTTTGGCACCGCGGTAGTGTATTAAAAGTAGCTCCAGGAATTGTCTCTAAGGAGAATAAAAGAAGTGATTGAGCCGCCACCTGCCGTAGAGTTGGCCACCCTTTGCGTTGAATTTTATGGCGATGGATCAGTTCTTTCCGTGAATTCATGTGAAGGTAAATTGAGCCATTCGAGCCAAGTCGTGATGTAATGAACTGAAAGGACCCACTCATCATTTCTCCTACTTCCCAAGCAACCCCAATCTCCCAGCGCCAGAGACATCTGCAGGACCTGGCGCACGGCTCCCACCACCTGACCCTGCCCGCCTGGCGGCTACCAACACAGGGAGGTCCTACTACTCCAGCCAGGGGAGCAGCATTTCTGCTCCGATTCCCGCCCTATTCCTTCTGCATGTGTCCATGGTGGCAAAGCCATGTAGTGGCGCGTGAGAACCGGAATCTGCCCTACTCGGATCAAGAGAGGACGGAGAAGCACAATGTAGAATGACTGTCAAAAAGGGCACAGGCAGGCCCATGATGCCAGGGACTGCGGGCATAAATTGTGTGGATCCTCGCCAACGGCATCCTGGCTTCATTTTAAGTGGATCCATCCATTCATGCATAAATGACTGACTGAGACCTCCAGAGTTGCCAGTGGTCCAGATTAAGAGAACACTTTAAAGTAGAAACGCACAAATCGCATGATCAAGGTAAAATACACAGCTCTGGAAATGCGATCCGATCTGCTCGAGCGGAGAGAGGGCATTGAAGCCATGGATGGACGAAGGGTTTTCCTGTGCTTTGTTCTGTTCTCTGGATGAATATCCCAGGAGTCCAGGCGAAAGGCATATGGCAATGCCGGTTAAAACGTCTGAGCAACGCGGCATAGGACGTCAATCTAACCGGTCCAAAACTCGTGCATGTGCCAGATCTTGAGCTCTGGAAAGCTGGCGTGCACTTGGGTACGAATCCTTGAAAGGAAAGAGACGGGAGTGCGGGTAACTTTGGGGGCGCCATTGGCATGTAAGGTTAAACCTTTTTATACCGCGCACTACTGTTCACTGAGCCTGGTAGTGCGAGATTTGGAGGTGGCTGTCATGCGGTGTTGTGCAAGCTTTTGTGTGCTATGTCTTGTTGCAGTGTTGTGAAGTATGTGCTGCGCTGAGGAGTTCTTGTTCTAGTTAGTGCAGTATGTGAGAGGTGTGCGCGAAGGGTTGAGTGTTGGTATGACTTCACCCAGATGCGAGTGATCTGCCCAGGGATGACAGCGAGTGGCTAATGATGTGATATGATAGGTTATTTATAACACACTTAATACCCAGAGGTTTCTAAGCGCGGACCCGGGGATCGAACCTGTGTTGCTCTGTATCGACTTGCTTCCAAGGCGAGCGCGTTGCCTCTGAGCTATCCTCCTGTGGTGCAAGCTAATATTCACAATTGTGTCTAGACTCGCTAGGGCAGTTAGTGCCGTCCACTTAGATGTTGCTAACTGACAGTTCTCCTAGATGTAAAACATGGCGAAGGTCGAGGTCGCCAGAGAACCAGGTACAGAGAGGCCTGGGAAGGTGATCAAAGAAGGAGGAAAAAAAGAGAAATGCAGAGGCCTGGAAAGAGAAAGAGGGTGAATGCAAAGAAAATGCAGAAAGGAGCAAAGCTGGAGGCAGAGAGCAAGAAAGGGGGGAGGTGGGAGGAGGGACACTCGCCTCACTGGGGCCAGGACGCAAGATGGCTGAAGCATCCTGTTCAGAGAGGAGGGGGGGGGGGAGTTAGGCTCCCTCTGAGGAAGATCTAATTGGGGGAGGTGGGAAAGAGGGCAGGGCAGAGGTTGCCAGAGAGAACCATGTACAGGAGAGGCCCGGGAAGGTGGTGGCATTTATTTATTTGTTTATTTGTTACATGCCCAAGACCCTCGGGTATCATGCCCAAGACCCTCGGGTATCATGCCCAAGACCCTCGGGTATCGCGGCGTAATGAAAGGAGAGAAAAAAGGCAAACACAGGGAAAAGGACCGAAAATGGAGGCCGAGGCCTGGAAAGGGGGCGAAAGAGAAAATGCAGAAAGGGGAGAGATGCAGAAAGGAGCAAAGCTGAAGGCAGGCAGAGAGCAAGAAGGGAACTCCCTCCTCACAGGGGCCACGACGCAAGACCTATGGAACCCGTAACTTTTCACAAGTTTGGATCATATTTGTGTTAGGCCTATTGTAGCCCAAATGGCCACTTGGGCTGGGCAACAGGATGGAAGGAACTGCCACATAGGAGTGACCACGGTCCATCCCGATCCTGGTGCAAGGAGGGTGTGTGCATTGGTGTGAAGGGGCCACAATGGGGCCAGTAACAGAAATGTGGGTTGTTAGGTACCTGGCCATATTCCTGTGACTGGTGCATAGATGCGTCTGCAGGAGAGCCTTTTTGGAATTCTATTGGAACCATGGTTGCTTGCAAGATGGGCTATGAACGTCACGGCTTTCAAGCAAGCGTGCAAGTAGCCCTGGCAGCTAGCAATCCCAAAACAAGACCATGCCTGGCCAGGGCATCACCTTACAACCAACCTGGGCCTGCCTCTTTGGGTGAGAGGGGCGAAGTAGGCCTAATAGGAAAGCAGATGTGGGAGTGTGCAGTGAACATGGGCGAGCTGGCGCGAGCATAACATCGAGTGAGGGCTGTGCCAGGCAGTGGCATGGTGTGTGTGGTGCGTTGAATAGACGGGTAATACGTCTGTGGTGTAATGTTGGAGGTGCCCTCCTGGGGCACAGTTTCGCCAACCATACACTTCCCCAAAAGAAGCGATGGAACACGAGCTTGTTGAAACAGCAAGCGGAGCTCACTTTTGTTGGCCTGTTTTTGTTCTTCCCCCCATTTTGTGTTGGGGGCGGGTAATGCCCCCCCCCTCCCTTTGTTGGCCTGTTTTTGTTCTTCCCCCCATTTTGTGTTGGGGGCGGGTAATGCCCCCCCCCCTCCCTGAAGCGCTCCTGAGCTCTTAATGAGAGAGGTGTGTGGGTTTGGGGTGAGCAGACAATGCCTCCGACTTGTTAATACAAGGCGCGGGGGCGTGGGGGGCAGGGAGGAAGGAAGACTCCCGGTAAACAGCTGAGGTATTTTAATAATACCAATTAAAGTTTAGCAGCCGAATTGTTTGAGGGCTCGCACTCTGAGTGAGGCCGCAGCCTGGCCAAGCCCCATCCTGCCGCGGTTACGGTGATGGGACGGGGCAACACGGATCTCTCTTTTTGAGAGAATGTTGGAAGTCTACGCCCTCGTTTCCCCCGAGTGAGGCTTTGAGAGGCGGCCCTGGCTTGTTCATTTGCGCTCTGCAGGGTTGGCAGGAAGCAGCCGTGGTTGGTTGGGCCTGCCTGGGCCCGGTTTTGGCGGGTGGCTGGTGAGTGCACAGACGGTTCCGAGTACTCTGCAAGAAGCTGGGGATTGCAGCTGGTGCTGAGAGCTGGGGTGTTGCTAGGTTTGTAAAGGATCAGGGGCTATATACTGTAAGAGCCCGGGAGATGCTGACAGTCTCCATGAGAGAGACTTCACCTGAGCCCGTTATTGAGTCTCCTTCATAGGTGCTGGCCCCCACCTAGCAAGCACGAGATTCCGATCAACCGAGTCCTGAGAGAGAGCCGAAAAGGGGTGTTTCTTTGCCAATTGAAGTAGAGGTGTGAGCTGGTACAATCCTGGAAGATCCTTCTTACTACAGATGACGGAGGGGCTGGTTCGGTGGCTACACTACGAGCAATGCCATCCAGAAAGAGCGCATGTGGTCTTCCAGTTGGAAGCGATTCGCTGGCTGTTTTTGAAGAAAAGTCCTTGTAGTTGTGAGAACGGACAATTCCCTGGCCCGGTCCTCTACAGGGAGCAACAAGAGCGGGATCCATCGGATCCCTAGCCATGAGAATCCGACTTTGGGCAGAGAAACACCTGTGCTTGATGAAGGCTACTTGCATCGGTGGCATGGACAACGCGATGGGCAACGGTCTCGCAGGAACCTTTCCGATCCAGGGCAGTGCTCCTTGCAGACCATGAAACGGGCCGGAGATTCTGGACTGCTCTCAAAATGTATATATCCGCAGGTTCTTCTCAAGGTTCCAGACGCTAGGGCCTTCGGAGGTGGGCATGGGGCGGTCAATATGTCCTCAGACATTAGTTTGTGTGTCCCTCGATTGCCTTCATTCGAAGAGTGACGAGGAAGATTCCAGACGCAGCTATCTTGGTAGTTCCGTTTTGGCTGAGCAAGGGATGATTTCCGAGATCCTGCTGGAGCTGCAGGCGGAACCAATTTGGCTGGTCCCAAATGCAGTGGTTGGTGTGGAAGTTGAGAGGAGCAGGTTGCAAAGATTGGGTCGATCTGCCCAAGTAGAAGAGACCATCCAAAGAGGCAGAGGATGCTCCACTCTGAAATGGGATCGCCACTGGGCCAACTTTGTTGGGGCCCCTGAAGAGGTTAGCAGTGTGATCCTTGCGAGTGCCCACAGTGGCAGTGACTGGAATTCCACCACGTTGGGGGACAAGCTTCTGGCAAAAATGCTCAAAAGCACTGGGGTCTCCAAACAAGTGAGGAGATCCACCTGGGACCTTTCATGGTTTTGGAAATGTTACAAAAGGCTAGTTGAGGCTTTGAAATCGATCTACAGCGGGCTACTGACCTCAGTCGCTTTCCTGGGTGCCATCAAGCATACTGGGCGAAATCTGCCCCCTGCTATGTGAACTGCCTTACTCGAGGATACAGTCCGATGCTCTCGTTTGAGTGTGATGCAGTCTTCAGCCCAAAAGTAAGGTCCGCATTTTACAGATCTCGGGACATAGTGCTCCCGCCATTTTCCCAGGACCCGGGTTCGGCTGAAGTGGTAGATTGCCACTGGCTAGATGTGAAGGTGGAAATTACTGCAATACCTGTGAAGGACTCAACCCATCATAGACCGACAACCTTTTGGTGACATTTAGATCGGTGTGTGCACGAAGGAAGGTCCCCAAAAGTAACCATCGGCAGATGGATTCGATCAGCCATTCTTAAGGCATACGAGAGGTCGGCTCAACATCCGCTTGGGCCCATTCAGGGTAGATCCACAAGGGGCGTGGTAACGTCTTGACGTTGTCATTAGAAGACATCTGTAAGGCTTTCCTTTGGGCAAGCCCCAAATATATGTTGATTTTGTTTATTTGTAAAGCACACCAAGCCCTGGGGCATCTGGTTAAATGTAGACGTCCCATGGTCCACATTTTGGATTGGGGTACTGCAATCTGTGACATACTAAATGGGGGTGAAATAAAGCTGGTGATGGGAATAGTACAAGCTGACATGTCGGAGAAGTTTTATGAAATGCCCCTTACCATTCTGATTAACTCAAAGGTAAGTACTCCGGAAAGAGAGGTTGAGCTAATGATCCAATTACTTACTGCATTCTTCATTACTCCTAGTCCTCCTCTTCCTCCTCACAGTACTGACGTCTGTCCTCGCCTGTATGGGAAGAGTACCCTGCAGGAAAGAACAATGGACCTGGGGAAAGGAGGGCACTGTATCTACCAGGGAAGGCGGGGCCAAGAAAGAAAGCGCTTGGTAAGGAGCTGGATGAGATGGGCATTGGGATGTAAGGGGGGGGGGGTCCTCTCAGTACTGTGAGGAAGAGTAGGTCTAGTGGCAATCATTACCAGTAATTATTCCAATAATTTGAACCAATTTTCAGTCTTTCGAGCAGTGTAAACAGTATTTGGGATTCAAGAGGTTGGGGAGGGGTTTTAAATTGTATTGTCCAAAAGAGACCACAATTAGGCAATAATCAAACCACTTTTATGCTAGCGACTGAGCGCATTTGCTGCAAGGGAAGGATCGCTTTAAATGTACACTTTTATGAGTTAAGCACTGTGGCACTGGTTCAGCTGCCCTATACTCCTTGAAGAGTCCATCCATAGCGCCTGCGGTGAAGCATCTCGCCACCGTGCAGAGCCTTTTGGCTTGTAGCAAGATGGGTGATGGCTCAAGGGTTTAGAATTAACCCTAAACTCTGGCATTGCTCTGGGCAACGCACCAGACCTTCTTTCTTCGCCTGCGAAGCCATTACAGAATAGGAAAGACCATATACAAATCGGGCTTGGTCCCACCCCAAAAGGAGCGTTGTATTATGTACCATTTTTGATCATTAGTGGGGCAAACGCCATTTTAGTTGCTTTTCTTTATGGAGGGTTCGAGCCAATTTCTCTGTCCTCTCCCCGAGCCATGCAAGCGTTGTTTCTATCAGGGCAGCAGCCATTTTGAAAAAGTACCCTCAGGCACGTGTGGTTTGCATGGTAGGGAGGGATGCAGCTTCTTGTAATTTAACCAATCTAGTTTGACTCGGATGTCCTCTGCAACCAGCACAGATGCACAAGAAGTAACAGCGACCTCACAGCGCCTCAAATTGCAAGGGTTTAACAGCAGCCCAGTCAATGAGGATTTGCATTCAATACAATCTCCAATTCCCAGTAAGGAACCTTTTTTTTTCAATGTTTAGTACTCGCTGAAAAAAGAATTTGCGCTTGTCAAGTACTTGTGCCCCCCTTTGGGGTTTCTAAGCGCCTCCCTGACCGCCTCTTTCCTTGTGCGATGGCCAACAATTAAGGGGATTCTTTCCCAAGTCTTGCAATAATTTTAACAATATGTTAACCAATTGCATTTTCAGAACCCATGTTCGTGAAGTGCAGTAACATAAACGTATAAACCAACTAGGGGCAAACGGGAGCAGGCCAGAGCCTCATAGCTTCCTATGCACGACGACTCTGCATTGCCGCTCACTCCAGTAGGGGGCAGTGGGGAGCTCCTGTCCAGGTCATCTCTGGCAAGCTGACTGAAAAAGGGGGCAGTTTAAAGTAATGGCTTGTACCACAGCTGCTACCCGATACTCCGCCGCACCCCTGTGCCTGAATTTGACTTACCTATTGACATCATTCATAGTTTATTGTAACACTTGTCGTTGGCAGGGCAGGCTTTCCATCCAGAGTAAAAAAGGGCTGTGATGTCACTTCCGGTGTAATTCGTCAGCAGTTGGTTCACATGTTTGGAATGTCGCTTATTCGAGGCCTCTGATTTCTCTCAAAGGATGCCAGTGCCCAAGAATGGGGGCTCCGAGTTCAGATTTTCCTAGGATGATGGCTCAACTGGCAGGACCCGGATTTTCTTGAACGTTTGTACTGACATGTACTACTGAGCCCAGTGATGGCCCAAAAGAACACGCGGATTTTTATTTCCTTATGTGCTTGAAAGGGCTGCTTTTAAATCTCGGGGCAGTGTACATAAAAAAAAATGCAGGAAAGGGATTAATTCTAGTGGCTCGGGCTGCCGGGGAGCTGAGCAACTTACAATTCTGCCTCCTTGCCTTTCAATGGGGGCGGGGGAGGGGGGATCTCTATAAATAGATATGTAGTTGTGGTCAAGATTCGGTAGGGGTACAGGCATATACGTTCTGGGGATTTATCAAAACCCTAAAAGGATGTTTCCGATCGTGGATCATTCTAGGGAGTACCCCTATAGCATAGGAGGATCTTTTTTTAAATAAAAAATGTGAATAGTATATTTGGTTTAAATTAAACCTTTTAACCCTTGTACACAAATAATAAAATTCATAGTACAAAACTTCATAAAAACATAATAGCCTAACATTCATCATTTTTACAATTTTTTACCCATTCTAATGTAAAACCGAGAACTAGCCTGAACATCCTAGTTTGCATTATTCCTTCGATCCAAGCTTACCTTGAGTGTCCTAACCTACCTAATGGGGACCTTGGCCTCCCGCTGGATCGCCAATGTGAGCACAGTTTCAGGGGATATAGTGCCCAACTCGCTGTTTGGAATTGTACCAGGGATATAGGCCCTCATTTCGAGTTTGGCGGTCCGGAAATAAAGGTGCGGGCATGGCAGCAACATGCCCGCACCCTTTCCGGACCGCCAAACTAGAAGTATGCTAGTAGGGGCACTGAACTACCGCAGGCCTGACCTGCCAGGAGTTGGGTGCCCATACTGGCATGCTCTTCACTGAAGCACCAGTGCCGGTGCTTCAGGTTTCCCATAACCATACTGCCGCTGCCTGTGATCCCGGTAGCACCAGGATGTGACTGTTACAGGGTTGCCGGTAACCGGATGCCTACCGTCGGGTTTTACTAGCAACCTCATAATGAGGCCCATAGTGTCCAGCTCACTTCTGCCATGTGACTGTTACAGGGTTGCCAGTAACCACCCCCACGCCCTGCCTACTGGCGGTTTTACCAGCAACCTTCTAATGAGTCCCATAGTATCCAGCTCACTTCTGTGGGCTCAACAGCAGTCCTGTCATAACACCCAACATGTTTCTTGTGGACTTTAGTGTCTGTCTCACTTCTCTAGGGATATTGTGCCCTGCTCGCTTTTTGAGGGATATAGCCTTCTGCTCGCTTGGTAAGTTTTAGGGTTCCTGGTCGCCCATTCTTCTAGGCTCGCCATACCATCTTTCTCTGGTAAGCCAGTCTGCAGTCTACCGAGGTTGGCTGCCACATTCTGGACGAGTCCCCTTGTTAGTTCGGCCTCTGGCAGAGAAACTGCTCTGGCTGAATGCTGCCTTCGTTCTGCCTTCCACAGGCCTTTATGTCCGTATTCAATGGCATGGTATTCCCTTTACTATGTTTCGTACCCTCGGATAGGCTAACACACTTCCCTGCTTTATTGCCCTCACTTCTGGTCCCTCCACGGCTTCAAGATCCCAGGTGGTAATGCGTGAGAGACGATGGAAGTCCTTCCTTCTGCTTCAGGCTTACAACTGGCTCCTCGTGGCTTCTCATTGTGGCACCGCCCTCGGTCTCTACAGATCCAGCACCTCTGAACCTCCCGCATGCCTCCGCGTGGGCCCTACCTGGTATGCAGGAGGCCATCACACCAGTTTCCTGCAGCACTCCTTTCTGATGCTCCGACTGATGGCCCTCTCCAAGTCTCATCCGACATGTGGGGGCCCGTGGTGAGGGATGTGAGGTGGTAGCTTGTTCTTGGAAATGTCTCCAGCACGGGGTCTCGCATAGATTCACATGCTCAAGAATGTTCCCCCGTCGTCGGGCTGGAGTCCTCGGTAAATACAAGGCAGTTTATCTTTAAACTTAGGCTACAGAGGCGACCAGCAGTTTGTGATGAATCCGATGGACTTCTCACCGATTCCCTGGAGGTGACCGCCTCCCATGTGGCCAGGAGATGGCATCCACTACCTGATCCTGACCCTTTGGGGTGGTTATATGGGGGAGGATCAGATGGCAGGGTACAGCTACTGGGGAGCGGGGCTGACTCCTTTGTATGAGTGACAGTACTCCCCCTTGTCCGTAACAAAGACCCTATAGTACCCAAGTTCTAGCCAGGGGATCTGTAAAACCCACAAGAACATTCCCGGCAGAGGACTATACCAGCCATTCCGAGTTGTAAAAGAATGTTTATCAGTGATACAAAAGTACCTGGCCTGGGAGTATATCCAGAAGTCTAAAAAGACTGTAAGAGGATCTCTGGCCGAGGAGTACGCCAGCCAACCCTTTACATAACAAGAAACTCGTGAATCCGATATAAAGAATTTGTTTAAGAGAAACACTTTTGCTGCAAAGGCGTTGCTGGATATTATATTATGGAATGTATTGGTTGAAGAGCAACGTTCTGAACCCAGTGTAAAAGCCTCAAGGAATTATTGGATAAAGAGATTTGCTAGGATACAAAGAAATTGTTTAAAAGACACTTTTGCCATCCTACCTTAATATCCAGGGGAAGGGAACCATCCTCCTTGGAAAACACTTTTGGATTTATCTTTGTTTTGATTATAAACACTTTACACTAAACATAAGCCAGAGAAGTTTCCTTGCAACCTTAATAGTTTGTTTCTAGTGTGAGGGTCAGTTTACAATGTTTAGAAACAAGGATGGTTTCGAAGTTACTAACTGCCTGACGCAGACTGATTCTTATTTTTAGTTTCCTAGGCAGGAAACCTCTTTCTTTACGATGGGGCTAGAGAGGCGTTATTCCAACCCATTTAGGCCTCCCGTCATCCTCCTTTGTGCCCCTGAGAAGTCTCCTGCACGGTCCATCAAGGGTCTGCATAGATACGACCACATCACGCTGGCCCTCAACCTTCACTGGCTTCCACTGCACGCCCAAATCACCTTCCAAGTTTTGCTACGTCGCAGAGAAATTCAACATCTCAGGTCAAGCAGACAGAGCACCACTAGAAGCCCGGACACATGCAAACTTGAAATCCGCTGCTGCAAAAGAAAAGGACCAGAAAACTAGCTTTCTCAGCAGACACCCCAAAACTATGGAACCTCCTCCATCGGCATCAGACTTGCCCCCACGGTCCTATGATTCAGAAAAGAACTCAAGAACCACCTCTAGAAGGAGTATCTCCTCCTCAACACCTAGGCCATCCTGTTGCCCCTCACGCCATCGGACTCGCTAGACACCACCTGCCACTCACCTCCCAGCCACCCAGTACAGCTGTACCCCTCTTCTCTGCCCCTCTGTATCCTATCCCCCGCTGTATATGTTCTGCTGTTACCTCTGATAAGCACACAGTTCTACATCTATAATGTTGTACACCTCTGTAAAGTACTCTGTTACTTCTTGAAGCTATATTCGCGCTCAATTAATACCATAATAATATTAATGTGATAAATGAAATGTCTGACCATGAGAACATTACAACTTTGTGTCCGCCTCTTTCCTGACCCCTCACACCTATTGGTGTCCTTTGGGTCATTCTGCCCCCAGCCAATGACACTCTTCCTCTTAAGCTCCAACTCTGGTGGCTATCTTCAGATTTTACTGCACGTTTCTAGTGTTGGGAGTCCTCGTGCTTTGTGCCTAGAAAAAAATTATTCGTTTTTTTAAAATAAATCATCCATCTCTTCATCAACCGTCATGCGGCGACTACCAGCAGCGGGGACCCATTCTCTGTCGGATCTTCAGCCCGTGGCGCAACACAGGCCCATGTGTGGGCCTACATCTCGATGCCTCGACCATAGCGGAGGCCACAACAAAGCCTCTTCATGTCATGTGAAAGCTTTGGCCTGAAGAATATTTTCATTGAGGATCGGTACCTCAAGTGCATTTACTTCCGACCACGATGGGAATGTATGCTCAATCTTTCCATCCTTCTCGTCGAAGACTTGGAAGGACCGCCTGCCACCAGATGTTAGTGGCATGGATCGAGGAAGTGAACACCTCTGACGCGGCCTATGGGCATAGTTCTGCCTCTTCCAGGACTGGCAAATCCGCTGAGCATACTCTGGCAAGAACAGGTCGAGGTCTTTTGAATATGCCTCCTCTCCCAAGATCCCAAAAAAAGGCAAAATCCCACACTTCATTCACTTCCTCGTCAGTGGTCGCAGCGTTGCCACGCAAAGTTCTGAGAAGGTTTGGTCACTGATGTTGACTCCGCCGACGGCAAGCCTGCTGGCTGGTGGGTTATCTCCGTCTGCGAGGAAATCGCTGGCCTCGTCGTCCAAGCACAACTCATCGAAGAGCAGATCTTCTAAGGACCTGTCGACGCACGCCTCCACAACTACATCAAAACAGTCACTCCGTTGCAACCCGCCCTGTCGACGAAGTCCGCAAAATCGGCAGCAGCTGTGCCGAAAGGTTCATCAACTACCAACACCTTCACCTCTGTAATGGTCACCATACTCGGGGTCTCTCTGCCTCCTAGACCCCCCTACGACGATCCTGTCGAAAACCCCTCCTATTCCTGCACCACAGGCTCTTGTCATAGCCTCATTCCCGAAGGGCTTAGACAAGGTGAGACATGCCTCAGCTCTGGAATTCCTGCGCATACCCTCCAAGGCTGCCCCCCTTTTTTTACTCTGGCTCCTGTGGGATCCACCATCCATCTGCACCAGGTCCTGAAGAGGACCTGCCTGAAGATTTTTATTCTAATCAGGAAGGCGCCATGGGCAACCAAACCTCTTTTGCCCATACCTCACCGACCCGTGATCCTTCCCAGACATTTAGCCCACCAAGGGGCTTGGCCCAGTTCTGCTCCTACGGTACTGGCTGCACCAAAAGACACGTCCTTGGACGTTCTAACCACTCTACACACTCTGCTGGCTGACTACCCACTGCTCCTACACCTGGTCCAGCCAGGAGGTCTCCAAGGTCTCATTGGCTTCCGCCGACACCGCCTCATAAGGCACCTGTTACCCCTTGGGCCAGTGCTCGGTGCCCTGCCTCCTGTGGCAGAAGACCCAGCTCACGCAGACACTGGCACAAACACCGACACCACCGGTACTCACACAGATGAGTTTGACTATATGTACGTGGATGGTCAACCTCCATATGTCTATGAGCCCGCCAGGTCCTCTCCCCTGGATGAATGGTTCTTTTCACTCCATCTCGAAAGCTGTCAAACTCTTCAACCTAGTGCCAGAAAAGGGGGAGGGTTTCCTTTGTTCGGCTGACGTATGGAAAGATGGCTTGGCAGTCATGAAGACTGCTAAGCGTGACCGGTTGGCGAAGAAACCGTGGGTTCCGGATTTGGCCTCGGGTTAAAGCCTTTGCTGGATTCCATGGTATCGGCCGCCACCAGGAAGAGGTCCTCCAACCCCTCTTAATTTTCCATGGTGCCTCCAGACCAGGAAGGTAAGAAGCTCGATGCTGCAGGGAAGTGCGTCATCCCTGCACCAGCCTCCACCATCCAGGCCGCTGACACCCTTGCCATCCTGTCAAGGGAGCTGTGGTTAAAAACTGGGGCCCATTCTTGACTTGCTCCCTGATGACAAGAAGGCCGAAGCCTTGGCCCTATTCCAGGAAGCTGAAGTAGCTTCGGACCTCTCCTTCAATGTCACTCTCGACATAGCTGAATATGGCTTCCGCCAGATTGTGGGGGGGGGGGGGGTTGGGGAGTGTGGCTCGCTGGCGCTGGCTAAAGGCCACGAATTTCAGCATGGCTGTGCAGACCAAAGTCCTCGCTACGCCGTTCGATGGTGACAACCTGTTTGGGAAACGGTCGGTGATGCTCCAGGCCATCAAGACCGACAGACGGCGCTCTCTCTGGCGACCCTGCAGCAGAGAAGACCGTCCTTCCATTTCCCCAAAGGGTAGAGTGTCCAGATCGTCCAAGGGTTGTACCACCTCTTATCGCCAGCAGCCTTCCCGCCTGACCACCAGGAAGTTTATAGGGGTTGCTCCCCCACACCCTTCCAGGAGGCAGATGCTGGAAAAAGGCCTGCCCAGATCCCACGCCCCCACTTCCGCCCCCCAGTGAGAGGCCGGCTATCAAACTTCGTAGATCAGTGGCGAAAGATCTTGCCAGACAAATGGTGCTGGACGTTCTTCAGGGGCACGCTTTAGAATTTCAAGACAAGTGCCCCCCAGTTCCTCCTGTCTTGTGACAAGAACTTCATGTGGCCCAGCTGATGCAGGAGGTTCAAGCCATGCTAGGCAAAGGGCCAATAGAATCCGTGCCTCCGGAGTGTACTCCAAATACTTTCTGGTAAGGAAGAAGTCAGGAAAGTGGTGACCAATCAGACCTGCGACGCCTTAACAAGTACCTCAAATCCCAGAAGCCCTGGTTGGTCATGTTGCAACACATGCTCGACCAGCTGGAGGAAGGGGATTTTCTGGCAAATATCAACTTGGAGGACACATACTTCCACATTCATTGCAAACCTCGGAAGTTCCTTGCGTTTTTTTCATCCATTGAAGACCTTACCAGTTCAAGGCCCTTCATTTTGGCTTGAAATCAGTTTCCAGGGTGTTCACTAAATGCTTGGCCCTGGTGGCAGCACATTTGCGCCACAATGGTATCCATGTCTATTTCCTGGACAATTGGCTCGCCCGGTCCCGTTCCCATGCGCTGGCAACCCAGCACACAGCCAAGACTATAAAACTTCTGATTTCGCTAGGATTCTCAATCAAATCTCTGTAGTGCCATATCCAGAAAGCTCGGTTTGTGGGTGCCTGACTGAACAGTCTTGTGTTTGTTGACCTCTTCTAAACAGAGGGTGAAAGCCATCCTGAGAAAGGTCCAGCGACTGGCTATTGCAACAGTCCGATCCATCCTGTCCCTGCTGGGGGTGATGTCTTCCTGCATTCAAGTGGTCCCCTTTTGCAGGCTTCAAATGAGAAGCCTCCAAGAATTTCTAGATGCCTGGTAGCAGGGAGTAGCTGGCACATGGACAGACAAGATCGCCCTCAATCGGCAGTCCGTCAAGCCTTGCAATGGTGGTCAGTTCGTCCCCACTTCACTCGGGGAGCCCCCTTTCAATTCCCTCCGTACCAGGCTACAGTCATGACTGACTGCTCTCAGGCGGGTTGGTGGGCCCACACAGGACATTCTCACACCAAAGGCCGCTGGCTCCCGGAGGAAGAGGATCTGCATCATGAACATCCTGGAACTACCAACTCTGTGTCGAAAGATTGCCAGCAGATGTTCTTAGCAGAGGAGTCTAGCGGATGCCTTCTTGTTCGCCTGGGAGGGTCTATTGCTGTACACCTTGCCTCCAATCCTGCTATTGCTAGATGTGATCAACACTTGACGTTGCCACTGCAAAATTATCCTCATTGCACTAGCGTGGTCGAGGAGAAGATCAGAGTACCAGATCTGCCATCTGTCGGTGGTTTCAGCCATCCAACTGCTTCCACTTCCCGACCTCTCCAGAGAATGAGGATCAATCCTGTGCCACGGCCTGGTGTCGCTGAGCCTTGTGGCCTATTCGCTTCCTTTTGGAATGCAAGAAGAAACTGGTCAAGGCCAGGGCTCCCTCTATGCTTGCTTGCGACAGGCACAAATGGAAACGCTTCACGGCGCAGGGTGTGGAAAATTGCGCTGCTGCGCATTACTGCCCCGCTGCTCCTCTCGTACCTGCTTTCATTGGCCGAGACTGGTCTTCCTAATGCATCTAAAGTCCACTGGCCACCATATCCCGGTAAACCCGGGCTGCAAGCAAGCTCTCCCTGTGGTGCGCAGGCTTGTTGAGGAGTTCTGCAAGGTTCTCTTCAGGTCATTCCTGCTGGTGAAAACGCCTGCTCAGGTTTGGGAACTGAATGGGGCCTTCATTTGGACCAATGCATAATACTCCTTTGAAATTTGTTATGGACACCCACCTTCCTGGTGGCAATCACTTTGGCGGGTCGGGAGTTGCAGGCCCTCTCCTAATAAGCTCCCATATTTATCCTTCCACGCCACTAAAGTGGTTCTGCGAACTCCTCCATCGTTTATACAGAAGGTTCTGTCAGGCTCATCTCAACAAGCCTTTGTCCTACCAGTTTTTCTCACAAACCCTTGGCCTGCTGTGTTGAATTCTCTGGACTTTTCTCGTGCCCCGAAGTTTTATGGGGCATGCCCGAAATACCTTCATAAAACGTCTCCGCTGTTTGCCAGTTTTGGCCCTGTCTAAGGCTTCCATCTCCAGGTGACTCTCCAGCTGTATCGTGCATTGCCATCATCTGACCAGCAGACGGCTTCCAAGCAGTCGGAAAGCCCACTTCAACAGAGCCATTGCAGTTACAGCAGCATTTCTCTCTGGTGTTTCTCTGCTTGACCTCTACAGGGCGGCTTCATGGAGGTCGACCCACACCTTTACGAAATTCTATTGTGTCGACCGGGACTCCACGGAGGAGTCCCGAGTTGGCGAAGCAGTGCTATGCAACCTGTTTGTTTGTGGTGAGTCTGTTCCAAGGGTAAGTGTATTGCTTCCGTGAGGCTTGCCACCTGCCGTGGTTGTGTATATGTACTGTTGTGTAATTGTATTAATGAGCATGGACTCCAGCCTCTAAGCGCAGTACTGGGCCTGGGTATCCAACCTGTGCTGCTTAGTGTGGTCTTGTTTACAAGCTCAGAGTGTTGCCTCTGAGCTATCCTCCTGGTCTTATGATTGTGAAGTCCTATATTGCAAGTCCCTGGCTTGTGACACATTGGTTT
Organism: Ambystoma mexicanum; assembly: GCF_040938575.1. Lineage (NCBI taxonomy): Eukaryota > Metazoa > Chordata > Amphibia > Caudata > Ambystomatidae > Ambystoma > Ambystoma mexicanum. The sequence goes on along the minus strand of NC_090934.1, from coordinate 1,463,993,002 downwards.
TTGGTCAACTTTACTTACTGTCAGCAACTTTGATGTGCCTTCAGTGGAGATTTCTCCCTTTTAGTAGGAGTAGCCCTGCCAGTGTTTTATCGCAGCAAGCTAATACAGCAAACGGCTGCATCGTGGTGCTACATTTGATGTCAAGAGACTTTCCTTATGAATTCCGGCCGCAGTTCCACTGAAGTTTTCTCACTCCTTTCATTGAGTACTTTTTCTTCGCCTCATACAAGACCATAATTGGGGATTTCATCTGGTAATCCACCAACCATCCATTCCGGAGTACTCGACTACTGTTTTCGCTCACAAGAAGCCTGGGCAGATTGCTGGGCCAGACAGCCAAGCTTTCATGAGCACCTTTTCTGGATTTTCTGTGACATCAAGTGGATTCCTGTTGCGGACTGACCTGCCATTTTCCATCCGGAAAATGAATCTGGTTAATCGACATTTGTATAGCTGCCATGTGTTGGGCTTGTTGTTCTGTGGGCTTATATGGGAGTGTTGCAAGCCAAGGTAATGGTTTCATGACTGTGGGGAGGGAATGGAGTGTAGTATGTGTGGGCCTGAGATGTGCTCTGATTGTGTGCCTTGGTTTGTGTCTTGTATTTCAAAAGCATGCAAGTGGGCTCTGAAAGGTGCTGGGCACTGAATAGATTATGGTCACCTGTTATTATTTCACTTATCTGGCATTGACTTTGGTGAGAACTTAACCATGCCAATTGACTGGGTAGCCAGTCATGTTAACAAATAACGTTTTCTAACTAATAGAAAATACAGAAAAAACACTGGGGGTGGGGTAAGGGATTCAAATGGGTCAGAAGGGGGTTGGGTCGAGTTAAAATCCTGGAGAAACAGGGCGATTGGAAGGGGAACCCCTGCTCCCCTCCCCCAGCAAAAAAAAGGTCTTTTTGTTTTGTTAAAAGGTTTTCATTAAAATAAAATCGTTAAATTCACACAGATCCAATTGACTGGTTTGGTTGTTGATCTGCATCAATGGCGGGATCAATGGTTGGTCTGAAGATGCCCTTAAATGGCCACTGTGGGGGTCGGGTGAGTACAGAAGAGAACATAACTATGTACCAGCTGTTGGCATGGTCCAGGCAGGAGAAAATAAGATACCATTGTGCCCAATCTTAATGAGCGATTCCCACGAAGGGGCGAAAAGTGTGGCTCGCAGGACCGTACGAAGTCAAAGGATGCTTTTTCTGCAAGTTGATTTGTGGTGATATGATGGTGCTAAGGGAAGATTTAATTGGCTTGGGCGGCCACGGTTAAAGATCCCTGTTGCTATACGTTGGAATGTTCTACTTGCCTGTCATGCTTCAAATGGTCCAGGATCCCCCAACAGTCAATATCCAGTATGCCCCTGGTGTGATTGTCAGCACCTGACTTCGAGTTGAAGAGGACTTCAACTGGAACCACCATTAATTCTTTTATTTTCTCAAACATTGAAGTAATTTCCAATGGCACCTTGGAGACACTTGTCAAAGTGTAAAATTAGCCTTGCAAAGTTTCAGTAATACTGCACTCGTTATCGCAGAAGACTTTCTACAAAGAGAAGCAGTTGCCGCGGGTACATATCAATAATGGCATGGACTTTTGGAAACATTTTGTTTTTAAACTCTTGTGTGCCATTATCCATATTCCAAAATTGCCTCGTCTACGTGTAATGCTGTTGTGCTATATTTTACTTCCTATCCTGCCCTTTTCTTTTAAAAAAAAAAAAACATTCTTGCCATTAGTTTAGTCATAAAATTTTAAGCACATAGAAAAGAAACCAAGCGCACAATAAGTACATGTATAAAAGGAAAATCGGGAACAATCATTGCAATATATTTCATATTTAATGATAATAAAAATCTGTTAATGTTCCAAATTGAGTGACTCTTAAAAATGTTTCACTGCTTCATGCCAGATATTGTAGGCAGCTGCAGTGATGACGATGGAGTAGCCCAGAATTGATCTTGGCCAGCATCTGCGATATAGTGACACATTTGCCGTAACCTTTTTGATAGCGTTCTTTGAGAAAAGGACAGTTAGTCGATAAGTGTCGTCCTGTCTCCACTTGAGTGTGTCGGAGGTGACCTATGCGCTTTTCCATTGCTATGCTCTCCCAGGAGCCGCTATGCTCCATAGTGGGCAGAGGGTTTAGGCAAAGTCCTACAATGAAACGTCCAAGTTCCGTACTACAGTATTTGGTCAGGTCCGAGCAAAGTTTGTTGGGACGAAAGCTCTGGTGAGAGTATTCCTTATGCCTTCTAATCAATCCCCTGCACTTTTTCAATGTGTTTGACTAGGTCCTATTGAGATGATTTAGTTTTGATCATCTTTTTTTATAATTGGGGTAGGTATTGATAAGGTCCTGTGCCAAGTTTAATTCCTCGAGGTGAGCCTTGGCAGTGGACTTTAGTTCTTTTAATGAAAGTGTTGTGGTGTTTCTTGTTTAAATCTTTGTATTTCTTTCCTCCTTTGTTTTTCAAGATTTTATTACTTCATTCCGTGCCACTTTTCTTTTTCTTAATTTACTTATCCTTCTTTACCATCTTATTTTTTCAGTCCTTATTTCATCTTCAATGTAATTGTATTTTGTTCTCCCTTTTTCTTCTGTCGCTATTTTTCTCCCCAACTTTTTAAACTTTTTTCTTCCTTTTTGTATTTACATGTAATCCTTATTACTTCACAGATCTTGTCTTCATTCTTTTTTCATTTGCTTTTTACTTTTCACCTTCATTTTCTTCGCCCCTTGTTTCTTTCCTTTCTTCCTTAGTCTCACACTTTAAATATTGAAAAGTGGGGAATTTGCAAGCTTCTTACCAGCCATAAAAAAGCACTCCCTCCACTCCCTCCTCAATTCACAATGTCTTACTCGCCAAGAGTCAAATATCACTAATCTGGTGCTATAGGCTGCACCCTGTTGCTCATAGGATGTAGCCCAAGAAAGAAAACCACTGTGTAAGAGCATGATGATTGGCAGAGAGTGGGTTAGTGGGGGAAGGGGGTGGTTGGGTGATGCATAGTACATTATAAGAATATTCAAAGGTTTATCCCTTAGAGAACAAACCAGCGATGACCACACTCTGAAGAATAAAAGTTCAACAAAGAATAATGGGAGCTGCTTTCAAGTACACAACAGTAACGCTAGTCTAAGTGATGCGCACCTCACAATGCGCACCGCTAGGAAGGGTTATTCTTGGGTCTATACGAGGGGCTACAGATAAGCAAAGACTACACTGAGATTAATAAGAGTAGAACTAGGGGCAAAGCTCTCTGGTATACATCAGTAAAGACAATTTAACAAAAGTTCCCAGTACAATGGGTGCAGTCATGGAACAGGAATTGATTTACTAGTCGCCGAATTTGTATGATTATGCCCCGAGGAGCCTTGCGAGTAGAAACCGGTGTTTGGGAAGTTTAGGAATCAAATGCTTCCTAAACTTTCCCTAAAAGAAGAATAATTTAGGGAAATTTTAGGAAGCGTTGGATTTGGTGCAACTGAACACTTAGGATTAAAAATTTGTAACAGAGATTATGCATCATGTTATAATGATTATTTGTATCTAATTGGGCTAATTGAGGAAGATGGACAGGTGAGTGCAGAGGACTAAAAAAAACAGGGAAATTGGCACTTAACGAGAGATGGAGCATGGGCCAACGTGTCCTCGTCGGGGGACGGGGGAGTTAACAGCTAGATCCAATTGAACAACTGATCTCGGCACAGGAGATCTCCTAGCCCAAATCATATACAGTTAAGACATGGGAGAACAAAATTATGAATAAATAAAAAAATATCAGTAGAAGTGAAGCAAATGCAACAAGAATAAAAAAGAAGCAAAGCTGGAAAGTAGATTAAATATCATCATAAAAAGCAGAAGAATAAATGTGAATTCGTCGTACAGAATGGTCATTGTGCTTGTTTGTTTTAGTCCATTATTGTTGGGTTGTAACAGTAGCCGTGGCCTCAATATTGAACTGCGTTATCGGCTGAGTCTATGATCCTTTGCAACACGAGCCAACTTGAGGGTTCCATTTTGGGGCTACTTAACATTTTTACAAGTTTCTTAGTGTTCTCTGAGATGGTACTAGCAGTTGCTTCAGTGTTTTAAAATACATGGTTTCAAGACGGTCCCCCTTTAAGTAGAGTTTGACAGAAGGGGACGAAGTCTTGGGGAACGCCAGGGCATGGGCCAGCAGGCAGCGGGTGAAGGCAGCCACCGTCCGATTGTGGTCGTAACAGCGGGAGCCTGCGGCCCATTTGGTATTTTATGTGATGTATCTTCTCTTGTCCAGGGACCATCTTCGGTTTGATCATTCTAAGTCGAAGATGTAAGGAAAGGGAAAAGGGGGAAGAAAGGGAATCGAGAACAGGCCGGATGGGGTAGGGCGACCAGATGTCCCGGTTTTGCCGGCGGCATCCCAGAATTAGGCAGAAGTACTAGCAATTGTATATATTTGAATGTGCGATCCTAGTCAGTGGGGCGGGGGGGATGTATGGGGGTACTGGGGCAGTGGGGGGTTGAATGGGATGGCGGTGCTAGTCCTACTTTTATGTTTGGGGCCTGACCCGGTTTTTTATTTTCATTTTCTGGGATCCCTAGGCCCAAGGAAACCGGCTACTACATATCTGATAAATAATCAAGCGTGACTTCTATAACACAATTTGATCTCCTTTTAATGTAACCTATTGCTGTTGCATGTCGCAATTCCCTTGGGATATGACAATTCACTGAGCAGGCAGCAATTCCCTTGGGATATGACAATTCACTGAGCAGGCAGCAATTCCCTTGGGATATGACCATTCACCGAGCAGGCAGCAATTCCCTTGGGATATGACCATTCACCGAGCAGGCAGCAATTCCCTTGGCATATGACCATTCACCGAGCAGGCAGCAATTCCCTTGGGATATGACCATTCACCGAGCAGGCAGCGTTCTTTGCTTTTGCCTCAATGTGCCAACTGGTTTTTATTAGCCTTAAATGATTCGATGATGCCTACCCTGTGTTTTTATTGATTGTGCATGCCTTGTTTCACTTTCTGTGTATATTACCAGTCCTTAAGGACATTTGCCAGTTCTTTGCATTTAAGGCACTTAAATAATCCGCAAAAGAATTTCCGCACCTTGTTTATGGTCTATGAAAAAAGATTCTATAATGTTTTTTAAGTTAAGGGTTCTTTGAATATATTTTTTTGGGACTTAGATTTCATATGGTTCTAACAACGATGGCTGTATAATGTGATGGTCTTCGGCTGGACCCCCCAAAATCATCTCTTGCCCTGCCTTGTTTTTCAGACCTCTCAGATTGGACATGGTCATACACTGAGACGGAGCCCACCAATTCCCCCTATGGCACTGCCAGCGACTTCTCTGGTAAGTCTCGAACATGGCACTGGTACAAGTGTGTGTGGGTATGCGGCAGACTGCCCTCTTTTAGAGCAGTTTGAAAGTTGTGTGTTTTAATGTTCTTATTGTAAATATTTAAACATGGCTCACCTTGCTGAGAGTAATCAGATTGAGGTAATGACCCCCAAGAGAGAAGCCATCATCATAAAAGAGGACCACGATTGCTAACCTTGGTTAGTTTAAAAGACCGCCTACTTGGGGGGGGGGGGGGAGGGGGAGAGCGCCAGGGAGTCAGGCGATTCCCATGCAGTGGGAGAGGTGAACCTAGTACAAGTTATTCATAACGCATACTTCACTAGTAAGACCATCTCCTCTAGAGGTTTGCTCTGTTCCAGAGGCCTCCTCTTGAAGTAAGTCTGCTTCTGAGGATATTGTCTGTTTTGTGTTCATTTCTAGAGGCCTCATCTGGATATTTCACCAGAATTGAAAATCTCTCTAGACTAGAGCAATGCCCTGTAGCCTTTGGCTCCCCCACGTGTTTGGGAGTACAATCCCTTGTCATTGACTATGATGGATAGGAATTATGGGATTTGCAGTCCACAGCAGCTGGTGATCCAAGGTTGAAGATCCCTGCTCTAGAAGTATAAAGATGTAGTTTCTGAATTGGATTCTTTGGTCTGGCGCTGGTTATCAAGCCACTATAACTACAATAGGCAGAAATGTTGCATTAGACTTGTTTTGAATTCAAGTATAATATTGAATTGGCCTTGACTAAGCGCTTGAGTGCGAAACATGTGTTGACATGTTCTTAATCGCATCGAAGCTGGTAATAAATGCTGATTTGTTTCCAATATTTACAAGAACCGTGACCTTTAATGAAGTTTATAAGCGCTGAATGTGTCTATATGAAGAATAATCGGGGCAGACCCGGATAAAGAGGGACCCACTCTAGTTTATTCTACATACCACATTTATAAAGAAAAAGTGAAGTCGCTACGTAATTTTAATACATGAATAACATTGATAAGTGTTGCACAGGAAAACCAATATGAAGCATTGCATGTACATAACCATAACAATTATCAGGGCACATGTACAACTCATGTGTGAAAACCTCCCTTTCCATTATATGGGATAGTGTAAATGTGAAGTCAATTATACAGAATGAACCCTACCATTTTATTAAGTTGTCGACAACTGTTTCGGCCAGTCAAGCAGTTGGAAAATGAGCTCATTTTAAGAGCCTTCATCAGGACCGAAGATGATTTTGTTGTCTCTTTGAATGAGGTATCCTGTGGCTAAGAATCTAGAATTAAGTACAAATATAATCTGAAATTAAAAAGGGTTCTTATCAGCGTTGTATTTAAGCGAAGCAGGTATGCTTTATCATTTTTTTTTTTTATTGCCCACAATGGGACACTTGCCATGCACTGAGGTATAATGCACGTGCAGGGAGGATTCTGGATGTGATCTCCGGAGCTCTGTGTGTGCTATTAGATGAAATCTGCAGTGTGTCTCCAAAAGAACGGAGCGTGACAATAGACGGATTCAGTGCTGAGAGAGGAATTGTAAGTGGGTTTTTTAATTTTATTATTACTTTTTTTTTCTTTTTGTAAGGAGAAAATTAAGACTTCCCAGAAATGGGAGACCTGGTAGTGCCATGGTTTATACTGCAAGCGCTTCGGGTTACATCAGGAATTGGCCAGAAATGTGAGATCTGAGATAATTTTGAAACCGTAAATGCTTATTTTGATCTGCATAATCTTCCAGAATACTTGTGAAGTGTTGTGTGTATATAGATGGATTTTGTTAGGCTTATTGATGACTTCTTGAAACCTGATCTTATATTTTTTTTTATTTTGCCTTGTGCGTTTTAATCAAAATGCAATAATTATTTTTAAAGTGCAGTGCTGCCAGAATGCCTTTGTTTGTTGTCTTGTGCAACTCTTACACGAGGGGTTTTGTTTCTGTTGGCAATATATTTTCTATTTGCTTGACGCTAAATATTGCATCGGGAATTCTGCTGGAAAATCTTTTACAAATGGGGCCCTACTATTTTCAGAATCAATAATCCCATACCTTCTGGACCATACGCAAGTTTCATAGTTTTGTAGTTCAATTTTTAAAAACTAAATTAAGTCCCATCACAAAATAAATATATATATGTACATGCTGAAACAATGAAAATGATACAGTATTTGCCAAATGGCACATGTACAGTGGAGGATAAAAACGCTAACACTGATGCAGCAAACAGTACAACCTAAGAAGATAGTTGAATTCAATCAGAAAATGAAAGAAATATATAAAGCAATTAAAAATGTGTAACTCTGATAATTAGGTCTTCTGCAGTCGGGCCTGGCCTTTTCCAGCAGTTTGGACAAGAGTGTTCCCTTGGGGCACGGCTGGACTGATTTCCATAAACGTATCACTTTTGGAACATGGCCCAGACATGCAAAAATTGATGTAAAACTCAGCACTTTAGAAGGCTGGGCACGCGTTTCCATGGCATTCCTTGTTCTCCCGTGTGTCCATTGGCTTGGCTTGGGACATGCTATTTCAATCTGTTCACCCCCCTCCAAATGCACAGTGTAACGTGTTGCAGTGGCCCTGAGATAATGGTATCGCTTTGCCGGAGGGCAGGCACTGGGCAATAAAATGGATACTGACCAAGGGTTGTTACCGGTGGACATACATCAGGGTTCAACATTGCCAGGAATTGGGAGCTACCTAGATCCTGGTTATAGCCAAGGGGAGCTGGGTTATTTGAAAGCAACGGCTATCAGGAGCTACCTTTTACTCCTGGGGCAAGTGGTGCCAAACAAACCTAGCCATGCGAGTTTAACTATGTATGTTTGGGGATGTATATAAAGGACGATGGAGAATACACTTAAGGGACATTTTGAGCACATTGTAGAACATGAAATGGACGCAAAGTTAGAGTTGCTGCGCAGTCTGTACTAGCTCCTGGTTCACCTAACTGGTTATGCCCGATACCCAGGAGCTACTTCTTGCTCCTGGTCAACAAATCCCAATGGCAACCAGAAACCTAAAGACCATTAAGGGGATTTCATCATAAATGTCTTACATATTTCATTTTATTCATGCAAAGTTATTCAACAGATTTATGTTAAGTATAGCGCACCGTCACCAATGGAATTGGTCCCCAGGCGCTTTGGCGGATCTGTAAACGAGAAGGTGGGATGGGTTAGTAAGGTGAAGAGGGAGTAGGATAGTGAGAGGAGTGGTGTACTGTTGGCAGCTTCAACTCGGTAGACACCGGGTGCTGAGCTTTGTGCGAGTATTGGATCGGTGTCAGTCCGCGTGTGCTGTCAGTGCGGCTTATGTGCTCCGGTAATATAAAGGAAATATAGAGGAAGTACGAACAGACAAAACAAGAGCGCATCTCTATTCGGCACACATTTCATTAGTACGCAGAAATAAAAAGCATACAGAAAAAAGGCTCAAAGTAGGAAGATGTGTAGAAGATTCATCCAGGTGAATGCAGTCACTTGTTGCGCAGAACTGGTCTTCTTTCGACCGGTGCTCTTCTTGTTAGAAATTCTTTAGTTTTTCTATTCAATGGGGGGCTTTTTCGGGATTAAGCCATGTCCATAGTTAATGTGCACCTGACTCAAATTTTCCCAAATAGAATTCACATGTTCTTGCTGTGGTCCTTTTTTTCCCATGGTGGACTGCTCAGACTGGCGCAAGCGGGTGGGGGTGGGGGGGATGTCAACTGGGGTCCTCTTAACTGCCACCGTCCACAACTGCGGGATAGGTCTGGCTCTGGATTTCTCACCGGTATTCCTCCCACCCCCGGCTGAGAGGGGCGCCCGTCCCCTCTTGATAAGGCCTTGTCGCAGTACATGTCTGGGTGTGGTTCCCTCCCCGGTTTTATAAGTTGTAACCTGAATTCAGGGTGATGTAAACTATCGGTATTGGTCTGGGTGGGGCCTGTGAAAGTGAGAAGACAAACGCATCTGATTCTCACTCTCTCGCCTCCTATGAAAGTTGCCACAATTTTATAGAATACGTTTACCCAGTTAGGAATTGGAAGCTCCTTATGTGGCTATACCTCTAACCCGTGCACTACCAATGCCGAAGTTGTGGACCCCTCCCCCCTGGCCCAAAGTGATGTTGTGATGCAGTGAGCGGTGTCCTGTGGGAAATAATCCACTTGCATGAGACCAAGCCCAAGCCCAGGTCCATGTGCAATTCGCAAGAGGCTGGCGAAGATGCTGAAACAGGATTGCAGGTTGCAGTGTCCCCAGGCAGCAGAAGTGGGGTGAAATCGGGACGTCCATTGGCAAATCCCCATTGAGGTTTCAGAAAAGAGAAATTGTGCCAAGCATGTAACCTGCGACAAATGAATTCAATGGTTTGTGTTCATATGCTGTCTTGGAGGGTGTTGGTCTCCAAGAACAGTGCCCATGGGAGGGTGAATAGGCTGAAACTCCAGGCAATCATTAAAATGTGGGTGACCAGATAGTCCAACTTTTGTTATGGGCAGAATAATTCTGCTTTGCTTGTATTCCATAATGTGGCTTCTGTGGCCTATGCGGTTCCCTTAATGATTCCAGCCAGCTTGTTGTCCAAGTATTTGATATTTTATTTATATAGCGCCCATACAGTGTTTCAGGGCGCAACGAGGCAAGGGAGGGGTAAAACCATGATCTTGCTCGGCCCAGTGACCTTGAGAATGCACAAGTGTAGGGCAGAGGGAGGAGGGGGAGAAGTGCAAAGGACAGGGGAGGAGTGGAAAGTGCTAAACTTGTGATCGACCGCAGGTAGTGCGGCCAGCAGGTGGCAAGTAAGAATAAGGCGCAGACAACAGGTGTCTGATATAGGGTTGGAGATACAGACCCAAGTGCAAGGGTTGCCAGGAGGCAGTGCGGCTGGGTGGGCAGGGATCTGGGCCCGAAAACGGAGGGTAGCCAGGTGCCCGGTGCCGAAACAGATCACCAGGAGAGAGGAAGAGAGAAGGCAGAAGCACAGAGGAAGGTCTTGAGGTGCATCCGGAATCGGAGATGGTTCTCCTCAAGTTTCAGAGAAGCAGGGAGTCTGTTCCAGAGGGAGGACCGAGCCGGGGAAAGGGATCTACCCAACCCACTTTGTTGCTTGGAGAAGCGACTGACCCTTAGGGAGTTGGAGGAGCGAAAAGCTAGAGTAGGAAGGCCCCAGAAGGCCTAGTGGACAATGCAGAGGGTCTTGAACTTGATCCTCGCAGCCACTCGGAGCCAGTGCAGAGATTTCGGTGCTGGAGAGATACGAGCCCAGGGCTTGAGGCCAAGTACAAGTCTCGCAGTCCTGTTCTGGATGAGTTGCAGAGGGCGTAGAGTAGAGGCAGGCAGGTTTAGAAAGAGGCTGTTGCAGTAGTCCAGCATAGAGAGAAGCAGAGCTCTAGATAGAGACAGTAAGCTTCTATGGGAAGGAGAGGAAAGGAAAAATACCTCTGAGGAGGTGCAGCTGGTAGTATGACTTCTTAGAGACTTCAGAGATGTGACGAGAGAAGGAGAGTGTGAAGTCCAAGATGACCCCCGAGGTTTTTAGCCTTGCAGGTGGGAGCAGGAAGAGTAGAATGGTGGATAGAGTAGCATATATTGCTCAGAGGCACTCGTGTGCAGCCAGTGGTGTTGTGCGAAGGTGACCGCATTCTATTACTAGGTTCTGTGCAGCGGTTGTGAAAGATCAGTGGAATGCGTTCAGCAAGGTAGTTCGTCTGAGACTGCATTCTGGCAGCCGTGGGGCCTGTGTAAGAGATTTTGTGCAGGGCGGCCGACTTCTTTTGTGGCTTATAACTGCGTTCTACCAGACATGAGGTGTTCAAGGAGTATATCACTGCAGTGCCATTTTACCTTTATGGTTAAGTGTGGCAGGAACTCCACAACAGTGTCCAGGGAGTTTCAGTTGGGTGCACCCTGGTTTGGTGGTATGCCATGGGGACATCACTTCAGTTTCCAGGAATTTCAAGATCTCGTTTAATACGAGGCATTGTAATGACTCTATAACTGTGTGCAGCTAGGCCGAAATTGATCAAGGGGTATAGCTGCGTTCTATTGTTTGTTGGTTTAAAGTGGAGAATTGGCATATTGTTAGATGGGAGTGTCTGCGCTTACTGGTAGAGCCCCCTGTTCTGTCTGCTTCCCAGAAACCGATGAGCTGGCTGTGTCTGTCCGAGTGGTTTGTGGTGGCGGAACTCGGAGGTTCTCTGGCTGAGGTGGAGTATGTTGCGTTTGCCCAGTTGGACAATCTTTTATGGAGGCTCTGTTGTAGGTGTCGGAGGGCTAATTTTCCCAGTCCTTGGTCATTGTCCATGGCGGAGGGGCTGGGTAATTCCCGACTAGTCTGTGGTTATTGCGTAATTCTCAGTCCAGCCAAGATTATTTGCTATTCACTTCGTGTGTGTGGGGTTCCATGCCTCACTCCCAGTGGGGCAATTTTGCCCGACCTGAGCATATACCAACCTGTGTACCCGAAAGGCGACAAGATGTGACCCAAGCGCCGTGTCCGGACCACAAGTGCTATGAGTCTCTGCAGCAGTGGCTCTGCGTGTCGATTCCAGATATGCAGAGTTTGGCACTGGGTGAACAGGAACCTGGTCAAGTGTGGTAGGCTGACCGGGGGGCTTGTGGCGGTGACTTTGTCAGGAGCGGGCCCAATCATATTTAGCTGTCTGAGGGGCTAATTGCACTCCAAGAGTGGTTGTGCGCAGGAGTCTGCGGATGGGCCAGTATGACTGTGGTTGGCATTTCCTGGAATGATGGCGCTGTTTCCCTATGTGAAGATAAGCTCCAATATGGGTGCTTTTGAGTGCTAGTTTCCAGTTCGATATATACAGACGGGCATTTCCTGGTCTTTGTGTGAGGGGCATGTCTGGCAGTGTGGCAGTGAGCTTGCCTGTTAATAGCCTACGGTTATAGTGATGTCTGGTCTTAGGATTGGAGTGGTGGGCAGTGGGATAGGGAGTGCTGAGGGGGGCATTGCAAACTTCTTGGTACAAGGGTGTTGCTGGGCCATTGTAGTTTAGCCAGCCAGGCTTGCAGAGAGTCTGCAGCTGCCTAGCCCAGAGCCTGTTGGTCTCTTGCGATGGCTTTCGTGCCCAGAGTGTTCCTGTTTTTCCACGGTCATGCCTTATTAGCCAGGTACCGTGGCCCGACTGTTACTAATTTCCGAGATAATGAAGTTGTAGGTGAATTATGGTCAATGGTGGTGGTGGTGGGGTGCCTGGGTGGGGGGTGGGGGGGTTGGCGGCCCTAGACTGTCCCTTTCATGGTTTAACTCTTTCTCCCGCATGGGGTCTGGCATGGATTCACATGCTCATGAATATTCGCCGTTGTCAGGCTGGGAATCCTCGGTAAAGAAAAAATCAGTTTCGTTTCTGAACTGTTTTTCTAGTAGTAACCAATCACTGGTCTCTGGGTCATACTTCCCCCGGCCAATGACTGCTCTCTACCTAAGCCCCTCCCCTGGCAGCCATCTTCAGATTTTTACCGCACGTTCAAGTGTTGGGAGTCCTCGTGCTATAGCTCTCGAGCTTTTACTACGTTTTATGTAATTCTTTTTTTTTTGTTTTTTTTTTTTTTTTTCTCAGTTTAATCATTTTTTGGTCAATCGAGCCTCAAACTCCACCGTTTCTACTTCCGATCAACGGGGACCCGTTTTGGAATTTTCTACGCCCCCTCATGGGCGAAGTTTTCATCGAGTTACGCTTCTTGGAGGATTCCAGAAGACCTTGAGGCCTACCCCGTGGACATGGCCCAGGACAAAGGAAGCTCGACGCCAGGATGCAAGCTGTTCAGGAACTGCCCTGGATGCAGATTGCAGAATGTGTTCAAGGAGGACGAGCATTCTAGATGCCTCTACTGCCTTCACGAAGACAAAACGCACGTGGAGAAGGACTGCGTTTTGCAAGAACATGTTGGAGCGGACCTTGAAGGATCGGCGGATCCGCCTCACCAACTGGCTGGAGGGGAAGAGCCCAGCGGTAGGTGAGAAGAGGTCCGAGCGGTTTTTAAGTCATTTGAGGGCGCTCCGGCAACGGGGGCCCAACAAAAGGCTAAGCACCGGGAGTCTGCGGGCACAGGGAGTGCCGAACGGTCGGGCTCCTCGGCTGCCAGGCAGGGCGCGCTTTCACCGACGCCATCAACCACGAGCCAACGCTCTAGCTCGGGGAAGAGAAAATTGGAGAACCCGGATAAGCTTCTGGAGAAGCCCCGGTCGATCCCGACGGAAGCAGCCGAGGAGGAACTAGGCAGTAACCCCCTCCCCCCCCAAAGGTGAAGGCCTCGGGTGCGCCTAAAGTCGTGAAGGCCCTGATTCACCCGGCTAAGGCCACTATCGAGGGAGTTGTGGTGGCCCTGGCGAAGCCTGTGGAGGCGACCTCAGGGCCCAGAGTTTCCCTGCCACCACGGAGGGAATCCTCTTTTCAGCCCATCGCCAAGACCCCGTGAGAACCCCGGTGGAAGAAGAGGGGGGGGGGGTTGGCGGTGGCCATCACGGTCATGGATACAGCCTCTGAAGAGGAGCTGGCGGGAGTCGTGAAGATCCTCAAGTTCAGGGAGGTTCGGTCCCACAGGAGGGATCACGAGGTAGACGAAGAGAGCGACAGCGGTGCCGATGAGGTTCCAGTGGAGGCAGAGGATTCCACTCCCAACCGTCGTGCCAGTTGTAGCCGGTACCCGGGCCATGGGACAACTTGGGGAGCCATCTTGATGGCGATCCAGGCCTTATGTATGGATATTGGACGAGGTTGCCCTTACCCACAACGGACGATCCAGTGGAGCCTTCCAAGCAAGCGGAGGAGAGTTCATCCTCCCCTGCCCTTTCAGCCTTCGCGGCCCTCACAGCCTTCATCACCTTCCCCTGATCCAAGGGAGGACACGGGAACAGTGACGGCCACGACGGGGACGTATGACGACGGTGGTGACAAAGGGATGGGCCTTCCATCACCACCCCCTTGGGCCTCCCCACGTAACGAAATTGGCTCCTTTCATGCCATGATTGCCAGGGTGTCCGAGATCTTCGAGCTCTGCCCCAAAGAACAGGAAGGTTTCTTCCATCAACAGCGTGAGGCCAAGAGGAAAACGGTCCTCTCGGTCCCGTTACTGGACGACATCTGGGACGAGGGGTTGTTGCTCCGGAAGAACCCGTCCACGACCCCTGCCAAGAGAGGGGTACGGATTCCGCCCCTCTGTGCCTTAAAGCGGCCAACGCCCTAGCGATTGTGGCCCGCTACGACAGGGAGCTTTGGTTTAAAATGGCTCCTCTGCTGGACTTCCTCCCAGACAACAAGAGGGCGGAGGCCCTGGAGATCCTGCAGGAACTCGAGCTGGTGTCGGACCATGCCATAACGGTGGCCATGGACATTGCTGACACCGGTTTCCACCAGTTGGGCAACAGTGTTTGTCTCCGGCGTGAAAAAGACTAGAACTAGACCTTAATGGAATCTGCGCTTAAACAAAAATTTTCGAAGAATGCCTTATTTTGTATGTACGCAATTTGTGCAAAATCACTGTTCGATAAGACAGTTGGTTTAGTTTTCTTAGCCTTGATTTATTGGTTTTCTTGTTTGAAAATATTATTTCTATTTGAATTGTAGTCATTCAAATTATAACATCAATGAAATTCTTGATGAAATGAAAAATGTGTGTTTTGTAACAGACTTATATTTAGTGTCCAATCCGTTCCAAAGGTTGAATAGTATTGGAACAAAATTATACTTTATAATGTCCGGCCCATTCCCGACACGTGTTTCCCTGCCTACTTCCTGGCGGTTCTTCAGGGGTTTAATGGCTGATGGGTATCACAAAATAATGAGCACTGATTCCACAATTCATAATCGCCAATTAAATATTTGTTTCCTGTTGGGACAAAAAATTAAAATAAATAAGGCACTTGAAATTATTGTGAAAACTAAAGCGAGATCTTCAGGACTGTCTTTTTTGAAAATATTAACAGATGGTTAGCTTTTGCATCAAGATATAAATTAAGGGCAATAAAAACAGTAGGAAAAAAGAAAAACCGGGAGTTGCAATTTACATGTTTAATCTGTAAATCAGTTCGTAAATCTAAAGGATCCCCAATTGGAGTATGGAAAATTGTTTCTTGGATCAAGTTCGTGATGGCACTAAGTCAAAAGAAAACAATTGTGCCTATTTGATGCTTGTGTTATTCAAGCAACCATATGCTTTCAATAAAAATTAAGTGTGGTCGTCTTACTTACATAGTGAAAAATTGCCGCGCTGTAAGCAGAAGTAGATGTTGCAAACGGTTCGATTGCCGGGAACACAATGTTATGCGCGATCGCGTTCAAACCAGTGTTGCAAACAAATGTTTGCGAACGCGAGTGTCGCGTGATGTCGTGACGTGGTGCCGTTCGCGGAGCGCCATGTTAGTTTGGGATGAAAAGCATAATTAGTATACGCTTCTACGTTGTTTGGAATTCAATAGGATTGTATTCCAAAATGTATTAAGTTGTTTTTGTGGACGTGCACCTAATTGAAAACCAGCCTGGTTTAAGTAATTTGAAAAAACATTTTTTTGAATTATCTCAAACTATTTGAGCATAAAAACTGTCGTGAAGATCTCATCATGATTAAATGTAATCTTTAGCAGGCTAGGAAACAATTGGACTTAGCATGGTGCAAATCAAGAAGTCCCAAAAGAGACGGTCATGTTGAAGCGACTTGGTGTACCATAGCATGCTCATTCATCATTGACATGGTTCATATTTGATACTGAGGCATGGTAGAACTTAAGACTCGTAAAGTGAAATGCCAAATTGCCATGTAACATAGTATTAAATATGATTTTTTGAACCTTCTGACATCTATATTCCACTTTTAAATCGAATAGAGAAAGTAAAGCAATGAAAAAATTGGCACATAAAAATGAAAGAACAGGAAAAAGAGATTGTAACATATCACATTATACTTGTCAAAGAAAATGGTATAGTTCCTGATCCACGTTTAGACCCATGTAAATTGAGTCCATGGACCATATCCAAAAAGCTTCCCTTTTGCCAAGGGGTTTCTCCAAGTTACCTCCTTCTTGGTGTACACAGTTTCTCTATTCATAACATTTGATATTGGTTATATCCGACTCCACATGGTGTTGATAAAAATGAAAAGCTAGTGGTGATTTCATGTCCTTGTTTTTAATTGCACGTAAATGTTCTCCCATTCTGATTTTGAACTTCCTGATTGTACTGCCGATATCTATTTTGTTGCATGGGCATATTATGGCATATATCACAAATTGGCTATTACAGTTGATATGTTTTATTGTAATTTTTGCCATTCGGTAGCACAAATTCTTTCTTTCCATTCCACATATGTGGACAGATCTGGCAATTGCTACATTTGAAATTCCCATTTGAGGGTGGTGTTAGCTATGATGTAGTATTGGTTTGACTTAGTTGGTATTGTTCAAATTTTTTGTTGTCAAAGAAAGATGGACTTATTTTCTTTCGATTCATACATTTTCGAAAGACCATATTAGGCTTTGTATCTACAATAGTTCTTAGTTCCGAATCTGCGGTTAGAATATTCCAATTTCTTTGTAAATTTTTTTTGATGACATGGTTGTTTGTACTAAAGGTTGTGATAACCCTGGGTTTGTCTGGTTTTGTAGGTTTGTCCTGTAGTAAACCTTGTCTGGATCTCTCCATACTTTTGGTTAGCATATTCTTAAGATGTTTTGGACTGTATCCGCGATTCCTGAATTTCTTAATTGCCAAATCTTTTGTCTCCGGGGTGGATGGCTCAGGGCGACCGATTTCCACCAGGACGTGCAAACCAGTGTTTTGGACATGCCCTTGGATGGGAATAACCTCTTTGGCAAGACAGTGGATGAATCGCTGCAGGCCATCAAGGCCGACACGGGGACGGCCCGGGCCTTGGGGGTTTTGCAGCAACGACGGCCGCCCTTTCGCAACTCCGGAGGCAAGCAAGGTGCCTCCAAAGGATTTGGCTGCGGCTCCTCGACGTACGGACACGCAGCCCGCTCCTCGTCGCAGGAGGCCTACAGGGAACGCGGCAAGTCGGGAGGATCTCATCGTCGCAAGGTGACAAGGCCGCCGCCATGCAGGACTGAACGGGCCGCATCGTTGGGCCCGCACCTGAGCTCCCCGGTGGGAGGCAGGCTGGCGAAGTTCGTCAGCTTGTGGGAGTCCATCTCCGCCGACCGATGGGTGCTGGATGCCCTGGCCCGCGGGCACTCTCTCGAGTTTCTAAAGAAGTGCCACGCATTCCACCCGTAGCCAGGAAGTAACATCACGTCCCTCAACTACTGCTGGAAGTAAGGGCGATGCTGAAGAAAGGAGCCATCAAGCTCGTCCCAAAGAGGCTCTGGGGCTCTGAGTGTACTCTCGATACTTTCTCGTAAGAAAGAAGACCGGAGGTTGGCGACCCATCCTGGACCTTTGTCGTTTAAACAAGTATATCAAGGCCCAGATGTTCTGGATGGTCACACTCCAGCATGTGCTGGGGCAGCTGGAGGAAGGTGACTTCCTAACGTCGCTGGACTTGGAGGATGCCTACTTTCACATCCCCATTCTAAGAGGACATCGAGTTTCTCAGATTCGTAGTCCAGGACGGCACTACCAATTCAAGGCCCTTCCTTTTGGATTGAAGTCGGCGCCCAGGGTATTCACCCAGTGCCTAGCACCAGTGGTGGCGCGGCTGCGCCTGCAGGGGATCCACGTCTACCCCTGTGGCTATCTATCGGCAACCTGGTCAATTTTCCTCCTTCCTCTCCGAGTGGGCGGACCTCTCCTCCTCACTCCTGTCCACAACCACTCAACTCCTTTCTTGGAGACTTCAACATCCACCTGGATGCATCCTGTCCCCCCTCTGGACTCTTTCGCGACCTCTGCGACACTCTCGCTCTCTATTCTCCCGTCTGGGCCAACCCATTCTGCTGGGCACACTCTCGATGCCCTGATCTCTTCTGACCTTCCCCTCTCTGTCCCTCTCTCCACTCCTCTCTCCTGGAGTGATCACTTTCTCCTCTCCTCCCACCTCACCCTCCCTACCCCACAGGCAAAGCCACCCTCATCACTGCCATCTTCCTTCTCGGTCATTCGACCCATGAAGCGTGTGTCAGTTGAGGCTTTCGCTGCCACCTTCTCGCCCCCTCTTCCCCCCTCGGCTGACTCCCACCCTGACACAGCCCTCTCCACTCTGCTATATCTGATACTCTTGATATCCTTGCTCCTGCCATGAGAATCCGCCTGAAGCCCAAAGCCAAATGTAACTCCTGGTATGACTCGGATCTAGTCACCCTTAAACGCTTGTGCAGGGTGGCAGAGAGGAAATGGCGCGCTTCGTGTTCATCCTCTGACAAACTGGCCTGTCGCCTGCTCCAAAGGCAATACCGGCTCTCCGTTCTCACCAAGAAGAGAGCCCTTATCCAAGCCCGCATCACTGCGGCATCTAACAATTCGGCTGAACTCTTTAAAATCTGCAAGGAGCTGGCCAACCCTGCTGCAGTCTATACCTCTCCTGGCCAACCCTGCTGCAGTCTATACCTCTCCTGTCCCCTCCCAGGCCCTCTGTATGGCACTGGCCTCTCACTTCATTTCTAAAACTCAGGACATCCTGTCCTCACTCTCCTCCCATCACCTCCCCCCCCCCTCTATTCCCTGCCCATCCTCTGGCCCTTCTGCAGCCACTCCTTCTCTGCCTTTCCCCTTTTTTCCGCTGATGAGGTTTTGAGACAAGTCCGATCTATGAAAGTCTCATCAGCACAGGTCCACCCCTGCTCCTCCAACTATTAAGGACCACATCGACTCCTTGGCTCCTGCCCTTGCTGACTTCTGCAATTACTCCTTCGCCTCTGGAGTCTTCCCATCCCCTCTCAAGCGCTCCCTTGTGCATCCCCTTCATAAGAAACCCTCTTCCGACCCGTCATGCCCAGCTAACTATCGCCCTATCTCTATCACTCCTTTCCTGGGCAAGCTCCTGGAGAAACTTGCCATCTCCCAGCTTAATCTCCATGCTGAATCTGTTGGTAGCCTTCACGACCATCAGTCTGGCTTCAGAGCTGCCAAAGGCACGGAAACTGCTCTCCTGAACATCCGTGAGGACCTGCTCTCAAACCTTGACTCTAATATTCCATGTGTTCTCATTTTACTTGACCTCTCTTTTGCCTTTGATACTGTCAACCATACCATCCTACTCAACCGTCTCTGTGATAACCTGGGTATCACTGGTCTGGCTCTGGCTTGGCTGACCTCTTTCCTCTCTAATCGACCCTCCCAGGTCCAACTGGGGTCTTTCCTGTCTGATATCTTTTTCTCTACCTGTGGTGTCCCCCAGGGTCCTAACCTCTCCCCCTGGCTGTTTAACCAGTATCTGGCACTTCTCGCCCACCGCATCGCTGCTCTCTGCCCCAACTTTCAGTGCTATGCGGATGATACCCAGCTCATTTTCAGGCTATCCTCGGCCTCCTCTTCTCCTTCCCTCATCTCTGACTGTCTCTCTGCTATCCAGGAATGGTGTGCCGCCAACGACCTCTGCCTTAATGCCAGTAAGACTGAGATTCTACTCATCGGCACACCCACTCCCTCCTTCCCTGCAGCTCTCTGGTCGGCCTCTCTTGGCCCTCCACCTGTTCCTACCTGCAAGGCAAAAAACCTCGGGGTCATCTTCGACTCCACACTCTCCTTCTCTCCTCACATTTTTGACGTTTCTAAGAAGTCACACTACCAGCTGCACCTCCTCAGAGGTATCCTTCCTTTCCTCTCCTTCCCCCAGAAGCTCACTGTCTCCAGAGCCCTGGTTCTCTCGAAGCTGGACTACTGTAACAGCCTCTATCTAAATCTGCCTGCCTCTACTCTCCGCCCTCTGCAACTTATCCAGAACACGACTGCGAGACTTGTCTTTGGCCTCAAGCCCAGGGACCGTATCTCTCCAGGACTGAAATCGCTACACTGGCTCCCTGTGGCTGCGAGGATTAAGTTCAAAACCCTCTGCATTGTCCACAAGGCCTTCGGGGCCTGGGGCCAAAATACCTTTAACTCTCCCTTCCTAAATATCTTCCTTCTCGAGCACTTCGCTCTTCCACCTCCAACTCCCTCAGGGTCAGCCGCTTCTCCAAGCAACGAGTTGGGGGGAGATCTCTCTCCACAGCAGGGGCCTCCCTCTGGAACAGCCTTCCTGAAACTTCAGGAGAACCATCTCCGGTTCCGGGAGCACCTCAAAGCCTTCCTCTTTTGCTTCTGCTTTCTCTCCCCCTCTCCCCTGCTAAACCACTGATACTGTACTGAATCAGCAACTGGGCCACTCACTAACCCTGGTCCTTGGCCCAGCCACTCTCCCCTGCACTGCCTTCCTTGCTACCCCTGCACTGCGGGACTGTCTCTGTATCCGTACACCCCCCCCCCCCCCCAGCACTTGTTCTGCACTTATCTTGCACTTGCAACTAGCTGGCCCTCTCATTACTAACCCTGAATTGCACTTTCCCCTCTCCCTTCCCCCTTGCACTTTTCCCGTCCCCCCCACCCATGCACTTGCGCGGTCTGAATGACACCTGGTCTAGTAGGATCGTTGTCTTGTCTCCCCTTGTTCCCCCCCTCACTGCCTCGTCCACTTGTGTATAGGCGTGTTACAAATATATCATATCATACCCCTACCTGGACGATTGGCTCATCCGAGCAAGGACAAGAGAACTTGCTGTTGGGCACACAGCAAAGACTGTCCAACTGCTCACGGATCTGGGATTCTCCATCAACTTCGCCAAATCCCACCTGGTTCCGTCGCAGGTCGCGCTGTTTCTGGGAGCCAAGCTCGACACAGTTGCGAGACTGGCCTCCCCGTCAGAGGAAAGGACGAAGGCCATCATGGGAAAGGTGCAGCAGCTGTTGACGTGGACAAGGCCAGGGTGAGGTCCATCAAGTCCCTTCTTGGCATGATGTCCTTGTGCATCTTCCTAGTGCGCCTGTGCAGACTGTGGAGGTGGCCACTGCAAGAGTTCCTCGACGCCCGTTGGATGCAAGCGCCGGACAGCTTCGAAGACAGGATCTCGCTCAACGAGACCTTCAGCCAAGCGATCCGGTGGTGGGGCACCTGCCCGCATCTGGCGGCGTGTATGGACTGCCAGACCCCGGCACATCAGGAGAGGGTGACGACGGACACCTCCCTGGAGGGATGGGGAGCACACACTGGAGATCTACATGCAAGGGGCCTTTGGCTCCTAGAGGAGAGGTCTCTCCACATCAACATACAGGAGCTCCAGGCCGTGTTCTGGGCCCTCGGGTCGTTCCTCCCGTCCCTCAAGGGCAAGGTGGTAAGGATCTTCACCGACAACACCACCACGATGTTCTACATCCGGAAGCAGGGAGGTACCAGATCCCCTGCCATATCCAAGGAGGCGCAGGATCTGTGGCACTGGGCCGTCTCCCAAGGGATGTTTCTGGTACCCTTCTACCTGGCAGGAATAAAGAACACCATCGCTGACTCGCTCAGCCGGAAGTTGCGCTCGTGCCACGAGTGGGAACTGCGACAGGATCAAGTGGATCTGCTATTCCAACGAAGGGGCAATCCCCAGATCGATCTATTCGCGACGGTAACAAACACCAAGTGTTGGAGGTTCGCCAGCAGGTTTCCCCAGCAGGTGAGCATGGGCGATGCCTTCTCATTCCCCTGGTACGGCCTGTTCCTGTATGCGTTGCCGTTGCTGCTGCGACTCATCAACCAGCTTGGACGGTCCGGTGAAGGATGATCCTCGTCGCACCGGCGTGGCCGAGACCGATCTGGTTCCCGGACCTTCTGGACATGTCAGCGTCCCCCCCCCAGTCAAACTGCTGACAGACGCGGACCTCCTCGCCAGAGAAGGAGGCGACATCCGCCACCACGACCCGGGGTCTCTGAACTTGCTGGCCTGGCTCCTGCAGCACTAGAGTTTGGAGGGTACGATATCCTGGCGGACTGCAAGGAGGTGCTTGCAAAGGCCAGGGCATCCTCAATCCTCAATTCTCAAGTGCTATGGACATAATTGAAAGAGGTTCTCTGTCTGGTGCCGTGCACAGAAGATTAACCCTCTGCGGATTACGGCCCCCCAGGTGCTGCTGTACCTACTGTCGCTGGCCAAAGCGGGGCTAGCGCACGCCTCCATCAAGATACATCTAGCGGCGATCTCCCGCTACACCAGAACTCCAGGGCGATCATCTCTGTGGTCCCATAGCCTGGTGAAGGAGTTTGAAAGGATTTTTCCGATCATTCCCGCCGGTGAAGGCTCCGGCCCCAGCGTGGGAGCTCAACATGGTGCTGAGCAGACTCATGGGGCCGCCATTCGAGCTGCTGCATTTGGCACCGTTGAAGTTCCTCTCATGGAAGACTGCGTTTCTTGTGGCCATCACCTCCGCACGACCAGTGGGAGACATCCAGGCTCTCTCCTGTAAACCTCCATACCTGACTCAACGAGACAAGGGTGGTGCTGAGGACGCACCCCTCCTTCATGCCCAAGGTGCCGTCGGACTTCCATCTCAACAAGCCCTTGGTGTTACCGGTTTTCTTCCCGTCGCCTTCGTCGCCGGCTGAGAGGACTTTGCACTCGCTGCATGTGGCTAGAGTGCTGAAGTTCTACGTGGACCGCACAAAGAGCTTTCGGAAGTCATCACAACTGTTTGAACTTTGGACCTGTGAAGCAGGGGAAGGCCCTCTCGAAGGCTTCCATTTCCAGATGGCTCTCCGGCTGTATCATGCACTGTCACTGGTTGGCAAACCGTCCGTTGCCCGGCCGTCCGAGACCACTTGACCAGAGCGATCGCTGCTACCACAGCGTTCTTGTCTGGCCTACCTCTGCTGGACATCTGCAGGGCTGCTACGTGGAGGTCGACGCACAACTTCATGAGATTCTACTGCGTCGACTGGATTCCAGGTAGGAGTCCAGGGTCGGCCATGTAGTGCTGCGGAACCTGTTCATCTGAAGGTGGGCCTGGTGAGGAGGTAAGAGTTGCTTAATGTTGATTTTATGTAATGCTTAATGTTGAGCCTTGCCACCTCTTGTGCATGTGTACTGCTATGTATTCTTATATTCATGAACATGTGAATCCATGCCAGACCCCATGCTGGAGAAGTTACAAGTTACTTACCTGTAACTGTTGTTCTCCAGCATGGGTCTGGCATGGATTAACATGCGAACCCTCCCTCCTACCCCTCTGCAGCTCTTCTGTTGGTCCTACTGCCACTTTACGTGCTACCAAATCTGAAGATGGCTGCCAGAGGAGGGGCTTAGGTAGAGGGCAGTCATTGGCTGTGGTCAGTATGGCCCAGAGACCAGTGATTGGTTACTAGTAGAAGGACAGTTCAGAAACAAAACTGAATTTTTTTCTTTACCGAGGATTCCCAGCCTGACGACTGGGAATATTCATGAGCATGTGAATCCATGCCGACCCATGCTGAAGAACAGTTACAGGTAAGTAACTTGTTCGTTAAGCGCCAAGGAGGAGATTGCTCGTCCTAGAAGTATGGCGGAATACCATAGGAACATTTTTCTTGGCAGTTGGTTTAGTCAGGTTTTCAATGCTTTACGGGAGGCCATTTAGTCATGGTTGTTATGAATGTGGGGGGCAGCGAGTTCCAGTGTTGGTGCCAGTGTAGAGTAGATGTACCCTCCAATCCTGGCTGAATTGGAAGCTGGGATCACTAGCTGGAGGGCCGTGCTTGGCCTTAGGATGTATGTTGGGAGGTAGGGCATACTTTTCTCTTGTAGGTATGCCGGTCCGGCCTTGTGCACCGCTCGGTGGGTAATGCATAGGATTTTGAAAGTGTTCCTTTGTCCAATTGGGAGTCTGTGTAGGGTACAGAGAGCATGTGAGATGTGATCCCTTCGTCCCAGTGCAAGAAGAAATCTGGCAGCCGAGGTTTGGACTCTTGGAGTTTGTTTAGTTGGTTGGACGGTGCCCCCCAGGTAGAGAGTTCGCAAAGTCAACTCTGGACATGACAGTGGACATAATAGCGGTGAGTCTGTTGGGGTAGGTGAGATGAGGGAAGATGCGTCTCAGAAGCCTGAGGTGGTAGTGGCAGGATTTGGATAGATTATTGATCAGAGTTAGGCCCGAGTCCATTGTGCAGCCCAAGGTTTTTCACTGTTGGAGGTTCGGAGGGGGCGAGTGCCGAGGGAGGGGGGCCATGGGAGTTGTTTTGGAAGTATAGTTGTGTTGCCGCACACCATGATCTGTTTCCCTTGGTTCAGATGGAGGTGAGTTCTAGTCCTTCCTAGGTCCATATCTGTGGTAAGATGCTAGGTCGGGTCGTGGATTGGAGCTCGTTTTGGGATTCTACAAATAATTTGGGTGTCGTCGGCGTAGTTAATAGCAGGTGAGGTTGTGCGAGTGGATGATCCCTGGCAGAGGGGTGGTGATGAGGTTAAAAATGAGAGGTGAAAGGCAAGATATGCGATCGTTCACCCCAATTCTTGTTGTGAAGGGTTCCATTGCCAGCGCAAATAATACAGGCGACAAGGGACACCCCTGTCTTGGTCCCCTACTTAAATATATGGGATCAGTCGGTGCCCCATTAGCCATTATTCGGGCTGATGGCAATAAATAGTTTGGCATAATCGTGTGCGCATCCCAGGCCCCAAGTTAAATTTATGGAGGACCTTCTGCAAGAAACCCCATTCAACCTGGTAAAAGACTTTTCCTGAATCTTATGCCAGCAGGAGAGTGTGCCTCTGGACGACTGGATTCATCAACCAGATTGCAAATCCTTCTAATATGATTTACATTGTCCCTCCCCCACAAAAATCCTGATTGATCCAGGTGTATAAGGGTGGGGTTGGAGCTTCTCTAGTCTAATTGCCAAGAACGTGGTAAATATTTTGCCATCAAGGTTCAAAAGAGCAATTGGCCTGTATGCAGAGCAGAGAGTGGCATACTTTGCCGACGTTGGTATCAAGAGCACCTGGGCCTCCCTCACTGACTGTGGAACTCTCCTGTCATAAAAGTCTCAGAAAATGTCCCCTTTTCTTATTCCACTCCCTTGACGCTCACTGTATGGATGAAAAAGTGGCTTGCTTGCTGCCTAAGGAGACTTGCTGGCAACTTGCCCATTATGTTAACCCGTTCGAAATACCTATGCCTCTGCAATAATCGTTCCGTTCCCAGCACCCACTTCAGCTGCCGTTTGGATGTGCTAAACAGTTTAAAATTATGGCGGGTCAGATCTGCTGCTTAGCCATTGTCTGCCGCCTTAACCTCCTATTGGCTCCTTTTCGACCAACCCTCTGGTTCATTTCACCGCTACGCTTGCTATGTTTCCTCTAGTAACCGCCTTAAGGGCATCCCAACTGTTCCCTTCACTAGTGACCTCTGCAGGGTTCTATCTCAAATAATCGCGCACCATTCCCATCAGCTCCTCCAATCAGACCGGGTCTCTTAAAACACCTGGGGAGAACCTCCATTGGCGCTGTTGCCGATGACCCACCCAGTCCCTAAAGTGAAGCCATGACATACTGTGATCTGTCAAATTCATGGGTTCAATACCTGAGGAGATGGTCATTGGTGCAAGCCCAAAGGATATTAAGATGTAGTCCATGCGTCATGCTGAGGCGTGTACGTGTAATGGGTAAAGGCAGTCTCTGTGGGGTGGTGCATGCACCACACATCAATAAGAATGCATGCTATGGAGTATGTTGTTTGACTCAATCTGTCCTTCCTACCGTCCATAACAAATGCATGTCCCCTACCAGTATAAGCTCTCCCCGCCCCCTCAGCTCCAGGTTATCCATCACCTGCTGCAAACGGCTCTTGCCCCGTGTTGGGGAGGTAAGATGAGAGTATGGTTATCGGACCCCCTTGGATCTCTCCTCCCACCATAACCTAATCTATCTTGTGTCCTGTTCCGTGATCGTATGTTTGAACCCCAGGTCCGCATGCAGAAGGATTGTTACCCCTGCCCTTTTAGTGGGGGAGGGGGGCTGAGGAGAAGTGGGGTGGGTAGTTCCTATTCCTAAGTCATGGCTTGGCTGATCCTTGAGTAACACATGTTTCCTGCAGGCCCACCACCTGTATTTACATGCGCCTAAGTTCCTGGAAGAGCTGGCTACGTTTGCCCGGGGTATTAAGACCTCGAGCGTTCATGGTGGCAACCTTAATCGCCATTACCCCAATATGTTCTTCTCCCCTCCCCCACCCTTCCTGCCTCAACACTGCCCTCCATCCCGCTGATAACCGCATAAGATGCCCGATCACCATGTGATGCTAGAATGCCCTTCTCTGCACCCCTCTTCAGATAAACACCCCTCCCCTCCACCCACCCCCCCCCACATGCCCATCTGGAACCAAAACTCCTGTAATTTCCCATAGGCATCCTCCAATCCGCCCCAACAATGGATTCGAAGATGGGACCCCCATCCCTCCAAACTGACACCCCCCCCACCCGCACACCATACACCCCCCTGGGATACAGATCAACAATGTGTCAAAATGCTTTCTCTACCATCTCGAACTCTTCTGACGTTTCTTTCCCTACCGCTCCTTCCCGAGCAGACTTGCCGCAGTGATGTTTATTGTAATGTTGAGACTGGACTATGCCAACTCGCCATACCTAGGAGCCCCGGCATACCATCTTAAACTCCAAAGAGCCGAACATGGTGCTGCCAAACAGCTCCTTGCCCTGGGCCCGAGCCATCACATCTCTCCAGCTCTCCAAACCCTCCACTGGCTTCCACTTGGATGAAGGGCCACTTTCAAGACCCTGTGCATCACTCGCCATGCAGTGCACAAGACTGGCCCATTAGACCTCCAGGAAAAGAAAACACCATACCTCCCATCCTGCACCTTAAGATCCAGCAATGCCCTCCTTCTAGTGATTCCAACCTGCAGCTCCGTCAGGATTGGAGGATCTGCCTTCTCAACCTTGGCCCCGGCTCTGTGGAACTTGCTGCCCCCTCATATTCGTCACACCCAAGACTATATGACATTCCGCAGAGCTCTAAAAACGTGGCTCTTTCCATAACACCAACCCTCACCAAGGGTTGCTCTCAACCTCTCTCACTGGCACGGGCCGCAAATTCCTTCTACGATATTCAGTGACTTGCTCTCATTACCCACCTGCGGTGGGTACCGGGCCCTCTGGATGCAGTCATCCAGTGCCCCTGTCTTGTATGAACGGCCTGGGGCTGGAGGCCCCTGTCACGTGGGAGTAGATCTGCTACTATGTATGCGCTTTCCCAGTCCAACCCGACAGCTTTTTTACTTGTGGCTCAGCTTGCAGAGCCAGCCCGCTGGGATGGTGTATGGAAATGTCTGCACACGTCCCATCTGATAGGCCGTTGCATCAGCTCGCCTGGCCTCCTTCATCCAGTCCCGGCGCATCGGGGAGCTCTCCTTTTCCTCCGCCCACTCCCGGGTGGGCTCGTCGCTCCTCACCTCACCGCCCGCACATAAACCCAGCACTCGCAGCCTTTGCATGCGTCCGCCTCTTGCCTGCGGTGCGAGTGCAGCCTTCCGCCGCTGCCACCTCCACCGCAGCAGCGTTTCCCCTGCTCTTCCCCTGCCAGGCCGCTGGTCGGAATGGGCTGGGGAGAGACTCCTCACTCCTACGCCATCTTGGCCACACCCCCTTAATACTTTCTATCTTTGATTTTGCCCAGTGCAGAATTCCCCTGGCTGTGGTTTTGGCACAGTGACAAAGGGGCTGTGGTTTTCATCCAGCAATATATTCCCGTATATCTTATTGCTGTGGTTTTCATTTTAGCAGGTGTCCCTTCTTATCCGAGTGGTTTTTCTTTTAGTTTTGGGCTGTGTGTGTGCGTGTGTTCTTTATTATAATCTAAACAAGTTACGGAATAATGCTTAAACTAACATTTTAATTTTGCATCATTGTAATTACATTTCTTCAGTTGTATGGAAAAGTCTACTTTTTCGTTATTGGCCTACATGTTCGAAAATGTGTCCTTTTTACTTTTGCCCACTATTTTATCGTTTTCTTGGTCGAAATTCGGTCAAATTTAATTAAATATATATAGGGTGGAGGTTGCAGGGGGACCCCCGCCCCTCACTTTAGACTAAAAAACGACCCAAAAAAAATAGTGTTCCAGTAGATCTAAACCACTTGTCTGTTTGGTCACTAATGCAGATTAGCTATAGTTTTCATGGGACTTCTAAAGCGGGAGAATTTTTATTTTGTTTTATTTTTTGGAATTCTCTTGTGTTTGGGCAAGTAGAACATGTCAGTGTTCAACAGAGTAAAACAAAACCGCATCCTCTGTACCGTGCAGTAGAATAAAATGGTATCCGCGTAATTGACCGAAAAAAACATTTGACCTAAAACATCCCCCATCATCTGCACTCCGCAGGACATCTGTATGTACCGTGATATGCAGTGCACACATATGAACATGTCCTGTTCATTCACTGTCTTTTTCTGGCTCCTGCCTTTACGCATCTTTCCCCGGTCGTTGAAGGCCGGGCGGTCCTGCAGAGCAACCGTAGGGCAAGTAATGATCCCGCAGAGCAACCGTAGGGCAAGTAATGATCCCGCAGAGCAACCGTAGGGCAAGTAATGATCCCGCAGAGCAACCGTAGGGCAAGTAATGATCCCGCAGAGCAACCGTAGGGCAAGTAATGATCCCGCAGATCCTGCAGAGCAACCGTAAGGCAAGGAATGATCCCGCAGATTCTGCAGAGCAACCGTAGGGCAAGTAATGATCCCGCAGAGCAACCGTAGGGCAAGTAATGATCCTGCAGATCCTGCAGAGCAACTGTAGGGCAAGTAATGATCCCGCAGATCCTGCAGAGCAACTGTAGGGCAAGTAATGATTCCGCAGATCCTGCAGAGCAACTGTAGGGCAAGTAATGATCCCACAGAGCAACCGTAGGGCAAGTGATGAACCCACAGAACGACTGTAGGGCAAGTAATGATCCCGCAGAGCAACCGTAGGGCAAGTAATGATCCCGCAGAGCAACCGTAGGGCAAGTAATGATCCCGCAGAGCAACCGTAGGGCAAGTAATGATCCCGCAGATCCTGCAGAGCAACCGTAAGGCAAGGAATGATCCCGCAGATTCTGCAGAGCAACCGTAGGGCAAGTAATGATCCCGCAGAGCAACCGTAGGGCAAGTAATGATCCTGCAGAGCAACTGTAGGGCAAGTAATGATCCCGCAGATCCTGCAGAGCAACTGTAGGGCAAGTAATGATTCCGCAGATCCTGCAGAGCAACTGTAGGGCAAGTAATGATCCCACAGAGCAACCGTAGGGCAAGTGATGAACCCACAGAACGATTGTAGGGCAAGTAATGATCCCGCAGAGCAACCGTAGGGCAAGGAATGATCCCGCAGAGCAACCGTAGGGCAAGGAATGATCCCGCAGATCCTGCAGAGCAACCGTAGGGCAAGTAATGATCCCGCAGATCCTGCAGAGCAACTGTAGGGCAAGCAATGATCCTGCAGATCCTGCAGAGCAACTGTAGGGCAAGCAATGATCCTGCAGAGCAACTGTAGGGCAAGTAATGATCCCGCAGATCCTGCAGAGCAACCGTACGGCAAGTAATGATCCTGCAGAGCAACCGTACGGCAAGTAATGATCCTGCAGAGCAACCGTACGGCAAGGAATGATCCCGCAGGGCACCCATAGGGCAAGGAATGATCCCGCAGGGCACCCATAGGGCAAGGAATGATCCCGCAGGGCACCCGTAGGGCAAGTAAAGATCCCGCAGAGCAACCATAGGGCAAGTAATGATCCTGCAGAGCAACTGTAGGGCAAGTAATGATCCTGCAGAGCAACTGTAGGGCAAGTAATGATCCCGCAGATCCTGTAGAGCAACGATAGGGCAAGTAATGATCCCACAGAGCAACCGTAGGGCAAGTAATGATCCTGCAGAGCAACCGTAGGGCAAGGAATGATCCCGCAGAGCAACCGTAGGGCAAGGAATGATCCCGCAGAGCAACCGTAGGGCAAGTAATGATCCTGCAGATCCTGCAGAGCAACTGTAGGGTAAACAATGATCTTGCAGAGCAACTGTAGGGCAAGCAATGATCCTGCAGAGCAACTGTAGGGCAAGTAATGATCCCGCAGATCCTGCAGAGCAACTGTAGGGCAAGTAATGATCCCACAGAGCAACCGTAGGGCAAGTAATGATCCTGCAGGGCACCCATAGGGTAAGGAATGATCCTGCAGAGCACCCGTAGGTCAAGGAATGATCCAGCAGAGCACCCGTAGGGCAAGGAATGATCCAGCAGAGCACCCGTAGGGCAAGGAATGCTCCTGCAGAGCAACCGTAGGGCAAGTAATGATCCCGCAGAGCAACCGTAGGGCAAGTAATGATCCTGCAGAGCAACTGTAGGGCAAGCAATGATCCCGCAGATCCTGCAGAGCAACTGTAGGGCAAGTAATGATCCCGCAGATCCTGCAGAGCAACCGTAGGGCAAGTAATGATCCTGCAGAGCAACCGTAGGGCAAGTAATGATCCTGCAGAGCAACCGTAGGGCAAGTAATGATCCCACAGAGCAACCGTAGGGCAAGTAATGATCCTGCAGGGCACCCATAGGGCAAGGAATGATCCCGCAGAGCACCCGTAGGGCAAGGAATGATCCGCAGATCCTGCAGAGCAACCGTAGGGCAAGTAATGATCCTGCAGAGCAACCGTAGGGCAAGTAATGATCCTGCAGAGCAACTGTAGGGCAAGTAATGATCCCGCAGAGCAAACTGTAGGGCAAGTAATGATCCTGCAGAGCAACTGTAGGGCAAGTAATGATCCCGCAGATCCTGCAGAGCAACTGTAGGGCAAGTAATGATCCCACAGAGCAACCGTAGGGCAAGGAATGATCCTGCAGAGCACCCGTAGGGCAAGGAATGATCCTGCAGAGCACCCGTAGGGCCAGGAATGATCCCGCAGAGCACCTGATCTCGCAGAGCACCCGTAGGGCAAGGAATGATCCTGCAGAGCACCCATAGGGCAAGGAATGATCCTGCAGAGCACCTGATCCCGCCGAGCACCCGTAGGGCCAGGAATGATCCCGCCGAGCACCCGTAGGGCAAGGAATGATCCCTCGGAGCACCCGTAGGGCCAGGAATGATCCCGTAGAGCCCCCATAGCGCCAGGGATGATCCCGCAGAGCACTCGTAGGATAAGGAATGATCCCTCGGAGCACTCGTAGGGCCGGGGATGATCCTGCAGAGCCCCTGTAGGGCCAGGAATGATCCTGCAGAGCACCTGATGCCGCAGAGCACCCGTAGGGCAAGGAATGATCCTGCAGAGCAACCGTAGGGCAGGGATTATCCTGCAGAGCCCCTGTAGGGCCAGGGATTATCCTGCAGAGCCCCTGTAGGGCCAGGAATGATACCGTAGGGCAAAGAATGATCCCGCAGATCCTGCAAAGCAACCGTAGCGCAAGTAATGATCCCGCAGAGCAACCGTAGGGCAAGTAATGATCCCGCAGATCCTGCAGAGCAACCGTAGGGCAAGTAATGATCCCGCAGAGCAACCGTAGGGCAAGTAATGATCCTGCAGATCCTGCAGAGCAACCGTAGGGCAAGTAATGATCCCACAGAGCAACCATAGGGCAAGTAATGATCCTGCAGAGCCCCTGTAGGGCCAGGAATTACCCCACAGAGCACCCGTAGGGCAAGGAATGATCCTGCAGAGCCCCTGTAGGGCCAGGAATTATCCCACAGAGCACCCGTAGGGCACCCGTAGCGCCAGGGATGATCCTGCAGAGCCCGCGTAGCGCCAGGAATGATCCCTCGGAGCCACCGTAGGCCAAGGAATGATCCTGCTGAGCCCCTGTAGGAATGATCCCGCAGAGCACTCGTAGTGCAAGGAACTATCTGTTTCCAATGGGCTTCTTACAGAAATTGGCATCTACAACCAGTTCGCCCCATGTCTTGGACTACAAATCCCATGACCACTCACCAATGACTGTGCTGGCTAGAGATGATGGGAGTTGTAGTCCAAAACCTCCGGAGAGCCACAGGTTGCCCACCTCCTGCTTTAGTGGGGGGCTTCCCCTGGTCTATTGGTAGCCACAGGTAGCCCACCTCCTGCTTTAGTGGGGGGCTTCCCCCGGTCTATTGTTAGTCGCAGGCTGCCAACCTCCTGCTTTAGTGGGGGGCTTCTTGGGAGACCTTGTAGTGCTCCAAAGGAAGGAAGCCTTGCTCTGAAGACTGTCCCACGATCTTAGAGGGGAGTGGGAGGGTGGGGGCGTGCTCCAGGAATGGAAGCCGCGTGCACAGGATCTGAAGGGCCATAGTGCTCCCCAATGGGCTGCCGCTGGCCCTTGGCACATAGCTTGTATCCCCTCCCCAGGAAAGGGGGCTGTGCTGCAGATACGTAGCCTTTTGCTTTAGGCAATAAACTGCTCTTAACCCTTTGAGTGCCAAGGACGTTTATGCTGGTCCTTTTTGCATCAACTTGCATAATAACCTGGCACTTGGGCCTGGCGTGGTTGCCCGTGTTGGGGATGGCTCCTGGCTCCAGGAAAGAACCCGGGCCCCATGTCTCTTGTGCATGCGTGTCCCCCGTGCCGTGCGTCGCCTGTAGGTGAGCCTGTTGCGTCGTGTTACCGCTGCTAGATGGCCGAGCGCTTCCACAGACTCCCACAGCGCCGAGTGACCCTCCAGTGCTGTGTTTCTAGGCGCATTGCTGGCTGGCACGCATGGGTGTAGCCCGCAGGGCCTGCTGGGCAAGCCTGTGCCCCGAATGCGTGCCTTGTGGCGCCTGCTTGGCTCTTGCTTGGCGCTTGTGGCGGTCTCCCTGGCGACTGTTCTTTACACGGAAGGCTCCTGGAGTCTTCGTGGCGCTTTAATGGTGACCGCGCTTTACGCAGAAGGTATTTGTGCGCCTCGGTCTATGATGGAGGCGCTTGAGTCCTCTCCGTTGCCCGCCCCTCCCCCGCTGGCTGGGCCCCCTCGCCCCATCCTGCACCCCCACTCGCTCCTCTCCCAGGGCATTGGGTTACAGGAGGGGTCCTGGCGGCAGGAATTCCGAGAATGCAGGAAACTCGGAGTGATTTACTCTTCGACAACATTATTTCAACTTTTAATTGAAAAGTCGCTTTTCATCTTGGAGGCATTAGTGGCGGGGCGAGGTCAGAGAGCACCCCCTCCTCTCCGCCGCCATGGCGGGGGCGTCCTGGAATCTCAGCCGGCGCATCTTGTCAGGAGCAGACTCCCAAACATGCCCCCCCCTCCCCGCCCCCCCCAGGCATTCCAAGGCCTATGTAGGAGCTGCTTTAGCGTGCGGGGGGGACGGGGTGAGGGGGGTGTCTGACGACCGACCCCTACAGGACCCCAGCGTGTTGTAAATGGGTGGGCAATCTCTGGGGGGCGGGGTGGGGGGGGTCTCAAAACGGTGTCCTCCAGAGAGCTGGCGTGGGAGTTCTTTATCTGATTTCTGTTAATTCAAAGTTATAGATTGTGTTGGCCTGAAGATCCGAATGTTAATGGCTATTTGTACCACGCACTATCACCACCGAGTGGTCCCCTGGCGCTCTGGAGGAAGGGGGGGGGGTTGAGTTGGTGGGAATAAGCTGGAAAAGTGCAAGAGAGCAGTGATGTGCTGTTGGCAGCCTCAGCCCGGTAAAACCCTGTTGGCTGGGCTTGGGGTGTTTTCCGGTGGCAGTCATCGTGTACTGTTGTGCGAGTCTGTGTGGTATGTTTTGTTGTTGCAGTGTAGTGAAGGTTATGCTGATTGTTGGTCTTGTAGCCTTGTGGTTGTGTTTGGTCAGAGTTTGCGGGGTGCATGCAGACGCGGGGAAATTGTTAGTGGATTGGTTAGTTGGCAAAGCTGTTGGGAAGTGAACTTCTGTATTTCCTCTCTTCGTGGGGTGCGCAGGTGTCTCCTCGCCCCCATCTAGATCTGGGGCCGGCCGACACCCCACCGACCGTCCACACGTGACGCCCACCCACATTCACACCGCCTAGCTCTGTAAACCTGTCTGCATGCGGGGTAGTAGGCAGGTGTTCCACCTGCCATCTAGCCACAATAGCCTCCCCTTCCGGTCGGTGTGTGGCATCGGTCGGTCGGTCGCTCCAATCCGCTCCACCAGTATAGCCATCTGCTCATGCAGCCGACCGCTCTCGGCCCGCTATTTGCCTGGCAGCCATGTGCTGCTGCTTGTAACTAACGTTCAGGTGTGGCACCTGCCAACTTTCTTAACTCTATCCTGGCCTTGTCCATGCCCGTGTCTACAACTTCGTTCAGGTGTGGCACCTGCCACCATTCACTCAACTCATGTGCTATCTGGTAGCGTTTAAGCAGTGGGTGAGGTTGTATGGGGGACGGGGTTGGCGAGGGGTGTTGATTCTGTCTTCATGGGGTGTTGCTTGTGTCGATCTAGCGTCGTCTCTTTGTAAAGTGGGGGTTTCCTTGGTCGATTATGGGTGTTGGGTCAGTGTCATCCTAAAATCTGTCCACCTGGTCTTTGCGGTGAGGAAGAGCCAGGTTTTTAAGTTTTCTGATAGTGGTTTAATGGGCCTCAGACCCCTACACCCAGAGGTCGCCCACCTTCAGCCCGCCAGATGTTTTGGATTAAAACTCCCATCAGCTCTAGCCTGTCTATTCAATCATAATATCAAGTACTTCACTGGCATGACAATGTCGGGAAATGGGCCGAGTAACTAGTCCGTAGCCCACAGCGAGTGCCCCCGCCCCGCACTTGTGTACCGCACTTGTGTACCGCAAGGTGCCCTAGACCGCTTCCAAGCCCTCGGCGTCCCTGACCACTCCATCCCGTCATCTCATTAGACCAAGGACCGGCCTCGGCTCTAAATGCAATTGGCAACCCCCTCAGGGGGGGGGGCACCGAATTCAGGGTTGCTCTCTCTAAGTGGAGCGCTCTTGGGCCTTGGCAAGCCGGCATGCTCCAGGTTGGTTCAGCTGCAGCGCCCTCTTGAAATGAAAAGCGCCCGCGTCGCCAGCACGAGAGCGGGGCGCATCGCGCATTTCAATAGGGTTCTTTCAGGCCAGCTTGGGGGAGCTTTTCAAATGTTCCCTTGCAATGGCAGGGGGGAGGGGGGGCTGCTAGTGTGGGAATATTCCTTTGCCCTTGACGTTTCACACTCCATGGCTGACAGCCCCCCCCCCCCCATGCCCCCATGCCCTCGTGCACTCTTCCCCACCCCTTGTGCTCTAGACTGGCTTCGGTCAGTCCAGTTCCATTGCACTTGGACTGCCCCCAACCCTTTCCAGGCTCCGTGGACTGCAAGACCGAGACTTCGAGTGCCCCCCACACACATCCGCCCTGTACGCTGCCCCCACCCCATCATCCTTCTTCCCACGGACCCTCCCAGGCTCCCGCTGACCGTTTCCCCCGAGCTGCTTTCTTTTCATTTCTTGTCGGAGTAAATTAACGAAGGTCCCCTGTCAGAGCGGGGACACACTTACTGAGCAAAGGTCAAACCTTCAGGGAGCCCCAAGGGGGCTGGGGGGGCTACAGGAAGGGCAAGCCGCCCTCCCCCCGCTAGATTTGTGCTGCCCAGCCGCCACACAATCTTTGATGGCAGTTCAAAAGTCACCTCTTCTTTGCACCCACGTTCGGACTTATTACTCTTTCTCGGGTGTCTTCCCCTTAGATGCATTTCTCTCACACACTTAAGGTGCCCCCCCCCCTTATTTTCAGCTCCTGCGGAAGCAAAGGATTACTTGCGTGTGCGACCTG
The DNA here is from genome assembly GCF_040938575.1 of Ambystoma mexicanum. NCBI lineage: Eukaryota > Metazoa > Chordata > Amphibia > Caudata > Ambystomatidae > Ambystoma > Ambystoma mexicanum. Next base: position 1,463,957,060 of record NC_090934.1, on the reverse strand, counting down.
CAGCAGGCTCTTGACCTGCCAGGCTACCCGGGGCTCCTTGGCTGCGGGTGTTTGAGCGACCCCCCCCCCCCCCCCCCCCGCGGCTCTCCAGATTGCAGTCTGCGGACAGGAAGCCGTGAGCAGGTGGGAGATAAGGGGATGGGAAAGCGCGGGAGAAATGCTCCAGGCGAAGGGGAGGGAGGAATGCAGCGGGGAGAATAGTGTGTGATAGTGTTGTGTCATAAAGTGTTGTGAACAGTGGATTGTTTATCCAAGACTGGCTGCAGTGTCCTACCCACCCCCCAGATCGGCCACACCAGCGGGTCACGCGGACAAGAATACAATCTCGTGGGCTCTTTGCAGATTTTGTTTTCCAGGAATAAATTTAAAAAAAAATGGGTGCACCCTCTTGCAATAAACGGTACAGTCTCCGAGATGCGACCCCTGGTTGTGTGACTAAACTATTAGCCACAATACCACACGAATCTTGGCATGAGCCGCAAACATATATCCTAGTGCTGTTCTGCTTTGAAGGACCCATTTTGTTACAGGTTCCTGGGTATTAAAGGTGCACACCTTTTTATATTTGGGCGCCAATAGTATCTGGAAAATTTGCTTGCTTGGCAAATGCTATTTTGTCCTGGGCTCAACTGGGAAAGACCAATTTAATGAAATGTGCACATTTCACTTTAGGATATTGATTGACTTGCACACAGTGATGCCCCATCTCGGTGAGAAACGCCTGCAAACTTACAGCAGAAAATCTCGTCCCTATTCTGACCAATGCCCTCAAGACCTGCCCAACATCCAACACCAAGCCCAATAGTATTTCCACTGTCTGAAATCAACGATTGATGCAGTAGCTCCGCTCACGTCGAAAATACCCTGAAACGCTAAAGGAACCGACTGCTGGTTCAAGGAAGTGCTTGTTGTCCTTCATAACAAGAGCGTTGGAGCACTTCTATAAAAAGACCTATTGGTAGCCAACAAAACCTATGAATCGGCAGTCTTAGCCCACAAAGCGAACTTGTTAAATACTCGCATGAATAACGCTTCATCCAATACCAAAGAACTAGTCTCTATAGAACTGGAAGCCCCAATCTCTCTTACCATCTTTACCAACTCAAGCAAAGCCTGGTGCACCACTATCCAGAACACACTAGCTTCAAAAATCCTCACATTACAGGAGAAAATACGAATGAAAAGGAAACTACTGGCCGGAAAAAGCATGTTTCCCCTTGTGCCTGATGCCGGCACCGGAAAAACAGCCCCCCAATCAAATTCACCACTGTCTCCCAAGACCAGGCCCTGAACACCATCTCTACGTTGAAACCTTCCAATTGTAAAGGTGATGGCTTCCCTGCTCGCCTAGTTAAACTGTGCCCCCACCTTTGTACCCATCATTACCAACTTTATTATTGCCTTCTTCATCACCAACTCTGTCCCTGCCAATATGAAAGAAGCCTGGGTAACCCACTTCTTAAGAAACCTTCTCTGGACCCTGCCATTTCCAGGAACTACAGACGCATCACTATGGTTCCGTTCTTATTGAAAATAGTCGACAAAATAGCCTCCAACCAATTCCAAGAGTATCTAGAAAGTAACCTCCTGTTAGGATCCAGACCATCCGGCTTCCAAATTAAGCACAGCACAGAAACTACCGTACTCGACCTTAAAATCTAGAAAGAGACAATCCATCGTAAGAGACTCTGGGAAATTGTGCCTCTCCTCTTGCTCGATCTGTCTGCTGCATTTGCCTTGGTGGACCATGATAAGCTATGCAATGCCCTTTCATAAAACTTCAACTTCTCTACAGATGCCACCTGATGGGTCAAGTAATTCCTATCGCAACGTACCTCGAGAGTATCCATCAGAGATGAGGCTACTGACCCTATCCCAGTACCCTTGGTGGTCCCTCAAGGATCCTGCCCATCACCCACCTTATAGAACGCATATACCAAACTCCAGATTTGCAGCACTTGTTGCCATAGGAGTCATCTACACCAACTTTGCAGACGATACACAGATCCTCATCACGGGAGACCATGAACAAGATTCCGCCTCCATCAAGATCTATGCCATCATACAACATTGGATGGCCTCAAACAGCCTGTACCTCAACAACGAAAAAACAGAGATCCTCCTTGTAGGTCCCCCCCCCCCCCCCCCCCCCCGACTAACTCTTCACGATGACTATTCATCCATAACGAATTGACGGAACATCCATCCCCGGTCAAAACACTGGGTGTCTATCTAGACGCCAACCTTACTATGACTAAACCCATCAGTTCACTCTCTTCCGCTACTGCCTACTCGGCCAAACTCATCACCCTCGGCCGCCAATTTCTCACCACACAACAGCCTCACCCTAGCTCGAGCCCTGATACTATCGAAACATGATAATTGCAATATCCTCCTACTGGGAACCACAAGTACCAATATGGTCAAATTGCAACTGTTAAACAACAAAGCCTTACGGGCAGCCTTTGGATTAAAAATAAATGAATGTATTTATCACATTAGGAGAAAATTACATTGGCTCCCCAATCTTATTCAAGACTCTGATCACACACACACATATATGTCTCACCAATGATGTCCCCTCGTCACTGAAAAAAGTACTACTAGATCCGTTGGATCGGGCTCCAGCACACACATTTATCCCAAGGTTCAATAGCTCTAGGGCAGTGGGCGCCAGCTTCCCAGTAGCTGCACCTAAGATCTGGAACTCCCTTCCTATGCACATTAGAAATGAGCCCTCACCAGTACGTTAAGAGACTTATCAAAACCTGGCTCGTCAACAAATTTTAAACCAGTAGTGTCCCCAACATGCCACGCTGAGCACACTTCTGCCTGCGTGTAACTGTCTTGTATCCCAAAATGCCTTGTCTGTATTGTAACTAATTCTGCAACCAATTCTGCCTGTATTGCAACTCCTTCTGTAAACCAGACAAGCTTTCTATGTAACATACAAACGTGATACCTCCGGGTCTGGGCGTGTAACAAATGCTATGAATAAATATGTTGGATTACTCCCCAATCTTTTTGGGGGACTTGACCCTTATTTGAGAGCATGTTGGTGCCTAGAAGGCTGAGTAAGTGCAAGGCAAGCAGATGAAACGGACCCGTTGCAATGCAACACCAACCACCAGAGACTAAGTTGAAAAGAACCAGCCGCGGCGCTACCAAGTTCAGCAGAGGGCCGGCTGTGTCCATGGCAACTCGGGAGCAAGAACGGCCGGGGCAGAAAGGGAGAGGTGTTCTACATCACGAGGCGTCCAATGCCGATGCGTTGTCCTTGCTTCCAAGGCAAGCACGTTGCCACTGAGCTATCCTCCAGGGATGGTCCTTTCCCTGCTCGCTCTGCTAGATGCTGTTCTGTGTTGCACCTTTTTATTCTTGCCACTCCTATTCATCTTAGTTTCATCACTGCCAGTTGTCCTGTACTGGTCCTGTCCTGTTATTGACTATATCATTGGTGTAACTCAGCTTCCTTTTTTCATTTCATGGTCTGTTTAATATTCATCACCGGTCATATGTTTAAGACCTTGTTAGTCATATGTAACGCATATTTTCCGAGCACATTTATGAGTATTCTTTGCCGATTTTAGAAATCACCTGCAGATGTGTTCTGGCGGTCTGCACCTCCAGGCAGGAGGCATCCACAATGTGGTGGGCACCAACTTCTAAGCCCTTGGCAAGTGGACCATTCTGAGTAGTGCATGAAGCTCCAACTCCGCCCGCCGCTACGAATAATAAACTTGCAGTGTTCCTAATCCTAAAGGTGAAACGGGCATAGCCGGAAAGGTATACTGCCGTCGCCTCTGCGCCCAGGGCAGGGTACACTCTTCAGGAGGGTTGTGATCTACCAAAGAAACCATCAAACCTCAATAGTATTGTGGTTCCAAAACAAAATGGATTGCAGAAGTCCTTTATATAGCGCCTTTTCCCATTTGTATGGCCTCAATGTGGTTTGTGGTTGGAACGCCCTTGGTGACCGAAGTCCACGTGTGGGAAAGTTCTCAGAGGAGGCTTTAGATGCGTGTGTGCATTTGGCCAAGATTAGGACGTAGGAGAGCTGGCTAGGCTCCAATAAGCAACCCAAGAGGCTATGCATGTGGACGGGTGCTGTGGGAGGTCATGACAGGGCGCTAGTGTCGGATACTAGATATGTACCCAGCTAGACCGAATTTGTTGTAAGTTGTCACTTACTAGATATGTACCCAGCTAGACCGAATTTGTTGTAAGTTGTCACTTACTAATGGCAGAGGTGTTGAGGCAAGTCTGTGGCTATGTGACCAGTTAGACCAAATTTGTCATAGTCCTAGCTGCAGTCTAGAGTGCGTGAATGGATAGCCACGCCTGCGGCAGATATCCACCAAAGTGGTGCGTTTAATGCATACCTTAAACTCAAGTGGAGCATGGCATTTATACAGCGCTCTCTATATATCGCTAGTATGACCTCAAAACGCTGGTAGGTTTAACGCCCTCGGGAACCGTAGCTCTGGTCAGTAGAGAGGGTGTCATAGGATGTGTGGGTGCACCAGATGTGTACAGCTGACGTAATTGCCTTGTGGTAGCTGCATCCTAGCGTTAGGTGAGGTGCTGGAGATACCCGTTGGATGTGTGCAGTCTGGCGGGTGGACACCCAGTCTGGGCTCTGGCTGCATTAGGCCTGAACGACGCATATGTGAGCTCGGCTAGCTGCTTGTTATTAGGGTGATGAGGTGTTCATGGGGTAGTATTCGTATGTGAACAGCTAGGCCGAATTAGTCAGGACTATAGCTGCGCTCTAGTTGAATGATGGTGTATAGTAGAGAGGAATCGTGGTGATGTGATGGTTCTCTTTAAAACACCCGGGACCAGGCACGTGAACAGGATGGCAGGGGGCTGGGCTTAAAGCACAGGAGGGGGGATACATATATATATATAGCAACAGCATGGGGAACAGGAAAGCAGGGTACAGAGTGACACACAAGCGGGGCATGCTAACATTAGGTATAGGGCACGCTAACAATCCCATTTCTATCTAGATGCGACTCCAGGTAGTGTTCACGGGTTCATCGAAGTGTGGCACATGATGGCATTAACCATTCTGTCTAGGGCCGGGACATGCTAACGTGTATAATGCCATCGGGATGCCAAGCAGGCCATGGTCATGAGTCCAACTAGGAGTGGCACAGGCTGCCATTCACTATTCCAACTATGGGTGGGACATGCCGAAAATTCCATACTGTTTAGTATGGGCGTTTAGAAACGGTATTTGGCTCCTGTATAAGCGCCTAAAAAAATGACCAGTAGATACATAAGAAAATATCCAGAACAAACACCTATTCTGCTTGGACTTTGGGCTTGGTTTTCATTTATAACCAAAGTGCTTATGGTGTCGTCTCAGCCAGCAGCGCGAAGTCCTGCCATGTTCTTTAAATGCACTCCCTTTACAAATATATCACTGTACAACATGTAAAACCACTGTGGCACATTTGAGCAAGCTGCTTCTGGCAGTTTAGAATGTAAGCAGATCAAGCTTTCGGCGACTTGTGGGAGACCACCTGGGTGAGGTTGACGAAAAAACACAATTCCGATAGTAAGTGAAATGGGCTATGATTATCTTAAGCTTTTTGCACTCTGAACTAACCCGACTATTTCTATACAAATATTGCAAAATTAGAAACTCTTGTGCAGCTGTGAATAATCCATCTTGTACAAAATTGAGAAAACAGGTCCCGATTGATTTGCTAAAAAGGTGGAATGGTGGCCACATGGAGACCTCACTGTTCAATGAGGTCCCTTTATCGTGGCAGAGTAGCACGAGGCTGCCACAGCGTGAGGAGTGGCTTCCCAGTCCTTATTCCTGGGCATCATCTTTCTGGTTGAGGAAGCAGCATCCTGATTGGCCACTAGATAGGCGTGTAAGATGGGCACCAAGCATCATCTTTCTGGTTGAGGAAGCAGCATCCTGATTCGCCACTAGATAGGCATGTAAGATGGGCACCAAGCATCATCTTTCTGGTTGAGGAAGCAGCAACCTGATTGGCCACTAGATAGGCATGTAAGATGGGCACCAAGCATCATCTTTCTGGTTGAGGAAGCAGCATCCTGATTGGCCACTTGATAGGCATGTAAGATGGGCACCAAGCATCATCTTTCTGGTTGAGGAAGCAGCATCCTGATTGGCCACTTGATAGGCATGTAAGATGGGCACCAAGCATCGACTTTCTGGTTGAGGAAGCAGCATCCTGATTGGCCACTTGATAGGCATGTAAGATGGGCACCAAGCATCCTCTTTCTGGTTGAGGAAGCAGCATCCTGATTGGCCACTTGATAGGCATGTAAGATGGGCACCAAGCATCATATTTCTGGTTGAGGAAGCAGCATCCTGATTGGCCACTTGATAGGCATGTAAGATGGGCACCAAGCATCGACTTTCTGGTTGAGGAAGCAGCATCCTGATTGGCCACTTGATAGGCATGTAAGATGGGCACCAAGCATCATCTTTCTGGTTGAGGAAGCAGCATCCTGATTGGCCACTTGATAGGCATGTAAGATGGGCACCAAGCATCATCTTTCTGGTTGAGGAAGCAGCATCCTGATTGGCCACTTGGTAGGCATGTAAGATGGGCACCAAGCATCTTTCTGGTTGAGGAAGCAGCATCCTGATTGGCCACTTGATAGGCATGTAAGATGGGCACCAAGCATCATCTTTCTGGTTGAGGAAGCAGCATCCTGATTGGCCACTTGATAGGCATGTAAGATGGGCACCAAGCATCATCTTTCTGGTTTAGGAAACAGCCCAGGGTGGGGCATTGCCAGCTGTTACTTCGCGATTGATTTGATGTCCTGTTCGCTTGACATTTTTTTTGAGAAACAATTTAAGAGAAGTATCTAACTGCTTGGATGGTTTGCATTTTACAATTAGACGGCGGTGAATGAGCACATGTTCCTCAATGACGAGCTGTCCCTTGCAGCGAACAGCCCCACAAGCTACCCCACATTTACACACAATTGGGGGTCCGATCTGATGTGGCCATTCCAAAACTACTATTCATAAATCAGCAGTTTCTTTGGGGCAGAATAATTTAGTCCCGTGAACAGCTGGATACGTGGATATCTGAACCTAAGCAAACGAGCAGAACCCGATGAACGAGAAACCCAGCAGTGGGTCAATGGCGGTACCGAAAAGCACCCTTTACAGAAGTACACACCTCTTTTCAACATGGAAATCCTTTATACTGAAATGTTTCAAGCAAACAAATATTTTGGTTTCCAACTAATATAGACGGTCCTCCTAAATATTAGGCATTTTGACATTTACTAATTACTCTCTTGGTCAGAACACTCCCTCCTCTCCTCTCACCTGGGTCCTCTCTGCCACCTGTCCGCACCTCCCCCAACTCTTCCAACCTTGTTCAGAGACATCCGCCCAATGAAACAAGTGTCAGCTGCTGCCTTGGCATCCACCTTCATCCCACCCTTTTCCCCCCACTGCAGCCCCTACCTCTGACTCCGCTCTCAGCAACCTCCATCTTGCCATCACTAACACTCTCTAAGTTCTTGCCCCAGTCATGAGGATCCGCCTGAAACATGCCCCCAAATGTAACCCCTGGTAGGGCTCGGAAGTGGCAGACCTCCGGCTCACCCTCTAACACACTGGCCTGTTGCCTTCTCCAAAGACGAGAACAACTTTCCATTCCATGAAAAGGGCCTACATCTAGGCGCGCATCTCTGGTGCTTCCAACAACACGGCTGAACTCTTTAAAATCTGAAAGAAACTAGCCAACCCTTGCGCAGTCTCCACCTCGCCTCTTCCCTCTCAGACCCTCTGCAATGCATTGACCACTCGCGTCACTGCAAAAACTCAGGACATCCTGAGCACTCTTCCCTTTCTCCCTCTCCTCCCCCATCCCCCTGCCACCTATGGCCTCCCATCCTCCCTCTGCCTTTCTCTCATATCACTTCCAGTGAGGTAACTAGAGCTGTCCGCTCTATGAAGGTCTCCTCCAAACCGGTCTCCGCACCCCTGTTCTTTCAGAACTATTAAGGACAAAATCGGCTCCCTTGCCCCTTCACTTGCTAATTTCTGTAATCACTCTCTTGCTACTCAGTCTTTCCCCTCTTCCTGCAAGAACTCACTTGTACGCTCCCTCCTGAAAAAATCCTTTAATCAACCGCTTGTGTCCGGCTAACTACCGCCCCACCTCTAGCATCCCCTTCCTTGGGGAAACTCGTGGAGAAGTTGGTATACCCCCAACTGACCCAGCATACTGAGCTTGTTGGTTGCCTGGATTCCGAGCATCCAGAGGCATGCAAGCTGCTCTCCTGAACACATGTGAAGATCTGCTCGCATCTCTTGATTTACCCTGGGTATCTCAGAGCGGGCACTGGACTAGCTGACCCCCTTCCTCACTGACCATACACCCCAAGTTATCCTGGGCTCTTTCTCCTCTCCCACAGCCTTCAGTCTGTGGAGTTCCCCAGGGCTCAACCTCTCTCCCTGGCTCTTTAACATCCATCTTGCCCCGCTTGCACACCTTATTGCCACTTTCTCCCCTTACTTCCAGTGTTATACCGATGGCACACAACTCTTCTTAAAACTTTCCTCTGATCCTCTCCTTGCTTCCTCCATCATTCCCAACTGCCTTTCTGCCATCCAGTCCTGGTGTACCTCCAATGACCTCTGCCTCAATGCCTGCAAGACTGAGATCCTTCCCATTGGGGCTTCAGCTCCCTCCTTCTACTCACTATGGTCTCCCTCTATGGGAGCTCCCCCTTATCCTTCATCTGAAGCCAAAAACCTTGGAGTCCTCTTTTCTTCATCCCTCCCATCCAGGACCTTGCCAAGAAGGCCCCCTTTCAACTCCACCTCCTCAAAGGAATCCTTCCTTTCCTCACTTCCCCCGGAAGCTCAATGTCTCTAGAGCTCTGGTTCTCTCTAGGCTGGACTACAACAATCTCTTCCTTAACCTACGCTATTTTTCTCTCTGCCCCTCCACCTTATCCAGAGTAGGGTAGCAAGACTTCTTCTTGGACTCAAGCCCAGGCAGCGTATCTCTCCAGCCCTAAAATCCCTCCACAGACTGCCGGTTGCTGCAAGGGTCCAATTCATATCCCTCTGCATCATCCATAAGGCTTCCTGGGGCCGGGGAACCACGCTATCTAGAACTTGCTCTTATTAAATACTCTCTCTCCAGATCCTTATGCTCCTCTAGCGCCAACTCTCTGCAGGTCAGGCACTTTTCTAAGCAGTGGGTTGGTGGCAGATCTCTCCTCGGCTGACTCCCTCCTCTGGAAGAGCCTCCCCCTACCTCTGTCTTGAGCTGGGTCTCCTCAAATTCTGTAATCTCTTAAGACTGACCTTTTCACCTCCCCTTCCCCCTCTCCATCCATTGCTAAACACTGCAGTAGCTGAGATAGGTGACCAGGCCGCTTGTGTCCTTCTGGGTCCTGCCCCACCCACCCAATCGCCTCCAGCTTCCGCCCACTCCCAGCACTCGCCTTTAGGTGCCCACTGGCCTGTGCTGTCTCACAGGCGTGCACTTATTATTGGCGTCAGTTGACCACTCTTACCAAGTGATCTCTGCCAGGCACTTAACTGCTTGCAACTTACCTCCTAGCACTTCACCAGTGGAACTCCTAGCACTTCCCCCTGCCCCCCGCCTCCCTCATCGCTTCCCTCCCTCTCCCTCTCTCTCTCTCTGCACTTGCACGTTCTGAATGCTCACAAGGCCTAGTAGGACCGCCTCTTTCTTTCTCTTCACCGTTAGCCTTTAGGTCCCATGTTCCTTCCCTGCTGCCTTGTGGGTGCTTAGAAACACAATTTACTTGATGTATAAGCTCCTTACTAATGCAGAGTAAATAAATGCAATTTTGTGATTTCTTCTTAAACAAGTTAACTGCATCTTTGCATGACTGTGACCCCAGAAATCCCCACCTCATCGGCTCCAGGCACCTCATGGTCATGGTAAAGGGGCAATGAATGAAGGGTGCATGTTTGCAAATGGTACAGGAAGTGGAAGGCAACTTCCTGCCTGGCACTTCTCTGGCCTATTCCTACTGGGCTTGCTAACTGATTTCTCTACCTCTCCCCCACACTCTATGCCCCCCTTCCCATTTATGGGTAACGGGTCGGTCTTCTTAACCCCTGGCTCATGAAGTAAACCTGTATTGGAGAGGAGTATAGCCACCAAAATAATACCCCGTCTTGGTAAGGAGGTTCTCAGTGCTCCAGATAAGATCTGGGAGTGGGAGTAATTGACTCGCCATTTGTTAAAATTAGGAGTAAAATTATTTTTTGGGGGGTAAAAATGTAAGTCCAATTCCCAATGAGCGCATTTTAAAAGCTAGTAATGTTTTAACTGGAAATATTTTTGGAATACTGATTTCTTTGCAGTTATTCGTGCACATTAAAGACTCCACGTTTACCTCTTCCAAAGCAGGTGAAATTATGCTTCCTTCCTGTGGGACTACGGCACTAGTGGTCCAAACCTATCCATGGAGCTGTGTGGGTGAAAAGAGGGGCATGAGGTTCTGTGCGTCTTTCCTATTTTTTATTGGGAGTAGTTTTACTCCCTGTGTTTATGTTTTGGGAGGCTTTTCCTATTTTTCGGGAGTAAAAGTGGTAGATGCCCCCCCCCCCACCCCTTATCTCTAGGGCTGGTGGTTCTACACTGGGGGTGATCACGGCAAGCCCGTGTAACTGAAAGCTGGAGCTTAAATCAGGTGGCACAGGTCTTACCACATGAAAAACCTATTTACACTTTCCAAATCATTTCTTGATCCAATATGGCCACACCATGACGGATCCCCTGCACAGTAAATGGGGTAAGACCTGTTGTAAATGATTTAAGACTGAGCTTTCCAGTACGTGCGCTGGCTATTATGGTCCCCTGTGTAGAACCCTTTACCGAAATGGGGTGGGGGGGGGGTGTACTAATAGGCGATCAATACCTCTCCAGTAAAGGTTTCCAGCTTAGGCTGCCTCCAGAACAGCCCATCCTCCTTCGGAGTGACCCTGCTGAAGACGCACCAGCCGAAGCGCGACCAAGATCCTCCTGACTTCAGTCAGACACTCTATGTTCCGAACCATAGTGCCGCCATGTTGCCATTACATTTCCCTGTACTCCTCGCACACGGGCACAGAAGGCATGGGGTGAAACAGTACACGTCCTTCTATCTAATGGGCAGCGCTGAATTTTAAAGGGGTTCGTAGGTTGGAGAGATGCCAGTTCGCCTAACTCGTGCCACACCGCATCATGCAGGAGATGAGACGTGGAAACCACTGGCAGAGGGAACGACTTGCTTGGTAATGCCCCTAGGACCGCCCAAGCACTAAAGTTCACACCCACCCCTGATAAAAGGTTTCAGCTCATGAATGACCATTCACAAGCAGGCCACTTGGAGGTTGTGCGCCGCTCTGGAGGCCTTTTTCGGGGTACAGGGAGAGCATGGAGTCCTCCACACCGCACGTGAGAGCAAAATGTACTGTACTTTAACGCTTGCCACACAGTGGAGAAGGAAGGGGCGGCTGGTCAGTGGTGAGAGAGGAGGAAAATAGCCAGTTGGGAGATAGTGGGGGAAGGGGGAGAAGGGAGCTGTTGAGGGGCGAGGGCTGACTGAGGGGGTGAGGAAAGGGAGGAGGAGACGGAGCGAGAACCAGATCAGATGTGAGACCGGGAGAAGAGAGAAAGTAGGGGACAGTCCTTCTGGTGGAAAAATTGAGCAGGTTCGGGGAGAAGGGAAAATGGGAACAAAGGGTACCTGCTAAAAGGGCCACCTCAGCTTCTCTGCCCCCTCCCCCCGCACATTTAGCACAAGACCATACTCTTAATGCGTATGTATGTTACGCTCTTGAAGGATCTAATTGAACTGAAGGTGAAGATCAAGCGTAAAGAATTTCCCAACTTTTTGTTTTTTGAATTGTTATGATCCCCATTATCTTTGTCCTAGCAGCTTTTAGATTTCTTCTCTTTGGGTATCGGGGCTTGTAACGGTCGCGGTGGGGGGGGGCATAGAGGGGGGGGCTAATCCCGTAGTTCTGCCTTAATTAGCCAATTTGACTAGATCTTTGTGCAGGCAAAGGTTTGGCAGTTTAATATCAATTTAGCATCTACTCACTGTCTGGAGCGCAAACTGAGTCTTGGCGAGTAAGCGCGTGTGTGTGTAATTGTGGTGGCGAGGCACCTTTTATGGCAGGCTGGTCATTTTCAACTTGACCTCGGCCTTGGTTATGCAGTTCCTAAACGGGGGTGGGGGTACGAGCTTTAAACAATAACCTAAATCAATATTTGGATAAAGCAGGTTGTTTTCAGACTTTCTTTGATTCGCCATGAATTTGTGACCTATAGAAAAGTTGCTCTGTGTCGCTTTTATCGACTTAAATGTGACACTTGGGGCTTCACCCTGCTCTTTAGATTTTGAATAATGATTTTATAGTATGACAACTTGGCAGTAGTTTGGTGTGGCCAGGGTGACAATGCTTCGCCACCCTGTCCTATCAATGTGGGAGTGCACCAGGGTTGTGGCCAGGCCCTGCTTTTGTTCAGGAATGATTTTGGGCAGGTTCATCACAGAGCTTAAAGCAAAGTCCAGAATTCTGCATGGATACTAAAATAATCCTGCTGATTTCTAAAACCCTGGACAGATCACAAACACCTAATGGTAGCCTGTAGCTTTCTGCAAAGAGCAAGGATTTCATGTTTCTTCTTCCAAGGTCGTGAATAGGGCTTGTCTACAAGCACCAGCACGTGTCCATGCACCGGAGTCATAAACTCGGAATACGTCTCCACCGCCACATACCTGGCCGGCTCGCTTTCACTCTGACGGCAATACCCCCATCTTAAAGCACTCCTGATGGTTAGTGTCCATTGCTACAGTTTACTTTCATCTGGGCTGGCACAACAGATTTCTATTAGAATATCAGGACCTGGTATACATGAAACTTTGCCCCACCTATCCAAATGCCCCTAACATCTCCTTTAGGATGGCTTTCTCAAGTCCCAGGTCATTGTCCATGCACCACCTCCCGGTCCAAGGCTGCAGTCCTCTTCTTGCAAACCCTTTGCCACCTGCCCCCTGTTCTTCCAGCCCTATCCTTCACCCACACCCCCTCTGGTTATGTGTATCTGTGAACAGAGGGACACTGTTCACTGTAGAAGGGTTTGCCCTGGTAATGGCATGGCATAAATAAAGCAAATTTGTGTACTGGTTGGATATTGTGGTTGCGTGGAGAATTTAGTGTTAGAAATATAGCTTTGTTTAACTAGATGCATGCAATTGGGATTCTTGTAGTAATGGCTGACCAGACAGGTCGGCAGCTAGCCACATTGCCTGCAGTGGATGTGTCATTTGGGAACCACCTGATCCTCACCACTTTTCTTCCTGTTCCGCAGATGCTGCGATGTCGCCAACCACCGGCACGAAACGGAGCCACTGGTGCAGCGTGGCCTACTGGGAGCACCGAACGCGCGTGGGCCGTCTCTACGCCGCGCACGAGCCATGCCTCAGCATCTTCTACGACCTACCTCAAGGCAGCGGCCTATGCCTGGGCCAGCTGCACCTGCAGCACCGCAGCGAGGCAGTGCGGCGGACACGAAGCAAGATCGGCCAAGGCATAGTGCTAAGCCGTGAACCAGACGGCGTCTGGGCGTACAACCGCAGCGAGCATCCAGTCTTCGTCAACTCCCCAACACTGGACGCCATCGACGGCCGTGGCCTGGTTGTGCGCAAAGTGCCACCTGGCTACTCTGCCAAAGTGTTTGACTATGAGCGGCCGGTTCTTGCACGCCGTGCCAGCGAGCTGGGCTACACGGATGGGCCGTATGACCCGAACAGTGTCCGAATCAGCTTTGCCAAGGGCTGGGGGCCCTGTTACTCCCGCCAGTTCATCACCTCTTGCCCTTGCTGGCTGGAGATCCTACTCCGCACACACCGATAACAGGACCGCCACACAGACTATCCCAAATTATCACCTACCTAGATTTAATATAAAGTTTTATATATTATATGGAAATATATATTATACCTGTAAATAAGGGGGCATTTTTACAGTGTCACTATTTATGTACTGTGCAATGTGTGGTTGGACATTAAAAAATGCACTTTGTCTGAAAAGATGATTTCAATGCAGATTCTAAAGGGGGGATGGTGCAGCAAAAATGGGCCACACAAACCTTTGTTTTTGCTGAATTGTTTTTTTTCTGATGGTCTAAAAATAGCATAGACCTAATACCAGCCACTCTTTGATAATAAAGGTTTCTCAGTATGTGGTGGTTTTCTGCTTGCTTTTTTTTGTTGGTATGACAAAGGCCTTTATATAGAAGAGCATGTGGCGTGAGTAAGCTATCCACACACGGGGGGCACAATACACCCCGTTGCTCCCATGAGAAATGTTAGAGTTTGTGCTTTCTTTTAATGCTGCAGAAATAGTATTTTGGTACATCACTGGCTCGTTACGCAAATGCTGGTCTATTGCGAGAAAAGAGTGTGGGGCCTGGTCGGCTGGATTTTAATTTTTTTTTATTTTTTTTATAGGAACCTAGTTTTCTGGGGAAGATTTCCTGTAGACCCCGTTCCTTTGGGGCGAGTCTAATGGCTCACATATGCTGTTGCAAAGTGTTTGTTAGGATCTGCGATTTGCTGGGTCAGCTTCATGAAGTCCTAAAGCAATTGATGTCAGTTGTTTGGGGGGCAGAGTCTGCTTGGAAGTAAGATGGCAAGTTGTATTTATTAATTTTTATATATCGCTTTACATTACTACAAGAAAATTACAATCATTAACATTATGCACAACAATTAGCTGAGGACAAGGAATGAGAGAATTGGAGGAGAGTAAGAATGGAGTGAAAGGAGGGTCAGGAAGGAGGACGAAGATGATGAGATTTGAAGGAGGGGTAGGAGGAGATAGAACGCATATGGAGAGGTAGGGAGTTCCAATGTAGGGGGGCGAGGAGCTGAAGGAAAAGGAACGGAAGCGGGAAACACAGCAGTGAGTTGCCCCCCCCCCCCAACCCCCCATTCTAGATGAACCATTCCTGTAGGATTGACTAGTCTTCCCCCCCCCCCTCCCCCGGCGTGCCCTATATAAATGATCTCGCCCACTATCTCACCCCTACATCATTTATTCTTAATGTGGACATTCTAATAAGTGACACATCTTTCAGACATGTGCCAATGTTCCAAGTCTCTCCTGACCTAAAGGTGACGGCCATTGTATCTGCATGTCTCATGTGCAAGCCATCCAATGGCGAGGCCACAAGCACTGTAGCCGCGTGGCATTCTCCAAGCCATCCAATGCAGAGGCCACAAGCTCTGTAGCCGCCTGGCATTCTCCAAGCCATCCAATGCAGAGGCCACAGGCACTGTAGCCGCGTGGCACTCTCCAAACCATCCAATGCAGAAGCCACAAGCACTGTAGCCACCTGACATTCTCCAAGCCATCCAATGCAGAGGCCACAAGCTCTGTAGCCGCCTTGCATTCTCCAAGCCATCCAATGCAGAGGCCACAAGCACTGTAGCCACCTGGCATTCTCCAAGCCATCCAATGCAGAGGCCACAGGCGCTGTAGCCACCTGGCATTCTCCAAGCCATCCAGTATTGAGGCCACAGGCACTGTAGCCACCTGGCATTCTCCAAGCCATCCAATGCAGAGGCCACAAGCACTGTAGCCATGTGGCATTCTCCAAGCCATCCAATGCAGAGGCCACAAGCACTGTAGCCACCTGGCATTCTCCAAGCCATCCAATGCAGAGGCCACAGGCGCTGTAGCCACCTGGCATTCTCCAAGCCATCCAGTATTGAGGCCACAGGCACTGTAGCCATGTGGCATTCTCCAAGCCATCCAATGCAGAGGCCACAAGCACTGTAGCCACCTGGCATTCTCCAAGCCATCCAATGCAGAGGCCACAGGCACTGTAGCCACCTGGCATTCTCCAAGCCATCCAATGCAGAGGCCACAAGCACTGTAGCCATGTGGCATTATCCAAGCCATCCAATGCAGAGGCCACAAGCACTGTAGCCACGTGGCATTCTCCAAGCCATCCAATGCAGAGGCCACAAGCACTGTAGCCATGTGGCATTCTCCAAGCCATCCAATGCAGAGGCCACAAGCACTGTAGCCATGTGGCATTCTCCAAGCCATCCAATGCAGAAGCCACAAGCACTTTAGCCACCAGGCATTCTCCAAGCCATCCAGTATAGTGGCCACAAGCACTGTAGCCACATGGCATTCTCCAAGCCATCCAGTATAGAGGCCACAGGCACTGTAGCCGCGTGGCATTCTCCAAGCCATCCAATGCAGAGGCCACAGGCACTGTAGCCATGTGGCATTCTCCAAGCCATCCAATGCAGAGGCCACAGGCACTGTAGCCACGTGGCATTCTCCAAACCATCCATTCTAGATGCCACAGGCACTGTAGCCACCTGGCATTCTCTGAGCCATCCAATGCAGAGGCCACAGGCAATGTAGCCGTGTGGCACTCTCCAAGCCATCCAATGCAGAAGCCACAAGCGCTGTAGCCGCGTGGCACTCTCCAAGCCATCCAATGCAGAGGCCACAAGCGCTGTAGCCACCTGGCATTCTCCAAACCATCCATTCTAGATGCCGCAGGCACTGTAGCCATGTGGCATTCTCTAAGCCATCCAATGCAGGGGCCACAAGCACTGTAGCCACCTGGCATTCTCCAAGCCATCCAATGCAGAAGCCACAAGCAATGTAGCCGTGTGGCACTCTCCAAGCCATCCAATGCAGAAGCCACAAGCGCTGTAGCCGCGTGGCGCACTCCAAGCCATCCAATGCAGAGGCCACAAGCGCTGTAGCCACCTGGCATTCTCCAAGCCATCCAATGCAGAGGCCACAGGCGCTGTAGCCACCTGGCATTCTCCAAGCCATCCAATGCAGAGGCCACAGGCGCTGTAGCCACCTGGCATTCTCCAAGCCATCCAGCATAGAGGCCACAGGCACTGTAGACACCTGGCATTCTCCAAGCCATCCAATGCAGAATCCACAAGCACTTTAGCCACCAGGCATTCTCCAAGCCATCCAGTATAGTGGCCACAAGCACTGTAGCCACGTGGCATTCTCCAAGCCATCCAGTATAGAGGCCACAGGCACTGTAGCCACGTGGCATTCTCCAAGCCATCCAATGCAGAAGCAACAAGCACTGTAGCTACCAGGCATTCTCCAAGCCATCCAATGCAGAGGCCACAAGCACTGTAGCCGCGTGGCATTCTCTAAGCCATCCAATGCAGAGGTCTATGGGCATTGTAGCCACGTGGCATTCGCCAAGCCACCCAATGCAAAGGCCATGGGCACTGTAGCCACATGGCATTCTCCAAGCCAGCCAGTATAGAGGCCACAGGCACGGTAGCTATGTGGCATTCTCCAAGCCATCCAATGCAGAGGCCACAGGCACTGTAGCCGCGTGGCATTCTCCAAGCCATCCAATGCAGAGGCCACAGGCACTGTAGCCATGTGGCATTCTCCAAGCCATCCAATGCAGAGGCCACGGGCACTGTAGCCACGTGGCATTCTCCAAACCATCCATTCTAGATGCCACAGGCACCGTAGCCACGTAGCATTCTCTAAGCCATCCAATGCAGAGGCCACAGGCACTGTGGCCACGTGGCATTCTCCAAACCATCCATTCTAGATGCCACAAGCACTGTAGCCACCTGGCATTCTCTGAGCCATTCAATGCAGAGGCCACAGGCATTGTGGCCACGTGGCATTCTCCAAACCATCCATTCTAGATGCCACAAGCACTGTAGCCACCTGGCATTCTCCAAACCATCCATTCTAGAGGCCACAGACACTGTAGCCACGTGGCATTCTCTAAGATAGCCAATGCAGAGGCATCAAGCACTGTAGCCACCTGGCATTCTCCAAACCATCCATTCTAGATGCCACAGGCACTGTAGCCACGTGGCATTCTCTAAGCCATCCAATGCAGAGGCCACAGGCACTGTAGCCATGTGGCATTCTCCAAACCATCCATTCTAGAGGCCACAGACACTGTAGCCACGTAGCATTCTCTAAGCTATCCAATGCAGAAGCCACAAGCACTGTAGCCGTGTGGCACTCTCCAAGCCATCCAATGCAGAAGCCACAAGCGCTGTAGCCACCTGGCATTCTCCAAGCCATCCAATGCAGAGGCCACAGGCGCTGTAGCCACCTGGCATTCTCCAAGCCATCCAGTATTGAGGCCACAGGCACTGTAGCCACCTGGCATTCTCCAAGCCATCCAATGCAGAGGCCACAAGCACTGTAGCCATGTGGCATTCTCCAAGCCATCCAATGCAGAGGCCACAAGCACTGTAGCCACCTGGCATTCTCCAAGCCATCCAATGCAGAGGCCACAGGCGCTGTAGCCACCTGGCATTCTCCAAGCCATCCAGTATTGAGGCCACAGGCACTGTAGCCACCTGGCATTCTCCAAGCCATCCAATGCAGAGGCCACAAGCACTGTAGCCATGTGGCATTCTCCAAGCCATCCAATGCAGAGGCCACAAGCACTGTAGCCACCTGGCATTCTCCAAGCCATCCAATGCAGAGGCCACAGGCGCTGTAGCCACCTGGCATTCTCCAAGCCATCCAGTATTGAGGCCACAGGCACTGTAGCCATGTGGCATTCTCCAAGCCATCCAATGCAGAGGCCACAAGCACTGTAGCCACCTGGCATTCTCCAAGCCATCCAATGCAGAGGCCACAGGCACTGTAGCCACCTGGCATTCTCCAAGCCATCCAATGCAGAGGCCACAAGCACTGTAGCCATGTGGCATTATCCAAGCCATCCAATGCAGAGGCCACAAGCACTGTAGCCACGTGGCATTCTCCAAGCCATCCAATGCAGAGGCCACAAGCACTGTAGCCATGTGGCATTCTCCAAGCCATCCAATGCAGAGGCCACAAGCACTGTAGCCATGTGGCATTCTCCAAGCCATCCAATGCAGAAGCCACAAGCACTTTAGCCACCAGGCATTCTCCAAGCCATCCAGTATAGTGGCCACAAGCACTGTAGCCACATGGCATTCTCCAAGCCATCCAGTATAGAGGCCACAGGCACTGTAGCCGCGTGGCATTCTCCAAGCCATCCAATGCAGAGGCCACAGGCACTGTAGCCATGTGGCATTCTCCAAGCCATCCAATGCAGAGGCCACAGGCACTGTAGCCACGTGGCATTCTCCAAACCATCCATTCTAGATGCCACAGGCACTGTAGACACCTGGCATTCTCTGAGCCATCCAATGCAGAGGCCACAGGCAATGTAGCCGTGTGGCACTCTCCAAGCCATCCAATGCAGAAGCCACAAGCGCTGTAGCCGCGTGGCACTCTCCAAGCCATCCAATGCAGAGGCCACAAGCGCTGTAGCCACCTGGCATTCTCCAAACCATCCATTCTAGATGCCGCAGGCACTGTAGCCATGTGGCATTCTCTAAGCCATCCAATGCAGGGGCCACAAGCACTGTAGCCACCTGGCATTCTCCAAGCCATCCAATGCAGAAGCCACAAGCAATGTAGCCGTGTGGCACTCTCCAAGCCATCCAATGCAGAAGCCACAAGCGCTGTAGCCGCGTGGCACTCTCCAAGCCATCCAATGCAGAGGCCACAAGCGCTGTAGCCACCTGGCATTCTCCAAGCCATCCAATGCAGAGGCCACAGGCGCTGTAGCCACCTGGCATTCTCCAAGCCATCCAATGCAGAGGCCACAGGCGCTGTAGCCACCTGGCATTCTCCAAACCATCCAGTATAGAGGCCACGGGCACTGTAGCCACGTGGCATTCTCCAAGCCATCCAGCATAGAGGCCACAGGCACTGTAGACACCTGGCATTCTCCAAGCCATCCAATGCAGAATCCACAAGCACTTTAGCCACCAGGCATTCTCCAAGCCATCCAGTATAGTGGCCACAAGCACTGTAGCCACGTGGCATTCTCCAAGCCATCCAGTATAGAGGCCACAGGCACTGTAGCCACGTGGCATTCTCCAAGCCATCCAATGCAGAAGCCACAAGCACTGTAGCTACCAGGCATTCTCCAAGCCATCCAATGCAGAGGCCACAAGCACTGTAGCCGCGTGGCATTCTCTAAGCCATCCAATGCAGAGGTCTATGGGCATTGTAGCCACATGGCATTCTCCAAGCCAGCCAGTATAGAGGCCACAGGCACGGTAGCTATGTGGCATTCTCCAAGCCATCCAATGCAGAGGCCACAGGCACTGTAGCCGCGTGGCATTCTCCAAGCCATCCAATGCAGAGGCCACAGGCACTGTAGCCATGTGGCATTCTCCAAGCCATCCAATGCAGAGGCCACAGGCACTGTAGCCACGTGGCATTCTCCAAACCATCCATTCTAGATGCCCCAGGCACTGTAGCCACGTAGCATTCTCTAAGCCATCCAATGCAGTGGCCACAGGCACTGTAGCCACGTGGCATTCTCCAAACCATCCATTCTAGATGCCACAGGCACCGTAGCCACGTAGCATTCTCTAAGCCATCCAATGCAGAGGCCACAGGCACTGTGGCCACGTGGCATTCTCCAAACCATCCATTCTAGATGCCACAAGCACTGTAGCCACCTGGCATTCTCTGAGCCATTCAATGCAGAGGCCACAGGCATTGTGGCCACGTGGCATTCTCCAAACCATCCATTCTAGATGCCACAAGCACTGTAGCCACCTGGCATTCTCCAAACCATCCATTCTAGAGGCCACAGACACTGTAGCCACGTGGCATTCTCTAAGCTAGCCAATGCAGAGGCCTCAAGCACTGTAGCCACCTGGCATTCTCCAAACCATCCATTCTAGATGCCACAGGCACTGTAGCCACGTGGCATTCTCTAAGCCATCCAATGCAGAGGCCACAGGCACTGTAGCCATGTGGCATTCTCCAAACCATCCATTCTAGAGGCCACAGACACTGTAGCCACGTAGCATTCTCTAAGCTATCCAATGCAGAAGCCACAAGCACTGTAGCCGTGTGGCACTCTCCAAGCCATCCAATGCAGAAGCCACAAGCGCTGTAGCCGCGTGGCACTCTCCAAGCCATCCAATGCAGAGGCCACAAGCGCTGTAGCCACCTGGCATTCTCCAAACCATCCAATGCAGAGGCCACAAGCGCTGTAGCCACCTGGCATTCTCCAAGCCGTCCAATGCAGAAGTCACAAGCACTTTAGCCGCGTGGCATTCTCCAAGCCATCCGGTATAGTGGCCACAAGCACTGTAGCCACATGGCATTCTCCAAGCCATCCAGTATAGAGGCCACAGGCACTGTAGCCACGTGGCATTCTCCAAGCCATCCAATGCAGAGGCCACAAGCACTGTAGCCACCTGGCATTCTCCAAGCCATCCAATGCAGTGGCCACAGGCACTGTAGCCACCTGGCATTCTCCAAGCCATCCAGTATAGAGGCCACAGGCACTGTAGCCACCTGGCATTCTCCAAGCCATCCAATGCAGAGGCCACAAGCACTGTAGCCACCTGGCATTCTCCAAGCCATCCAATGCAGAGGCCACAAGCACTGTAGCCACGTGGCATTCTCCAAGCCGTCCAATGCAGAGGCCCCAAGCACTGTAGCCACCTGGCATTCTCCAAGCCATCCAATGCAGAGGCCACAGGCACTGTAGCCACGTGGCATTCTCCAAACCATCCATTCTAGATGGCACAGGCACTGTAGCCACCTGGCATTCTCTAAGCCATCCAATGCAGAGGCCACAGGCACTGTAGCCACGTGGCATTCTCCAAGCCATCCATTCTAGATGCCACAGGCACTGTAGCCACGTGGCATTCTCCAAGCCATCCATTCTAGATGCCACAGGCACTGTAGCCACCTGGCATTCTCTAAGCCATCCAATGCAGAGGCCACAGACACTGTAGCCACGTAGCATTCTCTAAACTATCCAATCCTAGAGGTGACAGATTTTGTCTTTCACTAAACCTCCAAGTACATTGCCTGTTTGAATAATTGTACACCCAAATATTCAGGGCCCCTCCTATGTCTTTTTTAATTAAACAACCATCGCTATGTTACATGACAGTTCATTTCCTCTGGGCTACAGACGGGCACCCAGTTTGGGTGTCCGTGTTCACTAACTACCTCTTAATAAAAAATTAAAAAAACATTTAAAAAAAATTGTTGATTGAAAGAGCTCCATCTTTTTAATAAAACCTGGTAGGTAAAATACGTTTAATTTTCAAAATAATCCTAAAAAAAACCATACTTCCAATATTTATTTACAAATTTACATTTCTCATTGAATACAAACCGAATAAAATGCAACACTCCGAATAATGAATGCTGCAGATGTCAACTTACATGCATTTAAATCTATATTTCCTTTCAGTTGTCCTTGGAAGATGTTGTAACGAAACATGTAATTCCGATTACTGTTGTAGTCCTTCCCGCCAAACCGCTACACCAAATGACATCGGCGTCCAATCCAGAAAAGGGAGGGCGAAGCTTTCCTGAATGGACCCAGAGCAAATTGCTCCAAGTAATACAATCCATTACTATAATGGTATAGTGTAATGGTTTCCAGCGTACCTGGTTTTATTTATTTATTTTTTACAGAATCTGCAAGGACCTAAATTTGCTGAAATTTTATTGTATCATCATTTCCGTAGAATACAGTAAGTTCCAGCAAAAACGAATGAAGATTGCACAGGTCAATTTATCTGGGTATATGCTCACGAACGGGGCTAACCTGCCCCTCCTTTTATAATCGTCCCTCAAATGTACCGAAGATGGGTAAGAATGGAAGACTTCCAAGGTCCTTATCCAGTCCTATTGATACCCTACTGACCCTGGCTGTCTGATCCTATCTTTCATTGAGGCTACGGTACAAGGTTGGGCAACTTGCGTAAATGTGGATCTGCCCAAACAAAGAGAGTTCCGGATGGTTTGCTGCTCCAGTGTTTGGTCCCTCACGTTTAGAGTTGGGAGCCAATCCCAAATTTCTCACTTTACTCAACGTTTTTTCAGAAAATCTTCATACTACAGCTTTATCTTTGACATGAATCGCTCCCTCTGACCAGTTTAATCTCTTCCACAGCTACAATCTGCGGACTTCATTCCTACCGCTCACATTTTTGCGGGAAAAAAAAAACTTGCTGATGTCGCAGCCATCTTGGCCGTCGATCGCCAACTACTAACTATACTTGGACGTTTCAACATCTAGCTTGAGAAAGAAGACCCCACTATTCCAAAGTGACTTGCAGCGGACCTCGCAGCATTACGCTTCAAACAGATGGATAGTCCCACCCATGTAGCTCGACACACTCTGGATGAGATTTTGTTTTTTGTAATGAAAACATAATCCCTGTCTGCTCCCCATTGCACCTCCCATTCAGAGAGACGCAGCACCCAGTGGGACCTTGAAAAGAACCATGACCAGCCCGTGGAAAGAAATGCACGTCGGCTAGAAAGACAAGAACCAAATGTACCACCCCGCAGATGAACCAACAACCACATTGGATTATTTCCTCAGTCTGTATATCCTCTAAAGCATCTTTTTTAAAAGCTACAAAAAAACAACCAAATGGCTCCCCCTCAAGACTAAATCACTTAAAGGGAAATCTGAGAGAATCTGGTGGAAAACCAATCTAAACACTATTAAATTCACTTGCCATCAACAGTTCTGCCTTCAGGGGGCTAAACTACTCCAAGCAAAGAAAGGAGACTACTGCAAATGTGGTGCCTCTCACCATAAGGGAGAATTTAAAAACCTGACCGTCTGCAGGAATCTGTAGAAATGATCGAATTAAAAAAACGAATGGGTTATTTATTCGAATTTCGGCTGTAGGAAAACCGCAAACAGCCAATCATTTTGAATAAATATACCATTCGGGACCATTATAGTGAACAGGGGTAGTGGGTGTTCTTCCCCCCCCACCCATGTTCACTACAATCGCTTTGGGGTTGGAGGGGTACCCGTGCACGTAAGTGAAAGGAACCGGTGTTGCAGAGGAATGGAGGAGTTGGTGATGCACAACAGTGTGCCACCAAAAAGTAAGTAAGGGGTTGGGAGGGTGTGGGTTACCAGAAATCTCAGCAGGAGAAACAAAACCGAGTCATTTTTGTTTTAAATTACTGTTTTCTTCCTCAGACATTTCTCATTCAATCAAATGATGGACAACCCTGTCTGCAACGCAGCCCTTAACCCTGCACGAGAGCTCTTTGACCAGAGTGCTGCATACTTAAACCTCAAGATCCGGCACATTAGGATCAACTGGACAGTAAAGGATGCCCCTTTCCACACACCATCAGTGAGATCCCACCAGCACCTCGTTGCTATGGTCTTTATGCCTGCAGAGGCCCTACAAGCTACCATTGACTTCTGAACACAACAGTATCTTCTAAGGATCGATGTCCCCCCTCTTCACAAATCAATCATGAAATCTCCAGACTTGACACCCGTCTTCCTATCCCTCCTCCATAACTCATCAGCACCGGAAGAGTCCCAGCTCAGTTGAAATCTACAAACATCAAAAAGCCAAGACCTGACCCCTATGAACATATGACGCCAGTATTAAAGCTTCATCCAGTGGCTGCCCGTCAAAAAAGGTCTTATTTCAAAACCTTGTGCACCACCCACAATTCATATCACAAAGGAGTAATTCATATCAGAAGTAAGTTTCAACATGACATTTCCTTCCAGAAAACTTGGGTCCAGCAATGTTGCACTAGTACAAGTCCCCAAATTCAACAAGAATCGGCAAGGAGGATCCTCTTCTTCAGTTCTGGCCACAAAACTGTGGAACACACTTCCCCAAACTCTTGCCTAGATGAGAACCACCTGACCTTCAGGAAAATGCTCAAGGGATGGCTTTTCAACCAACCACTTTGAAAGAAATTAAAAATAACTGCAACCAACTAAAAACTGTGCACCAGAAACCTGGGCTAATTTAAGGCCAGTCATTTTAGAAACACTTGGCACTACCATGTATGAGGAAGCAATTTGATTCATGGAACCACTGTTGTGCGACACCTGTTCGCAGTTTAATCTCAGTGAAATCTACCAAGCGCCAGGCAGTGACAACCTCACCACCCCCCACAAACCGCCACACACATTACTGTCGTAGGGCACTGTTTAGAGTTGTGTACATTGACTTGTTTAGCATCTACAGATAAGTAATGTATTATTGTGGAGGTGCTCCCTACAAGGGGCATACGTTTACTCTGTATTCCTGTGTTGAGCTCAGTACAATGTCTCCTCCCCACAGCTGATATCGGATTTTGCTCTACTTGCAGACTGAAAAATAAAAATGCGTGAAAGACCATTATCGGGAGTGCCTTTACCCAGATTACAATCTGGAGTCATGCTCTGTCGGTCTTTCTCCAATAAGACTTAAAGACGGGCACAGAAGATTGGTTGCCTGGCACGATGACGGTACTGTGGCCCTGGACACTGTTTATTTGAGGAGCTGTGCTTTACTGTGTGCCCACAGGCCCCTGGAGAGAGCTGCCTCTTCAGAGAGAGGTGGTTTCCAGTGGGGAAAAGCCTGAAGCATGAACCCCCCCCCCCCACACCCCCAGGTTTATAAGGATTCTTAGACCGGTGTTGCCTGAAAAGCCTGCTTCTCCAGCATGGGGTCTAGCATGGATTCACATGCTCATGAATATTCCCCGTCGTCAGGCTGGGAATCCTCAGTAAAGAAAAAATCGGTATCAGTTTCGTTTCTGATCTGTCTTTCGTAGTAGTAACCAATCACTGATCTCTGCGTCATACTGACCACAGCCAATGACTGCCCTCTACCTAAGCCCCGCCTCTGGCAGCCATCTTCAGATTTTTACCGCACGTTCAAGTGTTGGGAGTCCTCGTGCTTAGCTCTCGAGCTTTTACTGCGATCGAGGCTATCGCGGCGACTCTGGCCAAGCCGGCAGAGACACCGCCAGCGGAGACCGCCTCTGGGACTAGAGTTTCCCTGCCGCCAAGGAGGGAATCCTCTTTTCATCCCATCGTCGTGGCCGCCATGATGGAAGAAGCAAGGGGGGGCACGGTGCCCTCCTCGAGCTCAGAGTCAGCCTCGGAGGAGGAACTGACCGAGGCCGTGAGGAACCTCAAAGTCCAATTCGAGAAGGTTCGATCCCGTCAGGAAGATCCTCGGTAGATAACCGAGGAAGACGACGATGGTGACGATGGTGAGGAAGAGCGGCCTTCCCTTCCGGCGCAGCCGGATCCTAGGCCTCAGGATGGCTCGGCGGCCATTTTGTCTGCCATCCAGTCCTTATGCTCTGAGATAAGGACGAGATTCCCACGGCCCAGGCCGGATGACCCGCAACCTGGCCCGTCGGGATGTCCTCAGAACAAACGACGGAGGACCCAACCCTCTCCTCCGCTCACCCCCGTAAGGCCTACAGTTCCCTCCTCATCCTCCCACGAGTCAGGAGATGATGGTGCGTTGGGCTCGACGACGGGTTCTGACGGCGACGACGACAGAACGGGTCTCCCGTCGCACGGGCCTCGCCGCCCGACGAGATTGGCTCATTCCACGCCATGATCGCCAGGGCGTCCGAATTGTTCCAGCTCTGCCGGGAGGAGCAGAAAAAGGAAGGTTTCCTCTATCAGCGCCGGGAGGCCAAGAGGAAGACTGTCGTCGCGGTGCCCCTAAACGATGACATCTGGGAGGAAGGCCTGTCGGTTCTCAAGAACCCCTCCATGGCACCAGCCAAACGGGACCGGTACGAGAAGAAGTACCGGGTCCCCGAAACCGCTCCCCTGTGCCTCAGGGCCCAGCCAACGCCAGACTCGGTCGTCTCAGCGGCGGCGAAGAAGAAAGCGGCGGGGTCAGGAGCCTCGACGTCGAATTCCCTGCCGGACGGCGAGGTTAAGAAGTTGGACGCCATGGGGCGGCGGGTCATTTCGTCGGCGGCGACGACGACGATCAAAGCGGCCAACGTCCTGGCGATCGTGGCCTGTTATGACAGGGAGCTCTGGTTTAAGCTGGCCCCCATATTGGACTTCCTGCCGGACGACAAGAGGTCCGAGGCTCTGGAAATACTGCAAGAGGGCGAGGTGGCATCGGACCACGCCATAACGGTGGCAACCGATATTGCCGATACCGGGTTCCGCCAGCTGGGCAACGGTGTTTGCCTACGACGACGGGGTTGGCTCCGGGCGACCGACTTCCGTCAGGACGTCCAGACCAGGGTATTGGACATGCCGTTCGACGGCAGCAACTTGTTCGGGAAGGCGGTGGACGAATCCTTCCAAGCCATAAAAACGGAGACGGCCCGCGCCCTAAGAGCCTTTCAGCAACGACGGCCCTTTCGGAGCTCCGGAGGCAGACAGGGTGCCTCCAAGGGATCCAGCGGTGTCTCGTCGTCCTACCGCCAGGCGGCGCGCTCCTCGTCTCAGGAGGCCTACAGGGGTCGCGGCAAGCAGGGAGCGCCTCGCCGCCATCGGCAAGGTGGCCAGGGCGGCAAGGCCACCACCTCCAAGCAGGACTGAACCGGCTGTGGTCTCGGGCCCCCACCGAAGCACCCCAGTGGGAGGCCGGCTGACGAACTTCGTCGGCGTGTCGAAGTCCATCTCCACCGACCGTTGGGTGCTGGATACCCTGGCAAGAGGACACTCTATCGAATTCCTGAAGAAGTGCCCTCACGTTCCACCTGTGGCCAGGAAGGAAAATCACGTCCCGCAACTGCTGTTGGAAGTACGGGCGATGCTCAGGAAAGGCGCCATCGAGCTTGTCCCGAAGAGGCTCCGTGGTATACTCAAGGTACTTCCTCGTCAGGAAGAAGGCGGGCGGCTGGCGCCCCATCCTGGACCTTCGTCGTTTGAACAAATACATCAGATCACAAAAGTTCAGGATGGTCACCCTCCAGCACGTACTGGGACAGCTGGAGGAAGGCGACTTTCTATCGTCGTTGGACCTGGAGGATGCATGCTTCCATGTTCCCATCCTAAAAAGTCACCTCCTCAGGTTCGTCGTCCAGGGACGCCACTACCAATTCAGAGCACTGCCGTTCGGATTGAAGTTGGCCCCCAGGGTCTTCATCAAGTGCCTAGCACCAGTGGCGGCGCGGCTGCGCCTGCAGGGGATTCACGTCTACCCCTACCTGGACGATTGCCTCATCCGCTCAAGGACGAGGGAACTCGCCGTGGAACACACTGCGAGGACCGTCCAGCTACTCACAGACCTGGGATTCGCCATAAACTACCCAAAGTCCCACCTGGTGCCGTCGCAGGTGGCCCTGTTTCTGGGAGCAAAGCTCGATACAGTGAGGCGCCTGGCGGCCCTGTCGGAAGAACGGACGAAGGCCATTCTAGGCAAAGTGCAGCGCCTGCTTGCCACGGACGTGGCCAGGGTGAGGTCCATCAAGTCCCTCCTGGGGATGATGTCCTCTTGCATCTACCTGATGCGCCTCTGCAGACTACGGATGCGCCATCTACAAGAATTTGTCGACGCCCATTGGATGCAGGCGACGGGCACCTTCGAAGACAGGGTCCCCCTCAACGAGGTGTTCCGGCGGGCGATTCAGTGGTGGGGCGTTCGAGCGCACCTCACGGCGGGCAAGGACTTTCAGACGCCGGCATACCAGGAGACGGTGACGACGGACGCCTCCCTGGAGGGTTGGGGCGCCCACACCGGAGATCTCCACGCAAGAGGCCTCTGGCTCCCGGAGGAGAGGCTCCTGCACATCAACGTCCTGGAACTCTGAGCCATTTTCTGGGCTCTCAAATCGTTCCTCCCGTCGCTCAAGGGCAAGGTGGTGCGGATCTTCACGGACAGCACCACGACAATGTTTTACATACGGAAGCAGGGAGGCACCAGATCCCCAGCCCTATCCAAGGAGGCACAGGATCTGTGGCACTGGGCGGTCGCCCAGGGGATGTTCCTGGTTCCCTTCCACCTGGCAGGAGAAAGCAACACCATCGCCGACTCGCTCAGCAGGGAGCTGCGCGTGTGTCACGAGTGGGAACTGCGCCAGGATCAGGTGGATCTACTCTTCCGACGATGGGGCAAACCCCAAATCGACCTGTTCGCAACAGCGACGAACTCGGAAGTGCAAGAGGTTCGCCAGCATGTTCCCCCAGCCGAGAAGCATGGGCGATGCGTTCTCGTTCCCCTGGGACAGCCTATACCTGTATGCGTTCCCTCCGTTGCCGTTGCTGCTTCGACTCATCAGCCAGCTCAAGAGGTCCCGGTGCAGGATGATCCTCGTCGCACCGGCGTGGCCGAGGCAGATCTGGTTCCCGGACCTTCTGGACTTGTCAACGTCCCCTCCCATCAAGCTGTCGGCGGACGCGGAGCTTCTCTCCAGAGAAGGAGGCGCCATCTTCCACCACGACCCGGCGTCGCTGAACCTGCAGGCCTGGCTCCTGCAGCGCTAGAGTTTGGAGGCTACGATATACCGGCCGATTGCAGAGAGGTTCTTGCAAAGGCCAGGGCGTCCTCGACTCTCAAATGCTACGGTCATAAGTGGAAGAGGTTCTCTATCCTGTGCCGAGCACAGATCAACCCCCTACGGATTACGGCCCCTCAAGTGCTGCCGTACCTGCTATCGCTGGCAAAGGCTGGGCTAGCCCATGCCTCCATTAAGATTCATCTGGCTGCGATCTCCAGATATACCAGAACCACAGGACGGACGTCCCTGTGGTCCCATCGACTGGTAAAAGAGTTTATGAAAGGACTGTTCCGGTCGTTCCCGCCGGTGAAGGCCCCGGCCCCGGCGTGGGAACTTAACGTGGTGCTGACCAGGCTCATGGGGCCCCCATTCGAGCTGATGCACTCCGCACCTATGAAGTTTGTGTCGTGGAAGACTGCGTTCCTGGTGGCCATTACCTCCGCACGACGAGTGGGAGAGATCCAGGCCCTATCCTGCAAATCACCGTACTTGACTTTCCATGCCTCGAGGGTGGTGCTTAGGACGCACCCCTCCTTTATGCCCAAGGTGCCGTCGGACTTCCATCTTAACGAGCCCTTGGTGTTACAACGAGCCCTTGGTGTTACCTGTTTTCTTCCCGTCTCCTTCGTCGCCGGCCGAGAGGACTTTGCACTCGCTGGATGTGGCTAGAGCGCTGAAGTTCTACGTGGACCGCACGAAGAGTTTCCGGAGGACCTCACAGCTGTTCGTGAACTTTGGACCTGTGAATCAAGGGAAGGCTCTCTCGAAGTATTCTATTTCCAGATGGCTCTCCGGCTGCATCATGCACTGTCACCGGTTGGCTAACCGACCGCTGCCAGGCCGTCCGAGAGCCCATTCAACCAGAGCGATCGCTGCCACTACGGCGTTCTTATCTGGTGTGCCCCTGCTGGACATCTGCAGGGCTGCTACGCGGAGGTCAACGCACACCTTCACGAGATTCTACTGCATCGATCGGGATTCCAGGGAGGAGTCCAGGGTCGGCCAAGCAGTGCTGCGCAACCTGTTCGCTTAAGGTGAGCCTGGTGAGGAGGTAAGAGATGCTTAATGTTGAGTTTTTTGTATTGCTTAGTGTTGAGCCTTTTGCCACCCCCCCGTGGTTGTGCATGAGTGTACTGCTATCTATTCTTATATTCATGAGCATGTGAATCCATGCCAGACCCCATGCTGGAGAAGGAACAAGTTACTTACCTGTAACTGTTGTTCTCCAGCATGGGTCTGGCATGGATTCACATGCGAACCGTCCCGCCTACCCCTCTGCGGCTCTTCACTTGGTCATACTGCCACTTCACGTGCTACCAAATCTGAAGATAGCTGCCAGAGGCGGGGCTTAGGTAGAGGACAGTCATTGGCTGTGGTCAGTATGACGCAGAGATCAGTGATTGGTTACTACTACGAAAGACAGATCAGAAACGAAACTGATACTGATTTTTTTCTTTACCGAGGATTCCCAGCCTGACGACGGGGAATATTCATGAGCATGTGAATCCATGCCAGACCCATGCTGGAGAACAACAGTTACAGGTAAGTGACTTGTTCCTTCCTATTCCTCACGCCAATTTTCTGCTTCGATAAAACACTTATCTAGGAAATCCTTAATGATGGCGCCATCCATGAAATTCTCAAATGGCTCAATCCTCATACCAGGCTGCTCTTTTGCAATGGTGTCTATGGCTGCAACGCTTTCATCAACCAAGCATAAACCATCAAGTACTCTGTCAAGCACGCCATTGATGACTACCACATTGAAACCTTGTTGATGACCATTTTCTCCAAGTCTTGCCTGATGACCAATTGGTTTGTCGACGACCTCTATGTACCAGTCGTCATCGCATCAGCACAAAGCTGTTGCACTGCTTAGCTTACCTAAAAGACCAAAACTGCCAGTTTTCACACTCCAGCCTTTTGCTACGCCCACTTTGAGTTCCATGAATTAATGCTCTGCCAAACAATTGGATTTTTTTTTTGCAGGGACATTATTACACTGAACATGTGGTGGACACCCCTGCAACTCCCGATCCACTTGACCCTCTGTGTGTGTATATATATATATATATATATGTCACCGTATATAATGTTGCCACAACCTTTCCCCGGTGACCATATATATATGAGGATATTATTATCGGATAACTTTGTCGGAGCCTTCAATGTTCCTCTGGAGGACATCCTGGAACACACCATGGATGACTTTGAAGGTCCAAAGGGTGGGTTTTCTGAAGAAAAGACTGTATCTTGGTTGCAGCCAGCATAGCCTTTTCCTCATCTTGTACTTTTTAAAGGTCCCGATTGGAACAGAGTGGCTCATCCCAATCCGTACCAAAGCCGATAAGCGGTATTTGCCCATGGCCACTTTAAAACATTTTTTTTTTTAATCTAGTACAAACAATACAAGGGAACACTAGTAGGAAGCTCCAGCACTCTGCAACCACAGCTACCTTAAACACTTGTTAACAATAAGCAACAACCTTGAGAGTCCTCATTAATAGTGGGTGGGATCTAGGTGGTAAGGGCCTTGGGGTCAATGCCCTCCTCGGATGTTTCCCGAGGGACGTCTACAAGGGTATAAGGTAGCAGCAAACCTGCACAGGGGCCCTGCGGAAGAACATATTCAGACTATCTAAACGGATCACATTAGAGGAACGGAAAACCAGGAAATGGTAATATTAGGCCAACTAGAACACATGTGGCATCCAACAGCTAGCACTCCATTCAAATATTAAAGGATGCATTTCACTCTAGTCTCCGGGCCCTTGGCCTGTGCCGTCACCAGGCGACTTTACATCAGGAATGGATCGCAACTCGGCATCCCCTAAAAAGGTTGTCCTTTCCATTCCAGGAAGCCCCGAGATTGGCAGGTCGGAGCAGTCCCACTTTGACACCACACTCCAAGAAAGTTTTCTTTATAGCATTCAAGGACCTCCTTTTCTTTTCGGTGGCAGGTGACAGATTTGGGAAAAGGTGGACTCTATGACCTCTTATGACCCCGATACTGTTTTCTTCACTGCTGCTACCGTAAGGATCCTGTCTGTCGCGCAAATCACTGAGCCTTACTAGGAGTGTGGGAACCCCCAGCTGATGTGTAACATTCACAATCCTGTCTGAAAGTTAAGTTGGTTGGTATTAACATTCTGGTCTGATATGTTTTGAGGGTAAGTAGAGTGGAGGGGCTTCAGTGATTGCTGTACTCCACACCCGGGCCACACCTACCTGGTAGTTGCTGCTGGTTGATGGATGGCAGCTGGCCTCCCCTGCTGACACCTGCAGACAGAGTTTGGAGCCGCCAATGCATTTTGTTTTGGGACCCTTAGCCTGAGGGGCTGACGGGCAGAGGGCTACTTTGTGCTGGTGGCTTATGAGCAGTGAGTCCACCAATCGAGGGAGTGGACTGGACCCAGAAGGAACAGACAGGCCCGGGAAACCAGAGATATTTCAAATGCGCACCGAACGCTCAAAGTAAAAACCCCAAGTAAACACACCGACATTGAAGGTGCCTCAGTAGGCACACCTTACCTTGCCCCAAAAACCACAGCGGAGGAGGGTCTTGTGTACCACTGACATCTGCTGCAACACATGCTGGCCTTTGTTTGCGGTCTTATGTTTCCGTCTGCTGAGGTTTCACGGGTCTTGATTGAAAAGGGCAAGGTCCCTTCTCTCCTTGTCACCCTCTCAGTATTCGCCGTCTTTCGCTTCCTCTTCAATTGCCCTGTTAGCCCTCATGTTGGTGCGGTCTGCCTTGCTCATCCTGTGCGCTCATGCTCCACCGTTCATCCCTGTTTGGAAAGGAGATGGCCGTCTGGTGTGAGTGTGATTCTGGCCTTTTGCCTGACTTTGCCTGACCATTGGGTTGGGACATGTCAGGTCAACCGTTTTCGAATCAGTCCATTGTTTTTCACTGTCTGAGAAGGTGTTTGTGTTGGAAAAGGAAGGTGGTAGTGTTTCAGAGTATCCTGCAGGATATAGAGAGGAAGAGATGTTGTATGGTATTATAACCCTCGTGCTAGAGGGGTTTGTGGTGATCTCAGAAGGGTGGTTTTTGTAGGGGTTGTGAAATTAGTTGGAGGGTTTGCGGGAGCTGTAGTTGTTGGTCACATTGGACTGGGAGTTCGGAAAATGATAATCAGAGGGACGGGATCGGTAGGGTTTATAAAACACAGGGATAGACAGGATCATGAATTGAACAGACTGGATTGTGGGAAGGGTAGTGTTTTGTCAAGGTAGATTGGGTGTTCGGGAATGAATTATCAGAGGGACGTGAAGAAGAATGATTGGGAATGGGTAGAAGACAGGATATTAGGAATTCTGGGAGTTGTGGTTTTTGATGGGTTTACCAGATGCTGAGGGGTTGTTGGATTCTAGTAAGGGAGATTCATTTGGCGGAAAGGAGGTAGATGTAGAGCAGCCTATAAAAACCATAGGGACGTTGTCCTCCTCACATTCTTCCTCAGTATAATACCACGTTTCACCTTTGATATTCCCCCATGTATAACCCCGGGCTCACCTACCCAGGTGATCCTCCCTCACTCGTCCACCCCCAGGGTTGGGATCTGAGAGCGCCAGCACGTCCCTGGCCACCTGAATAAGAGATTCTCGAGGTCTACTTGGGAGAATACCCTCAGGTTTCTCACAGGACTCAGTGCCCCTGGGGCAAAAGAGTATGTTTCAGGCACATATTTCTATACAAAAATGAAGTCAAATCTTGTCTGTTCTCATGAAGGGGAATTGAATAGAAAGCGTTTTTAAAATCTATAAATGTAAAATATTTGGCCTTAAATGGAATATTGCATAATATTGTAGCAGGATTTGGAACTAAAGTAAACTCTGCTTCAACAATATTGTTTAGGGGCAGAGATCCTGAATAAATCTCCACGACCCCACAGTTGATTTCTTCACTGGGTACACAACCATGTTACATGG
This sequence comes from Ambystoma mexicanum, assembly GCF_040938575.1. Classification (NCBI taxonomy): domain Eukaryota; kingdom Metazoa; phylum Chordata; class Amphibia; order Caudata; family Ambystomatidae; genus Ambystoma; species Ambystoma mexicanum. The sequence continues at coordinate 1,463,922,808 of NC_090934.1, read as the reverse complement.
GGACTCAGATGGCACCAATACTCCTTCCTTCATTAAAGCGTGAATGGTCTAATATACCTAGATCCGCTTATCTGGACATAGGCTATTGCTTTGCTCATTGCAAGATTGCTCCTGGTTTAAGCTTGATTTTAACTGCTCCTACTCCTTTCAATATACCCACGTCATATGGACTGGTAGTCCACAGAATATTTAGTACTTTTTCTAAATCTTCCTGGAAAAAGTAAGATTTCTTTTTCAGCACTGCCATTCTCTGCAGTATTTCTCTATTTTAATCCAATAAGTGAGACATGAAAAATCCAAACTCATCTGAATATCATCCCTGAAAAGCTTCCCGTCTGTCGACCTATATCGTTCACTGAGGGCTCTCATCCTCTTCCCTCATCTGTGCCATGGACAACCACCCTTTCTTCTTTGACCACTGCTGCTTCCAACTCTAAAGGAATAATCTTTCCTTCATCATCCATGGGTATTTCTGGTCTAAACAGAAACTCTTCAGGTATTTTCAACATTTTACCTACCAACCTGGGTAACCAAATTAATAAAACAGTCACTCCATCCAAAAATACTTCTGGATCAAAAGGGACTCCTTATAATGTCTTCTGATCTGTAAACACTAATATAAAGTCGTTCACATTCATATAATGTATCCCTGAAGTGGAGCACACTATTCCTTCATCACTAAAGGATATCGTCATGTTAAGTTTTGTCATAAAGTCACGGACTAATATGTAAAGTGGTGCTTGCCGAGAATATAATAATGGCATAGACACATCGTGTTCTCCTATCGACTAAGAAACTAAGCTCATTGCCCCAGACAAACCCTGCATGACAATGCCTGACGTTGGGTATTTTCCCTCACAGACACAGGAATGTGTTGCTCCAGTGTCTACAATGAATGAAAATGTCTTGCCTCCTAATGTTACCTTGATTCCACTTTGGGGTCCGGTGTCACTGACGGTTCTGAACACATCAGGTCATTCTGTGGGCTGTCCTATTGTGGATATGAATTCATCCCTGTACCTGTAAAAGGATTTCCTCCTACCACAGTCGCACTCCCTATTCTAGGTGTGGGTGCTTGTGGGACCCCTGCGTTCGTATTCCATTGTGGTACAATGCCTGTTGTTTCTGTAATTGCTCGGTCTGTATCTTTTGTATTTTCGTAGGCACTTGCTGTTGTTGCCATGGTGGTGGTTGCTTTTGCAATGGAGCATGCTGACAAACCCTGCATGACAATGCCTGACGTTGGGTATTTTCCCTCACAGACACAGGAATGTGTTGCTCCAGTGTCTACAATGAATGAAAATGTCTTGCCTCCTAGTGTTACCTTGATTCCACTTTGGGGTCCGGTGTCACTGACGGTTCTGAACACATCAGGTCATTCTGTGGGCTGTCCTATTGTGGATATGAATTCATCCCTGTACCTGTAAAAGGATTTCCTCCTACCACAGTCGCACTCCCTATTCTAGGTGTGGGTGCTTGTGGGACCCCTGCGTTCGTATTCCATTGTGGTACAATGCCTGTTGTTTCTGTAATTGCTCGGTCTGTATCTTTTGTATTTTCGTAGGCACTTGCTGTTGTTGCCATGGTGGTGGTTGCTTTTGCAATGGAGCATGCTGTGTTTGCGGCGCACGTGTGTGTTTCTGCATGTGATCTTGGGCATAATACTCCTGTGGTTCTGTATTATATTGTGGAACATAGCCCATCCTCCTCTTGTAGCTTGGCAGTTTTGATGCATGCCCTCTCTACTTCTACATGTTCTGGCTATATGTACCGCCCTTCCACAATTTCAACATTGTTGCTATTGTATGGCATCAAATCCTCCTTTGCTTCCATCCCTACCTGTTTCATCATTTGCTGTTGCATTGGCTCAGGCAGTCCCTGACATAAAAATGTGGAATAATAATGCCAATGTTTAATCCCATGGTTCTCTCGTCTCGAGATGCCATCATTCTTGAATAAAGGCAACAGGATCTTCATCCTCACCCATTTTCCTAGTCATAATTGCACTCATGTCTTATGTATTGAGATATTGTATTCCGAGCGCCCACCATACATCTGCTCTGGAATTGTTAAATGGCGCTCCATTGTCGTGTTTTGTGCAGTCACACCCGCATATCCTACTAGTTTCCAAAAGTAGCCAGTCCTCTCCCCTAGAATGGCTACCAGCAGGCCTTTTATGCCACCTATTGCTAACGTCATTCCTGTTGTCGTTCTCTCCAACTCATTAAACAATTTTCCCACAGCTGAAGTCAAACTAGGCAATTTACACTTCAAATTGTCCTTATCCATTTATGGCCATGGTATATATTGTGGTCGTCTTCCCCCTTTCTATAATGATGGGAATTATGAAAATCCTGGTCCGTAATCATATCCACCTACACTTCTTGTTTTCCAGGTGCGGCTGGTCTCGTCCGTTTGTCTCTGCCCTGGTAGTGACCTTATTCTGCTTACATAAGGCAGGGATATATCCCCCATGCGGCACGATTATGCTTGTGGTCGCTCAGTATATGGTGTCGGTTCTGGTGGTTTTTTCTTTAGGGTCCTCTAAGTCTGAACATTTAACCCCTTTTTCTATGCTTGATTCTTTTGAAAAACTGCATGCACCCTCTCTTCGCACTTTCTTGTAGTCTTCACCTTCTTCGTCTGACATTATTATGCCCCAGCTTGTGACTTTCATCCCTTTCCACATCATCAACATCTAGTCTACTTAAAGAAAGCATTCTATGTTTGTCTGTTAATGCGTCACCTGACCCTCCTCCTGTTTCCCTTAATAGAGATCCTTGGACATTCTTTTGTGTTTTATACCAGTCTTTATTCCTCATTTGTCTATATAAATCCCCAATACTTTTCCCTATGTTTTCTGCTTCATGCTCGTCAGCCCATGTTTGTATTCTCAGTATCCCTTGCTGCTCCCTGCGGGGCTCTAGTGACCCCCTCTCTTCGTCTGATCGTGCTTGTGCTTCAATCGGCACCATGCTTTTGTTGAATAGATGATCGATTTCATCAGCCCTTAGTCCACTACTCCTGTTCATCTCTTCTTCCCTTTTCCACATCTCTCATCTCTTCTTCCTCTTGCCTTCTTTGCAACCTACGTACTTTCAATCTGTTTCTATCTCCTCTCATTTCTTGTCTTCTAGTCTCTCCTTTTCTTTCCTTACCCCGTACCTTATTTGTTCTTCCTTTCCTCTTTTTTTACTTCTCTTCCTTGTTTACTGTCTCTTGTTCTTTCTTTTTCCTGCTCTTCTTTCTCTAACCTCATCAATGCCTATTGTCATCTAGTTTAAGAAATCTGTCCTCCCATCCATTCATTCTGCACTATCGTCACTCCCTTAGCCTTGTCCTTCCCTTCTTTTTGCTTCTTCCTCTAGCTCCATCTGTCTGTCCTGTCTCATCGCGCTGTTTACTTTCATTGCCGGTTGACATATATTTGCATTCTCTGCTTTTTCTGCTTTTGCTCTCTTCCATATTGTCCTCACTATTATAAGCGTGGGGCTTGTATGTCGGATTAGCATACCCCGCTGCTGCGTTCAATTCCTTTAAAGATGAATTCCCTGATTCTCAGTGGCTACACTCTTGTTTTCAGAAGGGAAAAGAGGAGCTGAAGGCGTTACATCCTCCCCGTTGTGCTGATTAAGCAGCCACTCTTTCTGAGGCGGATCTTTGTTCTCACTCTGGTACCATCTTCCCCAAATGTAAATGGCCAACCTTTTCTGTAACTTCTTCCCCTTATATGTAGCTGCAAATATGTTGTCATGTGTTGTAATACTGTTTTTGACAAAAAACCTTCTTGGGGCCACGGCTTAAGTGTTTCATTAGTCATGCCCTTCACCCACACCGCGTGATACTGCCTTATCATGGGTATATATCTTGGCAGTGCCCGACAGGTGTAAATGAGGAGTGTCCCCTATGGTGACAAGTTGATTTTAACTGCCCACACTTACCAGAATTTGTATTCTTTTATTTATTCTATCAAATATACCACACTGATTGATTTGAGCCGGTACCATCAATTGCCACCCATTTACGATGCAATGTCATTCTTTTTATTCATTAGTTGACAATTTCTATACATTTTTGCGGTCTCATTGTTTTATTATTGACACTTTAAGAATCTCTTCATTTATTATTTGATTTTTATCCTCCTGATTGACGTCAATCTCTTCATTAAAAAAAATCTGATGATACCTTAATTTTGTGCTATCGTTTTATATCTCCTAATCTAGACACAATAAAAGTTTCACACTGACATATTTATAACACCATACACATATCCACTTTTACTTTTTTGTATACACCTTCCTTTACTAGCTTTAGTAAATGTATCTTATCTCACTTTTTACCCCACTTTGGAGTTTGATGCACACTCTTCTTTTTGGCCTTGCCTCAGGAATCCTTAATACCCCCACTTGGAGTTTTAGTGCGTACCCTTCTGCCCCTCCTGGAACCAGGAATCGAGGCATCTATTTCTTCTTTCTAATTCCCCCAAATCCTGTTACTTCTAGACATATATTTACAATAGAGTCCCTCCACCTATATTTGCCACCTTTGATGTTCTTTTACATCTGTGGCTCAGCTTGAGTCCCTCGACATCGACACTTCCCCAATCGACCAGTCTGCAGGGCACCTGCTGGAACCGGACAGGTATTTCCTCAAAATGGCCCCTGTCGACCACGTCTTTCTACACGTGTCTTGCGCACCGCTCTCCACAGTCTTCTGGCTCTTGGCAGAAGCAATCCAGAGTCTAGATCTGGGCCGAGGTCGACTAGACCAGAAACATCCCTGCTACCAAAATGTGCTCTAGCACCTTGAAGCATCTCATGTGCTAGATGGAATTACCAATAATGATCTCAGACCCAAATAACTGGAGAGATTCAAAGAATATGGCAAAGTACTATTTTACTATCGCATAAAATAAAGTAGGGCAGTCTGACGAAAAACAAACTGTAGCCCACACACACTTGCACTTCAATTTAAATTACACAAAGGCTGTATACCTCAATATGCGTCGGCTATGATGTCATCCTACGTGGCAAACTGTAAAACCTATTGAATTGAGGGATTGGTTAAGGAAACTTGTATACCTATATATCAAATGAGTATTAGTAATATTACTGGATGCCACTTCTCTAGTAGGCACGCCTTGAACTACCTCTAAATACGTATAATGCAGATTATAGCAGAAGGTTGGCCTATGCAACATTGCAGATCATGTTGTTACATAGACCCTCTGATTGGTTGCCATTCTCTCCCAATCTTGGACTTTCTGCTTTTTAGCAGCACATAAGCAGAACGAAACTCAGGTGCAAGGTCAGGCTACTACCCGCTTGCCCAATTAGTCCATCTTCTCTCATTGGTCAGACGCCAATCCAAGGCTTCTTCTTTATAGTTGAGCTTGCAGCCTGCTCTCTGTTCTGGGACTTTTAAGGGAGTGTCAATACACCATTATCCTCACCTGGAGCTTAATGAATAGCCTTTGTTTTCGACTTCTGAATCCTGTGTGAGGAGACCACGATTTTGTCAATTTCAACCTTTTATTTACTGCTATTTGATTTAGGCTGGGTGCCATTACTCTTCTTGGCCTCTGGAGACTTGCTCACTCCATCTTGCATGGGCTTTTCACATCTTTGATTGTCCAATACTTGGCACTTGCAAATGTTTAATTCTTCACTGAATCTAAGAGAAATATGTCTTACGTACATGGCTTATCCCCTTGATCCCCATATTTCTTGATGTGGCATCAAGGGTATTGTATGGGGAAATGTAATGTATTGTGAAGCCTGGGCCTCTGCCCCACCACACAGGATTCTTAACTCTAGGCACTTGGCCAAGCTGTGAAGGTCCGCTTTGAGACATATACCCCACTAACCAGAAAAGCTCAAACTCTGCATTCCTTAATCATATAGAAACCTACACAACCACCTCTTGCACAGCAAGACGCATGCACTTTACCACACTGCAACAACAAATAAACAACACATGAGCTGCACCAACAGTACACAAGGCCTGACTTCGATCCGATATTCGCACCAAAGATCAGTGCACAGTGTATACCGAACTGAAGCCGCCAACAGGACACCACTTCTCTCGCTATCCTGCCCCTCTTCACCTTACTAACTCAACCCGCCTTCTCGTTTGCAGATCTGCCTGGGGACCAATTCCGTTGATGACGGTGCGCTATACAAATACCTTTAAAATAACATATCACATCCTTGATCCCAGGCCAATAGACTCCTCTTTGTTCCACACACAAAGCTGTTTTCCTGCATCTCCTAACTCTGCAGCCCTGGTCTGTCTCTGAGGTAGCTTGATTGGTTTCAACACGATTCCAGCGTCCATCTTTTTCTAATGGCCGCCTTAGCCTTGTTATGTTTTCTTCTGCAGCATGCTTCTATATGTCTCAACTACCTTGGGTTTCTGCGGATATACATTCACTTAATCTCTTCTCACTTATTTCTTTGGTGCATATGATTTCTTAGTTCTCAATTACATGTTTCTCTAATTACATCTTCATTCTTTATGTATTTGCATATCGTTTCAGTGCATCTTTGTGTCTTTCCCTCATGACGTCACTCTGCCCTCGTTTGATTTCACTTATAGCGCTTTGATGTCCGATGGTGTGTGCAGACATCCTTCCACCCTTTCAGGGCAGGAGCACATTTGATACGGTTGTCTGAGTGCATATCGTCTCTCATACATTCTAATTCTATGCGGTATTGGGACAATACCTGGTGTCCCACATAGGGCTCTTCTCCTACTGTTACAATATAACAGAGGTGAAGGGGCGGGAGCTAGGGATGGCGTGTCCACCTGCTCCTCTACAGGTGTTGCAACCAAATCAGGCGATTGAATCAACAAGCAGACCACCACTTTCACAACAAAGATTCGTTAACCAGTAATCAAAATGGGTTTGTCAGAAGACTCATGCCCCAAAACATCTAAAGTGATCATTCAGAAACACAAACCTGAACTCTCTGCATTGCCCCTATTGAACAAGACGTCATCATCCCATGCTTTCAAAAACAGCATTGGTCTAGCCTCTTCTAAAAAAAAAAAAAAAAACCCATAGCTGATCCCATCAAACATGCAAACTACTATGACAGAATGCCATATGTGGGGGAAGAATACCAAGCTTTTTTTATTTTTTGTAATAAAACAGTGCGGTTAGATATGTCTCTGAAAGTGTGGTCTGCTAATCAGAGCCCACTTTCACTATGTCCCATGCTGAAAAGCATAGTGCAAGCATGTAAATCTGCTGGGCCAGGCCTCTGACGCATCCCAAGCTGCATTGTAGTTGGCAACATGGCATTGGAAAGTAACACCTGCATTCATTCCTGCCAGCTGGCTGATGGAGCCGAAAACCCTGCAGCCTGGAGCTGCCTCTGGCAATGCAATATCCTGAATCTTAAGTAACTCGTATCATTCTGTGATACCAGAACCTGATGACAAATCAAAACATAAGGCATGTATTGTTATGACATGGGGGTCTCTGGGAATCCACAATAAAACTGGCCGAAACCTTTTGGTGTCTTTTTACTGTCAGCTGTTTTCTAGTAATCTTCCTGTCAAGGCCTTCTGTGTATTCATAGTCCGGGACAGAGTTTCACCAAAAACGTTCCTTTGCCCCAACAAAAGCCTTTGCTTTTCCTGGGAAAGGTTTGTCATCGCCTGAGCAGGAAGCATCTGGCCAGAAGGGGCAAGAAGAGGACTGCTTCGTCAAAGGACAGGCTCTGCCAGGCCAAAGGCAATCACACTAGGGTGGACATTAACAGAGAGTGATTATTGTAGGCAGACATGAGGGGCAGTGAAGCTAGAGTAGCCAGGAGAGAAGGGTCCCACCATCTTGGATTCTTCAAGAGCTCCTAAACTTCTTGTATCCCTCTCCCCTCTTCCTGCAGACAAAACATTCTGGGTCTGACATTACCAGGTAGACGTTTCTGAAACAGCAGCCACTATTGGACCCTATGCAGAAGACTAGAAGGGAACATATACATGGTAAAAGATTGCATATCTAAGGGAGTGGGCCCACACCCCAATTGAATCACCTTTGGTCTACTGAAGGATTATATCTGGACATGTATTGGGGGTAAAGTCTCCTCCAAAGTCCACCGTCCGTGAGGTGAGAGAAAGAACCTGCTCTTAACCATCCCTGACCTACATTGGGGTGATCTGCTGGCTGGACGTGGGCTAATGGCAACTGAGACCACTAGTATCCAAGAGCCTGCTCGCTGGAGGTAACCGACCCTTCAAGTGCGCTCTAAAAACCTTCCTGGCTAGCAAATACAGAAAAAAAGGCTTAACTTGTCCCTGGAAGCCATGGACAGGGTCCCCCCAGCAACCAGAAGTCAAGCACCAGCTCTGTGCACTAGTCTCTCATTTCAGACTACTTTTAATACATCTGAACTGGCTTCAGTCGCTTTTCAAGCCGCTGGAAGCAAATGGAGCTGCCTTTGACACTCGATGCTTTTTAATTTTTGTTTCATCTCGATGCCGACTCGTCCCAGTTGAAGCCATCAATTTGCCTGTCTCGAAGCGTCTCAAACCACAGGAAGCAATCATATGGATAGGTTTCAATGCCAACTCGACCCCGTGGAAGCCATTGACTGGCCCGACGAGACTTGACCCGTTGGAAGCAAGCGTCTAAATCTGTGTCGACACTGACTATATCTGCTGGAAACAATTGTCTCAGCCCGTCTCGATGCTGACTCGACTCTAAGAAAGTCATGCTCTGTTTTATCACTTGGAAAGATGGATCAACAGTGTTTGACTAATAGGATCTGCATTCTGCTGAATCACCCCCTTCCTCACCAACAGGGAAGAAACGACGCACAGGAACCTTTTCAGGACATGTCCCCGAACAATCACCTGTGAACTATCCAAAGGATCCAGCCTCACTCCTTTTTTTTTCTTCAATATCTACATGGCCCCCTCTTTGGACTTATCAGTAGCTCAGGCCTCCCTTGTTTCAACTATGCAGACGATGCCCAAATCATCTACAAGCCGACTAGCAACCCTGTATCAAACAATCCATGGCGTAGCACGTGCCTCCCACATGTAGCTGCATGAATGCTGACAATCGGACTGAAACTCAACCCAGACAAAACGGAAAGGAGCATTTCTGGATGCACGTTCTAACATCCCCTACCAACGACTCGGCTCAGGGAAATGGGGAATAAAAACAAAAGAAGTGGACTCCTGACGGTAAGTTTCCCATGTTTGAACCACAAGTCAAAGCCACTTCTTCCAACACCAAATGACTCGCTGCATCATGCCTTACCCATGTGAACCTGATTATTCAAATGGCACGTTAGCGTGGCACCCTTAATGATCAGACGAAACCCAACCACATCAGACCAACAACAGACCTCCCATTCTCAGGGAGCACCATCCAAATGGAACCTTCTCGGCTCACTCTCACCAACATGGTCCACACCTGCAAACCAGGCTCCTGCCAAGTCAAGGAATTTGGGAGATCTGTTTGCTTTGGTTGGTTGCCCTCCACTACACACAATGCCTCCACTGTGAAAATCGGGAGATCTGACTAATTTGGGGTAAATCACAATCTACCCTTTTAGATGGACCCTAACAACAAAAAATCTTGATTCCGAGGCAATTGGGCTCATTACATGTTCGCCGGTCTGGATATAAAGTGCCGGTAATAACATATACTGGCACCTTTCTGGGCTGTTAAAATACAAGTCTGGCGCTAGGGGCTCTGTTCTTACAAGCAGGCTTGACCTGCCAGTAGATCAGGCCCCTACCGGCAGATAAATGCCTGAATAACCGGCACCGGTACTAACAGTGTCTGTGATTCCGGCAACCCCATTACATGGAGTCCTATGGGACTCCAGTAAATGGGGGAGTTACCAGCGTCTCTGCCGCCTGCAATATACTGCTAATACCTGGATATCGGGCGGTGGAGACAGTACGGTAGTTCCCCAGTATGCCACAGGTATTACCGTCAGGATACCGGGAAACTCCTAATGAGCCCAACTCAAAATTGTAAGCACGACATGATCAATAATCCTGAACAAAAAGGTTAATCTCTGCTTACCCAACCCGTCTCATTTCCTACACTACTCCCATCTCTTACCGCCTTGTACTACTCACACAATCAAACGTTGCACACGTCGGTGTTGACAGCGAGCTGCTTACAAGCATACCACTGCACACCTCTGGTCAGAAACACCCCATCCCAGTGACTAACCCGGCCTCTCTGTGCTGACTTCCGGTGGATTTAATTTAGCCCCCCCCTCCCCCTGGATGAAACCTACCCAATTCTCTCTGCCAATATCCACATCATTTCATGATGACATGTTGGGCTTGGGCTCTTGATGCACGGATGCACCAACACCTTAGGATTCGCGCCTGCCTTTCTCTCCATCTCCCTGACATCAATCCACCTCCCTGTTGTCTTGCAGGGCCACGCCCAGGACCACCAATGTGCCAGAGGTGTGCTATGCAAAGCCACTTTACATTTAATTGCGTGCTTTGAGGTTGTAGTAAAGGGTCTTTGGCATGGAGTGGGTTAGTGTTATTGTGGCATGGAGAGATTCTGTGTCGGTTAAGGTGGGAAGCTCGGGGGTTAGTTAGCAGTTTGTATTGGCATTGGACAGGGCGATTACCTGGGATGCTTCCACAGGGCCTCAATCTGTTTGATCCACCAGGGCAAATAGTAAACCCTTTGCATGGGCAGTAACATGGCATTGTGTGCAGAACAGCATAGCACATCAGCAAGCTATAGTAGACTAGGCCCTCATTATGAGTTTGCTGGTATCCCGCCAGTCTCTCCTGCAGGAAACTGTGCTACCGTTGCTGCCACGGCAAATTCCAAGTGGCAGAAACACCAGTAAATACCCATTCCATGGAGCCCCGAAGGACTGCATGGGGGGATTTACCCGCTTTACCGGCGCCAATATTTTTTGCCGGTAGGGTGGCGATATACCGCCATCTTCCACCCTACAAGCAAACTTATAGTTCTTTCCAGAAAAGTGCTGGTATGGGTTATGACTGGCAATTTATTTCCAGACCGGCCAACTTCTAATGGGGCCCTCCCTCTTAGTAGTACAGACCTGCGTGGTAATGCTGCAAGCGCGACATGCACGCTGCGAAGTGGCGTATAGTTGGCTATGTCAGGTCGCTAGTGCGTGGTGTGTGTTTAGCTGCAGTCTGTTGTCACCCTATATAAGGCTTCGTGCCGCTGCCGTTTGCATTTCTGTGAGGTGTCCAATCGAAGATCACTTTCTATTTTATTTTAATTTTATATTTTTTGTTGTTTTTAGTTTATAAAACTTTTAAAACAAAATTCTTACATTCACAAATCCGAGCCCACTTACAAAAGCGCTTGTGAAAATTAATTAAAACGATTACACATGAAGATTAAAAAGAAGTGCTAGACAAGCGCAAGGCCCTGGTAGGGGCGCTTGGCCACACAGTCCCTTTCTCTGCGGCTCAGCTTAAAAGGAAAAGTGACTCGTCCATGTATGCCCTGCTAAAAGGGGGGGGGTGCCTTACTAATTATTTAAAATAAAATGAAAGCACTAAGTATGAGGCAGAGGGGGGAACATCAGCAAAAGTCACTCTGGACCTCAGTGAGCTGCTGTACCTCCGTTCAGGCCCGTGTGGGGGAAATGGGCAAAGCCGAGGGTAACGCGGCCGTGACCACAGCCCCTGGGCACTTGGGCTTTTCTTGCCTCCCTGCAGTCACTGCAGCAAGCATGAAGTGTGTCGCTGCCATGCATGAATGTGGTGTTAGTCACTTCTTTAAAAACCTAGGGGATTGAGGAGTGGGAGTGAGGTGGGGGCCCCGCCTCCATGCCATGCTGCTTGCAGTAGAGCAGGACAGGTTCTGGGCACTCGACTCGCCTTGGAATGCGGTATCAAGCGTCCCAAATCCAGCTTAAATATTTTTTTTCTTTCTCAAATCCAAATCTTTCCTGGCTCACGTGCGGTATGTGGAAAATATTTTCGAGCAGCCTCGTGTTTTTTTAATCTCTCTGTTGGCTGCACTCTGCGTACACCCTTCGCAGGACGGCAGATCCAGTGTCTGAGGCCTAGTCTGGGCTCCAACACTCAGTCTGTTATGCCAACTCTAGTAGCCGAGGCCCTGTGCATGCAAGCAGACCCAGCTTGGGAAAGCAGATCCAGTGGCTGAGGCCTAGCCGGGGCTCGCACACTAGTAGCCGAGACGCTGTGCATGCAAGCAGACCCAGCTTGGGAAAGCAGATCCAGTGGCTGAGCAGATCCAGTGGCTGAGGCCTAGCCGGGACTCGCACACTAGTAGCCGAGACGCTGTGCATGCAAGCAGACCCAGCATGGGAAAGCAGATCCAGTGGCTGAGGCCTAGCCGGGGCTCGCACACTAGTAGCCGAGACGCTGTGCATGCAAGCAGACCCAGCTTGGGAAAGCAGATCCAGTGGCTGAGGCCTAGCCGGGGCTCGCACACTAGTAGCCGAGACGCTGTGCATGCAAGCAGACCCAGCTTGGGAAAGCAGATCCAGTGGCTGAGCAGATCCAGTGGCTGAGGCCTAGCCGGGACTCGCACACTAGTAGCCGAGACGCTGTGCATGCAAGCAGACCCAGCATGGGAAAGCAGATCCAGTGGCTGAGGCCTAGCCGTGGCTCGCACACTAGTAGCCGAGACCCTGTGCATGCAAGCAGACCCAGCTTGGGAAAGCAGACCCAGTGGCTGAGGCCTAGCCAGGGCTCGCACACTAGTAGCCGAGGCCCTGTGCATGCAAGCAGACCCAGCATGGGAAAGCAGATCCAGTGGCTGAGGCCTAGCCGTGGCTCGCACACTAGTAGCCGAGACGCTGTGCATGCAAGCAGACCCAGCATGGGAAAGCAGATCCAGTGGCTGAGGCCTAGCCGGGGCTCGCACACTAGTAGCCGAGACGCTGTGCATGCAAGCAGACCCAGCTTGGGAAAGCAGATCCAGTGGCTGAGCAGATCCAGTGGCTGAGGCCTAGCCGGGGCTTGCGCACACTAGTAGCCTAGACCCTGTGCATGCAAGCAGACCCAGCTTGGGAAAGCAGATCCAGTGGCTGAGGCCTAGCCGGGGCTCGCACACTAGTAGCCGAGACGCTGTGCATGCAAGCAGACCCAGCATGGGAAAGCAGATCCAGTGGCTGAGGCCTAGCCGGGGCTCGCACACTAGTAGCCAAGACGCTGTGCATGCAAGCAGACCCAGCTTGGGAAAGCAGATCCAGTGGCTGAGGCCTAGCCGGGGCTCGCACAGTAGTAGCCTAGACCATGTGCATGCAAGCAGAACCAGCTTGGGAAAGTAGATCCAGTGGCTGAGGCCTAGCCGGGGCTCGCACACTAAAAGCCGAGACCCTGTGCATGCAAGCAGACCCAGCTTGGGAAAGTAGATCCAGTGGCTGAGGCCTAGCCGGGGCTCGCACACTAGTAGCCGAGACCCTGTGCATGCAAGCAGCCCCAGCATGGGAAAGCAGATCCAGTGGCTGAGGCCTAGGCGGGGCTCGCACACTAGAAGCCGAGACCCTGTGCATGCAAGCAGACCCAGCTTGGGAAAGCAGATCCAGTGGCTGAGGCCTAGCCGGGGCTCGCACACTAGCAGCCGAGACGCTGTGCATGCAAGCAGACCCAGCATGGGAAAGCAGATCCAGTGGCTGAGGCCTAGCCGGGGCTCGCACACTAGCAGCCGAGACGCTGTGCATGCAAGCAGACCCAGCATGGGAAAGCAGATCCAGTAGCTGGGGCCTAGCCGGGGCTCGCACACTAGCAGCCGAGACCCTGTGCATGCAAGCAGACCCAGCTTGGGAAAGCAGATCCAGTGGCTGGGGCCTAGCCGGGGCTCGCACACTAGAAGCAGAGACCCTGTGCAGGCAAGCAGACCCAGCTTGGGAAAGCAGACCCAGTGGCTGAGGCCTAGCCGGGGCTCGCACACTAGTAGCCGAGACGCTGTGCATGCAAGCAGACCCAGCATGGGAAAGCAGATCCAGTGGCTGAGGCCTAGCCGGGCTCGCACACTAGCAGCCGAGACCCTGTGCATGCAAGCAGACCCAGCTTGGGAAAGCATATCCAGTGGCTGAGGCCTAGCCGGGGCTCGCACACTAGCAGCCAAGACGCTGTGCATGCAAGCAGACCCAGCATGGGAAAGCAGATCCAGTGGCTGAGGCCTAGCCGGGGCTCGCACACTAGCAGCAGAGACCCTGTGCATGCAAGCAGACCCAGCTTGGGAAAGCAGATCCAGTGGCTGAGGCCTAGCCGGGGCTCGCACACTAGCAGCCGAGACCCTGTGCATGCAAGCAGACCCAGCTTGGGAAAGCAGATCCAGTGGCTGAGGCCTAGCCGGGGCTCGCACACTAGCAGCCGAGACCCTGTGCATGCAAGCAGACCCAGCTTGGCAAAGCAGATCCAGTGGCTGAGAAGATCCAGTAGCTGAGGCCTAGCCGGGGCTTGCACACTAGTAGCCTAGACAGTGTGCATGCAAGCAGACCCGGCTTGGGAAAGCAGATCGAGTGGCTGAGGCCTAGCCGGGGCTCGCACACTACCAGCCGAGACGCTGTGCAAGCAAGCAGATCCAGTGGCTGAGCAGATCCAGTAGCTGAGGCCTAGCCGGGGCTCGCACAGTAGTAGCCTAGACCATGTGCATGCAAGCAGACCCAGCTTGGGAAAGTAGATCCAGTGGCTGAGGCCTAGCCGGGGCTCGAACACTAGTAGCCGAGACCCTGTGCATGCAAGCAGACCCAGCTTGGGAAAGCAGATCCAGTGGCTGAGGCCTAGCCAGGGCTCGCACACTAGTAGCCGAGGCCCTGTGCATGCAAGCAGCCCCAGCTTGGGAAAGCAGACCCAGTGGCTGAGGCCTTGCCGGGGCTCGCACACTAGTAGCCGAGACCCTGTGCATGCAAGCAGGCCCAGCTTGGGAAAGCAGATCCAGTGGCTGAGGCCTAGCCGGGGCTCGCACACTAGTAGCCGAGACCCTGTGTATGCAAGCAGCCCCAGCATGGGAAAGCAGACCCAGTGGCTGAGGCCAAGCCGGGGCTCGCACACTAGTAGCCGAGGCCCTGTGCATGTAAGCAGACCCAGCTTGGGAAAGCAGATCCAGTGGCTGAGCAGATCCAGTAGCTGAGGCCTAGCCGGGGCTTGCACACTAGTAGCCTAGACCCTGTGCATGCAAGCAGACCCAGCTTGGGAAAGCAGATCCAGTGTCTGAGGCCTAGCCAGGCTCGCACACTAGCAGCCGAGACCCTGTGCATGCAAGCAGACCCAGCTTGGGAAAGCGGATCCAGTGGCTGAGCAGATCCAGTAGCTGAGGCCCAGCCGGGGCTTGCACACTAGTAGCCTAGACCCTGTGCATGCAAGCAGACCCAGCTTGGAAAAGCAGATCGAGTGGCTGAGGCCTAGCCGGGGCTTGCACACTAGTAGCCTAGACACTGTGCATGCAAGCAGACCCAGCTTGGGAAAGCAGATCGAGTGGCTGAGGCCTAGCCGGGGCTTGCACAATAGTAGCATAGACCCTGTGCATGCAAGTAGACCCAGCTTGGGAAAGCAGATCCAGTGGCTGAGGCCTAGCCGGGGCTCGCACACTACCAGCCGAGACGCTGTGCATGCAAGCAGACCCAGCATGGGAAAGCAGATCCAGTGGCTGAGCAGATCCAGTAGCTGAGGCCTAGCCGGGGCTCGCACAGTAGTAGCCTAGACCATGTGCATGCAAGCAGACCCAGCTTGGGAAAGTAGATCCAGTGGCTGAGGCCTAGCCGGGGCTCGCACACTAGTAGCCGAGACCCTGTGCATGCAAGCAGACCCAGCTTGGGAAAGCAGATCCAGTGGCTGAGGCCTAGCCGGGGCTCGCACACTAGTAGCCGAGACCCTGTGCATGCAAGCAGCCCCAGCTTGGGAAAGCAGACCCAGTGGCTGAGGCCTTGCCGGGGCTCGCACACTAGTAGCCGAGACCCTGTGCATGCAAGCAGGCCCAGCTTGGGAAAGCAGATCCAGTGGCTGAGGCCTAGCCGGGGCTCGCACACTAGTAGCCGAGACCCTGTGTATGCAAGCAGCCCCAGCATGGGAAAGCAGACCCAGTGGCTGAGGCCATGCCGGGGCTCGCACACTAGTAGCCGAGGCCCTGTGCATGTAAGCAGACCCAGCTTGGGAAAGCAGATCCAGTGGCTGAGCAGATCCAGTAGCTGAGGCCTAGCCGGGGCTTGCACACTAGTAGCCTAGACCCTGTGCATGCAAGCAGACCCAGCTTGGGAAAGCAGATCCAGTGGCTGAGCAGATCGAGTGGCTGAGGCCTATCCGGGGCTCGCACACTAGTAGCCGAGACCCTGTGCATGCAAGCAGCCCCAGCTTGGGAAAGCAGATCCAGTGTTTGAGGCCTAGCCGGGGCTTGCACACTAGAAGCCGAGACCCTGTGCAGGCAAGCAGACCCAGCTTGGGAATGCAGATCCAGTGGCTGAGCAGATCCAGTAGCTGAGGCCTAGCTGGGGCTTGCACACTAGTAGCCTAGACCCTGTGCAGGCAAGCAGACCCAGCTTGGGAAAGCAGACCCAGTGGCTGAGGCCTTGCCGGGGCTCGCACACTAGTAGCCTAGACCCTGTGCATGCAAGCAGACCCAGCTTGGGAAAGCAGATCCAGTGGCTGAGGCCTAGCCGGGGCTCGCACACTAGTAGCCGAGACCCTGTGCATGCAAGCAGACCCAGCTTGGGAAAGCAGATCCAGTGGCTGAGGCATAGCCGGGGCTCGCACACTAGAAGCCTAGACCCTGTGCATGCAAGCAGACCCAGCTTGGGAAAGCAGATCCAGTGGTTGAGGCTAGCCGGGGCTCGCACAATAGTAGCCTAGACGCTGTGCATGTAAGCAGACCCAGCTTGGGAAAGCAGATCCAGTGGTTGAGGCTAGCAGGGGCTCGCACAATAGTAGCCTAGACCCTGTGCATGCAAGCAGACCCAGCTTGGGAAAGCAGATCCAGTGGTTGAGGCCTAGCCGGGGCTCGCACACTAGTAGCCGAGACGCTGTGCATGCAAGCAGACCCAGCTTGGGAAAGCAGATCCAGAGGCTGAGCAGATCCAGTGGCTGAGGCCTAGCCGGGGCTTGCACACTAATAGCCGAGACCCTGTGCATGCAAGCAGACCCAGCTTGGGAAAGCAGATTCAGTGGCTGAAACACAGGTAGTGTTTTTTTTACGGCCAGCCTGACCTGTCAAATCAATGGCCCTGAGAACGGCCTGGGGTGGCAGATTCTGTCCACATGCCATGGAGTGGCAGTCTGTGTGTGTAGGCTAGTCTCTTTACACTTGATCAAAGATGGCAAATCCTGTATCTGAGGTAGAGCTGTGTGCCGGTGTGTGCGCGTGTGTGCTTGTGTGTGCCTGTGTTTGCCTGTGTATGCGCCTGTGTGTGCCTGTTTGCCTGTGTGCCCCCCCTGTGCATGCGCTATGTGGGCCTGTGTGTATTGTGTGACAGTGTGTGCCTGTGTTTGCCTGTGTGCGCTTGTGTGTGCCTGTATGTGCGGCTGTGTGGGCACGTGCAGACAGTGGCCCTAATTCACAGAAGCATTTTATAATGGCAACCCCCATTGGACACTGCTCTGTGAATAAGGGCCAGTGTGTGTACTGTCACAGGCCGAGGCATTAAACGATGACACGTGATCATAAAGGTTCCAAACACGATGAATTATTCAGCTCAAAACCAGAAGGATGATGAAAGGAAAAAGGTAGACACAAAACAAGGATTGATCAACATATTTAATGTGAATAGAAAAGGGAACCCTGATCTCCAGGAGGAGTATGGTTCTAAAACGACATGCCCTAATATACAATAGTTTGTGGTCATGGTTAGGCAGCCCTAAATGAATCGTGCTAAGCCAATCAGAGTCCCTTTAGGTTCAAAGGTTGATGGATGTGGACGTAGACCCTCCTGTGCTTTGGGTACTTACCATTCAGATGACAATTTTCTCTCCCTCGTCTGTCCTGGGTGAATTTTCTGGATGCTGTGACTATTATCACCCCCCTCCACAGCCCAGGGAGGCGTGCCAGATCTGAAGCCAACCTCCAGTTTTGGTCAATCAAGAGTCAATCCGACACTCTGGCATCTCAAGAGCCCACCAAGCTCTGGCATCTAAAGAACCCACCAGGCTCTGGCATCTCAAGAGCCCACAAGGCTCTGGCATCTCAAGAGCCCAAAAGGCTCTGGCATCTCACGAGTCCACTAAGCTCTGGCATCTCAAGAGCCCGCTAAGCTCTGGCATCTCAAGAGCCCACTAGGCTCTGACATCTCAAGAGCCCACAAGGCTCTGGCATCTCACGAGCCCACTAAGCTCTGGCATCTCAAGAGCCCGCTAAGCTCTGGCATCTCACGAGCCCAATAAGCTCTGGCATCTCAAGAGCCCACTAAGCTCTGGCATCTCTAGAGCCTAATAAGCTCTGGCATCTCAAGAGCCCACCAGGCTCTGGCATCTCAAGAGCCCACTAAGCTCTGGCATCTCAGGAGCCCACCAGGTTCTGGCGTCTCAAGAGCCCACTAAGCTCTGGCATCTCAAGAGCCCACCAGGCTCTGGCATCTCAAGAGCCCACTAAGCTCTGGCATCTCAAGAGCCAATCAGGCTGCAGCATCTCAAGAGCCCACCAGTTTCTGGCATCTCAAGAGTCCACTAAGCTCTGGCATCTGAAGAGCCCGATAAGCTCTGGCATCTCAAGAGCCAATCAGGCTGCAGCATCTCAAGGGATCAAACGCCCACTAAGCTCTGGCATCTCACAAGCCCACTAAGCTCTGACATCTCAAGAGCCCTAGAGGCTCTGACATCTAAAGAACCCACCAGGCTCTGGCATCTCAAGAACCCACCAGGCTCTGGCATGTCAAGAGCCCACCAGGCTCCGGCACCTCAAGAGCCCACTAAGCTCTGGCATCTCAAGAGCCCATTAGGCTCCAGCATCTCAAGAGCCCACTAAGCTCTGGCATCTCAAGAGCCCACCAGGTTCTGGCATCTCAAGAGCCCACCAGGCTATTGCATCTCAAGAGCCCACTAAGCTCTAGCATCTCCAGAACCCACCAGGCTCTGGCATCTAAAGAGCCCACCAGGCTCTTGCATCTAAAGAGCCCACTACGCTCTGGCATCTCAAGAGCCCATTAGGATCCAACATCTCAAGAGCCCACCAGATTCCAGCATCTCAAGAGCCCATTAGCTCAAGCCCAAGCTCTGGCATCTCAAGAGCCCACTAAGCTCTAGCATCTCAAGAGCCCACCAGGCTCTGGCATCTCAAGAGTCCATTAGGCTCCAGCATCTCAAGAGCCCACCCGGTTCTGGCATCTCAAGAGTCCACTAAGCTCTGGCATTGCAAGAGCCCACCAGGTTCTGGCATCTCAAGAGCCTGATAGCCTCCAGCATCTCAAGAGCCCACTTAGCTCTGGCATCTCAAGAGCCCACTAGGCTCTGGCATCTTAAGAGCCCTCTAAGCTCTGGCATCTCAAGAGCCCTCTAATCGCTGGCATCTCAAGAGCCCACTAGGCTCCAGCATCTCAAGAGCCCACTAGGCTGCAGCATCTCAAGAGCCCACCAGGTTCTGGCATCTGAAGAGCCCACCAGGTTCTGGCATCTGAAGAGCCCATTAGGTACTGGCATCTAAAGAGCCCATTAGGCTCCAGCATCTGAAGAGTCCACCAGGCTCTAGCATCTAAAGAGCCCACCAGGCTCCTGCATCTCAAGCGCCCACTAGGCTCCAGCATCTCAGGAGCCCTCCAGGCTCTGGCTTCTCAAGAGCACACCAGGCTCTGGCATCTCAAGAGCCCACTTAGCTCTAGCATCTCAAGAGCCCACCAGGCTCTGGCATCTCAAGAGCCCACCAGGCTCTGGCATCTCAAGAGCCCACTAGGCTCCAGCATCTCAGGAGCCCTCCAGGCTCTGGCTTCTCAAGAGCACACCAGGCTCTGGCATCTCAAGAGCCCACTTAGCTCTAGCATCTCAAGAGCCCACCAGGCTCTGGCATCTCAAGAGCCCCCAGGCTCTGGCATCTCAAGAGCCCACCAGGCTCTGGCATCTCAAGAGCCCATTAGGCTCCAGCACCTCAAGAGCCCACTAAGCTCTAGCATCTCAAGAGCCCACCAGAATCTTGCATCTCAAGAGCCCACTAAGATCCGGCATCTCAAGAGCATTCTAAGCTCTGGCATCTTAAAAGCCCACTAAGCTCTGGCATCCCATGAGCCCACTAGGCTCCAGCATCTTAAGAGTCCTCTAAGCTCTGGCTTCTCAAGAGCCCACCAGGCTCTGGCATCTCAAGAGCCCACTTAGCTCTAGCATCTCAAGAGCCCACCAGGCTTCAGCATCTCAAGAGCCCACTAAGCTCTAGCATCTCAAGAGCCCACTAAGCTCTGGCACCTCAAGAGCCCACCAGGCTCTGGCACCTCAAGAGCCCATTAGGCTCTGGCATCTCAGGAGCCCATTAGGCTCTATCATCTCAAGAGCCTACTAAGCTCTAGCATCTCCAGAGCCCACCAGGCTCTGGCACCTCAAGAGCCCACTAAGCTCTGGCATCTCAAGAGCACATTAGGCTCCGGCATCTCAAGAGCCCACCAGGCTATTGCATCTCAAGAGCCCACTAAGCTCTAGCATCTCCAGAACCCACCAGGCTCTGGCATCTAAAGAGCCCACCAGGCTCTTGCATCTAAAGAGCCCACTACGCTCTGGCATCTCAAGAGCCCATTAGGATCCAACATCTCAAGAGCCCACCAGATTCCAGCATCTCAAGAGCCCATTAGCTCAAGCCCAAGCTCTGGCATCTCAAGAGCCCACTAAGCTCTAGCATCTCAAGAGCCCACTTAGCTCTAGCATCTCAAGAGCCCACCAGGCTCTGGCATCTCAAGAGCCCATTAGGCTCCAGCATCTCAAGAGCCCACCCGGTTCTGGCATCTCAAGAGTCCACTAAGCTCTGGCATCGCAAGAGCCCACCAGGTTCTGGCATCTCAAGAGCCTGATAGGCTCCAGCATCTCAAGAGCCCACCAGAATCTTGCATCTCAAGAGCCCACTAAGCTCTGGCATCTCAAGAGCCCACTAGGCTCTGGCATCTTAAGAGCCCTCTAAGCTCTGGCATCTCAAGAGCCCTCTAAGCGCCGGCATCTCAAGAGCCCACTAGGCTCCAGCATCTCAAGAGCCCACTAGGCTGCAGCATCTCAAGAGCCCACCAGGATCTGGCATCTGAAGAGCCCACCAGGTTCTGGCATCTGAAGAGCCCATTAGGTCTGGCATCTCAAGAGCCCATTAGGCTCCAGCATCTGAAGAGTCCACCAGGCTCTAGCATCTAAAGAGCCCACCAGGCTCCTGCATCTCAGGAGCCCTCCAGGCTCTGGCTTCTCTAGAGCACACAAGGCTCTAGCATCTCAAGAGCCCACCAGGCTCTGGCATCTCAAGAGCCCACCAGGCTCTGGCATCTCAAGAGCCCACTAGGCTCCAGCATCTCAGGAGCCCTCCAGGCTCTTGCTTCTCAAGAGCACACCAGGCTCTGGCATCTCAAGAGCCCACTTAGCTCTAGCATCTCAAGAGCCCACCAGGCTCTGGCATCTCAAGAGCCCCCAGGCTCTGGCATCTCAAGAGCCCACGAGGCTCTGGCATCTCAAGAGCCCATTAGGCTCCAGCACCTCAAGAGCCCACTAAGCTCTAGCATCTCAAGAGCCCACCAGAATCTTGCATCTCAAGAGCCCACTAAGATCCGGCATCTCAAGAGCATTCTAAGCTCTGGCATCTTAAAAGCCCACTAAGCTCTGGCATCCCATGAGCCCACTAGGCTCCAGCATCTTAAGAGCCCTCTAAGCTCTGGCATTTCAAGATCTCACTAGACTCCAGCATCTCAAGAGCCCACTAGGCTGCACCATCTCAAGAGCCCACTAGGCTCTGGCTTCTCAAGAGCCCACCAGCTCTGGCATCTCAAGAGCCCACTTAGCTCTAGCATCTCAAGAGCCCACCAGGCTTCAGCATCTCAAGAGCCCACTAAGCTCTAGCATCTCAAGAGCCCACTAAGCTCTGGCACCTCAAGAGCCCACCAGGCTCTGGCACCTCAAGAGCCCATTAGGCTCTGGCATCTCAAGAGCCCATTAGGCTCTAGCATCTCAAGAGCCTACTAAGCTCTAGCATCTCCAGAGCCCACCAGGCTCTGGCACCTCAAGAGCCCACTAAGGCCTGGCATCTCAAGAGCCCATTAGGCTCCGGCATCTCAAGAGCCCACCAGGCTCTGGCATCTCAAGAGCCCACCAGGCTCTGGCATCTCAAGAGCCCATTAGGCTCCAGCATCTCAATAGCCCACCAGGCTCTGACATCTCAAGAGCCCACCAGACTCTGGCATCTCAAGAGGCCACCAGGCTCTAGCATCTCAACAGCCCACCAGGCTCTGGCATCTCAAGAGCCCACTAAGCTCTAGCATCTCCAGAGACCCCCAGGCTCTGGCATCTCAAGAGCCCACCAGGCTTTGGCATCTCCAGAGCCCACCAGGGACCAGCATCTCCAGAGCCCCCAGGCTCTGGCATCTCAAGAGTCCACATAGCTCTAGCATCCCAAGAGCCCACCAGGCTCTGGCATCTCAAGAGCCCACCAGGCTCTGGCATCTCAAGAGCCCACCAGGCTCTGGCATCTCCAGAGCGCACCAGGCTCCAGCATCTCAAGAGCCTACTAAGCTCTAGCATCTCCAGAGCCTACTAAGCTCTTGCATCTCCAGAGCCCCCCAGGCTCTGGCACCTCAAGAGCCCACCAGGCTCTGGCATCTCAAGAGCCCATTAGGCTCCAGCATCTCAAGAGCCCACTAAGCTCTGGCAGCTCAAGAGCCCATTAAGATCTGGCAGCTCAAGAGCCCACTAAGCTCCGGCATCTCAAGAGCATTCTAAGCTCTGGCATTTTAAGAGCCCACTAAGCTCTGGCATCCCAAGAGCCCACTAGGCTGCAGCATCTCAAGAGCCCACTAGGCTCTGGCATCTTAAGAGCCCTCTAAGCTCCGGCATCTCAAGATCTCACTAGGCTCCAGCATCTCAAGAGCCCACTAGGCTGCAGCATCTCAAGAGCCCACCAGGTTCTGGTATATCAAGACCACACTAAGCTCTGGCATCTCAAGCGCCCACTAGGTTCCGTCATCTCAGGAACCCTCCAGGCTCTGGCCTCTCAAGAGCACACCAGGCTCTGGCATCTCAAGAGCCCACTTAGCTCTAGCATCTTAAGAGCCCACCAGGCTCTGGCATCTCAAGAGCCCACCAGGCTCCGGCTTCTAAAGAGCCCACCAGGCTCTGGCATCTCAAGAGCCCCCCAGGCTCTGGCATCTCAAGAGCCCACCAGGCTCTGGCATCTCAAGAGCCCATTAGGCTCCAGCATCTCAAGAGCCCACCAAGCTCTAGCATCTCAAGAGCCCACCAGAATCTTGCATCTCAAGAGCCCACTAAGCTCCGGCATCTTAAGAGCATTCTAAGCTCTGGCATCTTAAGAGCCCTCTAAGCTCTGGCATTTCAAGATCTCACTAGACTCCAGCATCTCAAGAGCCCACTAGGCTGCACCATCTCAAGAGCCCACTAGGCTCTGGCATCTTAAGAGGCCTCTAAGCTCCGGCATCTCAAGATCTCACTAGGCTCCAGCATCTCAAGAGCCCACTAGGCTCACGAGCCCAATAAGCTCTGGCATCTCAAGAGCCCACTAAGCTCTGGCATCTCTAGAGCCTAATAAGCTCTGGCATCTCAAGAGCCCACCAGGCTCTGGCATCTCAAGAGCCCACTAAGCTCTGGCATCTCAGGAGCCCACCAGGTTCTGGCGTCTCAAGAGCCCACTAAGCTCTGGCATCTCAAGAGCCCACCAGGCTCTGGCATCTCAAGAGCCCACTAAGCTCTGGCATCTCAAGAGCCAATCAGGCTGCAGCCTCTCAAGAGCCCACCAGTTTTCTGGATGCTGTGACTATTATCACCCCCCTCCACAGCCCAGGGAGGCGTGCCAGATCTGAAGCCAACCTCCAGTTTTGGTCAATCAAGAGTCAATCCGACACTCTGGCATCTCAAGAGCCCACCAAGCTCTGGCATCTAAAGAACCCACCAGGCTCTGGCATCTCAAGAGCCCACAAGGCTCTGGCATCTCAAGAGCCCAAAAGGCTCTGGCATCTCACGAGTCCACTAAGCCGGGGCTCGCACACTAGTAGCCGAGACCCTGTGCATGCAAGCAGACCCAGCTTGGGAAAGCAGATCCAGTGGCTGAGGCCTAGCCGGGGCTCGCACACTAGTAGCCGAGACCCTGTGCATGCAAGCAGCCCCAGCTTGGGAAAGCAGACCCAGTGGCTGAGGCCTTGCCGGGGCTCGCACACTAGTAGCCGAGACCCTGTGCATGCAAGCAGGCCCAGCTTGGGAAAGCAGATCCAGTGGCTGAGGCCTAGCCGGGGCTCGCACACTAGTAGCCGAGACCCTGTGTATGCAAGCAGCCCCAGCATGGGAAAGCAGACCCAGTGGCTGAGGCCATGCCGGGGCTCGCACACTAGTAGCCGAGGCCCTGTGCATGTAAGCAGACCCAGCTTGCGAAAGCAGATCCAGTGGCTGAGCAGATCCAGTAGCTGAGGCCTAGCCGGGGCTTGCACACTAGTAGCCTAGACCCTGTGCATGCAAGCAGACCCAGCTTGGGAAAGCAGATTCAGTGGCTGAGCAGATCGAGTGGCTGAGGCCTATCCGGGGCTCGCACACTAGTAGCCGAGACCCTGTGCATGCAAGCAGCCCCAGCTTGGGAAAGCAGATCCAGTGTTTGAGGCCTAGCCGGGGCTTGCACACTAGAAGCCGAGACCCTGTGCAGGCAAGCAGACCCAGCTTGGGAAAGTAGACCCAGTGGCTGAGGCCTTGCCGGGGCTCGCACACTAGTAGCCGAGACCCTGTGCATGCAAGCAGGCCCAGCTTGGGAAAGCGGATCCAGTGGCTGAGGCCTAGCCGGGGCTCGCACACTAGTAGCCGAGACCCTGTGTATGCAAGCAGCCCCAGCATGGGAAAGCAGACCCAGTGGCTGAGGCCTAGCCGGGGCTCGCACACTAGTAGCCGAGGCCCTGTGCATGGAAGCAGACCCAGCTTGGGAATGCAGATCCAGTGGCTGAGCAGATCCAGTAGCTGAGGCCTAGCTGGGGCTTGCACACTAGTAGCCTAGACCCTGTGCAGGCAAGCAGACCCAGCTTGGGAAAGCAGACCCAGTGGCTGAGGCCTTGCCGGGGCTCGCACACTAGTAGCCTAGACCCTGTGCATGCAAGCAGACCCAGCTTGGGAAAGCAGATCCAGTGGCTGAGGCCTAGTCGGGGCTCGCACACTAGTAGCCGAGACCCTGTGCATGTAAGCAGACCCAGCTTGGGAAAGCAGATCCAGTGGCTGAGGCATAGCCGGGGCTCGCACACTAGAAGCCTAGACCCTGTGCATGCAAGCAGACCCAGCTTGGGAAAGCAGATCCAGTGGTTGAGGCTAGCCGGGGCTCGCACAATAGTAGCCTAGACGCTGTGCATGTAAGCAGACCCAGCTTGGGAAAGCAGATCCAGTGGTTGAGGCTAGCAGGGGCTCGCACAATAGTAGCCTAGACCCTGTGCATGCAAGCAGACCCAGCTTGGGAAAGCAGATCCAGTGGTTGAGGCCTAGCCGGGGCTCGCACACTAGTAGCCGAGACGCTGTGCATGCAAGCAGACCCAGCTTGGGAAAGCAGATCCAGAGGCTGAGCAGATCCAGTGGCTGAGGCCTAGCCGGGGCTTGCACACTAATAGCCGAGACCCTGTGCATGCAAGCAGACCCAGCTTGGGAAAGCAGATTCAGTGGCTGAAACACAGGTAGTGTTTTTTTTACGGCCAGCCTGACCTGTCAAATCAATGGCCCTGAGAACGGCCTGGGGTGGCAGATTCTGTCCACATGCCATGGAGTGGCAGTCTGTGTGTGTAGGCTAGTCTCTTTACACTTGATCAAAGATGGCAAATCCTGTATCTGAGGTAGAGCTGTGTGCCGGTGTGTGCGCGTGTGTGCTTGTGTGTGCCTGTGTTTGCCTGTGTATGCGCCTGTGTGTGCCTGTTTGCCTGTGTGCCCCCCCCTGTGCATGCGCTTATGTGGGCCTGTGTGTATTGTGTGACAGTGTGTGCCTGTGTTTGCCTGTGTGCGCTTGTGTGTGCCTGTATGTGCGGCTGTGTGGGCACGTGCAGACAGTGGCCCTAATTCACAGAAGCATTTTATAATGGCAACCCCCATTGGACACTGCTCTGTGAATAAGGGCCAGTGTGTGTACTGTCACAGGCCGAGGCATTAAACGATGACACGTGATCATAAAGGTTCCAAACACGATGAATTATTCAGCTCAAAACCAGAAGGATGATGAAAGGAAAAAGGTAGACACAAAACAAGGATTGATCAACATATTTAATGTGAATAGAAAAGGGAACCCTGATCTCCAGGAGGAGTATGGTTCTAAAACGACATGCCCTAATATACAATAGTTTGTGGTCATGGTTAGGCAGCCCTAAATGAATCGTGCTAAGCCAATCAGAGTCCCTTTAGGTTCAAAGGTTGATGGATGTGGACGTAGACCCTCCTGTGCTTTGGGTACTTACCATTCAGATGACAATTTTCTCTCCCTCGTCTGTCCTGGGTGAATTTTCTGGATGCTGTGACTATTATCACCCCCCTCCACAGCCCAGGGAGGCGTGCCAGATCTGAAGCCAACCTCCAGTTTTGGTCAATCAAGAGTCAATCCGACACTCTGGCATCTCAAGAGCCCACCAAGCTCTGGCATCTAAAGAACCCACCAGGCTCTGGCATCTCAAGAGCCCACAAGGCTCTGGCATCTCAAGAGCCCAAAAGGCTCTGGCATCTCACGAGTCCACTAAGCTCTGGCATCTCAAGAGCCCGCTAAGCTCTGGCATCTCAAGAGCCCACTAGGCTCTGACATCTCAAGAGCCCACAAGGCTCTGGCATCTCACGAGCCCACTAAGCTCTGGCATCTCAAGAGCCCGCTAAGCTCTGGCATCTCAAGAGCCCACAAGGCTCTGGCATCTCACGAGCCCAATAAGCTCTGGCATCTCAAGAGCCCACTAAGCTCTGGCATCTCTAGAGCCTAATAAGCTCTGGCATCTCAAGAGCCCACCAGGCTCTGGCATCTCAAGAGCCCACTAAGCTCTGGCATCTCAGGAGCCCACCAGGTTCTGGCATCTCAAGAGCCCACTAAGCTCTAGCATCTCCAGAGACCCCCAGGCTCTGGCATCTCAAGAGCCCACCAGGCTTTGGCATCTCCAGAGCCCACCAGGCACCAGCATCTCCAGAGCCCACCAGGCTCTGGCATCTCAAGAGCCCACGTAGCTCTAGCATCTCAAAAGCCCACCAGGCTCTGGCATCTCAAAATCCCACCAGGCTCTGGCATCTCAAGAGCCCACCAGGCTCTGGCATCTCAAGAGCCCACCAGGCTCTGGCATCTCCAGAGCCCACCAGGCTCTGGCATCTCCAGAGCCCACCAGGATCCAGCATCTCAAGAGCCTACTAAGCTCTAGCATCTCCAGAGCCCCCCAGGCTCTAGCATCTCAAGAGCCCACCAGGCTCTGGCATCTCAAGAGCCCATTAAGATCTGGCAGCTCGAGAGCCCACTAAGCTCCGGCATCTCAAGAGCATTCTAAGCTCTGGCATTTTAAGAGCCCACTAAGCTCTGGCATCCCAAGAGCCCACTAGGCTGCAGCATCTCAAGAGCCCACTAGGCTCTGGCATCTTAAGAGCCCTCTAAGCTCCGGCATCTCAAGATCTCACTAGGCTCCAGCATCTCAAGAGCCCACTAGGCTGCAGCATTTCAAGAGCCCACCAGGTTCTGGCATCTCAAGAGCCCACTAAGCTCTCGCATTCAAGAGCCCACCAGGTTCTGGTATATCAAGAGCACACTAAGCTCTGGCATCTCAAGAGCCCACCAGGTTCCGGCATCTCAAGAGCCCACCAGGTTCTGGCATCTCAATAGTCCATTAGGCTCCAGCATCTCAAGAGTCTACCAGGCTCCAGCGTCTAAAGAGCCCACCAGGCTCCGGCATCTCAAGCGCGCACTAGGTTCCGTCATCTCAGGAGCCCTCCAGGCTCTGGCTTCTCAAGAGCACACCAGGCTCTGGCATCTCAAGAGCCCACTTAGCTCTAGCATCTCAAGAGCCCACCAGCCTCTGGCATCTCAAGAGCCCACCAGGCTCCGGCTTCTAAAGAGCCCACCAGGCTCTGGCATCTCAAGAGCCCCCCAGGCTCTGGCATCTTAAGAGCCCACCAGGCTCTGGCATCTCAAGAGCCCATTAGGCGCCAGCATCTCAAGAGCCCACTAAGCTCTAGCATCTCAAGAGCCCACCAGAATCTTGCATCTCAAGAGCCCACTAAGCTCCGGCATCTCAAGAGCATTCTAAGCTCTGGCATCTTAAAAGCCCACTAAGCTCTGGCAACCCAAGAGCCCATTAGGCTCCAGCATCTTAAGAGCCCTCTAAGCTCTGGCATTTCAAGATCTCACTAGACTCCAGCATCTCAAGAGCCCACTAGGCTGCACCATCTCAAGAGCCCACTGGGCTCCGGCATCTTAAGAGGCCTCTAAGCTCCGGCATCCCAAGATCTCACTAGGCTCCAGCATCTCAAGAGCCCACTAGGCTGCAGCATCTCAAGAGCCCACCAGGTTCTGGCATCTCAAGAGCCCACTAAGCTATGGCATCTCAAGAGTCCACCAGGCTCCAGCATCTAAAGAGCCCACCAGGCTCCAGCATCTCAAGCGCCCACTAGGCTCCGGCATCTCAGGAGCCCTCCAGGCTCTGACATCTCAAGAGCCCACCAGGCTCTGGCATCTCAAGAGCCCACCAGGCTCCGGCATCTCAAGAACCCACCAGGCTCCAGCATCTCTAGAGCCCACCAGGCTCCGGCATCTCTAGAGCCCACCAGGCTCTGGCATCTCAAGAGCCCACCAGGCTCTGGCATCTCAAGACCCCACCAGGCTCTGGCATCTCAAGAGCCCACCAGGCTCTGGCATCTCAAGAGCCCATTAGGCTCCGGCATCTCAAGAGCCCATTAGGCTCCAGCATCTCAAGAGCCCACCAGGCTCTGACATCTCAAGAGCCCACCAGCCTCTGGCATCTCAAGAGGCCACCAGGCTCTAGCATCTCAAGAGCCCACCAGGCTCTGGCATCTCAAGAGCCCACTAAGCTCTAGCATCTCCAGAGACCCCCAGGCTCTGGCATCTCAAGAGCCCACCAGGCTTTGGCATCTCCAGAGCCCACCAGGCACCAGCATCTCCAGAGCCCCCCAGGCTCTGGCATCTCAAGAGTCCACGTAGCTCTAGCATCTCAAGAGCCCACCAGGCTCTGGCATCTCAAGAGCCCACCAGGCTCTGGCATCTCAAGAGCCCACGTAGCTCTAGCATCTCAAGAGCCCACCAGGCTCTGGCATCTCAAGAGCCCACCAGGCTCTGACATCTCAAGAGCCCACCAGACTCTGGCATCTCAAGAGCCCACCAGGCTCTGGCATCTCAAGAGCCCACCAGGCTCTGACATCTCAAGAGCCCACCAGACTCTGGCATCTCAAGAGCCCACCAGGCTCTGGCATCTCAAGAGCCCACCAGGCTCTGGCATCTCAAGAGCCCCCTAAGCTCTAGCATCTCCAGAGACCCCCAGGCTCTGGCATCTCAAGAGCCCACCAGGCTTTGGCATCTCCAGAGCCCACCAGGCACCGGCATCTCCAGAGCCCCCCAGGCTCTGGCATCTCAAGAGTCCACCAGGCTCTGGCATCTCAAGAGCCCACGTAGCTCTAGCATCTCAAGAGCCCCCCAGGCTCTGGCATCTCAAGAGCCCACCAGGCTCTGGCGTCTCAAGAGCCCACGTAGCTCTAGCATCTCAAGAGCCCACCAGGCTCTGGCATCTCAAGAGCCCACCAGGCTCTGGCATCTCAAGAGTCCACGTAGCTCTAGCATCTCAAGAGTCCACGTAGCTCTAGCATCTCAAGAGCCCACCAGGCTCTGGCATCTCAAGAGTCCACGTAGCTCTAGCATCTCAAGAGTCCACGTAGCTCTAGCATCTCCAGAGCCCACCAGGCTCTGGCATCTCAAGAGCCTACTAAGCTCTAGCATCTCCAGAGCCTACTAAGCTCTTGCATCTCCAGAGCCCCCCAGGCTCTGGCATCTCAAGAGCCCACCAGGCCCTGGCATCTCAAGAGCCCATTAGGCTCCAGCATCTCAAGAGCCCACTAAGCTCTGGCAGCTCCATAGCCCATTAAGCTCTGGCATTTTAAGAGCCCACTAAGCTCTGGCATCCCAAGAGCCCACTAGGCTGCAGCATCTCAAGAGCCCACCAGGTTCTGGCATCTCAAGAGCCCACTAAGCTCTCGCATTCAAGAGCCCACCAGGTTCTGGCATCTCAAGAGCCCACTAAGCTCTCGCATTCAAGAGCCCACCAGGTTCCGGCATCTCAAGAGCCCACCAGGTTCTGGCATCTCAAGAGCCCATTAGGCTCCAGCATCTCAAGAGTCCACCAGGCTCCAGCATCTAAAGAGCCCACTAGGTTCCGTCATCTCAGGAGCCCTCCAGGCTCTGGCTTCTCAAGAGCACACCAGGCTCTGGCATCGCAAGAGCCCACTTAGCTCTAGCATCTCAAGAGCCCACCAGGCTCTGGCATCTCAAGAGCCCACCAGGCTCCGGCTTCTAAAGAGCCCACCAGGCTCTGGCATCTCAAGAGCCCACTTAGCTCTAGCATCGCAAGAGCCCACCAGGCTCTGGCATCTCAAGAGCCCACAAGGCTCCGGCATCTCAAGAGCCCACCAGGCTCCAGCATCTCTAGAGCCTACTAAGCTCTAGCATCTCCAGAGCCCACCAGGCTCTCTCATTCAAGAGCCCACCAGGTTCTGGTATATCAAGAGCACAGTAAGCTATGGCATCTCAAGAGTCCACCAGGCTCCAGCATCTAAAGAGCCCACCAGGCTCCGGCATCTCAAGCGCCCACTAGGCCCCGGCATCTCAGGAGACCTCCAGGCTCTGGCATCTCAAGAGCCCATTAGGCTCTGGCATCTCAAGAGCCCACCAGGCTACGGCATCTCAAGAGCCCACCAGGCTCCAGCATCTCTAGAGCCTACTAAGCTCTAGCATCTCAAGAGCCCACCAGGCTCTGGCACCTCAAGAGCCCACTAAGCTTTAGCATCTCAAGAGCCCATTAGGCTCTGGCACCTCAAGAGCCCACTAAGCTCTGGCATCTCAAGAGCCCATTAGGCTCCGGCATCTCAAGAGCCCACCAGGCTCTGGCATCTCAAGAGCCCACCAGGCTCTGGCACCTCAAGAGCCCACTAAGCCCTGGCATCTCAAGAGCCCATTAGGCTCCGGCATCTCAAGAGCCCACCAGGCTCTGGCATCTCAAGAGCCCACCAGGCTCTGGCACCTCAAGAGCCCACTAAGCCCTGGCATCTCAAGAGCCCACCAGGCTCTGGCATCTCAAGAGCCCACCAGGCTCTGGCACCTCAAGAGCCCACTAAGCTCTCTCATTCAAGAGCCCACCAGGTTCTGGTATATCAAGAGCCCACCAGGCTCCGGCATCTCAAGAGCCCACCAGGCTCCAGCATCTAAAGAGCCCACTAAGCTCTGGCATCTCAAGAGCCCATTAGGCTCTGGCATCTCAAGAGCCCACCAGGCTCTGGCATCTCAAGAGCCCATTAGGCTCTGGCATCTCAAGAGCCCACCAGGCTCTGGCATCTCAAGAGCCCACCAGGCTCTGGCATCTCAAGAGCCCACTAAGCTCTAGCATCTCAAGAGCCCACCAGGCTCTGGCACCTCAAGAGCCCACTAAGCTCTGGCATCTCAAGAGCCCATTAGGCTCTGGCATCTCAAGAGCCCACCAGGCTCTTGCATCTCAAGAGCCCACCAGGCTCCGGCATCTCAAGAGCCCACCAGGCTCCAGCATCTCTAGAGCCTACTAAGCTCTAGCATCTCCAGAGCCTACTAAGCTCTAGCATCTCCAGATCCCACCAGGCTCTGGCATCTCAAAAGCCCACCAGGCTCTGGCATCTCAAGAGCCCACCAGGCTCTGGCACCTCAAGAGCCCACTAAGCTCTGGCATCTCAAGAGCCCATTAGGCTCTGGCATCTCAAGAGCCCATTAGGCTCTGGCATCTCAAGAGCCCACCAGGCTCTGGCATCTCTGTCAAACTAGAAATTATATCGTGCCTCCTATTGCTATTAATATATGTATATTGGCCTACGCCAAGCTGCTAACAAGCTGCTTATAAACTACATGTGAATAAACTCGCATTGCAAGGTCCTGACCTTAGAAACCATGTAAACTGTCATTTTGGGTCAAGCCGCCATTTTAGGTTTTCTTGCTCTATAAAGTCACCATGTGAGCTAAAATGGTAGCCTATGTTATTCAGAACAGAACTTGATTGTCATGACCTCTGTACAGCTAATGTATAACTTGCCTGCAGGCCACTTGTTAGGGTCATGAGCTGAGACCTTGTCCTTCTGCTGACCTGTGTGCAATGGATTACCTGTATCACCGAAACTGATCTATAATTGAATGAGAACACCTGCTTAACTACATTGTATAAACTAAGTCCCGCATTGTAATGTTAGGCCGGGAGCATACATTATTACCATTTCTTCTTGTTAATGTATAAACCTAAGATGAACTAGATTTGACCTGGCAAGGGACCCTAGAGCAGTAACTTATTTATGGAATGGTTAACCTGAAGAAAGGCTGGACAACAGGCTGGAGAAATGTATAAAAGCCTGACTGTTTCAATGAATATTTGCACTCACTGAGCACACCGAACCACGCCGGAGTTCGCTGTGTTGTAGTGAGGGTCGATAGCTATCTGAATTTTGTTCTGTTCTTTTGTAACTGGATTCAGTATAAAATAAAGTGCTTTGTATGTTCCTTTGTAACCTGCGTTTGGTGTGTTTCCTTTTTGGTTACCCGGCCTCATATTATTTCCTTGTTTTCACAGTTGGCGCCCCGAAAAGGGACCCTCAAGATTGATGCCGGATTGTTGAAGGTTGACGCACGCTATCGGACCAGGATCAGACAGTGTGACATAACGGGCCCGACTGAACGAGACGCGACACCTCAACAGCGCTGCACAATCCATTTCCTGGACGATAGCCGTGTGGTCTGAGACGGCATCTTGACGAGGGTCAATTTTTTGAGGCGGGCAGATTTGCCGAAATCACCATACACCAGGTAAAATTCGTTAGGTAAGTCCTTTGTAAACCGATCGGTCCTCCTTAGGTTTGGTCAGGTGAGTCGTTACCCGACTCTTAATTCAACCCTGGCAATTTGAATCTGGCGCATTGTATCTGCAGACAGAATTATTGACCAGGTAACACCGAGTATTTGAGAAATGCCTGGGAAATTGTCTAGCTGCTTTAGGGCATTATTCCGCAGCGATAGACAATCTTTGGAATTTAGCCGTCCGGCACCACAGGAGGGGTCACCGGCATGTACTATGTACTGTAAGCATGGCATTGGAAGTGTAGTATTTAATAAAATTTGGTACAGACAAACCAGACATGCCTCCGAACTTCAATGGCCAGTCAATGGTAGTTTTGAGATCCCTCGTATTGAATATTTAGAGTCAGCCTTGTTAAAAAAGAAGGCCAGACCTGCAGCATTTGATGTTTTGCAAAATTGGAAAAGAGAAGCGTTGCAGCAGCTTAAAAGTAGGGAAAAACGTGTGTGCCATCATAAAACAAATGCTGAAACTGCGTTGTTATATGATCAGGACAAACAGTCTGAGTCGGTTAGGAATATGGACAGGGCTTTCTCACTCAGTATTCAGAAAATCTATCCTTCTAAAGATCTTCATGTTTCTGATGAGTTTATCGACAAATTGTTAAATGAACGAAGGCCTGGTGCCTCTGCACCACCTCCGTATGTTCCTCCTCCTCCTGCTGTACCTCTTCCTGCTGTTATTCCTGCTCTTCCTGCTCAACCTGTTGTTCCTATTCCTCCGATTGTTGTTCCTCCACCTGCTCCTCTGCCTCTTCCCATTGCACCAGTAATAGTACCTCCATTGAATTTGCCTGCACCCTCACTCCCAAGTAGTTCTGTACCACTTGTAGTTGATCAGGGTGCAGGGTCCAGGATTGTTACTCGTAATACTGTTCCTACAGAAAAGAAACAGGATTTGTTTGCATGGGCTAAGCATTGTATGGAGAGAGATGATCGAGCTAATGTTCTTGCCACACTTTCTAATATGGATAATTTTCCTGAGAAAAATGTTTTCATTGAAGGTTTAGGGATTCATTTATGTGTAATGTGGGGTAAATTAAATAATGCAGACCTCCCACAAGGGTTGAGGGACCTGAATACTTTAGCGTTTTCAAGAGACACTGTGGAGAAGGTACATGAGCATGTTGAGAGGATATTTGAGTATAGAAAGGAATTGGAAAGGTTACGGAATGAGGATGACGAAGAAGTAAGTATGTATGTACAGAAACGATTTCTTCCGTGTCGTAAATCGACATCTGAGGAGGCGCGAATTTGTACAAAAGATGCGATTAGATGGATTTCAGACATATCGATAACTCCAGTTGAGGTATATGACACATACAGTCAATATACGCTAGAAATGCAGAGGAAAGTGATACAGGTAATGGTAGAGTACCTGCAGGATGAATGTTTAAAGAGAAAGTTTCGTTGTCCCACAGAGTTATTGAGCATTTATAAGAGAGCTTTTTCACTTGACACTTCTTCAACTGCTTTAGCGCTCGACTTAGCTCTGTTGCTTAGTAAGCGTTCGGAGTTGCCTACATCTCAGTTGCCTATGAGAGAGGTTCCTCTGACATTTGTCCCAAAGGTTGAGATTCCTGCTAATGCTGCAGCAGGTACTCCTGCTGTGGACATTCCTGCACATTATGTATCGCAGTTTGTTCACGTCCCGTTTTCACGACAGGAAGTGAATACTATTAGACAAACTATTCCTGACATTAGGAAAAATCCGACAGGGTTCTATAAAGAGATAGAGTCCGTTTTGCAGTCCTCAGTGTTTACCCTAGGCGACATTGATTTGCTATTCCCTGAACTCCTGCCTGTAGATTTGTGGAAACAAGTTAGAACTATAGACGATGTACCAGGGTTGGGAGATACATGGGCTAACATAGTTAGGCTTGATGGGGAAAGGCCAGCTGGTGAGAGACCACCTCGGGTGATACTAACTTTGCCTGACAGAATCATTGCAAAACTGAAAACTATAATCCCCGAAAAGAGAATTATTTGGGACAAGCTTACGGCCTGTGTCCAAGGAAAATCTGAGGGTGCTACTGAGTTCTTTAATCGGTTCGAACAGGTATTCTCGGATTTCAGTGGACAAGACTTAGGCACAGAGTCTGGGAAAAGATTATTTGTGGACAAATTTGTACGTGGATTGCTGCCTGACATCCAGTCACAAATTATGTCTTCTGAGAGCGCTTGGCAGGCGAAATCCCAATCAGAAGTACTGCACATGGCTCAGTACTACGAGAACCGTGTCAATAATGAAAAAGAGAGAGTCGAGAAGAGAAAAGGTGATTTGAAGACTAAAGTATTGTTACAGCAAATTGTTAGAGGCCCCAGAGGGGGTAGTTCGCAGATTAGAGGTCAGTATGTTTCACAAGGGAATGTGCCCTTGGGTCCTGTGAATATTAACCAGTGTGCCTATTGTCGCCAGGAGGGTCATTGGCGTGCACAATGCCCCGTCCTTCGATAGAGGTCGAATAACACATTTGGAAATATGGGTAGACGATCCAGAGGTCGCCCGGGTGTAGGGGGCCCTGATAGAGGCCAATTTTCGCAGGATCCCCAACATCCTTTTTCACAGGATAATCAGACTTCGAGTGTGGATACTAGAAACATATTTGATCATCCTTCTGCTGCATATCTATCTGAAGAGCTTCCTTTTGATGATATTCTGTTTCGTTAGGATTGCCCGAAGCAGGGTTTGGAACCTACACCTATTCCCGTTAATCAGAAAGGTCCCTACATTGAAATGGTAGTGGGAAATAGGAAACATCAATTTTTGATAGACACTGGAGCACAGAAGTGCTCCATTGATCATTCTCGGGTTCCAAACATTCCACTGTCAGGGCAAACCAATGTTTCTGTAGGGTTTTCTGGCACACCAGTTGTTTGTCCGGTTTCTTCACCGGTACCTATTTCTTTGGGTCCCTTTACGACCACTGTCCATTTCTCTTGACTTCGAATTGTGGAGAGAATTTGCTGGGGTTGAATCTGTTGAAGGAATTAAATGCAGTAATTCATTGTTCTTCTGATGGAGTGCATTTGACGATTTCACTACAGCAATGTTCTGTTTCGCAATTCTTGACTAGACCTTTGCCGCCAGAATTCAGTAATGTACCACAGTGTTTGTGGGCAGTTGATGACAATGATGTCAGTGTTTTGCAGATTGAGCCTGTTAAAATAGTTTTGAAACATGGAATTAAGCTGCCCCGTATTCCACAGTATAAGATCTCAGTTGAAGGCGAGCGAGCTTTGAAGAGCATTGTTTCCGATTTTGTGCATCGTGGGGTGATTGAGGAGATTGCAGGAAGTTTGTGCAATAGTCCGATTTTACCCGTGTACAAAAAAGGTGATAATGCAATTCCATTTTGTTTTATAATTGATTTACGTGCCATTAATAAAGTCCTCGCTCCGCAATTTCCAATTGTGCCTGATGTGACGACAATATTAACCATGATTCCAGCTACGGCTACTCACTCCAGTGTTGTGGACCTAAAGAATGCTTTCTTCAGTATTCCTATACATGAGGATAGTAGATACTTGTTCGCGTTCACCTTAGGGGGACGCTCATTCACATTTACTCGTGCACCTCAAGGTTATACTGAGAGTCCTAGTATTTATAGTAGGGCTTTGAAAGAGCAGCTTGATACCCTTGGATTGCCCCCTACTTGTACGTTGCTTCAATATGTTGATGATTTGCTTTTAGCCGCTGACTCTGAGAGCTCTTGTAAAGAGGGCACTGTGTTGTTGCTCATCCATCTAGCTAAGCATGGTCACAAAGCTTTGCTTAAAAAGTTTCAATATTGTTGCCAGGAGGTCGCCTATTTAGGCTATCTCCTGTCAAAGGAGGGAAGAAGATTGACACCTGAAAGAATAAAACACATTTCTGGCAGGTCTGTCCCAAATACACAAAAGGAAGTTAGAGCCTTGATAGGTATGGCTTCTTACTGTAGGTTATGGATCCCAAACTTCTCACTAGTGATAAAACCGATGTTGGCCTTGACGAAGAAGGGTATTTCTTCACCATTGCCATGGAATACGAAGCATCAACATTCATTCGAGTTGCTCAAGACTGCATTATGTTCGGCGCCAGTTTTGGGCACACCGAACTATGAGAAGGCCTTTGTGTTGTTTGTGCATGAATGTGATGGATGTGCTTTGGCTGTATTAACGAAAGGAACATGGAGGGAAGAATAGGCCATGCGGTTCTACTCTTCCGCCCTTGATCCTGTTGCATGCGCTTTGCCAAGATGTTTGCGCGCTGTCGCTGCTGCTGCTGCGTCTGTAAAACAGAGTGAGGGAATGGTCCTAGGCCATGATTTAACCCTGATGGTGCCTCACTCTGTAGATATTCTATTGAACAAAACCCAAACGCAACACCTCACTTCCGCACGACTGACAAGATATGAATTAATCTTGTTTGCTCCCCACATTCAAATTAGGAGGTGCTGCGTTCTTAATCCGGCTGAACTCCTACCTTTCCCGCAAAATACTGTTTGCGGTGACGAAGAGTCACATGACTGTCTGTATACTACTGAACAAGATACAAAAGGCAGAGTTGATTTGAGGGACACTCCTTTGGATAACCCACAAGGGGAGCTGTTTTGTGATGGCTCCTAATTCAAACTACTGGATGGTACATCCACAGCTGCTTATGCAGTCACTACATTAAGTACGGTTGTGGAGACCAAGAGAATTACGCATAACTCTGTGCAGGCCGCAGAGATTATAGCATTGACTCGAGCTTGTGAGCTTTCCGAAGGGCTAACAGTAAACATATATACTGATAGCCAGTATGCCTTTGGGGTGGCTCACAACTTTGGGAGACTTTGGTCAGAGAGAGGGTTTTTAACTTTGCATGGCACCAAGATCCAACATGGCTCCCTGATAGTACAATTGCTTTCAGCGCTTGCGCTCCCTAGTCAGTTAGCAATCATTAAGTGTGCAGCACATCGCAAGATTATAGATGATGTAGGGAAAGGGAATGCTTTTGCTGATCAAATAGCTAGACAAACTGCCTCTGTTCTCTTCACGGAGATGTATGTTGCAAGGGAGACTGTAGATGCCTATGCAATGGATGAGGGTGTCGGGTCTGTACGGGATATCCAAGCCGATGCCACATTAGAAGAATCCAAGAGGTGGGCTGAGGGCTTGGGGAAACTCGATGATGGGTGTTGGGTGGACATGGTTGAAGGGAAATGGTTGCTTCCTAATGCCTATATAGTAATGATGGTTATCATGGCACACGGTCCCACACATGTGTGCGCTCAACAGATCACGAGAATGTTAGAGAAAGTCTGGGTAAATGATAAAATTTCAAAAATTGCCCAGCATTATGTCCAAAATTGCATGATTTGCCTACAGCACAATGTGGGAAAGGGGACAGCAACTCCAAGAGGTAGCTTTGGGCCTCCTTCTGTCCCGTTTGAAGTGATTCACTTTGACTTTATTGAAATGGAGCGATGTAACAATCTAAAATATGTCCTTGTGGTCATTTGCGCCTTTAGTAAGTGGGTCGAGGCTTTCCCTGTTAAAGACGCTACAGCCATGACCACTGCAAAGACCATGTTAAAGGAATTCTTCCCACGGTTCGGTTTGCCGAGAGTTATCTGGTCGGATAATGATCCGCATTTTATCACTGCTGTAATTCTACAGATATGTACGGCATTGCAAATTGACAAACTATTCCATTCGGCCAGACAGGCTCAGAGCGCCGGATTAGTGGAAAGACACAATGGTATCATAAAAAACAAGCTCGCTAAGACGTGTGCCGGCACCAAACTAAAATGGCCGGACGCCTTACCGATCGTGTTACTAACCATGCGTACAACCCCTCAAACTAAGACTGGGCTCTCTCCATTTGAGGTGGTAATGGGGAGACCTGCCAATATCTGGGGTCTTCCGAAGCCTAGGGCATTGAGGAATGTATAAAATGTATTGCTTTCAGACTATTGTAGCCAGTTGACTAAAAACCTGTATTTCATTTATCAACAGGTACGAGATGCTTTACCCGCGCGATACGAGGGCCCAGGCCACAGTATACAACCTGGAAGTTGGGTTTTGGTCAAATCCTTTGACCGATCTTCCTGCCTTGCACCTCGGTGGTAGGGCCCGTTCCAGGTCCTGCTGGTCACCCAAACAGTGGTGTGTGTCGCAGGCCGGAAGCATTGGATCCACGCGACGCATGTCAAGAAACTTCCTCACCCAGTGCCACACGTTACAGAAGAAACAGAACCCCTCGCTAACGCTGCAACCAATGATCCCAAAGCAGTGAGTAGCACTGAGAGTGCGTCGGAGAATCTTTCTGAGCCCGTGAGGCTTGGGGAAGCTGCCATTTTGTCTCTGCACTCTCCGAAAATTTTGCTCCCGGAAATTGCTGTTCCAACTTCACTTGCCTCTGATACGTTGCTTCCAACGGGAAGTGACGACATCTTGTTCTCGGATCAAACAATACCAGGCACAACAAGATACAACTTCCGGCCACGAAGATAGACATACGGCTCGGTTTTGCTGTGCATCTGATAGACATACGGCAGGGTTCGGCTGTGCATTCAAGGAAGGAAAGGATCATCAAGGGCTTGCTTTTGCCCAAAAAGTTGAGGAAGGGGATTCTGTTGGCTAGGGGTTGTGGAAGGACTAAGAAGCCGCGCGACCGTAGTGCCGCCAGCAACGAACATTGGGGTCGCCAATTGAAAATCTACAATGCCTGCTACCGCCACCGCTGCTGCTCGTATTGGACTTATAAATAAGGGGATGACCAACTCGGACGATGAACAATGTGCCTGGGCCCCGAAAACGTATTGCTGTGTTTTTATGATAATATTTGGTTTTATAATAGTCACTGTTTTAGGCCTTTGGCATTTCGAAGAAACTCATCCTTTAGAGTCTTTGCTGCCGACTGAAATTGTACCCACTGTTCCTACAGCTTTTGTACATTTGCATACTCTGTCACCTAGGGACTCACAGCATAGACAGAAGTATCACAATAATACCTTGTTGCTTATAATGAATGCAACACATGCCATTTTTAATAAGACTAATTGTTGGGTCTGCTCACATTTACCGCAACATGGGGATAAGGGGCTAGGTTGGTATATTCACCCTTTACCTTTGACAACTGCTTGTTATGCTTCACTTAGAGCACTGTTCTTTGGCCGATGGAATGATAGGATCTCGGGGAACTTTGATGGCACTAATTTGAATAGTTTTGAGAAACGTGTTCTGACTCCCCTGGGATGCTCGCTTTTCGCAAATAGGAGTAAGCTCAATATTGCTTCTATTAGGCCTTCTGATAGACTGTCTCGTCCTTTCCAATCTTTGATTTCCTTTAAAATGGCTCCGATAGGCAATAAGGATGCCGTTCCTCCTTCTTATACTGTTAACCATAGCCCCGACTCAGTTTCTTTCTGCATACAGAGGAATGGCACCCGGTCAATGGGAGATTTTAAAGGTTGTGCCAACGTTGCAAATTTGATTGGGGAAGACAGACCTTTGTATGTAGGCAAACCTATCTATTTTGTTTGCGGTAATGTAGCATTTTCATGGTTGCCTAGGGATTGGCAGGGAACTTGTTATCTAGGAATCCTGTTACCTGGGGTGTTTATAGCAAATACTGTAGAGGTTTCGAAGGCTCGTCCACGGCGGGACGAGAATGGCGACACTCCAGCACAGGTTTTAGGAGATGTAGCGAAATCATTCCTTCCATTCTTTGGGCAGATAGCGAATTCCGAGGATATCAGGAAACTAGCGAGAGTACTGGAGAGAACCATCAACCGGACCACAGATATACTCTATAATATGACTTTAGAGCATAAATCGATCAGATTGGTAGCGCTTCAGAACCGGATGGCATTAGATGTCATTCTGGCTGAACGTGGTGGAGTATGTAAACTAGTGGGTCCGCTTGCTGTGTTTTCATACCGGATTCCTCCCCAACTATTATTAAGGCAATACAGAATCTGCACATTCTTAGTTCAGAAGTGCATGTTCCCGAGGGAAATTGGGATCTTAGCTTGGTTCTGGGACTTCTTGCGGTCTTGGGGTTGGAAAGTGCTTTCAGTCTTGCTGATTATTTTGGGAATTCTGCTATTTCTTTGGTGTTGTATCCAATGTCTACCAAGTATATGTTCAATGCTAGGGGGATGTTGCGCTCAGGCGATAGGTACAATAGGACATAAAGTGTATGCCCCGGATAAAACCTCTAAGGAGTATGTACTGAAAGAGATCTTAGTAAAAGATCTAATGGCGATAGATATTTCTGACAGCTATTCAGGGTGTATGGACGATGACACATGGAGTTATTTGCAGGGAGATCAGAAGTAGTTTAGCACTTGGCATAGGCCAAAAGGAGGGTTTGTCAAACTAGAAATTATATTGTGCCTCCTATTGCTATGAATATATGTATATTGGCCTACGCCAAGCTGCTAACAAGCTGCTTATAAACTACATGTGAATAAACTCGCATTGCAAGGTCCTGACCTTAGAAACCATGTAAACTGTCATTTTGGGTCAAGCCACCATTTTAGGTTTTCTTGCTCTATAAAGTCACCATGTGAGCTAAAATGGTAGCCTATGTTATTCAGAACAGAACTTGATTGTCATGACCTCTGTACAGCTAATGTATAACTTGCCTGCAGGCCACTTGTTAGGGTCATGAGCTGAGACCTTGTCCTTCTGCTGACCTGTGTGCAATGGATTACCTGTATCACCGAAACTGATCTATAATTGAATGAGAACACCTGCTTAACTACATTGTATAAACTAAGTCCCGCATTGTAATGTTAGGCCGGGAGCATACATTATTACCATTTCTTCTTGTTAATGTATAAACCTAAGATGAACTAGATTTGACCTGGCAAGGGACCCTAGAGCAGTAACTTATTTATGGAATGGTTAACCTGAAGAAAGGCTGGACAACAGGCTGGAGAAATGTATAAAAGCCTGACTGTTTCAATGAATATTTGCACTCACTGAGCACACCGAACCACGCCGGAGTTCGCTGTGTTGTAGTGAGGGTCGATAACTATCTGAATTTTGTTCTTTTCTTTTGTAACTGGATTCAGTATAAAATAAAGTGCTTTGTATGTTCCTTTGTAACCTGTGTTTGGTGTGTTTGCTTTTTGGTTACCCTGCCTCATATTATTTCCTTGTTTTCACATCTCAAGAGCCCACCAGGGTCTGGCATCTCAAGAGCCCACCAGGCTCCGGCATCTCAAGAGCCCACCAGGCTCCGGCATCTCAAGAGCCCACCAGGCTCTGGCATCTCAAGAGCCCACAAGGCTCCAGCATCTCAAGAGCCCACTAAGCTCTAGCATCTCAGGAGCCCACCAGGCTCTGGCACCTCAAGAGCCCACTAAGCTCTGGCATCTCAAGAGCCCATTAGGCTCCGGCATCTCAAGAGCCCATTAGGCTCCAGCATCTCAAGAGCCCACCAGACTCTGGCATCTCAAGAGGCCACCAGGCTCTAGCATCTCAAGAGCCCACCAGGCTCTGGCATCTCAAGAGCCCACTAAGCTCTAGCATCTCCAGAGACCCCCAGGCTCTGGCATCTCAAGAGCCCACCAGGCTCTGGCAGCTCAAGAGCCCACCAGGCACCAGCATCTCCAGAGCCCCCCAGGCTCTGGCATCTAAAGAGCCCACGTAGCTCTGGCATTTCAAGAGCCCATTAAGATCTGGCAGCTCAAGAGCCCACTAAGCTTCAGCATCTCAAGAGCATTCTAAGCGCTGGCATCTTAAGAGCCCACTAAGCTCTGGCATCCCAAGAGCCCACTAGGCTGCAGCATCTCAAGAGCCCACTAGGCTCTGGCATCTTAAAGCCCTCTAAGCTCTGGCATTTCAAGATCTCACTAGGCTCCAGCATCTCAAGAGCCCACTAGGCTGCAGCATCTCAAGAGCCCACCAGGTTCTGGTATATCAAGAGCAAACTAAGCTATGGCATCTCAAGAGCCCACCAGGCTCTGGCACCTCAACAGCCCACTAAGCTCTGGCATCTCAAGAGTCCACCAGGCTCCAGCATCTAAAGAGCCCACCAGGCTCCGGCATCTCAAGCGCCCACTAGGTTCCGGCATCTCAGGAGCCCTCCAGGCTTTGGCTTCT
Organism: Ambystoma mexicanum; assembly: GCF_040938575.1. NCBI lineage: Eukaryota > Metazoa > Chordata > Amphibia > Caudata > Ambystomatidae > Ambystoma > Ambystoma mexicanum. The sequence continues at coordinate 1,463,879,559 of NC_090934.1, read as the reverse complement.
CAAGTGCACACCAGGCTCTGGCATCTCAAGAGCCCACTTAGCTCTAGCATCTGAAGAGCCCACCAGGCTCTGGCATCTCAAGAGCCCACTAGGCTGCAGCATCTCAAGAGCCCACTATGCTCTGGCATCTTAAGAGCCCTCTAAGCTCCGGCATCTCAAGATCTCACTAGGCTCCAGCATCTCAAGAGCCCACTGGGCTGCAGCATCTCAAGAGCCCACCAGGTTCTGGCATCTCAAGAGCCCACTAATCTCTCGCATTCAAGAGCCCATCAGGTTCTGGTATATCAAGAGCACACTAAGCTATGGCATCTCAAGAGCTCACCAGGTTCCGGCATCTCAAGAGCCCACCAGGTTCCGGCATCTCAAGAGCCCATTAGGCTCCAGCATCTCAAGAGTCCACCAGGCTCCAGCATCTAAAGAGCCCACCAGGCTCTGGCATCTCAAGCGCCCACTAGGTTCTGGCATCTCAGGAGCCCTCCAGGCTCTGGCTTCTCAAGAGCCCACCAAGCTCTGGCATCTCAAGAGCCCACCAGGCTCTGGCATCTCTAGAGCCTAATAAGCTCTAGCATCTCCAGAGACTACTAAGCTCTAGCATCTCCAGAGCCCATTAGGCTTTGGCATCTCAAGAGCCCATTAGGCTCCAGCATCTCAAGAGCCTACTAAGCTCTAGCATCTCCAGAGCCCACCAGGCTCCAGCATCTCAAGAGCCCACCAGGCTCTGGCTTCTCAAGAGCACACCAGGCTCCAGTATCTCAAGAGCCCACCAGGCTCTGGCATCTCAAGAGTCCACGTAGCTCTAGCATCTCAAGAGTCCACGTAGCTCTAGCATCTCAAGAGCCCACCAGGCTCTGGCATCTCAAGAGTCCACGTAGCTCTAGCATCTCAAGAGTCCACGTAGCGCTAGCATCTCAAGAGCCCACCAGGCTCTGGCATCTCAAGAGCCCACCAGGCTCTGGCATCTCCAGAGCCCACCAGGCTCTGGCATCTCCAGAGCCCACCAGGCTCCGGCATCTCAAGAGCCTACTAAGCTCTAGCATCTCCAGAGCCTACTAAGCTCTTGCATCTCCAGAGCCCCCCAGGCTCTGGCATCTCAAGAGCCCACCAGGCCCTGGCATCTCAAGAGCCCATTAGGCTCCAGCATCTCAAGAGCCCACTAAGCTCTGGCAGCTCCATAGCCCATTAAGCTCTGGCATTTTAAGAGCCCACTAAGCTCTGGCATCCCAAGAGCCCACTAGGCTGCAGCATCTCAAGAGCCCACCAGGTTCTGGCATCTCAAGAGCCCACTAAGCTCTCGCATTCAAGAGCCCACCAGGTTCTGGCATCTCAAGAGCCCACTAAGCTCTCGCATTCAAGAGCCCACCAGGTTCCGGCATCTCAAGAGCCCACCAGGTTCTGGCATCTCAAGAGCCCATTAGGCTCCAGCATCTCAAGAGTCCACCAGGCTCCAGCATCTAAAGAGCCCACTAGGTTCCGTCATCTCAGGAGCCCTCCAGGCTCTGGCTTCTCAAGAGCACACCAGGCTCTGGCATCTCAAGAGCCCACTTAGCTCTAGCATCTCAAGAGCCCACCAGGCTCTGGCATCTCAAGAGCCCACCAGGCTCCGGCTTCTAAAGAGCCCACCAGGCTTTGGCATCTCAAGAGCCCACTTAGCTCTAGCATCGCAAGAGCCCACCAGGCTCTGGCATCTCAAGAGCCCACAAGGCTCCGGCATCTCAAGAGCCCACCAGGCTCCAGCATCTCTAGAGCCTACTAAGCTCTAGCATCTCCAGAGCCCACCAGGCTCTCTCATTCAAGAGCCCACCAGGTTCTGGTATATCAAGAGCACAGTAAGCTATGGCATCTCAAGAGTCCACCAGGCTCCAGCATCTAAAGAGCCCACCAGGCTCCGGCATCTCAAGCGCCCACTAGGCCCCGGCATCTCAGGAGACCTCCAGGCTCTGGCATCTCAAGAGCCCATTAGGCTCTGGCATCTCAAGAGCCCACCAGGCTACGGCATCTCAAGAGCCCACCAGGCTCCAGCATCTCTAGAGCCTACTAAGCTCTAGCATCTCAAGAGCCCACCAGGCTCTGGCACCTCAAGAGCCCACTAAGCTCTAGCATCTCAAGAGCCCATTAGGCTCTGGCACCTCAAGAGCCCACTAAGCTCTGGCATCTCAAGAGCCCATTAGGCTCCGGCATCTCAAGAGCCCACCAGGCTCTGGCATCTCAAGAGCCCACCAGGCTCTGGCACCTCAAGAGCCCACTAAGCCCTGGCATCTCAAGAGCCCATTAGGCTCCGACATCTCAAGAGCCCACCAGGCTCTGGCATCTCAAGAGCCCACCAGGCTCTGGCACCTCAAGAGCCCACTAAGCCCTGGCATCTCAAGAGCCCACCAGGCTCTGGCATCTCAAGAGCCCACCAGGCTCTGGCACCTCAAGAGCCCACTAAGCTCTGGCATCTCAAGAGCCCACCAGGTTCTGGCATCTCAAGAGCCCACTAAGCTCTCTCATTCAAGAGCCCACCAGGTTCTGGTATATCAAGAGCCCACCAGGCTCCGGCATCTCAAGAGCCCACCAGGCTCCGGCATCTAAAGAGCCCACTAAGCTCTGGCATCTCAAGAGCCCACTAGGCTCTGGCATCTCAAGAGCCCATTAGGCTCTGGCATCTCAAGAGCCCACCAGGCTCTGGCATCTCAAGAGCCCACCAGGCTCTGGCATCTCAAGAGCCCACTAAGCTCTAGCATCTCAAGAGCCCACCAGGCTCTGGCACCTCAAGAGCCCACTAAGCTCTGGCATCTCAAGAGCCCATTAGGCTCTGGCATCTCAAGAGCCCACCAGGCTCTTGCATCTCAAGAGCCCACCAGGCTCCGGCATCTCAAGAGCCCACCAGGCTCCAGCATCTCTAGAGCCTACTAAGCTCTAGCATCTCCAGAGCCTACTAAGCTCTAGCATCTCCAGATCCCACCAGGCTCTGGCATCTCAAAAGCCCACCAGGCTCTGGCATCTCAAGAGCCCACCAGGCTCTGGCACCTCAAGAGCCCACTAAGCTCTGGCATCTCAAGAGCCCATTAGGCTCTGGCATCTCAAGAGCCCATTAGGCTCTGGCATCTCAAGAGCCCACCAGGCTCTGGCATCTCTGTCAAACTAGAAATAATATCGTGCCTCCTATTGCTATGAATATATGTATATTGGCCTACGCCAAGCTGCTAACAAGCTGCTTATAAACTACATGTGAATAAACTCGCATTGCAAGGTCCTGACCTTAGAAACCATGTAAACTGTCATTTTGGGTCAAGCCGCCATTTTAGGTGCTCTTGCTCTATAAAGTCACCATGTGAGCTAAAATGGTAGCCTATGTTATTCAGAACAGAACTTGATTGTCATGACCTCTGTACAGCTAATGTATAACTTGCCTGCAGGCCACTTGTTAGGGTCATGAGCTGAGACCTTGTCCTTCTGCTGACCTGTGTGCAATGGATTACCTGTATCACCGAAACTGATCTATAATTGAATGAGAACACCTGCTTAACTACATTGTATAAACTAAGTCCCGCATTGTAATGTTAGGCCGGGAGCATATATTATTACCATTTCTTCTTGTTAATGTATAAACCTAAGATGAACTAGATTTGACCTGGCAAGGGACCCTAGAGCAGTAACTTATTTATGGAATGGTTAACCTGAAGAAAGGCTGGACAACAGGCTGGAGAAATGTATAAAAGCCTGACTGTTTCAATGAATATTTGCACTCACTGAGCACACCGAACCACGCCGGAGTTCGCTGTGTTGTAGTGAGGGTCGATAGCTATCTGAATTTTGTTCTGTTCTTTTGTAACTGGATTCAGTATAAAATAAAGTGCTTTGTATGTTCCTTTGTAACCTGCGTTTGGTGTGTTTCCTTTTTGGTTACCCTGCCTCATATTATTTCCTTGTTTTCACAGTTGGCGCCCCGAAAAGGGACCCTCAAGATTGATGCCGGATTATTGAAGGTTGACGCACGCTATCGGACCAGGATCAGACAGTGTGACATAACGGGCCCGACTGAACGAGACGCGACACCTCAACAGCGCTGCACAATCCATTTCCTGGACGATAGCCGTGTGGTCTGAGACGGCATCTTGACGAGGGTCAATTTTTTGAGGCGGGCAGATTTGCCGAAATCACCATACACAAGGTAAAATTTGTTAGGTAAGTCCTTTGTAAACCGATCTGTCCTCCTTAGGTTTGGTCAGGTGAGTCGTTACCCGACTCTTAATTCAACCCTGGCAATTTGAATTTGGCGCATTGTATCTGCAGACACAATTATTGACCAGGTAACACCGAGTATTTGAGAAATGCCTGGGAAATTGTCTAGCTGCTTTAGGGCATTATTCCGCAGCGATAGACAATCTTTGGAATTTAGCCGTCCGGCACCACAGGAGGGGTCACCGGCATGTACTATGTACTGTAAGCATGGCATTGGAAGTGTAGTATTTAATAAAATTTGGTACAGACAAACCAGACATGCCTCCGAACTTCAATGGCCAGTCAATGGTAGTTTTGAGATCCCTCGTATTGAATATTTAGAGTCAGCCTTGTTAAAAAAGAAGGCTAGTCCTGCAGCATTTGATGTTTTGCAAAATTGGAAAAGAGAAGCGTTGCAGCAGCTTAAAAGTAGGGAAAAACATGTGCGCCATCATAAAACAAATGCTGAAACTGCGTTGTTATATGATCAGGACAAACAGTGTGAGTCGGTTAGGAATATGGACAGGGCTTTCTCACTCAGTATTCAGAAAATCTATCCTTCTAAAGATCTTCATGTTTCTGATGAGTTTATCGCCAAATTGTTAAATGAACGAAGGCCTGGTGCCTCTGCACCACCTCCGTATGTTCCTCCTCCTCCTGCTGTACCTCTTCCTGCTGTTATTCCTGCTCAACCTGTTGTTCCTATTCCTCCGGTTGTTGTTCCTCCACCTGCTCCTCTGCCTCTTCCCATTGCAGCAGTAATAGTACCTCCATTGAATTTGCCTGCACCCTCACTCCCAAGTAGTTCTGTACCACTTGTAGTTGATCAGGGTGCAGGGTCCAGGATTGTTACTCGTAATACTGTTCCTACAGAAAAGAAACAGGATTTGTTTGCATGGGCTAAGCATTGTATGGAGAGAGATGATCGAGCTAATGTTCTTGCCACACTTTCTAATATGGATAATTTTCCTGAGAAAAATGTTTTCATTGAAGGTTTAGGGATTCATTTATGTGTAATGTGGGGTAAATTAAATAATGCAGACCTCCCACAAGGGTTGAGGGACCTGAATACTTTAGCGTTTTCAAGAGACACTGTGGAGACGGTACATGAGCATGTTGAGAGGATATTTGAGTATAGAAAGGAATTGGAAAGGTTACGGAATGAGGATGACGAAGAAGTAAGTATGTATGTACAGAAACGATTTCTTCCGTGTCGTAAATCGACATCTGAGGAGGCGCGAATTTGTACAAAAGATGCGATTAGATGGATTTCAGACATATCGATAACTCCAGTTGAGGTATATGACACATACAGTCAATATACGCTAGAAATGCAGAGGAAAGTGATACAGGTAATGGTAGAGTACCTGCAGGATGAATGTTTAAAGAGAAAGTTTCGTTGTCCCACAGAGTTATTGAGCATTTATAAGAGAGCTTTTTCACTTGACACTTCTTCAACTGCTTTAGCGCTCGACTTAGCTCTGTTGCTTAGTAAGCGTTCGGAGTTGCCTACATCTCAGTTGCCTATGAGAGAGGTTCCTCTGACATTTGTCCCAAAGGTTGAGATTCCTGCTAATGCTGCAGCAGGTACTCCTGCTGTGGACATTCCTGCACATTATGTATCGCAGTTTGTTCACGTCCCGTTTTCACGACAGGAAGTGAATACTATTAGACAAACTATTCCTGACATTAGGAAAAATCCGACAGGGTTCTATAAAGAGATAGAGTCCGTTTTGCAGTCCTCAGTGTTTACCCTAGGCGACATTGATTTGCTATTCCCTGTACTCCTGCCTGTAAATTTGTGGAAACAAGTTAGAACTATAGACGATGTACCAGAGTTGGGAGATACATGGGCTAACATAGTTAGGCTTGATGGGGAAAGGCCAGCTGGTGAGAGACCACCTCGGGTGATACTAACTTTGCCTGACAGAATCATTGCAAAACTGAAAACTATAATCCCCGAAAAGAGAATTATTTGGGACAAGCTTACGGCCTGTGTCCAAGGAAAATCTGAGGGTGCTACTGAGTTCTTTAATCGGTTCGAACAGGTATTCTCGGATTTCAGTGGACAAGACTTAGGCACAGAGTCTGGGAAAAGATTATTTGTGGACAAATTTGTACGTGGATTGCTGCCTGACATCCAGTCACAAATTATGTCTTCTGAGAGCGCTTGGCAGGCGAAATCCCAATCAGAAGTACTGCACATGGCTCAGTACTACGAGAACCGTGTCAATAATGAAAAAGATAGAGTCGAGAAGAGAAAAGGTGATTTGAAGACTAAAGTATTGTTACAGCAAATTGTTAGAGGCCCCAGAGGGGGTAGTTCGCAGATTAGAGGTCAGTATGTTCCACAAGGGAATGTGCCCTTGGGTCCTGTGAATATTAACCAGTGTGCCTATTGTCGCCAGGAGGGTCATTGGCGTGCACAATGCCCCGTCCTTCGATAGAGGTCGAATAACACATTTGGAAATATGGGTAGACGATCCAGAGGTCACCCGGGTGTAGGGGGCCCTGATAGAGACCAATTTTCGCAGGATCCCCAACATCCTTTTTCACAGGATAATCAGACTTCGAGTGTGGATACTAGAAACATATTTGATCATCCTTCTGCTGCATATCTATCTGAAGAGCTTCCTTTTGATGATATTCTGTTTCGTTAGGATTGCCCGAAGCAGGGTTTGGAACCTACACCTATTCCCGTTAATCAGAAAGGTCCCTACGTTGAAATGGTAGTGGGAAATAGGAAACATCAATTTTTGATAGACACTGGAGCACAGAAGTGCTCCATTGATCATTCTCGGGTTCCAAACATTCCACTGTCAGGGCAAACCAATGTTTCTGTAGGGTTTTCTGGCACACCAGTTGTTTGTCCGGTTTCTTCACCGATACCTATTTCTTTGGGTCCCTTTACGACCACTGTCCATTTCTCTTGACTTCGAATTGTGGAGAGAATTTGCTGGGGTTGAATCTGTTGAAGGAATTAAATGCAGTAATTCATTGTTCTTCTGATGGAGTGCATTTGACGATTTCACTACAGCAATGTTCTGTTTCGCAATTCTTGACTAGACCTTTGCCGCCAAAATTCAGTAATGTACCACAGTGTTTGTGGGCAGTTGATGACAATGATGTCGGTGTTTTGCAGATTGAGCCTGTTAAAATAGTTTTGAAACATGGAATTAAGCTGCCCCGTATTCCACAGTATAAGATCTCAGTTGAAGGCGAGCGAGCTTTGAAGAGCATTGTTTCCGATTTTGTGCATCGTGGGGTGATTGAGGAGATTGCAGGAAGTTTGTGCAATAGTCCGATTTTACCCGTGTACAAAAAAGGTGATAATGCAATTCCATTTTATTTTATAATTGATTTACGTGCCATTAATAAAGTCCTCGCTCCGCAATTTCCAATTGTGCCTGATGTGACGACAATATTAACCATGATTCCAGCTACGGCTACTCACTTCAGTGTTGTGGACCTAAAGAATGCTTTCTTCAGTATTCCTATACATGAGGATAGTAGATACTTGTTCGCGTTCACCTTAGGGGGACTCTCATTCACATTTACTCGTGCACCTCAAGGTTATACTGAGAGTCCTAGTATTTATAGTAGGGCTTTGAAAGAGCAGCTTGATACCCTTGGATTTCCCCCTACTTGTACGTTGCTTCAATATGTTGATGATTTGCTTTTAGCCGCTGACTCTGAGAGCTCTTGTAAAGAGGGCACTGTGTTGTTGCTCATCCATCTAGCTAAGCATGGTCACAAAGCTTTGCTTAAAAAGTTTCAATATTGTTGCCAGGAGGTCGCCTATTTAGGCTATCTCCTGTCAAAGGAGGGAAGAAGATTGACACCTGAAAGAATAAAACACATTTCTGGCAGGTCTGTCCCAAATACACAAAAGGAAGTTAGAGCCTTGATAGGTATGGCTTCTTACTGTAGGTTATGGATCCCAAACTTCTCACTAGTGATAAAACCGATGTTGGCCTTGACGAAGAAGGGTATTTCTTCACCATTGCCATGGAATACGAAGCATCAACATTCATTCGAGTTGCTCAAGACTGCATTATGTTCGGCGCCAGTTTTGGGCACACCGAACTATGAGAAGGCCTTTGTGTTGTTTGTGCATGAATGTGATGGATGTGCTTTGGCTGTATTAACGAAAGGAACATGGAGGGAAGAATAGGCCATGCGGTTCTACTCTTCCGCCCTTGATCCTGTTGCATGCGCTTTGCCAAGATGTTTGCGCGCTGTCGCTGCTGCTGCTGCGTCTGTAAAACAGAGTGAGGGAATGGTCCTAGGCCATGATTTAACCCTGATGGTGCCTCACTCTGTAGATATTCTATTGAACAAAACCCAAACGCAACACCTCACTTCCGCACGACTGACAAGATATGAATTAATCTTGTTTGCTCCCCACATTCAAATTAGGAGGTGCTGCGTTCTTAATCCGGCTGAACTCCTACCTTTCCCGCAAAATACTGTTTGCGGTGACGAAGAGTCACATGACTGTCTGTATACTACTGAACAAGATACAAAAGGCAGAGTTGATTTGAGGGACACTCCTTTGGATAACCCACAAGGGGAGCTGTTTTGTGATGGCTCCTAATTCAAACTACTGGATGGTACATCCACAGCTGCTTATGCAGTCACTACATTAAGTACGGTTGTGGAGACCAAGAGAATTACGCATAACTCTGTGCAGGCCGCAGAGATTATAGCATTGACTCGAGCTTGTGAGCTTTCCGAAGGGCTAACAGTAAACATATATACTGATAGCCAGTATGCCTTTGGGGTGGCTCACAACTTTGGGAGACTTTGGTCAGAGAGAGGGTTTTTAACTTTGCATGGCACCAAGATCCAACATGGCTCCCTGATAGTACAATTGCTTTCAGCGCTTGCGCTCCCTAGTCAGTTAGCAATCATTAAGTGTGCAGCACATCGCAAGATTATAGATGATGTAGGGAAAGGGAATGCTTTTGCTGATCAAATAGCTAGACAAACTGCCTCTGATCTCTTCACGGAGATGTATGTTGCAAGGGAGACTGTAGATGCCTCTGCAATGGATGAGGGTGTCGGGTCTGTACGGGATATCCAAGCCGATGCCACATTAGAAGAATCCAAGAGGTGGGCTGAGGGCTTGGGGAAACTCGATGATGGGTGTTGGGTGGACATGGTTGAAGGGAAATGGTTGCTTCCTAATGCCTATATAGTAATGATGGTTATCATGGCACACGGTCCCACACATGTGTGCGCTCAACAGATCACGAGAATGTTAGAGAAAGTCTGGGTAAATGATAAAATTTCAAAAATTGCCCAGCATTATGTCCAAAATTGCATGATTTGCCTACAGCACAATGTGGGAAAGGGGACAGCAACTCCAAGAGGTAGCTTTGGGCCTCCTTCTGTCCCGTTTGAAGTGATTCACTTTGACTTTATTGAAATGGAGCGATGTAACAATCTAAAATATGTCCTTGTGGTCATTTGCGCCTTTAGTAAGTGGGTCGAGGCTTTCCCTGTTAAAGACGCTACAGCCATGACCACTGCAAAGACCATGTTAAAGGAATTATTCCCACGGTTCGGTTTGCCGAGAGTTATCTGGTCGGATAATGATCCGCATTTTATCACTGCTGTAATTCTACAGATATGTACGGCATTGCAAATTGACAAACTATTCCATTCGGCCAGACAGGCTCAGAGCGCCGGATTAGTGGAAAGACACAATGGTATCATAAAAAACAAGCTCGCTAAGACGTGTGCCGGCACCAAACTAAAATGGCCGGACGCCTTACCGATCGTGTTACTAACCATGCGTACAACCCCTCAAACTAAGACTGGGCTCTCTCCATTTGAGATGGTAATGGGGAGACCTGCCAATATCTGGGGTCTTCCGAAGCCTAGGGCATTGAGGAATGTATAAAATGTCTTGCTTTCAGACTATTGTAGCCAGTTGACTAAAAACCTGTATTTCATTTATCAACAGGTACGAGATGCTTTACCCGCGCGATACGAGGGCCCAGGCCACAGTATACAACCTGGAAGTTGGGTTTTGGTCAAATCCTTTGACCGATCTTCCTGCCTTGCACCTCGGTGGTAGGGCCCGTTCCAGGTCCTGCTGGTCACCCAAACAGTGGTGTGTGTCGCAGGCCGGAAGCATTGGATCCACGCAACGCATGTCAAGAAACTTCCTCACCCAGTGCCACACGTTACAGAAGAAACAGAACCCCTCGCTAACGCTGCAACCAATGATCCCAAAGCAGTGAGTAGCACTGAGAGTGCGTCGGAGAATCTTTCTGAGCCCGTGAGGCTTGGGGAAGCTGCCATTTTGTCTCTGCACTCTCCGAAAATTTTGCTCCCGGAAATTGCTGTTCCAACTTCACTTGCCTCTGATACGTTGCTTCCAACGGGAAGTGACGACATCTTGTTCTCGGATCAAACAATACCAGGCACAACAAGATACAACTTCCGGCCACGAAGATAGACATACGGCTCGGTTTTGCTGTGCATCTGATAGACATACGGCAGGGTTCGGCTGTGCATTCAAGGAAGGAAAGGATCATCAAGGGCTTGCTTTTGCCCAAAAAGTTGAGGAAGGGGATTCTGTTGGCTAGGGGTTGTGGAAGGACTAAGAAGCCGCGCGACCGTAGTGCCGCCAGCAACGAACATTGGGGTCTCCAATTGAAAATCTACAATGCCTGCTACCGCCACCGCTGCTGCTCGTATTGGACTTATAAATAAGGGGGTGACCAACTCGGACGATGAACAATGTGCCTGGGCCCCGAAAACGTATTGCTGTGTTTTTATGATAATATTTGGTTTTATAATAGTCACTGTCTTAGGCCTTTGGTATTTCGAAGAAACTCATCCTTTAGAGTCTTTGCTGCCGACTGAAATTGTACCCACTGTTCCTACAGCTTTTGTACATTTGCATACTCTGTCACCTAGGGACTCACAGCATAGACAGAAGTATCACAATAATACCTTGTTGCTTATAATGAATGCAACACATGCCATTTTTAATAAGACTAATTGTTGGGTCTGCTCACATTTACCGCAACATGGGGATAAGGGGCTAGGTTGGTATATTCACCCTTTACCTTTGACAACTGCTTGTTATGCTTCACTTAGAGCACTGTTCTTTGGCCGATGGAACGATAGGATCTCGGGGAACTTTGATGGCACTAATTTGAATAGTTTTGAGAAACGTGTTCTGACTCCCCTGGGATGCTCGCTTTTCGCAAATAGGAGTAAGCTCAATATTGCTTCTATTAGGCCTTCTGATAGACTGTCTCGTCCTTTCCAATCTTTGATTTCCTTTAAAATGGCTCCGATAGGCAATAAGGATGCCGTTCCTCCTTCTTATACTGTTAACCATAGCCCCGACTCAGTTTCTTTCTGCATACAGAGGAATGGCACCCGGTCAATGGGAGATTTTAAAGGTTGTGCCAACGTTGCAAATTTGATTGGGGAAGACAGACCTTTGTATGTAGGCGAACCTATCTATTTTGTTTGCGGTAATGTAGCATTTTCATGGTTGCCTAGGGATTGGCAGGGAACTTGTTATCTAGGAATCCTGTTACCTGGGGTGTTTATAGCAAATACTGTAGAGGTTTCGAAGGCTCGTCCACGGCGGGACGAGAATGGCGACACTCCAGCACAGGTTTTAGGAGATGTAGCGAAATCATTCCTTCCATTCTTTGGGCAGATAGCGAATTCCGAGGATATCAGGAAACTAGCGAGAGTACTGGAGAGAACCATCAACCGGACCACAGATATACTCTATAATATGACTTTAGAGCATAAAGCGATCAGATTGGTAGCGCTTCAGAACCGGATGGCATTAGATGTCATTCTGGCTGAACGTGGTGGAGTATGTAAACTAGTGGGTCCGCTTGCTGTGTTTTCATACCGGATTCCTCCCCAACTATTTTTAAGGCAATACAGAATCTGCACATTCTTAGTTCAGAAGTGCATGTTCCCGAGGGAAATTGGGATCTTAGCTTGGTTCTGGGACTTCTTGCGGTCTTGGGGTTGGAAAGTGCTTTCAGTCTTGCTGATTATTTTGGGAATTCTGCTATTTCTTTGTTGTTGTATCCAATGTCTACCAAGTATATGTTCAATGCTAGGGGGATGTTGCGCTCAGGCGATAGGTACAATAGGACATAAAGTGTATGCCCCGGATAAAACCTCTAAGGAGTATGTACTGAAAGAGATCTTAGTAAAAGATCTAATGGCGATAGATATTTCTGACAGCTATTCAGGGTGTATGGACGATGACACATGGAGTTATTTGCAGGGAGATCAGAAGTAGTTTAGCACTTGGCATAGGCCAAAAGGAGGGTTTGTCAAACTAGAAATTATATCGTGCCTCCTATTGCTATGAATATATGTATATTGGCCTACGCCAAGCTGCTAACAAGCTGCTTATAAACTACATGTGAATAAACTCGCATTGCAAGGTCCTGACCTTAGAAACCATGTAAACTGTCATTTTGGGTCAAGCCACCATTTTAGGTTTTCTTGCTCTATAAAGTCACCATGTGAGCTAAAATGGTAGCCTATGTTATTCAGAACAGAACTTGATTGTCATGACCTCTGTACAGCTAATGTATAACTTGCCTGCAGGCCACTTGTTAGGGTCATGAGCTGAGACCTTGTCCTTCTGCTGACCTGTGTGCAATGGATTACCTGTATCACCGAAACTGATCTATAATTGAATGAGAACACCTGCTTAACTACATTGTATAAACTAAGTCCCGCATTGTAATGTTAGGCCGGGAGCATACATTATTACCATTTCTTCTTGTTAATGTATAAACCTAAGATGAACTAGATTTGACCTGGCAAGGGACCCTAGAGCAGTAACTTATTTATGGAATGGTTAACCTGAAGAAAGGCTGGACAACAGGCTGGAGAAATGTATAAAAGCCTGACTGTTTCAATGAATATTTGCACTCACTGAGCACACCGAACCACGCCGGAGTTCGCTGTGTTGTAGTGAGGGTCGATAGCTATCTGAATTTTGTTCTGTTCTTTTGTAACTGGATTCAGTATAAAATAAAGTACTTTGTATGTTCCTTTGTAACCTGTGTTTGGTGTGTTTGCTTTTTGGTTACCCTGCCTCATATTATTTCCTTGTTTTCACATCTCAAGAGCCCACCAGGGTCTGGCATCTCAAGAGCCCACCAGGCTCCGGCATCTCAAGAGCCCACCAGGCTCCGGCATCTCAAGAGCCCACCAGGCTCTGGCATCTCAAGAGCCCACAAGGCTCCAGCATCTCAAGAGCCCACTAAGCTCTAGCATCTCAGGAGCCCACCAGGCTCTGGCACCTCAAGAGCCCACTAAGCTCTGGCATCTCAAGAGCCCATTAGGCTCCGGCATCTCAAGAGCCCATTAGGCTCCAGCATCTCAAGAGCCCACCAGACTCTGGCATCTCAAGAGGCCACCAGGCTCTAGCATCTCAAGAGCCCACCAGGCTCTGGCATCTCAAGAGCCCACTAAGCTCTAGCATCTCCAGAGACCCCCAGGCTCTGGCATCTCAAGAGCCCACCAGGCTCTGGCAGCTCAAGAGCCCACCAGGCACCAGCATCTCCAGAGCCCCCCAGGCTCTGGCATCTAAAGAGCCCACGTAGCTCTGGCATTTCAAGAGCCCATTAAGATCTGGCAGCTCAAGAGCCCACTAAGCTTCAGCATCTCAAGAGCATTCTAAGCGCTGGCATCTTAAGAGCCCACTAAGCTCTGGCATCCCAAGAGCCCACTAGGCTGCAGCATCTCAAGAGCCCACTAGGCTCTGGCATCTTAAAGCCCTCTAAGCTCTGGCATTTCAAGATCTCACTAGGCTCCAGCATCTCAAGAGCCCACTAGGCTGCAGCATCTCAAGAGCCCACCAGGTTCTGGTATATCAAGAGCAAACTAAGCTATGGCATCTCAAGAGCCCACCAGGCTCTGGCACCTCAACAGCCCACTAAGCTCTGGCATCTCAAGAGTCCACCAGGCTCCAGCATCTAAAGAGCCCACCAGGCTCCGGCATCTCAAGCGCCCACTAGGTTCCGGCATCTCAGGAGCCCTCCAGGCTTTGGCTTCTCAAGTGCACACCAGGCTCTGGCATCTCAAGAGCCCACTTAGCTCTAGCATCTGAAGAGCCCACCAGGCTCTGGCATCTCAAGAGCCCACTAGGCTGCAGCATCTCAAGAGCCCACTATGCTCTGGCATCTTAAGAGCCCTCTAAGCTCCGGCATCTCAAGATCTCACTAGGCTCCAGCATCTCAAGAGCCCACTGGGCTGCAGCATCTCAAGAGCCCATCAGGTTCTGGTATATCAAGAGCACACTAAGCTATGGCATCTCAAGAGCTCACCAGGTTCCGGCATCTCAAGAGCCCACCAGGTTCCGGCATCTCAAGAGCCCATTAGGCTCCAGCATCTCAAGAGTCCACCAGGCTCCAGCATCTAAAGAGCCCACCAGGCTCTGGCATCTCAAGCGCCCACTAGGTTCTGGCATCTCAGGAGCCCTCCAGGCTCTGGCTTCTCAAGAGCCCACCAAGCTCTGGCATCTCAAGAGCCCACCAGGCTCTGGCATCTCAAGAGCCCACCAGGCTCTGGCATCTATAGAGCCTAATAAGCTCTAGCATCTCCAGAGACTACTAAGCTCTAGCATCTCCAGAGCCCATTAGGCTCCAGCATCTCAAGAGCCTACTAAGCTCTAGCATCTCCAGAGCCCACCAGGCTCCAGCATCTCAAGAGCCCACCAGGCTCTGGCTTCTCAAGAGCACACCAGGCTCCAGTATCTCAAGAGCCCACCAGGCTCTGGCTTCTCAAGAGCACACCAGGCTCTGGCATCTCAAGAGCCCACCAGGTTCCATCATCTCAAGAGCCCACCAGGTTCCGGCATCTCAAGAGCCCATTAGGCTCCAGCATCTCAAGAGCCCACCATGCTCCGTCATCTCAAGAGCCCACCATGCTCCGTCATCTCAAGAGCCCACCAGGCTCCGCCATCTCAAGAGCCCATTAGGCTCCAGCATCTCACGAGCCCACCAGGCTCTGGCATCTCAAGAGCCCACCAGGCTCTGGCATCTCTAGAGCCTAATAAGCTCTAGCATCTCCAGAGACTACTAAGCTCTAGCATCTCCAGAGCCCACCAAGCTCTAGCATCTCCAGAGCCCACCAGGCTCTGGCATCTCAAGAGCCCACCAGGCTCTGGCATCTCAAGAGCCCACCAGGCTCAGGCATCTCAAGAGCCCACCAGGCTCCAGCATCTCAAGAGCCTACTAAGCTCTAGCATCTCAAGAGCCCATTAGGCTTTGGCATCTCAAGAGCCCATTAGGCTCCAGCATCTCAAGAGCCTACTAAGCTCTAGCATCTCCAGAGCCCACCAGGCTCTGGCTTCTCAAGAGCACACCAGGCTCTGACTTCTCAAGAGCACACCAGGCTCTGACATCTCAAGAGCCCACCAGGTTCCATCATCTCAAGAGCCCACCAGGCTCCGGCATCTCAAGAGCCCATTAGGCTCCAGCATCTCCAGAGCCCACCAGGCTCCAGCATCTCAAGAGCCCACCAGGCTCCGTCATCTCAAGAGCCCATTAGGCTCCAGCATCTCAAGAGCCCACCAGGCTCTGGCATCTCAAGAGCCCACCAGGCTCTGGCATCTCAAGAGCCCACCAGACTCTGGCATCTCAAGAGCCCACTAAGCTCTAGCATCTCCAGAGACCCCCAGGCTCTGGCATCTCAAGAGCCCACTTAGCTCTAGCATCTCAAGAGCCCACCAGGCTCTGGCATCCCAAGAGCCCACCAAGCTCTAGCATCTCCAGAGACCCCCAGGCTCTGGCATCTCAAGAGCCCACTTAGCTCTAGCATCTCAAGAGACTACTAAGCTCTAGCATCTCCAGAGCCCATTAGGCTTTGGCATCTCAAGAGCCCATTAGGCTCCAGCATCTCAAGAGCCTACTAAGCTCTAGCATCTCCAGAGCCCACCAGGTTCCGTCATCTCAAGAGCCCATTAGGCTCCGGCATCTCAAGAGCCCACCAGGCTCTGTCATCTCAAGAGCCCACCAGGCTCCGTCATCTCAAGAGCCCACCAGGCTCCGCCATCTCAAGAGCCCATTAGGCTCCAGCATCTCAAGAGCCCACCAGGCTCTGGCATCTCAAGAACCCACCAGGCTCTGGCATCTCTAGAGCCTAATAAGCTCTAGCATCTCCAGAGCCCACCAAGCTCTAGCATCTCCAGAGCCCACCAGGCTCTAGCATCTCAAGGGCCCACCAGGCTCTGGCATCTCAAGAGCCCACCAGGCTCAGGCATCTCAAGAGCCCACCAGGCTCCAGCATCTCAAGAGCCTACTAAGCTCTAGCATCTCCAGAGCCCGCTTAGCTCTAGCATCTCAAGAGCCCACCAGGCTCTGGCATCTCAAGAGCCCACTAAGCTCTAGCATCTCAAGAGCCCATTAGGCTTTGGCATCTCAAGAGCCCATTAGGCTCCGGCATCTCAAGAGCCTACTAAGCTCTAGCATCTCCAGAGCCCACCAGGCTCCAGCATCTCAAGAGCCCACCAGGCTCTGGCTTCTCAAGAGCACACCAGGCTCTGGCATCTCAAGAGCCCACCAGGTTCAATCATCTCAAGAGCCCACCAGGCTCCGGCATCTCAAGAGCCCATTAGGCTCCAGCATCTCCAGAGCCCACCAGGCTCTGGCATCTCAAGAGCCCACCAGGCTCTGTCATCTCAAGAGCCCATTAGGCTCCGGCATCTCAAGAGCCCACCAGGCTCTGGCATCTCAAGAGCCCACCAGGCTCTGGCATCTCAAGAGCCCACCAGACTCTGGCATCTCAAGAGCCCACTAAGCTCTAGCATCTCCAGAGACCCCCAGGCTCTGGCATCTCAAGAGCCCACTTAGCTCTAGCATCTCAAGAGCCCACTTAGCTCTAGCATCTCAAGAGCCCACCAGGCTCTGGCATCCCAAGAGCCCACTTAGCTCTAGCATCTCAAGAGCCCACCAGGCTCTAGCATCTCAAGAGCCCACTTAGCTCTGGCATCTCAAGAGCCCACCAGGCTCTGGCATCTCAAGAGCCCATCAGTCTCCAGCATCTCAAGAGCCCACTTGGCTCTTGCACTTCAAGAGCTCACTAACCTCTGGCATCTCAAGAGCCCATTAGGCTCCAGCATCTCAGGAGCCCTCCAGGCTCTGGCTTCTCAAGAGCCCACCAGGCTCTGTCATCTCAAGAGCCCACCAGGCTCTGGCATCTCAAGAGCCCACCAGGATCCAGCATCTCAAGAGCCCATTAAGCTCTGGCATCTCAAGAGCCCACCAGGTTCTGGCATCTCTAGAGCCTACTAAGCTCTAGCATCTCAAGAGCCCACCAGGTACTGGCATCTCAAGAGCCCACTTAGCTCTAGCATCTCAAGAGCCCACCAGTCTCCAGCATCTCAAGAGCCCATTAGGCTCCGGCATCTCAAGAGCCCACTAAGCTCTAGCATCTCCAGAGACCCCCAGGCTCTGGCATCTCAAGAGCCCACCAGCTCTGGCATCTCAAGAGCCAACCAGCTCTGGCATCTCAAGAGCCCACCAGGCTCTGGCATCTCAAGAGCTCACCAGGCTCTGGCATCTCAAGAGCCCACCAGGCTCTGGCATCTCAAGAGACCACCAGGCTCTGGCATCTCAAGAGCCCATCAGGCTCCGGCATCTCAAAATCCCATCAGGCTCCGGCATCTCAAGAGCCCATTAGGCTCCAGCATCTCAAGAGCCTACTAAGCTCTAGCATTTCCAGAGCCCACCAGGCTCCAGCATCTCAAGAGCCCACAACAGGCTCCGGCATCTCAAGAGCCCACATAGCTCTAGCATCTCAAGAGCCCACCAGGCTCCAGCATCTCAAGATCCCGCTTAGCTCTAGCATCTCAAGAGCCCATTAGGCTTTGGCATCTCAAGAGCCCATTAGGCTCCAGCATCTCAAGAGCCTACTAAGCTCTAGCATTTCCAGAGCCCACCAGGCTCCAGCATCTCAAGAACCCACCAGGCTCCGGAATCTCAAGAGCCCATGTAGCTCTAGCATCTCAAGAGCCCACCAGGCTCCAGCATCTCAAGACCCCGCTAGGCTCCAGCATCTCAGGAGCCCACCAGGCTCCGGCATCTCAAGAGCCCACCAGGCTCCGGCATCTCAAGAGCCCACCAGGCTCCGGCATCTCAAGAGCCCACCAGGCTCTGGCATCTCAAGAGCCCACCAAGCTCTAGCATCTCCAGAGACCCCCAGGCTCTGGCATCCCAAGAGCCCACTTAGCTCTGGCATCTCAAGAGCCCACCAGGCTCTGGCATCTCAAGAGCCCACCAGGCTCTTGCACTTCAAGAGCCCACCAGGCTCTTGCACTTCAAGAGCCCACCAAGCTCTGGCATCTCAAGAGCCCACCAAGCTCTAGCATCTCCAGAGACCCCCAGGCTCTGGCATCTCAAGAGCCCACTTAGCTCTAGCATCTCAAGAGCCCACCAGGCTCTAGCATCTCAAGAGCCCACCAGGCTCTGGCATCTCAAGAGCCCACCAGGCTCTACCATCTCCAGAGACCCCCCAGGCTCTACCATCTCCAGAGACCCCCAGGCTCTGGCATCTCAAGAGCCCACTTAGCTCTGGCATTTCAAGAGCCCACCAGGCTCTGGCATCTCAAGAGCCCACCAGTCTCCAGCATCTCAAGAGCCCACCAGGCTCTTGCACTTCAAGAGCTCATTAACCTCTGGCATCTCAAGAGCCCATTAGGCTCCAGCATCTCAGGAGCCCTCCAGGCTCTGGCTTCTCAAGAGCACACCAGGCTCTGGCTTCTCAAGAGCACACCAGGCTCTGGCATCTCAAGAGCCCACCAGGCTCTGGCATCTCAAGAGCCCACCAGGCTCTGGCATCTCAAGAGCCCACCAGGCTCCAGCATCTGAAGAGCCCACTAAGCTCTGGCATCTCAAGAGCCCATTAGGCTCTGGCATCTCAAGAGCCCACCAGGCTCCAGCATCTCAAGAGCCCACACCAGGCTCCGGCATCTCAAGAGCCCACGTAGCTCTAGCATCTCAAGAGCCCACCAGGCTCCAGCATCTCAAGAGCCCGCTTAGCTCTAGCATCTCAAGAGCCCATTAGGCTTTGGCATCTCAAGAGCCCATCAGGCTCTGGCATCTCAAGAGCCTACTAAGCTCTAGCATTTCCAGAGCCCACCAGGCTCCAGCATCTCAAGAGCCCACCAGGCTCCAGCATCTCAAGAGCCCACCAGGCTCCGGAATCTCAAGAGCCCATGTAGCTCTAGCATCTCAAGAGCCCACCAGGCTCCAGCATCTCAAGAGCCCGCTAGGCTCCAGCATCTCAAGAGCCCACCAGGCTCCGGCATCTCAAGAGCCCACCAGGCTCCGGCATCTCAAGAGCCCACCAGGCTCTGGCATCTCAAGAGCCCACCAAGCTCTAGCATCTCCAGAGACCCCCAGGCTCTGGCATCCCAAGAGCCCACTTAGCTCTGGCATCTCAAGAGCCCACCAGGCTCTGGCATCTCAAGAGCCCACTAGGCTCTTGCACTTCAAGAGCCCACCAGAATCTTGCACTTCAAGAGCCCACCAAGCTCTGGCATCTCAAGAGCCCACCAAGCTCTAGCATCTCCAGAGACCCCCCAGGCTCCGGCATCTCAAGAGCCAACCAGGCTCTAGCATCTCAAGAGCCCACCAGGCTCTAGCATCTCAAGAGCCCACCAGGCTCTGGCATCTCAAGAGCCCACCAGGCTCTACCATCTCCAGAGACCCCCAGGCTCTACCATCTCCAGAGACCCCCAGGCTCTGGCATCTCAAGAGCCCACTTAGCTCTGGCATTTCAAGAGCCCACCAGGCTCTGGCATCTCAACAGCCCACCAGTCTCCAGCATCTCAAGAGCCCACCAGGCTCTTGCACTTCAAGAGCTCACTAACCTCTGGCATCTCAAGAGCCCATTAGGCTTCAGCATCTCAGGAGCCCTCAAGGCTCTGGCTTCTCAAGAGCACACCAGGCTCTGGCTTCTCAAGAGCACACCAGGCTCTGGCATCTCAAGAGCCCACCAGGCTCTGGCATCTCAAGAGCCCACCAGGCTCTGGCATCTCAAGAGCCCACCAGGCTCTGGCATCTCAAGAGCCCACCGGGCTCCAGCATCTGAAGAGCCCACTAAGCTCTGGCATCTCAAGAGCCCATTAGGCTCTGGCATCTCAAGAGCCCATTAGGCTCCAGCATCTCAAGAGCCTACTAAGCTCTAGCATCTCCAGAGCCCCCAGGATCTGGCATCTCAAGAGCCCACCAGGTTTTGGCATCTCAAGAGCCCACTTAGCTCTAGCATCTCAAGAGCCCACCAGGCTGCAGCATCTCAAGAGCCCACTTAGCTCTGGCATCTCAAGAGCCCACCAGGCTGCAGCATCTCAAGAGCCCACTTAGCTCTGGCATCTCAAGAGCCCATTAGGCTCTGGCATCTCAAGAGCCCATTAGGCTCTGGCATCTCAAGAGCCCATTAGGCTCTGGCATCTCAAGAGCCCACCAGGCTCTGGCATCTCAAGAGCCCATCAGGCTCCAGCATCTCAAGAGCCCACCAGGTTCTGGCATCTCAAGAGCCCACCAGGTTCTGGCTCCAGCATCTCAAGAGCCCACCAGCTCTGGCATCTCAAGAGCCCACTTAGCTCTGGCATCTCAAGAGCCCACCAGGCTCTGGCATCTCAAGAGCCCACCAGGCTCTTGCACTTCAAGAGCCCACTAAGCTCTGGCATCTCCAGAGACTCCCAGGCTCTACCATCTCCAGAGACCCCCAGGCTCCGGCATCTCAAGAGCCCACTTAGCTCTGGCATCTCAAGAGCCCACCAGGCTCTGGCATCTCAAGAGCCCACCAGGCTCTTGTACTTCAAGAGCCCACTAAGCTCTAGCATCTCAAGAGCCCACCAGTCTCCAGCATCTAAAGAGCCCACCAGGCTCTTGCACTTCAAGAGCTCACTAACCTCTGGCATCTCAAGAGCCCATTAGGCTCCAGCATCTCAGGAGCCCTCCAGGCTCTGGCTTCTCAAGAGCACACCAGGCTCTGGCATCTCAAGAGCCCACCAGGCTCTGGCATCTCAAGAGCCCACCAGGATCCAGCATCTCAAGAGCCCACTAAGCTCTGGCATCTCAAGAGCCCATTAGGCTCTGGCATCTCAAGAGCCCATTAGGCTCCAGCATCTCAAGAGCCCACCAGGCTCCAGCATTTCAAGAGCCCACCAGGTTCTAGCATCTCAAGAGCCCACCAGTCTCCAGCATCTCAAGAGCCCATTAGGCTCTGGCATCTCAAGAGCCTACTAAGCTCTAGCATCTCAAGAGCCCACCAGGTACTGGCATCTCAAGAGCCCACTTAGCTCTAGCATCTCAAGGGCCCACCAGTCTCCAGCATCTCAAGAGCCCATTAGGCTCCGGCATCTCAAGAGCCCACTAAGCTCTAGCATCTACAGAGACCCCCAGGCTCTGGCATCTCAAGAGCCCACCAGCTCTGGCATCCCAAGAGCCCACCAGCTCTGGCATCTCAAGAGCCCACCAGGCTCTGGCATCTCAAGAGCCCACCAGGCTCTGGCATCTCAAGAGCCCACCAGGCTCTTGCATCTCAAGAGCCCACTTAGCTCTGGCATGTCAAGAGCCCACTTAGCTCTAGCATCTAAAGAGCCCACCAGGTACTGGCATCTCAAGAGCCCACTTAGCTCTAGCATCTCAAGAGCCCACCAGTCTCCAGCATCTCAAGAGCCCATTAGGCTCCGGCATCTCAAGAGCCCACTAAGCTCTAGCATCTCCAGAGACCCCCAGGCTCTGGCATCTCAAGAGCCCACCAGCTCTGGCATCTCAAGAGCCCACCAGCTCTGGCATCTGAAGAGCCCACCAGGCTCTTGCATCTGAAGAGCCCACTTAGCTCTGGCATGTCAAGAGCCCACTTAGCTCTAGCATCTAAAGAGCCCACCAGGCTCTGGCATCTCAAGAGCCCACCAGGCTCTGGAATCTCAAGAGCCCATTAGGCTCTGGCATCTCAAGAGCCCATTAGGCTCCGGCATCTCAAGAGCCCACCAGGTTCTTGCATCTGAAGAGCCCACTTAGCTCTGGCATGTCAAGAGCCCACTTAGCTCTAGCATCTAAAGAGCCCACCATGCTCCGGCATCTCAAGAGCCCATTAGGCTCTGGCATCTCAGGAGCCCATTAGGCTCTGGCATCTCAGGAGCCCATTAGGCTCCGGCATCTCAAGAGCCCACCAGGTTCTGGCATCTCAAGAGCCCCTTAGCTTTGGAATCTCAAGAGCCCACTAAGCTCTGGAATCTCAAGAGCCCACTAAGCTCTGGCATCTCAAGAGCCCACCAGGCTCCAGCATCTCAAGAGCCTACTAAGCTCTAGTATCTCCAGAGCCTGCTAAGCTCTAGCATATCCAGAGCCCCCCAGGCTCTGGCATCTCAAGAGCCCACCAGGCTCTGGCACCTCAAGAGCCCACTAAGCTGTTCCCCATTCCCCATTGGTCCATATTAGCCCTGGCGGGGATACCGGCCAACTCGTGATGAGGCCCTAGGATCTAAGGTCTGTGCGCATGCACTCGGTCTAAGATGGTTGCCAGTGTCTGAGGCGCGTGTGCGTACATACACAGATCCTCAGATGGGTTATCAGGTGTGACGAGCCAAATCTGTACGTACGTAAACCAATCCTGGGATGGCGAACCCAACACTGCAATCTAGTCTGTGTGTTGACACCCAGTGTGATACTGCAAGGTCTGTGTATTTAATCTATGCACAAATGCTCTACCTTTGGTGAGCCAGACCTAGTGTCTGAGGCCTACTCTGTGCAGTGTTTGTGTGCACACCCCCTCCTATTCTCTGTATGCATTTCCAGCCTAGGGTGGCAGGTAAAACCAGAGGTCCTGATGCCCAGTCATAGTCCTCATACAGCCTGCCTGAGAGTTCATTTTTTATGGTGTACATTGGAGTAAACTACAGCAGGTGTCTTAATCTTTGACAAATTTTATTTGTTTTTTTTTTTAAATGTTTTATTGAAAAAAGTGTAATATATGCCTTTTTACAATGGAGGCAAATGACCTGCCGCATACATGTAGTGGTTCAAAGAGTGATAAGCAGGCCATGGAGCAAAACAGCAAAGAAACAGCAGTGCTGAACACATTTTCTTCAAGCTAAAATCAACCGTTTCCGACCAGGAAGAAACGTAAGATCGAGCAACAACAACCAAATAGAAACAAAAAACTATCAGAAAAGGAAATTCGGAGGAACTGCATTCTCATATTTGATATCCAAACTATGGAACTCAGTGCCGAAGGAGATAATAACAACAGAAGACCACCTAACTTTCAGAAAACAACTGAAAACCTGCCTGTTCAACTCACTGTAGCAAGCATAAAAACACCCCCCTGCAAATTATACTCTAGGAATAAAGCAAACATGAGACACGGTTTGGATGGATTGAAGAAAACAACAATGAAACTACCTCCAGACCCAAATGGAAACCAACTAACCACGCCCTCCATTTTCCACACCTGCATACCTCTCACATACTACTTATGCTGAAGGGGCCAGCAAATCTACACTACAAAAAACACGCAAACCACAGCTGTACTGCTAACCACGTCCCAAAACCAAATAGATGCATACAACGTGGACACTGTACGCTAACCCTCCGGACACAACTAGCCCAGTGCACACAACAAAGCACACCTAGAAACCACATACTCACAGATGCCAGTTCCTCCTGGTTCTGCAAGCATCAACAGAAGAGCGCAACTTCTATCCCATCCCTTTTCCCTCACTAACCGACCCAACCCACCTTCTTACAGAGCCACGTGAGGGCCTGGAGACCAGGCAAATGGAAGCACTGCACGGTATGAATCAAAATAACATAACATAAATATAACCCCCAGAACAGATATTGGTAATTGCCTAAAGCAAATCTGAAAGACACCGCCACCCAACCATTGCTGGAAATGGAAATGATGTATTGTGGGATCCCACCAGCGAAGGGGAGGACATTGAGTGGGGGCAGAAGGGAGATTGTTCTCCCATAAATGTAGAAGATTCATTATGAAGACCTGATACAGCAGAGTTTCCATACTGTTGCTAGCAAAGTATTGTAGAGGAGCAGGTGGACATGTCATTCCTAGCTCCCGCACCCTCACATCCATAAGAACAATAATAAGAATAATTTAGCATTTATATAGCGCTACGAACCCTCAGGTATCTGAGCGCTGCTTATTATTACCCACCGTGTGTGGTGTTCATTTATCGACCTCGGAAGGATGAAAGGCTGAGTTTGGCCCCGCTGGGATTCGAACCTGGATCAGCAAGCTCTGCACAGATGTGAAAGCGAGCGCTCTACTCGCTGTGCTAGCAGACCGGCTTACTGAAACTGGAATAGTAGGAGAAGAGCCCTGTGTGCAACACCAGGTATCATCCCAATACCGCCTCGAGTATATGCGAGACGATATGCGCTCAGACAACCATTTTGAATGTACCCTTGTACTGAGAGGGTGGATGGATGTCTGCACACACCATTGGACATCATAGAGCTATAAGTGAGATCTGACGACAGCAGAGTGACATCATAGAGGAAAGTTACTGAGATTAACTGAAACGATATGCAAATACTCAAAGAATAAAGATGTGACTGAAGTAACAAGGGAAACATGTAATCAAATGCAAAGAAATCATAGATGCAAAGAAGATAAAGTAACCTGCTGATTAACAACTGTATGTACGCAGAAATGCAAGGCTGATGAGGCATATAGAAGCTTGCAGCAGCGGGAAACATGGCTAGAGTGGCCAAGATGGGAAGATAGACGTCAGACTTGCATTAAAACCAGTCAAGCTACCTAGGAGACAGACCGGGGCTGCAGAGTCAGGAGACGCTGGAAAAACAGCTTTGTGTGAGGAATAAAGAGGAGTTTTTGGCCTGGGATGAAGGATGTTACTTCAAAGAATAATTGCAAAGCACAAGGGGAGTCAAAAGGATAAGCCATGTTTGTAAGACATATTTATCTTAGATTAAGCGAAGTAGAAAACATCTGCAAGAGCCAAGTATTAGACAATTAAAGATGCAGAAAACCCATGTCAGATGGAGTGAGCAAGTATACAGAGGCCAAGAAGGGCAATCACACCCAATTCAATTGAATAAAATAGAAGTAAATAGAAGTTTGAGATGGACGAATTTGTGGTCTCCTCAGACATGATTCAGAAGTTGAAAACAAGGGCTATTTATTAAGCCCCAATGAAGATAATGTTGTGCCTACACTCCCTTGAATGTCCCAGAACAGAGAGCAGGCTTTGAGGTCAACTACAAACGAGAAGCCTTGGTTTGCTGCCTGACCGATGAGAGACGATGGGCGAATTGGAGAAGTGGGGAGTAGTCTGACGTTGCTTGCGGCACTTGAGTTTTGTTTTGCTTACGTGCTGCAAACGAGCCGAAAGTCCAAGGTTGGGAAAGCATGCCAACCAATCAGAGGGTCTATGTAGAAACTTGCTATACAATGTTTCAAAGACCAACCTGCTTGCAATTGTTTCGCTATAACCAGTATTATAAGTATTTAGAGGTGGTTCTAGGCGTGCCTGCCAGATAATGGACAGTCAATGTAGTTATTAACACACATATGTACTATATGTACATATGTTCCCTTAACCAAACCCTCGCTTCAAGAAGTTTTAGTTTACAACATAGGATGACGTCATAGATGACGCATATCGAGGTATAAAACCTTTGTATAATTACAATTGGGGGTGAGTGCGTGAATTACAGACGGTTATTCGCCAGATTACCCTACTTCATTTTATGCTGATAATAAAGTAGTACTTTGCCATATTCTTTGAGATTGTCTGGTTATTTCGGTCTGAGAAAATCATTGGTAATTCCATCCAGCAGATGAGACGTGAGGGGGGGGAAGAGCACCCCAGGGTCTAGTGAGTGCCATGGGAAGGACAGGTGGTCAAGTGCCAGGGATTGCCAGAAGTGTAGGGAGTGAAGGTCCACATGTTAAGTGCGAGGAGGGGGGTGTGGACTGGGCGAGGAGGGCTTGGGTCCCTATAGGACTCAGAAGGACTCAGGTAACCAATGAAATGCGGCAGGCGGGGGCATTAGCAGGGAAGTGGGAGAGAGAAGGAAGAAGAGAAAAGGAGGGTCTTGAGTAACTTCCGGAACTTAAGGAGAACACAATCCTGGCGTGTAATTGCAAAGGCATCCTGATCCAGCGTTCAGGTGGTCTTGGGGGTAAGCGTCTCGCCCTGGTCCTAACAACTGGCTTTGAACCTTGACAGGAATTGTAGAGTGCAAAGGATTTTTTGGGATCCGGGAAGACATTTTTTGTCGGATCACGGATTTGGGAAAATCTGTCCTAATGCCAGGATTCAGCCAAATCTGACAATCGTACAGTTCCAAGAATTCCCCCCAAACCTCCTCATAGGGCAGGGGGTCCATAGGCCATTCCCCCAGCGTCCTTCACGGCTTGTGATGACCTGAACTAAACATGGGAGAGTTCTGACATTGTCTCTTGTAAGTAAACTTCCCATGCCAGCTATATGTGAATGTGCACATCACCGGGGGCCTACGGGCAAGGATGAAAAGTAACTAAAACCAGTTCTCATCTTGTACGAAGAGGGATTGGATGTTTGCTGATAAAGCTGCCTATCTTGAAGAACTCCCCCTCCAAGGGCTGGATGGAGACCCTGCGATAGGACGTTCTCTGAGATAGACTTTGTGGCTGAAAGCTCTTTGATTGGCCATTCGCCTCGGCTGCAGCCACCCACAGCCTTGGTTTCCACTCATTATATTTCATGTTGGACAGTTTCTGCCACTTTTTTCTCATGATGAATCGCTTCCTACCAACGATGGAGTGAGTTGGCTAGAATCCTGGTTAGTGCCTATGAATGTATATGTTCCTGTGCCCAAAAAGTGCACGAGATTAGGGCAGCACTTTAAATTTGAGTGCCAGTCGGGATAGACAACTACGGCAAGGGTGATTTTGCCCATTAGTCGATCAAGCTGAGTGCCAATTCCCTACTAAAGGAGTAGAGCCAATCTGTTTGGAGTCAGGGTCGTCTCCCTTTAGGTCGGCTTTCCCGATTTTGACCTCTTGCGGATTCCCGTACCTGACCAAGTTGCACGGAAGACTCTTGATCTTGACGGGGAGGTGCTTGCTTTGGCGGTGTTCACAGAGGTTTCTTTCCACCTGCAAGCCAGAGACCTAACGCAGCCTCCTATTTTGGGAGGCGGAAGAAAGAATGTGTCTGTGGCTCTGGGAACAGCCAATTACTAATGCTGAGAAGACAGTGGTCTTCTGATATCAGGGCTGCTGTTCTGCTAGATGATGCTGAGAAGACAGTGGTCTTCTGATATCAGGGCTGCTGGTCTGCTAGATGATGCTGGGAAGACAGTGGTCTTCTGATATCAGGGCTTCTGTTCTGCTAGATGATGCTGAGAAGACAGTGGTCTTCTGATATCAGGGCTGCTGTTCTGCTAGATGATGCTGATATCAGGGCTGCTGTTCTGCTAGATGATGCTGAGAAGACAGTGGTCTTCTGATATCAGGGCTGCTGGTCTGCTAGATGATGCTGAGAAGACAGTGGTCTTCTGATATCAGGGCTGCTGTTCTGCTAGATGATGCTGAGAAGACAGTGGTCTTCTGATATCAGGGCTGCTGTTCTGCTAGATGATGCTGAGAAGACAGTGGTCTTCTGATATCAGGGCTGCTGTTCTGCTAGATGATGCTGAGAAGACAGTGGTCTTCTGATATCAGGGCTGCTGTTCTGCTAGATGATGCTGATATCAGGGCTGCTGTTCTGCTAGATGATGCTGAGAAGACAGTGGTCTTCTGATATCAGGGCTGCTGGTCTGCTAGATGATGCTGAGAAGACAGTGGTCTTCTGATATCAGGGCTGCTGTTCTGCTAGATGATGCTGAGAAGACAGTGGTCTTCTGATATCAGGGCTGCTGTTCTGCTAGATGATGCTATCAGGGCTGCTGTTCTGCTAGATGATGCTGATAAGACAGTGGTCTTCTGATATCAGGGCTGCTGGTCTGCTAGATGATGCTGAGAAGACAGTGGTCTTCTGATATCAGGGCTGCTGTTCTGCTAGATGATGCTGAGAAGACAGTGGTCTTCTGATATCAGGGCTGCTGTTCTGCTAGATGATGCTGAGAAGACAGTGGTCTTCTGATATCAGGGCTGCTGTTCTGCTAGATGATGCTGAGAAGACAGTGGTCTTCTGATATCAGGGCTGCTGTTCTGCTAGATGATGCTGAGAAGACAGTGGTCTTCTGATATCAGGGCTGCTGGTCTGCTAGATGATGCTGAGAAGACAGTGGTCTTCTGATATCAGGGCTGCTGTTCTGCTAGATGATGCTGAGAAGACAGTGGTCTTCTGATATCAGGGCTGCTGGTCTGCTAGATGATGCTGAGAAGACAGTGGTCTTCTGATATCAGGGCTGCTGTTCTAAGCACCATGACTTCCTGTAGCCAATGGGTGGATAGAAACACGGGCCATTCTCTCAGAAGGACCTTGAAGGCCTATGGTACTGCCTCCTTGGGTACACCATAGCATTTTATTTTCTTCATCTGGAGTCAGAGAAGAGAGTTGCTACAAAATCAAAGGACATGTTTTTGTACATAGTTTGTCATTGTAGATGTATTGTGCTACCCATCACTTTCAGTTTAGTAAACTCAGTACGACGTCCTTTCATCGCGGGATGTTATTTCACTGTTTTTTTTTACCACATATTTTTGGACGAAAAAACTCATCAAATGACATGGAACCTGCAAAATCAGCTGCATTTTAGAAGCCTTGACCAACAAATACCCATGTGGCCTTGGGGCAGGATTCATGAGTACCACCCTAGGCTTCACCACCTCAATGTATTTCCCCCACGGCTGCCACTAAACTGTGCCCAGGCATCACAAGACATGTTGGATTACAGTGAAACAGTTGTGAGAGGGACGCTCCTGGCACCTGTAGATGGCTTGGAGTAAATGTGTCTTCACGGATTTGCAGAACTTTCGGTGGTCTGACTTGGACTGAAGATGGCGCCTCAAGGACTTCCAAAGGGAGGAGACCCGACTATGGCAGACTTTATGCCTGAGCTGGCAGGAAGCAAGTAAGCTTTGGGAGGCCAACCTTATCTGCCTGCGTTGGTGGTACTACGGCGTCGGGAAGTCTGGTAGGAGGCGGAGACTTGTGGAGATGTACCCAGGCACAAAGGTGTGGAATTCTCTGGAGGTCCAGCGTAAGGTCTTGACATCAACTTGGAGATGTATGGTCAGTCAGTGTAGGGATATAGGGACTGCAATGCGGTTCTGTGTTTTAATAGTCCAGGAATAATAACCCAGACTGAAACAGGGAAGGACTGGCTCCTAGGGAACTCTGGAGATTTCCGGATGGGCCTCTGCTTCCTGGGCCTATTTTGTGTGGTATTGTCACATTTTCCCATAGGAAAAGGTTTGGGCTTGCTGAAAATGTGTAGCATGGGACTACTTTAAACATTATTTCCAGGGCCTCTTTCATTTCCCAGTCCACCCCTGGACTGAAAACAAAGTAGTAAAAATGAAGATGTACAATGAACTCTTTTTACATGAATGGCAACGCAAACAGTACACATGAAGTCATTTTACATGAATGACAACGCAAACAGTACACATGAAGTCCTTTTACATGAATGGCAACGCAAACAGTACACATGAAGTCCTTTTACATGAGTGGCAACGCAAACAGTACACACGAAGTCCTTCTACATGAATGGCAACGCAAACAGTACACACGAAGTCCTTTTACATGAATGGCAACGCAAACAGTACACACGAAGTCCTTTTACATGATAAGATTTAACTTTTTCTAAAAAAGCAAACTGCGCAATGGAAAGTATTTGTTTCGAAGCATAGGTTTTGAGTTGCCATTGAATCAGCAGCACTGGGGGACCCCACACCATCTAAGCTCATCACCCCGTTGTTTGCACAGGCCTCCTCTGCCCTCCTCACCCGCCTCAACGAATGCTCATCAGAGCCATCACTTCGTTTCTTTTTCTTTTCATCTACTTTAGGATGTCTTTATAAAGCGTTAACGGTGGGATATTTTTACTTCCATTTCTATCTCAGTTATTTTCAGCAATACTTATTTTTGTACTTCATTTATAGTGATCTTGATTTCATGGCTGCAAAGTTATTTTTCCTGAACACCTGAAGCGCCGAGAAGACTGGTCTGTGCTGTGCGCAGAACAGGCGGCGCGCCCCCGGAAGCCAGGGATGAGAAAAGGCCAAACTTGTGGCGACTAAAAAAAGAACTCAGCTGAGACTTGGACTGCAGAGAGGAGGACAGAGTTAGGGCACCCCATAAAGTAGCTGTGTTTGGGGTGCCAGAACCGATCAGCACACCCTCAGCCTTTGGTCTGTTAAAGCAAAAAGGGTAAGTTGTCCTCAAGTTGTCCAATTGTGTAAGCTCCCAAGGAGCCTTTCCAGCAGCGCACAAAGAGATATGATTGGTTATTTATAACGCGCTTAATGCCCAGAGGTTTCTAAACGCGGACCCGGGGACCGAACCTGTGCTGCTCCATGTCGTCGTTGCCCCTGAGCTATCCTTCCGAGGCAATACATCCTCAAGAGTGGTGCATTCTGCAGAGAGGACCAGTGGAATCAAAGCACCCGTCTCCCCCTTATTCCCAGCAACGAGTAGCCCCTTCAAATATCCCTGGGGGTGCTCTCGGTGCCCCCAATGCAGCCATAAGTCAATGCATCGGCTCTCCGTTTCAATATATATTCAAGTGCTATCAGCTGCGCAGATGAGTCCAGAGCTGGGTCCACATTTGGCAAGAACGCTTCGGTCTGGCGACAGACAGGCCGCTCATCTTGGGCAGAACACGTCGCCTCTTTAATAGCCTGGACTTTTCACTGGGCGCGTGGGCAAACGCGAGAGAAGGATGTGGCACGGCTGTAATGTAGCCTGGTGCCCACAGAAAGCAAGGCCGAGCTCTCTGCAAGAGTGATTTGAGCGCCGTGCAGGCGTCAGAGTTAATTGGGCCAGAAACAGCCGGCCTAATAGGTGTGGGGGAAAGTAGCAATCGTGTGCTCCTTAGTTTACTTTCCGGCACTGTGCAAACTCTGCGAGTTAGGCCAGCTTTGTTCCCCGGCCAACTGGCGCATTAGTAACTCATTCAAAGGCCTCTGTCCTTCTCCGCCCAGTCTAGGGCCTGGACACAGGAGCAAGGATCGATAGTAACTCACTCAAAGGCCTCCATCCGTCTCCGCCCAGTCTAGGGCCTGGACACAGGAGCAAGGATCAATAGTAACTCACTCAAAGGCCTCCGTCCTTCTCCACTCAGTGTAGGGCCGGGCCTCGGGAGCAAGGATCGATAGTAACTCACTCAAAGGCCTCCGTCCTTCTCCACCCAGTGTAGGGCTGGGCCGCGGGAGCAAGGATCGATAGTAAGTCACTCAAAGGCCTCCGTCCTTCTCCACCCAGTGTAGGGCCTGGACACAGGAGCAAGGATCGATAGTAACTCACTCAAAGGCCTCCGTCCTTCTCCACCCAGTGTAGGGCCGGGCCCCTGGAGCAAAGATCGATAGTAACTCACTCAAAGGCCTCCATTCTTCTCTGCCCAGTGTAGGGCCGGGCCGCGGGAGCAAGGATAGATAGTAACTCACTCAAAGGCCTCCATCCGTCTCCACTCAGTGTAGGGCCGGGCCTCGGGAGCAAGGATCGATAGTAACTCACTCAAAGGCCTCCGTCCTTCTCCACCCAGTGTAGGGCTGGGCCGCGGGAGCAAGGATCGATAGTAACTCACTCAAAGGCCTCCGTCCTTCTCCACCCAGTGTAGGGCCTGGACACAGGAGCAAGGATCGATAGTAACTCACTCAAAGGCCTCCGTCCTTCTCCACTCAGTGTAGGGCCAGGCCTCGGGAGCAAGGATCGATAGTAACTCACTCAAAGGTCTCCATCCGTCTCCGCCCAGTCTAGGGCCTGGACACAGGAGCAAGGATCGATAGTAACTCACTCAAAGGCCTCCGTCCGTCTCCGCCCAGTGTAGGGCCGGGCCGCGGGAGCAAGGATAGATAGTAACTCACTCAAAGGCCTCCGTCCTTCTCCACCCAGTGTAGGGCCGGGCCTCGGGAGCAAGGATCGATAGTAACTCACTCAAAGGCCTCCGTCCTTCTCCACCCAGTGTAGGGCTGGGCCACGGGAGCAAGGATCGATAGTAACTCACTCAAAGGCCTCCGTCCTTCTCCGCCCAGTGTAGGGCCGGGCCCCTGGAGCAAAGATCGATAGTAACTCACTCAAAGGCCTCCATCCGTCTCTGCCCAGTGTAGGGCCGGGCCGCGGGAGCAAGGATTGATAGTAAGTCACTCAAAGGCCTCCGTCCTTCGCCACCCAGTGTAGGGCCGGGCCACGGGAGCAAGGATTGATAGTAACTCACTCAAAGGCCTCCATCCGTCTCCACTCAGTGTAGGGCCGGGCCTCGGGAGCAAGGATCGATAGTAACTCACTCAAAGGCCTCCGTCCTTCTCCACCCAGTGTAGGGCTGGGCCGTGGGAGCAAGGATCGATAGTAATTCACTCAAAGGCCTCCGTCCTTCTCCACCCAGTGTAGGGCCTGGACACAGGAGCAAGGATCGATAGTAACTCACTCAAAGGCCTCCGTCCTTCTCCACTCAGTGTAGGGCCAGGCCTCGGGAGCAAGGATCGATAGTAACTCACTCAAAGGTCTCCATCCGTCTCCGCCCAGTCTAGGGCCTGGACACAGGAGCAAGGATCGATAGTAACTCACTCAAAGGCCTCCGTCCGTCTCCGCCCAGTGTAGGGCCGGGCCGCGGGAGCAAGGATAGATAGTAACTCACTCAAAGGCCTCCGTCCTTCTCCACCCAGTGTAGGGCCGGGCCTCGGGAGCAAGGATCGATAGTAACTCACTCAAAGGCCTCCGTCCTTCTCCACCCAGTGTAGGGCTGGGCCGCGGGAGCAAGGATCGATAGTAAGTCACTCAAAGGCCTCCGTCCTTCTCCACCCAGTGTAGGGCCTGGACACAGGATCAAGGATCGATAGTAACTCACTCAAAGGCCTCCGTCCTTCTCCGCCCAGTGTAGGGCCGGGCCCCTGGAGCAAAGATCGATAGTAACTCACTCAAAGGCCTCCATCCGTCTCTGCCCAGTGTAGGGCCGGGCCGCGGGAGCAAGGATTGATAGTAAGTCACTCAAAGGCCTCCGTCCTTCGCCACCCAGTGTAGGGCCGGGCCACGGGAGCAAGGATTGATAGTAACTCACTCAAAGGCCTCCATCCGTCTCTGCCCAGTGTAGGGCCGGGCCACGGGAGCAAGGATCGATAGTAACTCACTCAAAGGCCTCCATCCGTCCCTGCCCAGTGTAGGGCCCGGACACAGGAGCAAGGATCGATAGTAACTCACTCAAAGGCCTCCGTCCTTCTCCACCCAGTGTAGGGCCGGGCCCCCAGAGCAAAGATCGATAGTAACTCACTCAAAGGCCTCTATCCGTCTCTGCCCAGTGTAGGGCCTGGACACAGGAGCAAGGATCGATAGTAAGTCACTCAAAGGCCTCCGTCCTTCTCCACCCAGTGTAGGGCCGGGCCTCGGGAGCAAGGATAGATAGTAACTCACTCAAAGGCCTCCGTCCTTCTCCACCCAGTGTAGGGCCGGGCCACAGGAGCAAAGATCGATAGTAACTCACTCAAAGGCCTCCATCCGTCTCCGCCCAGTGTAGGGCCGGGCCCCCGGAGCAAAGATCGATAGTAACTCACTCAAAGGCCTCCATCCGTCTCCGCCCAGTGTAGGGCCGGGCCGCGGGAGCAAGGATCGATAGTAACTCACTCAAAGGCCTCCATCCTTCTCCACCCAGTGTAGGGCCGGGCCACGGGAGCAAGGATCGATAGTAACTCACTCAAAGGCCTCCGTCCTTCTCCACCCAGTATAGGGCCGGGCCATGGGAGCAAAGATCGATAGTAACTCACTCAAAGGCCTCCATCCGTCTCTTCCCAGTGTAGGGCCGGGCCACGGGAGCAAGGATCGATAGTAACTCACTCAAGGGCCTCCGTCCGTCTCCGCCCAGTCTAGGGCCGGGCCACAGGAGCAAGGATCGATAGTAACTCACTCAAAGGCCTCCGTCCGTCTCTTCCCAGTGTAGGGCCGGGCCGCGGGAGCAAGGACTGATAGTAACTCACTCTAAGGCCTCCGTCCTTCTCCACCCAGTGTAGGGCCGGGCCACAGGAGCAAGGATCGATAGTAACTCACTCAAAGGCCTCCGTCCGTCTCCGCCCAGTCTAGGGCCCGGGCACAGGAGCAAGGTGTCTCGCGAGAGGATCGATACATATAGGAACCGTTTGGCGAATGAATGATTAGATGTCGCTCTGGCACCCCCCATCCTAGCATGCTGCTTTCAGCTTCCCACCCCCCTGCTAGGACCTGTGTGTGGGACTGCTGGCGCCCACTTCTAATAGACTTGCCTTGTGCACTGGGACTAAACTGTGACGCCACCTAACACCTGTGGGGTGGCACAGGCTTCCACCCACCTCGGGCTTGCAACTGTGGGCATGGAAGTGACAATACGGCAGAGAAAGTAGAAAAGTGGCCAGTTTATCCAAATGTACCCCCTGCAGTGCTTTCTAAATACCCAAATATGTAAATATCCCAACACATAATTGAATGGTTTTGTAAATAAAGAATGTGTTTAAAATACCATAAAACATTACTCATAACAAGGGCCTCAGTAGTGGGTGATCTAACTTCCGTTTATTGAGAATATTAAAAGTTAGTTTGAGGAAGTGCTCTACAACTTTGATGAATAAGTCTTCTTTTTGGTGTGGATTGGGACTTACCTCGAAATTTATTCATGACCAGTTTCCATTTTGCTTAGTTGTAAAATTACCTTGTATCCAGTTACAGATGGCAGAGTACTCAGCGCACACCAGAACACGCACCATAATCCCTCTCACACTCATGTCATGTCACTTTCCACCATGGCACGACATTCACAATAAGCTCCCATGTTGACTCACAGGTGAACATTCCAAGCAATCTCCCAGGCTGGCGTTCCCAGTAACTCACAGGTGAACATTCCACGCAAACTCCCAGGCTGGCGTTCCCAGTAACTCATAGGTGAACATTTCACGCAAGCTCCCAGGCTGGCATTCCCAGTAACTCACAGGTGAACATTCCACGCAAACTCCCAGGCTGGCGTTCCCAGTAACTCAAAGGTGAACATTCCACGCAAACTCCCAAGCTGGTTTTCCCAGTAACTCACAGGTGCACATTCCATGCAAACTCCCAGGCTGATGTTCCCAGTAACTCATAGGTGAACATTTCACGCAAACTCCCAGGCTGATGTTCCCAGTAACTCATAGGTGAACATTTCACGCAAGCTCCCAGGCCGGCGTTCCCAGTAACTCACAGGTGAACATTCCAAGCAAACTCCTAGGATGGCGTTTGCAAGTAACTTGCAGGGGAACATTCCATGCAAACTCCCAGGCTGGTTATCCCAGTAACTCACAGGAGAACATTCCACGCAAACTACCAGGCTGGCGTTCCCAGTAACTCACAGGTGAACATTTCACGCAAACTCCCAGGCTGGTGTTCCCAGTAACTCACAGGTGAACATTCCATGCAAACTCCCAGGCTGGCATTCCCAGTAACTCACAGGTGAACATTTCACGCAAACTCCCAGGCTGGTGTTCCCAGTAACTCACAGGTGAACATTCCACGCAAACTCCCAGGCTGGCGTTCCCAGTAACTCAAAGGTGAACATTCCACGCAAACTCCCAAGCTGGTGTTCCCAGTAACTCACAGGTGCACATTCCATGCAAACTCCCAGGCCGATGTTCCCAGTAACTCATAGGTGAACATTTCACGCAAACTCCCAGGCTGATGTTCCCAGTAACTCATAGGTGAACATTTCACGCAAGCTCCCAGGCCGGTGTTCCCAGTAACTCACAGGTGAACATTCCAAGCAAACTCCTAGGATGGCGTTTGCAAGTAACTTGCAGGGGAACATTCCATGCAAACTCCCAGGCTGGCGTTCCCGGTAACTAGAAGGTGAACATTCCTCGCAAACTACCAGGCTGGCGTTCCCAGTAACTCACAGGTGAACATTTCACGCAAACTCCCAGGCTGGTGTTCCCAGTAACTCACAGGTGAACATTCCACGCAAACTCCCAGGCTGGCATTCCCAGTAACCCACAGGTGAACATTTCACGCAAACTCCCAGGCTGGTGTTCCCAGTAACTCACAGGTGAACATTTCACACAAACTCCCAGGCTGGCATTCCCAGTAACTCACAGGTGAACATTCCACGCAAACTCACAGGCTGGTGTTCCCAGTAACTCACAGGTGAACATTCCATGCAAACTCCCAGGCTGGCGTTCCCAGTAACTCACAGGTGAACATTCCATGCAAACTCCCAGGCTGGCGTTCCCAGTAACTCACAGGTGAACATTCCATGCACACTCCCAGGCTGGCGTTCCCAGTAACTCGCAGGTGAACATTCCATGCATACTCCCAGGCTGGCGTTCCCAGTAACTCACAGGTGAACATTCCACGGAAACTCCCAGGCTGGCGTTCCCAGTAACACACAGGTGAACATTCCACGTAAACTCCCAGGCTGGCGTTCTCAGTAACTCGCAGGTGAACATTCCACGCAAACTCCCAGGCTGGCGTTCCCAGTAACTCACAGGTGAACATTCCACGCGAACTCCCAGGCTGGCATTCCCAGTAGCTCACAGGTGAACATTCCATGCAAACTCCCAAGCTGGCGTTCCCAGTAGCTCACAGGTGAACATTCCACGCAAAGTCCCAGACTGGCGTTCCCAGTAACTCGCAGGTGAACATTCCACGCAAACTCCCATCTGGCGTTCCCAGTAACTCGCAGGTGAACATTCCATGCAAACTCCCAGGCTGGCATTCCCAGTAACTCACAGGTGAACATTCCAGGCAAAATCCCAGGCTTGCGTTCCCAGTAAGTCACAGGTGAACATTCCATGGAAATGCCCAGGCTGGCGTTCCCAGTAACTCGCAGGTGAACATTCCACTCAAACTCCCAGGCTGGCGTTCCCAGTAACTCACAGGTGAACATTCCACGCAAACTCCCAGGCTGGCATTCCTAGTAACTCACAGGTGAACATTCCATGCAAACTCCCAGGCTGGCATTCCCAGTAACTCAAAGGTGAACATTCCACGCAAACTCCCAGGCTGGCATTCCCAGTAACTCACAGGTGAACATTCCACGCAAACTCCCAGGCTGGCGTTCCCAGTAACTCAAAGGTGAACATTCCACGCAAACTCCCAAGCTGGTGTTCCCAGTAACTCACAGGTGCACATTCCATGCAAACTCCCAGGCCTGCGTTCCCAGTAACTCACAGGTGAACATTCCAAGCAAACTCCTAGGATGGCGTTTGCAAGTAACTTGCAGGGGAACATTCCACGCAAACTACCAGGCTGGCGTTCCCGGTAACTAGCAGGTGAACATTCCATGCAAACTCCCAGGCTGGTGTTCCCAGTAACTCACAGGGGAACATTCCACGCAAACTACCAGGCTGGCGTTCCCAGTAACTCACAGGTGAACATTTCACGCAAACTCCCAGGCTGGTGTTCCCAGTAACTCACAGGTGAACATTCCACGCAAACTCCCAGGCTGGCATTCCCAGTAACTCACAGGTGAACATTCCACGCAAACTCACAGGCTGGTGTTCCCAGTAACTCACAGGTGAACATTCCATGCAAACTCCCAGGCTGGCGTTCCCAGTAACTCACAGGTGAACATTCCATGCACACTCCCAGGCTGGCGTTCGCAGTAACTCACAGGTGAACATTTCACGCATTCGCAGTGAGCTCTGTTTACGCCATTCCAAAACACTGCACTAAAAAGTTCCTAATTAGCTCTGCACCCTATGCAGAGCAAGCTCCCTATGGAGTGTCCCTTATTGGTCATCGCAAACTGAAAATGCACAAAAGATATGCCCATACCCTCTAATGGCAGGGAATGCAATCAAGACCAGAACTCATACCACTGAGGCAAGGCTTTCCAAATCCTGCGGAAAGCAGGACTACCTACAATCCCATGAAATGACAACAGTCTCCCTATTGCCGCCTAAAAAGGATCTGCTTGAAAGTAAAATAATCGACACCGCATAGCAGGCCGTAAAGTGTTCTCTCTATTTGCATAGATTTATTTCATTAATGACTTGTATCAGAATCTTTAGGCATCCCTGGCAATAATGGGCCATGTATAGGGTCTGTGGGCATTTCAGACAGCTCAGAGACCCCATCAGAGGTGCTTCGGTCTGTGCCTTATGCCAATCCGTGCCACATTCTCTTAATGAAGAGTTTCATTCTGCGTTTAGCCTGTGCATAAGCGCTTGCAAATTTGGCATGGAGCTGAAAGGGCGTTTTGACAAAATGAATACTGCTCTGCAGGAGTACATTGACGAGTAGTGGATAAAACTCCTACTCAGCCCCACACTACTACTAAACCCGTAGTGAACCCCAATCATAACAGTGAAACAGGCCCAGCCCGACAGCTATACCTCCTTCACCACTTGAGTTAATGTGGGCTGAGGGAGGGGTGTCAGCTAGCACAAAGGCATCCAAAGAACAATAGTACTGCCAGACCAACACAAACAGAATGTCCAACCAAAGTTCTATAATAAAAAATAGGATGCTTTAAGTAAAGTAAAAATTCAAACACACTAAACAAATACATGAGTAACTCACCCCTATAGAGAAGACACAGAATATGCAGAGTTCATAATGAACGAGGCACTCTGGGTCTGACGACGGGGAGAGACAGGCAATCCTTTCTGAAGAAATGTTCAAGTTTGATGAAGATGTCTTTAAAAAGTTAAGGAGTGGGGTTTTAAATATCATTAGGGTTCTTCCAAGCAGGTCAGGTTGATAGCCCCATTGCAAATACATTTCTTTTTCTGGCCTGTTCTTGGGTCTCTACAGCATGGAGGCAGGCTTCTAGGTGCTTTTCTACAGTTCGAGACTACATCGAGGTGGGTTAAGTTGTGTTTCCCAATGGGTCGAGTCAGCGTGGAAGGCAGGTGAGACAATTGTTTCCATGGGGTCAAGTCAGCATCAAGGTTGGTGAAGACAATCGCTTCCATCGGGTTGAGTCAGCATTGAGACGGATCGAAGAGTGGTTTACAGTGGCCAAAAATGAGCTGAGTGACAGAGCTAGCTCTAGGGGGGAGGGGTGGATGGGGGGTTGAGTTGGCTCAAAGAACAGATAGAGGTGGAAGACAAAGTCCAAGGCTGTCCATTTGCTTCTTGGGGTATCTGTCCAGGCTCGCAAGGATACAATGAGTCTTTTTTTATTTACTTATTTTTGTATTTGTAAAGCGCCTACAGCCCGGAGGCATCAAGGCACTGTTTCAAGAAGATGTCTTAGTTGTGTGAACAGTAGGCTTTGCATAGGTTACAGGCAGTATGTGCCTTAAGGAATACAGTTATACACATATGATACATACCTGATAGCTGGGTGATTAGCACCTGATTCTACACAAACAACTGTGTTTTAATTGTTTTCCTGAAAGCTGTGTGTGACTTCATGCTTCTCAGTGGGGGGTGAGGGGTAGCGAGTTCCAGTTAGTGGCTGCGATGGCTGGGAAACTCGATCCACCTGCTCGTGCCCTGACACTTTTGGGGATGGCTACACGGTTAGTGTAGGCTGTTCTTGTGGGTCTGTCAGTGTGCGGTAAAGTGCATCTCTGGGAGAGGTAGCGGGTGCTGAGTTGTGGAGACATTTATGGGTCAGTGCGAGAGTCTTGAAAATGATACGTTCCTTGATGGGGACCCAATGTACAGATTTCCTGGTGGCCAAAATGTGGTCCCTTCTTGAAATGCCACTGGCTGCTCTGAGGGCGTTGTTTTGTTCCGTCTGAAATTTCCTAATGCTCTTTGCAGAGGTGCCCAGCAGAAGTGCGTTGCAATAGTCAAGTCGGGACCCAATTATTGCTCTGGAGATGGTGAGGAAGTTTTGTTGCGTAAGAAATGGTCTGGCTGCAATGATTAGTTTCGAGTGAAAGGCCGATGCAGATGAGATGGCGTTACCCTGCCTGACCATTTTGAGGTTAGAGACCAGGTAGACTCCAAGAGTTTTTACTACCTGAGATAGAGGGATAGGGGTATTGTCGATCAAGAAGGAGTTGTATTTTGCATCCAGTTTCTAGAGTGTTTCCGGGGAGCCGATGAGTAGAAGTTCTGATTTTTCACTGTTTAGGCACAACCAATTCTCGGCCATCCAGGTTTGGATTCTGGCATAAATAGTGTCAAGGGATTCCTTGTCAGCCTCATAATCTCCCGTAAGGGGTAGAAGGACCTGTGTATCATCAGCATAATTAGTATATGCGATGCCTAGGGAGTCCAGAAAATGAAATAGCGACCTCATGAACAGGTTGCAGAGAGTGGGAGAAATACAAGATCCTTGTGGAACGCCATATTTGATTAGCTCTGGCTTGGCACTGGCTTGGTCCGAGAAGACCTTCATTGCTCTTTCCTTGAGAAAGGATGAGATCCAGGCAGTGGCACTTGGTGAGAAGTTGGCGGCTGTAGAAAGGTGGTGGCATAGACTATCATGGTCAACCAGGTCAAAGACCGCAGATAGGTCAATGAGCAGCAGGAGGGCGGGTTTGCCTACATCCCTGAGGTCATCAATCTGTTTTTTCAGGTCCAATAATGCAGTTTCCATTCCGTGGTTAGGACGGAAGCCAGACTGTCGGAGACCTAGTAGGTGATGAGTCTCCAGGTATGTGTGGAGCTGAAGGTAAACTGCCTTATCCAGAATCTTCAGTAAGAATGGGACCGTTGTGATAGGTCTGTAATTTCTAGGGATTTTAGGGTCCAGTGTGGGTTTTTTCAACAGTGGACGCACCCAGGCTTATTTGAGGCAGGAAGGGACACAGTTGGTTTTGAAGGAGGCGTTAATGAACTCTGTGATGTAAGGTGCCAAGGTGGGCGCACTGTCTTTGATGAGCTGTGCTGGGCAGGAATCACCCTTACGGTTTGATGGCTTAATCGAGTTGAGGATTGCCAGCACTTCCTGTTCATTCATTTCTTCTAATGAGAATGCTGGGACTTCGCATGAAGTATTCTGGTGTAGGTCGGATAGTTGTTGTTGGAATGCTTTTTGGTGGCTGATGATTCTGTCTTGGAGAGTGTTCAGTTTGTCCAGCCTAGCATCCTGGATCTTATTACACCAGTCCTCGTCTTTGGTTAGGGACGGTGGGGTGGGCGCGAGAGCTTCCAGTTCCCTGAAGATAGCGAACATTTCTCTGGATCCGGATTTAGTGTTTGCTATCCTCGAGTTATAGGAATTGGCTTTGGCTGCAATAATGGCTGCTTTATATTCTGTAGCGATGTTTTTGAAGGCAAGTATGGAGGTGTCACTAGGATTGGCCAACCGTGTTGCGAGTGCTGTCCTTTTCTTGGTGCGTAGATTGAGAAGTTCAGGAGAGAACCAAGAGTTGGTATGTTTGGTGATCTTGGCTTTTCTCTGGGCGAGTGGGGCCATGGTGTCCACAGCTTGTGAGATAATGGAGTTGTAGGTGGCAGCCAGGGTGTCCGAGTTATTGGTAAACGGTGGCCTGAGTTCGGGAACCAGGAGGTGTGGTAATAGCCTTTCCTTGGTGAGTTGCTTAGAGCTTCTGGTGAGAGCGGGCGGCAGTGCTATAGGGCGGGAGGTGTGCGTTTTAGTGAAGTTAAGGTCAAAGTGGATGGCGGAATGATCAGACCATGGAATGGGTATAGTGGCTGAGATGGTAGCAGGGCAGTTGTGATGGGATATCCAATCCAAGGTGTGTCCTTTGCGATGGGTGGGTTCTGTCACAGCGTGTTTGCAGCCGATCTGGCCTTCTCAGCCAGGAAGGTTGCCAGCGAGCACTTGCAGGGGCAGTCACCTCTAGCAAGAAGGGTCCTGGTTCCAGTATTCATGCCGCACTTAGGCCTGGTCCCCACAATCGTTCACCCGAAATGTTCCTCTGGGATGGGTGAGGAGAGGGTCTTTCTCCCTCTTTGGAGGCCTTATATTCACTGCTGTGTCACCACGATAGAGCGCTAGTGAACTCCTTTTTCTTCTGATGTCCAATGGCCTGGCCCTCAATGTGTCACACTGGATTGGTCAATTTCAAGACTCTGTAAAGGTCGAAAGCTGGTGGCTGTGATCAGCATATTTTCCTAGTGATTGCAGTTGCACAGCGCTTTCCCTGCAGGAAGTGGGCAGGCGACACAGGAAGTGTAGGAGTCCTGGGAGATTCCAAGATGGCAGGACCCTTCTCTGGGCTGCAACTAATCTTCTGACCACTCTCAATTGACATTCTTCCCTGAATATCTCCTGCAAAGTGTATATTAATTACCCTCCTGTTGCAAATCTTTTCTTGCTGGTCCCCTTCCGGCCCCAGGAAGCAGATCCTGTTCCCCTGCAATGTGACAAGTCTCCCCAGAGAGGATCAAAGAGCTTGCTGGGGGATGAACCCAAAAGGCCTGTTTTGAAACTCCGCCCCAGACAGTGCATCCACAGAAGGCCCTGACAGAATGAGTCACTAGAAATGAAGCAGACAATAAATTGACACCAGATATGGGTATGGGCAGAATAATTGTAGATTCCCCCAGGCCACCATGCCAAAAGTGCACATGGTTTAAGATTCTTTATTAATCTCCCACAGGGATCTGCAACCTGCGGCTCTCCAGGTGTTTTGGACTACAATTCCCATGATTCCTCAGCATTGACTATACTGGATACAGCTGATGGGAGTTGTAGTCCAAAACATCAGGAGAGCCACAGGTTGCAGACCTTTGCACTAGACCATGGAAGCACAACATTATATATATTGAACCACGGTTAAAGGCAGTCCCTGGCTATTGAAACTTTGGGGTCCATCAGGGGCTTTGCTGGAATGCACATGTTACTCCGTAACTGCCATGTTGCCAAACAACAAGCTAGCTTGCGAGGGGTGTCCATGGACTGGCTCGGCAGTTATAGGTTTGCACCAGGGAGCACTAGGAAAGTGAGTCTGATTAGCAGAGCTCACTTTTAGAGGTAGAATTACCAGCACCAAAATTCATGAACTAACCTGGCCAGAGCACCCTCACAGATGGCATTCTGTCACAGGGCCAAAGGTGGACGGAGAGTGATTTGGCCAGAAAAACACAACGTGCCAAGCAAGGAGCCGGGACTAGACATTCTATAATGCGGAGGCATTGCCTCCAGTTTGTGGGTGCACCTTTTTCCTGACTGTTCCTATATCTGCTGTAGTTTACTACACTGAGCTCCGAGGTAAACC
Source organism: Ambystoma mexicanum (assembly GCF_040938575.1). NCBI lineage: Eukaryota > Metazoa > Chordata > Amphibia > Caudata > Ambystomatidae > Ambystoma > Ambystoma mexicanum. The sequence goes on along the minus strand of NC_090934.1, from coordinate 1,463,836,116 downwards.
CGCAGAGCGCGTCCTCCCACAGAGGGAACAATGAAATACTCTGTACTTTTCAAACTTGGATCACAGTGCAAACAAAAAAAACAAAGACTGCACATTAAAACGGACCTGGAATGGCAACATCTGTGCTCATGATACAAAGGTCGTCCAGACCCAGTGAGCTGCACACGGAGAAGGGCGCTGCCAAAGCAAGGGCACGCAGGGCGATGCTGCACAGTGTTACTGCGACACGAGAGCAAATGTGGAGTACTCCCAAAAGTATTTCCAACACTTATAGAACACCTTCCTCTTTGGCTAATGAAACAAACAGAACATTCCTAAAAAAAACCTCTTACTCTTTGGGCACCTACAGAATAACGTAACTTTACCCAGAGGATGGCCGTAGTGTGAACCTAGGATACCACAATCTAAGCACAATGCACTGCATGTTGTGTGTGTAACATAAACCAATCCCATGGAATGAAAAGTGCTGCTGCTTAGGCTCAGGAAGGAGGCAATCCACTTGCACAATGGCACTGGTGTGTTTCAGAAGACTTTCCACCTACCCAGAGAAGGCGTCATGTGTACTCACAGAACACCCCAGGTCTACGTCTATCACACTCACAACATGTTTCCAATCTACCTATAGAGTAGCTCTTGCATCTGCGGGGAACCCCAACATGTAGGAGACGTACACAGTAGTGTCAGTCTACCCATAGAATACCGCGAGTGTGCTTATTTAACTCCATTTTATCTGTACAATACCTCACACCTACCTAAAAAAGGCATCTCTAGCGCACGCAAGGAGGTCCAGGTTTCGCTCGCAGGCCCGCACGGGCCTCAGGCATACTATGCAGCAATAAAGACTGCCGCTACTCCGTTATGTTACTGGTTCCGGACTGACGTCTTTCCGACCCATTTTATTTAACCTGCCCACATCACGTGACTCAGGTCTCCCCTGGTCCACGTGACGGGGCCTACTTCTGTTAAACCATATTCCTCCCAAACTTCCAAACTTAGAATGTTAAACAACAGAACTTTTCTTGTGAATCAATAGTCTCTTACTGCCGCTTCCCTACTTCGTCGCTCCGGTGGTATATCCCCGCAGAGCGTACCCGCGGAGGCGGGTTGAGGGTTTTGGTCTCTCTCTTAGCTGGTACCGCGGTTGGGCCCTCTCCGGCTCTTCCACTCTGGGGGAACTTGGAGCTGTCATGTCCTGCTGTGGGGATTGTTCATTCGTCCTCTGGGATTAGGATTCTTCCCCCGTCTGCTCTGGCGTGTCAGGCCTTGGTTGAGGATTTTCGCCCGTTGGTCGGTGTTCGGGTTGTTCCTTCCACATTGTTTCAGGGACTCTTCTGAAGTGAGAGACGTTCCTTGTCACTACTTCTGTCCCTCGTGCTGCCGTGACCATCCTGTGGTTGGTGTCTTGGACTGTCCACGGGCGGGACTCATAATTCAGTGTCATTTTCTTTTGCGGTGCCAAGTTCTTTACCAGTACAGTGTCCCCTGGCTGTAGCTCCCGGTGTCGAGCGTGACACGCTTGGCGTTCCTGTTCGTTTCTCCTGACTCGTCTTTCTTCGATGAGGGATATGTTGGGATCTGGGCTTACCCAGCTCGGGTGTACCGGGAGCTCTGCTTGAAGCGGCACTCCGAACATGAGCACTGATGGGCTCACCCCTGTTGTCATGTGTGGGGTTTGACGATGGGCCCACAAAATCCTGTACAATGCAGCCAGCCATGGTTGGTTGTGTTCCTTTGCAATCCGTATGGCCTTATTCAGGGACCCCATGAACCATTCTGCATCGCCAATGGCCTGCGGCCAGTATGGGGTGATTTTCCTGTGTTTGATGCTCAGGTTCTGGAGGAATTGTTTGAGGTCTTGACTGGTGAATGATGGGCCATTGTCACGCTTCAGTTTGGGGGTTATTCCATGCACCGCAAATATTTTCTCAAGCACCGTGATCACTGACTCCGTATTTGCGGATTTAACATAATCAACTTCTGAGTAGCGGATAAATTCATTGACTAGGTCTAGGAGATACCCCCTCTCCAGCGATGGTGCAAACGTCCATGCTTATTGACTCCCACCTTGTATGGCTCTGTTGTGCACTGATGATTGGTTTGGGCACTGCTGGCCTCCTCAATGATTGGCATGCTGCGCAGGATTCAATCCGTTCAATCACGCGTTGATGCATATATGGCATCCACATTCTGGACTTTTTGAATGATTGTGTCTTAACCATGCCTTGGTGGCTGGCCCCCATGTGCCAGCTTCAGGGCCCTCTCCACCAGTGTACCAGGCAGGATGATTCTGTGTCCCTTTAACAAAACACCTTCCCCAAACAGTGTAAGTTCATGGCGGATTCCAAACAGAGCCTGTAGTTTTTCTTGGGCTGTGGGCATACGCTGAGCTACAGCTGTTAGGTAGTTTTTCCAGTCTCCTGATTGGACAGATTGGATGGTTCTCAACAGGCAAGCATCGACCTTCATTTCATCCGCTATCTCTTGCAGCATGAGTGTTCACGGTCGCACGCATGCGACGACATGGCACATGTGCTCTTCTGTTTCCATTGCATGCTGTTCTTTGAGCTTGGTGGTGGGGCGTGGATGGCAGGAGAGGTAGTCTGCGGGGTTGTCAGCTCCGGCCCTGTACTCCACCTCGATCTTAAATGGTTACAACTGCAGCATCCATTTTTCTAGTCTTGCCGGGGGATGTGGCACAGATCCTTTGAAGATTGGGATCAGTGGCTTATGATCCTTGAATACCTTGGCCGGTTGCCCCAGTAGGTATACTCTAAAGTGACAAAAGCCCCAGAGTATTGCCAGTGCCTCTTTCTCGATGTGCGCATAGTTCTGCTCTGTCTTTGTTAGTGCACGGCTGGTGAATGCGATCGGGTGTACGCTGCCGTCTTTGTCCACTTGTCTGAGGACAGCCCCTATCCTCACAGGGCTAGCATCCACTAAGAGTTTGGTTTCTCGTTCAATGTTGAAAAACGTCATCCTGGTAGTGCTGGACAGCGAGTCCTTTATTTGTTGGAATGCCTGTTGATGTTGTGTTGTCCATTCCCATTGTTTGTCTTTCTGTGTTAATTCTCATAAAGGCGCTGCGAGGGTAGCAAGGTGGGGTATACATCTTGCGCAATATGTCGTCATGCCCATAAAGCTTCTCACTTCAGTCGCTGAGGTTGGGGCTCTTGTGCTTTTTATGTCACTCACTTTCGCCGTGTCCGGTGAAACGCCATCTGCGTTGAAGGCATATCCGAAGAAATTGAGTTCCTCTTTGTTAAATTCGCATTTTTCTGCGTGTAGGGTGAACCCGGATTCCTCTACTCTTTGCAGCACTGCTGCAAGCCTCTTGTGGTGTTCGCTGGTGGAGGTGCCATAGACTAGTATATCGTCACTTATGTTGGTGGTTCACTCGAGGCTGTGCAGAACTCTCCTAATCTCGCTTTGGAACACCTCTGCCGCTGAGGATATGCCAAAGTTTAATCTTTTATATCTTCGTAGGCCTAGATGGGACAAAAACGTTGTCATGTAACTTGATTCTTTAGCAAGCCGCAGCTGGTGATAACCTGATCTGAGGTTCAGCTTGCTGAAATTCGTAGCCCGCGCTAGTCAAGGGCGCTCGCTTTCGTCTCACTGTTTACTTGTTTGCTGCTTTGCTGGGCGCTGGTAGCCCCCCCACTAATTGCGCCATTTCCTGGATGCCGTTTTGGCTGACATTAACTCATTACTTCCTAAATTGAAGTTCGCCTGTGATAAGGGTGCCTAGTGAGAAAGAGTTACAGCCCAGCCATCTAGACTACATACTAGCCTCCCCATACAACCCTGAACGGAGAGCTTTTCAAATCCCTTCTATCAACAACCCTTAAAGACTGTTTTCCACACGGACCGCGGAGTGTTTTGCAGTCGTCGGCATCAAGATTAAAGGACATCAAGGGTGTGGTGCGCTGACGGTGCGACCACCCGGAAAAGTCTGAGCTATCCGACAGATGGTTACGGAGCAGGCACCCATCACGAGAAGATTGGGTTATGGAACTGCATAGCCCCTTAAAACCACCTTCCCGTACGAAGCGGCTGACATCTGCTCCAACCTGAATGCAAACGCAGGTTCAAGACGAAAAATCAGGTATGTTACTAATTCGTAGCATGGAAAGCGCTCAAAGTATTGAAAACACTGACAGCATTGATAGCGCTGACATTGTCCAGATATACCCTGAATTAAACACAGGAGGTGACAATTCCAACTCAAAGCCTAATGCACTCCCACGCTTATGGGAAGACCCGAATAAATTACCCAAGCCCCAGGCGCTACCTGCCCCCCATTTGGTGGAGGGAGAAACCCCCCTTTCTCAATCAGTCATCCGCATGAGACGGCTAGCCTGCAATGGAGAAAACAGCCGGCATGAAAGGTGACTCCAACCTAGTAGTGAATGTTGAGGGGAAGGGCTAGCGGAAAACGCCTCACCTGCTGTCATGGGCAGCGGCGTCTTTCCTGGAATGCCGCCAGAGACGCCATCGGATCTCCGGAGAGCACATGAAGAGAGCCGCGGGGGCGGGTCAATGGGGGAGGAGAATGGGTTGGATGCGGGAGGCAGGGACTCAAACATGGGGCCCGTCCAGGCCGAGGAGATGGCTGAAGGGATTCCCCTCCCACAGGAGGGCGAATCCATCGGAGCTCTCTCAGCAGGCATAGAGCCTCCCTTGTTAGGCAGCCGCGTACCCGTAGACTGTGACCCAGAGATCCCGGAGGCAGATAGTCCCCCGGATTGCCAACAAGCTTTGAAAAGCTCCTCCCAAAGCAAAAACGTGCAGATCGATGTGCACCCACATAATGAAGTGGAAGATCTAAGGACCCCCTCCCTCTGGTGGGCAGTCCTCCATTGGTCTGCAATATACAGACAACTCGATCCAAGGCATTAAGGAGTTGGAAACGACAGACTCACTACCAACAAATAAAATGACTCACCTGGCAAAAAGCAAGAAAGAGCTAGAGGCAAGGGTCATATTACCATCAAAGAAAAAGAGTCCATCGGCCAATAGAGAGATCATGGAGAAAGAAACCCAGATTCGAGTAACTGAAATATCAAAATATGGCGAGTGCTCATATGAAGCATCAACCTTGGAAAGTGAAGAAGAATGGATCTCGCCATCAAAAAAGAATAGGAATGAAACCCAGTCCTATATCAAGGCGAGCAAAGATTTGGGAAAACAAATAGAAGGAAAAAGGTGGAGATGGTCCAGACAATGTTACCAAACAATAGGAATTATAGAAAGCAAAGCGGAACCAAAAAAAAAATAACATCAAAGCCACCAAATCACGACTTGCTGGAGAAATTCTTTAAGAAGAAAATGTTTGAGTCAGATGATATTTCAGACAGCGATATGATGGAGAGTGTTAACCCACCACATCAGCATGTCATGTCAGATGAAATGAATCAGAGCTCCCGGGGCATTTCGGCCATAAAATTGGCAGCAGAGTCATGGAAGGACTACCAATTACATCCCACATCGACACCGATACGATGGCACTTTGGACAAAATCCAAAGAATACGGCCCATTTAAAACCTACAAACTGAAATGAGCAATGAACACCTTTGAATGAACAACAAGTAATAGCGGCAAATGGCCACGTGCCGCAAAAAGATCAATCTGAAATGGCCCAAAACCCAAGAGAAGTGCAAGAAGCGTTTGGTGTGGCGGAAAAAAATGTCCCTGATGGAGCAAGAGGTACGGCAACAACACCTGGGAATAGAGAACCCTCAGTGGAATTAAAAGCAAAAGGATTTGGATCCCAAGAGGGAATACCAGGTGCGCCTCAAATTGCACCCTTAAGCCACAAACTATCGGGAGAAACATGCAACAAGTCCTACATAGACAAGGAGAATGATACTCCCCCCAGAGGAAAACACGTGGCCAAAGCCAGTCCTCTCAATTGAAAGAAACCCCGGGGGAAAAAACGTATCTCTTAAATATAATTGCCACAGTTACAATCGCAATGGCGCCATTCAGTAAACTGTATGAGAGCATCAACGATACATTAAAAGATCAAACAACGATGATTGCTCTAATGCACACCAAGATGCACTTCCTCGACCGTTATATTATGGCGAAAGGATGGGGTACCACTGAAATACTAAACCAAAACCAAATACAAGCTGGTAATGACAAAGAGTCACACAATATTCCTCGGAGTATGCCAGGAAAGGCAACAAAGGATTGCAATGAAGTTGCAACGCAAACGAATCTGGTAGGCCCGCAAGACCCATCAGCAAGCACGAGCACGAGAGTTGAAAGCTCGGGAAAAATGAGAATCACCCAGCTCCTGTAATAGCGAGCACGGCCAGATTAAAAACTCAGCAAAAAGGTCCCCCAAAGGTGGGGACGAAGAATCAAACCGCCACAAAATCAGGGAAAGGAAATGGATGTATCTCGAAGGGAGAAGACAACGTAAAAAAAAGTTAAAAAAAGTAATTTCAGAAGAACAAACCAAAAATAAAGAACCCAATATGAAAAATCAATTTTCCCACGCCATTTTCAATCAAACGAAATGGCCAAAGGATCGGGCACATCCGCAAAAAGCATTACGAGTCCAAGGAAACAGACAAAAAGAGCAGACAACCAAAAAAGACAGCGATAAACCAGGGGGTCCTCTACACAACGACCCGGAACGGAAAGATGACAACAAAATAAAACGATCATCAGTCCTGGTAGATGATAGCCTCACATCCATAACTGACCTGATGAATCTAAGTACTTATTCAATCGCAGAGGTAGAATTTGAACAAAAGCCAGCCTCGGAACACAAAAGGAAAGCAAACCCTAATGAAAAGACCCATGCATACGAAGAACCAAAAAAGTAAGTGTTCATAACAGAACCAGCCATCTCAGAAAAACAAATGGAACAGTCGAACAAAGTAAAATGCGTCCAAGAGATTAGAGGGAGTCCAAGAAAGGTGGCGACACCATTACCAAGACTACCAAAAGAAAATCAAAGAACAACTAGATGGAAAGATCAAACCAGGGATAGACAAATCTCACCGGTTATAAAAAGACGGACAAGGGAGAAAAGAAAATCATTAAGCAGATCCCCGTGCAACTCCATTCGTGATCTGAATGTATGGAACAAATGGCCACTTACAAAAGTGAGGACCAACTCACCCAAAAAACAAACAGAATGGCAAGAAAGGGGACAAAAATCAAAAGTCGAAACGTCGAGAAAAATACAGAGCAACTGTATCTTTAAGATGAAGCGAATTAAAAAATTGGATGACAAGCTGACCCTGAACAGAATGGCTATACTGGTTCTCTTCCAGCAAATACCAAATCTTTGGCAACTCAAAAATGAGGATATTTGGATAGTAGAACCGACCAGACTGGCAGAAGAGACTGCTCTTATCTCCATATCAAATCAAAAATAATACGAAATCAATTAAAAGAGGAAGAACAGAGGTTAAACATCTTGGGATACGAGCTGACGGAAGAAAAACAAGAGCCTATGGATAGACAAAATAGAAAAAACACAAGAAGGGACAGTAGAGATCGTTCGGAACAGCCACAAGAAAGCTCAAGGCGGGAATAAAGGCAAGAGCGAAGGCGATCTCCACTTGGGCCCCTAAGACAAGAAAAAGTAGGCATACAAGTAAGCAAACTAAAGGGAATCAATGTATGAGGGGAAAGGGAAAAAAGACCCCTCTCAAGAAAGATTGACCCAAAAAGGTGGACATGGACCGCCCCCCCCCAATGAGACCCAGTTCTGGCAATTAGCCACCAGCAAATGACAGGGAGACTTTGAAGGAAGGAGCAGTAAGATTAGCCACACAGGGAAATACCTCTAATGATGCAGACCTGGGCTCAAACGATATTATCTCTCTACAAGAGACGTGGCTCATGACAAAGCCCCTCCTGGGTGGCTATGATATAATTTTTACTCCAGCAAAAAAAGGCCTGACAGGTCGCCCAACAGCAGGCCTTATAACAGCATTCTGCTCAGGATCGGGCCTTGAAATATGTGCCCAGATCTCGCATTCGCCATCTATCCAAGCTGTAGTACTGATATGGAACAGAAGATGGAATACGGAAGGGCCCATGGTTAAGGAAAACATCGCCCTAATAAATACATACTGGAACCCGGAGGCCATCAAAGATGAAGAATATCTAAAGTCACTAACTAACACATTAGATGAATCTTCCTTGAACTTCCATCTGGACCACATCATTGTCACTGGGGACTTTAACGCGATTTGCACGGATATAGGCGATCAAAAAAAGCACTTCGCAAGATCTGCCCCAATTCTCCTCAGAGGAGAACTGCTGGAACAATGGATGACTTGAAAAGATCTTCACAATCTCCATTGGACCCGACACAGATCGAACACCAACGTGCCTACCTGGGAACGTAATATTGAAGTCACGATAGACCATACTTACGTTTCTAAAGAAATTCTGGGGCTGACAGTCAACTTCGCAGTCATTAGAAATTCTAACAGTGATCATAACATCTTAAAAACAAGTTGGAGAGCCCTAAGAGACATGAAGGTAAAAATGCAATATGAAATAGAGCCGACAAATCATGGCAATAGAGTGAAGTTATCCGAAAGATCAATCCACTCAATAACGAGCAAGATCTAGAAAATGTGGCTAGTATAAGCAAAAGCAAAAGAGATACAAACAAAGTCATCGACTATACTACCCTCCTTCAAATCTATACAACAAAAAGAGGAAGCAACCTTGAAAGAAAGGAGTAACATCGTCATAGCTACGATACACAGCTGGTAGAGAAAAGGAAAATTCTGAGGCAACTAACCCAAATTAACAAAAAATCTCTGACGTTGGAAAATCAAAAAAGGCTGAACCAGGCCAAGATACAGTACAGACACTGGCTGATACAACGAAAATATGCCCTATATCAAAAAGACGCTGAGGATATGCTCAGGGCAATATATGGAAAAAATACAAAAGCTTTCTGGTCACTAATTAGAAACACCAATGGCTCAACGGACAATCTGTTGATGAATACTGTTGGGGAAGCCAAATGGGTCTCACATTTCACCAACCTATACAAACTCCCATTGTCTTCAAAAGACAAAACCTCAACACGTAGCAAGGCAAACTGGAGGATATCGGAGGCTACTGAAACAATTCGATCTAAAATCAAGAAATTGTCGAACTCACGAGCACCCGGCCCAGACGGGCTATCCAATTTAGAATTGAAGAAAAATCCGGAAGCTTGGGCACAACTAATGAGTGAAATCTTTAAGAGATATAACAGCACAAGAGAAATTCCAGCCTCATGGAGAAAAGCTATGGTAATTCCATTCTTCAAAAGAGGTGCAAGGGACGATCCAGCTCAATATCAGCCGATTGCATTACTCGACGTAATTGGCAAGGTTTTCGGGTCCCTTGCCCTGGATGTCTTCCAGACTTGGCTAAAAGCCGCCGATCTGGGCGATCCATTTCAATCAGGATTCACCAAAAAAAAGGGGATCACAACAAACATCTTGCTGGTGAGTGCCATAAAAGCAGGAACCCTCCAGAAAGGCCTGACAGTCTACCTAGCACTAATAGATCTGGTGCAAACGTTTGACCAGGTAAGCAGAGAAAGGCTATAGAAAAAAACTTGAAAACCACAATTGTCCAGAGGCAATCACTGGTCCAATTCAAGCATTGTACCAAAACACTACAATGCGAGTAAGATTGAACAAAGCGGGGGATTTGTCGTACGAGATAAAAACGGCCAGGGGCGTGAAGCAGGGGTGCCCGTTGGCCCCTGCTTTGTATAACGCTTACATTGCAGACTTTGCAGACTCCGAGAAAGAGTTAAGAATCTTTCCTCCAACAGTAGGTGGTGCTAAGGTCTCCAGAATCATCTATGCAGATGATATTATTTTGCTTGACCTGACGTCGGTGGGCCTTCAAAGGCAGATAAACAATATGACAAATTACCTGGATAGGAACAACCTAGAAATGAACAAAACAAACTAAAATCTTGGCCTTTGGAGAAAACAAAAAACAAGGAGCAAAGCACAGATGGACTGCAAACGGCACGGTCTTAGAGAAAGTAGAGATGTTTAAATATCTAGGCGTGACGCTAAGTAGCACAGCTTTGGAACAACCAATGCAGGAGGTACTCTTCGCAAAAGTACAAATGCTAACATCGCAGGCAAAAGCTATCGATAACAAATACAGCCGATATTCCCTAATCCCAGTGATTGACTTTTATAAGTCGAAAATAACAACAAGTATATCATATGGATCTGATGCCATGCCACAGCTGCCAGGTCATATCTGGGCCAAAATAGAGACCTATAGTTGGAGGAATATCTTAGGCCTGTCAAAAACCACATCTATAATTCTGATTAGAAGAGAACTGTGCCTATCACCACTATCAGCAATGGCGGCGAGAAATACGCTGATGCTCTATAGGAAAGCGATCACAAGACCGAAATCAAAGATAATGCAAATTATCAATGCAGCAATGCAGTACGGAAAGAATCTTGTTATGTCCAAATGGGCAGCAAAAAAACAAGCAAATGCTGATAGACATGAACATCACAACTGAAGAACTGTCTACAAATCCAAATAAAGCCACCAAGAAACTGTTGGAAATGGATTGGATTGCAACCTTGGATCTGGCAGAACAGAACAAGACTACAAGAAATATTCCAACTATTCCTGCAAAAGTGAATACAGTAAGACATTATTTGGCTACATTTCCAGATAAAAAACTGATCAGACTATTCCTGAGGTTTAGATTAAACCAAATTTTGACAAATGAAGTAAGAGCAAAAAGGAACCAAGCAGTTACAAATAACTGTTGGTTTTGTGCAGGAAACGCCATAAAAGAAACCTCCCGCCATCTGCTATTAGCCTGCCCAGGGACCAACCTGCAAAGAGAACAACATGTGACAAAAATGTTGGCAAGTAAGGTCTCTTACGATGCAGAGACATGGTGGAATACTCTGGCAAGCAGGACAAATACACGATGGGCAACGGGGGTAGCTCTTTTCTTCAGATCTCTGAAGATTGATAAACACAATGAATAATGGGAATGAGAACGATTAAGCCCAAAGACTGAAAGAACATATGGAACATACGGACTTGTTCAAAGTTTTTTGTAAAAATTGTAATTCAATTAAACAAAAAAATAAATAAATAAACAAAAAAATTATAATTTGTAGCTTCTGTCAGGTCTACAATTAGCTCGTCAATGGTTGGCGTGATGTGGCACTCCGGTCCGATCACCGGATTGGGCAGTCTCATGTCTATGCATATCCATACAGCATTCGGTTGCTTTGGTTTCTGTGCGACAACCATTGGTTATACCCATGGGGTGGGCTCGGATGCTTTTTCTATTATCCCTGATTTTTCCAGCTTTTCTAGCTCTTTTTCCACTACATCCCTTAAGTGGAACGGGACGCGGCGGTGCCGTACTCTGTGGTGTTTTCTGATGAGGTCATCAATCTCGGTAGGATTGACGCTAAAAGCGAACTGTATCAGGTGCAGCTTTTCTGCTGTTCGGCAACTCAGTAGTGTTTCCAGGCCAGCATCCACCATGTATATTCTTGTCCGGCATGAAGCTCCATCGTATGTTAGGTTTGATCGGAACGACCCTTGTACTGGTAGTGGTTTCCTGCTGCCATATGCAAATAGTTTTAGCCACCTGTCTTGAAGTGCTGGTTTTGGGTTGAGCTTGCTATATGTGTGAGTAGGCATGACGTTGACGGTTGCCCTGTGTCGCTGACCACTTTGGTGGGGCTTCCATCTGACAGAATGGTGCAAGATGGACGTTTGTTGTGTTTTCGCTTTCTCCCATGTTTCGTTCTATCTGGTTTTATGGCGGAGATCATGTGTACACAATGTACTTTCTTGCTTGAGTTCTTCCATCTATCTTTCCCACGTCTATCCAGGGATGTACTCTTGTCAGAGGACTCCTTGGTTCCGCTGCTACTGGGCAATCTCTGTGCGCTGTCGACCGCTCGCAGTTTCTCAGACGATAGTCCATTTATGAATTGTAGGCAGATTGCGAACTCGTCATTGGGAAATTCACACCCCACTGCAAGCTCTGTCAGTCTGGCATGGAAGTCGTCAATTATCTCTCTTTCCGTTTGGCATGCAGAAATGGAACCTCTCGTAGTCTGTATTGAGGTCTGGCTTGAATTTGCTGGTCAATGCTGTTTTGTAATCATCTGCTGCTCCGTTGTTAGGGAGTGTATTAGACATGCGTAGTGTAGCGGTGCCGATGTTTAATAATAGGAGTGAGCGTTTTCTCTTCTCCTCCCTAATGTCTCTTGCTTGTAGATACAGTTCGAACTGCTGCAGTCATATGCTCCACCAGAATGCAGTTCCTGTGGTGTAGGGGTCAAACAGCCCCAAGAGGGTGGTCTGTGAGGCCTCTTGGATGTCTGGTCTGAACATGCTGCTCCTTCTGTCAGCAGCATTGCTTCCAGCCCTGGATGGTCTAGCATTTGGGCTCGACATGGTCGCTGCCTGTACTGAGCCTGCAGCTGGCGTGTTATACGTGATTCCCTGGGTTTCTTTGCTCGCAGTAGCACGTGCGTGCACGCGCACACCAGGGAACCCTCTCTCGCTTTGATAGGGTTGAAAAGTTCCTCACTCTTCACCACTACAATGGGTAAGTCAACCCCTGTTTTGTAGGTTTCCCTGTGATAAGAGTTTGGGACCAAAATGCAGCTTGAGTGTGCCAGGCTTGTTATTGCACTGCCGTGTGGACTGAGCAGTCGGTGGCTATGGAATGTTGTGGTGCTTCATCTGCGCACCGGTGTGTCGGAGCAGTTGGGTCTGTAATGCGACGTTCGGTCGCTTCGCATGCATTCCTTTTGACAGCTAGGATCTCCTGTGTGGGATGCAGCACCCGCTGCAGCGTTCGCGTTCTTCCTACGCGGTACACACACACGGCTCGGGATACCTCACCGCCAGTGCTCTGTTGTAAATACTGGAACTTCGGTGCATACAAGGAGGTCCAGGTTTCACTCGCAGGGCCGCACAGGCCTCAGGCATACAACGCAGCAATAAAGACTGCGACTACTCCGTTATGTTCCTGGATCCGGAGTTGCCCGAGTCTTGAAGAAGTTGCGCAGGCTCACACAGTGTTGATGTTCTGACGAAGGTGGGATTGGAACACTTGCCTCCCGGTTGCAAGTTCAACGCAGGGACGTTTTTATGGGAGGGCAAAAGGGGCCCTTGCCCAGGGCCCCCACCTTGGAGGGGGCCCCATAAGGCTGTCTGATCTAAAGAAGTAAGAATCCTTTGTTGACCAGACTTAAATAGCACACATAAGGATATTGTATTGCATGGTGCTGAGGCTCTAAACCTATTGCCTGTCTGTTTTGGAAAGTAAATTTTACCTCAATCAATTCATCATTTAATACTTTCTGTGTTCACTGTGGTGTATATAGTTTGAGTGTTCGTTGCAGCAAAACTCCTGTAGCATTCTTTCCTTCCTGTAGGAATTATGTTGATCATGTGCAATAGCCACATTTGAAATGCATACTGGTAAATTGAGTGCCACAATGGTTCAGAAGTTAGCTTAGTGTGTGAAGCACCCATTGCAGAGATATGTGTTCCTATGCAAGATTAGAATAGCACATTCCGGTCTTGGCCACCAGGGGGCGCGCAGATGAACACCACCTCTGCGTGAGCTCCAGCACCCATGGTCCCTGAGGCGACCTGAGCCCCCGTCTCACGACCCCCCCACCAGTTGAGAAGTGCTAAGGAGCTGTATGAGGGTCCCCCCCTCACTTGGGAGCAAATGCGATCAAAATTGGACCGGTAGAAGCAGAGATACCACCGTATGAACATCTAGGCCCGAAGGTGGCCCAGCAGCGACAGTGAGACCGCGCCCTCGTGTCACGGCAATCCGGCGGAAGACTTCCTGCACCCACTAATCGTGTGGGCGGTGCTTGGAAGGCGAATCTCTCAGCCCCCGCTGAATGTGGATGGATGTGCCCCTCGGGTACGGAACGTAGTAATTAAGGAGGGTCCAGCCACTTTAGTGCGCTTGTTCCCCAGGAACACCATGCCGTCAGAATCCCGAGCGGAAACCCTCGTTCTTGCCGGTCATTGACTGTGGCCCAACCCAAACATCAGGCTACAGGGTGAGGATCCTAGTTAGTAGTTGGCACCCTGCCTTGCCGCCTAGAATGACAGCCTTGTATCAGTGTATGAACGCCCCCGGAACTTAATCGCCGGTGACACACTGGAGAGGGTAAGGCCCTCGACTCAGGGGCGTGTGCCTCCTCTCACCCCGGACCCAAGCCCCGATCGAGGAGCACAAAGATCTACGGCACCACACTACCATTGTGCCTTAGACCCCCGAACCGAGACACTATTAGGCCCCATATTAAATATGCGTAAGGAGCGCCCTTGTGCTTGAGTCAACGGCCCGAGGAAGAGGAACTGCGGCCTGGTGATACGCAGAACCCAAGCCGCACTGAAAACCATCCCGACATCACAACCGAAGCATCCGAATTTGCCCTGTGCTTAGGACCCCACGCGACCCCGCAGAGGGCAAGGCCCCCGATCCAGGGGCGTGTGCCTCCTCTGACGGTGGGTTCATCTTTCCAGATTCGCATACACCCCATCCTCTCCGACTGTTCGACACATCTCCACCATGTCGTTGGAGGCCTCGGAGGCAGGAGCCGCGGCCACTAGGGGGGGGACATTGCGGCACTACTAAGTGAGATCAAAAGCATGGGCTCCAACCTTGGTGGCAAAATCGATAAGATCACCCAGAGAATGGACAGCTTCGAAGAAAGATTGGAGGGTGTCGAAAACAATCAGACGTTGATCGATACACTCGAGATAAAAATGGACATGAGGATACGTAACATTGAGAAAAAGGAAGAGGAGATGCGCCTTAAAATGGATGATTTACAAAATAGGGAAAGAAGGAATAACCTGCGCTTCTTTGGAATCCCGGAATGTGAAGGGGAAACCGAAAAGGATCTCAATGACACGATCCACGATATCATAAAAATTCTAACGGCCGATGAAGAAATCGATGAGCCCAAAACTGAAAGAATACACCAAGCTGGTGGACCCCCCCGGTGGCCCCCGCTTGGTCCTGGCCAAATTTCATAGATACCAGGACAGGACTAGGATTCTTGAGAAGGCCAGATCCGGAGGCCCACTCACGATGGGAGGGGCTCAAATTACGATCTTTCAGGACCTATCTGCGCTTACGTTAGCACTTAGATGCCTTTGCAGCCCCCTGACAAAATGGCTCAAGGAACAGGGCATACGATACAGATGGGGCTACCTGTTCTCACTAACTTTTGAACTCGGAAGTAGGAAAATCGTCCTTAGATGAGAGGATGACATAAAAGAATGCATCGTCAACCTTCTGAATACAGGCCCGAAAGACAACGAAAATGGGGATGACGGACGAGACGGAATGCAATGGGAACAGGGACCTAGGCGCAAAAGAGTAAAAGGATCCAGAAAATACTGACGCCCCAATTACACACCCGATAACGAAAGTGAGGATGTTCCTCCTGAATGGCATGACCAGAAGCACTAGTACCCATGGTTGAAGCACGGGACGCTGGTCGTATGGCGACCGAGAGCTGGGACGTCAAGTGCTCAGGGGACGATGGAAGTAGAACACCCCACTGAAGTAAGAGGGGGTAGGAACCCGAGTGAGACGACCTCGGGAATGCACGTAACGTTATATTGTTATATCTTTGTATGATTATTGTTGTTACCACTGTTGTATTACATGAAGCGAGGGGGGGGGAGTGGGAAGGGGGCTCACCCTTATGTTGCGATGGAAAATTTGAATGGGACTGTGAGGTAATGGTCCCCATTGATGGTCCGACAATGGATGGAACACTGTCACCAAGTCTGTTTCGGATGCCTCCAAAAGCTGCTGATGCAGCACCCTCAGTTCTTGGGCTTCCTTGAGCCTCAACTACTTATGAGGGAAAGGCATGTGGGAATAATGAAAGCACCATTTGGATTTGTTTGCAACACCAACGTTGATATGGGCCTTGAGAAGCGGGCAATTGTCTGGCTAACAGTCTTGAGAGACACCTCAGAGACACTTGAAAATGGCGTCTTTTGATAACCCAAAAAAGAAAGACTCACTCAGAGTGGCATCCATTAATGTAAAAGGGCTGAACTCTCCAACTAAGAGGTCATTAGTAGCAAGGGAATTCCGCAGATCCAACATTGACATAATGCTCGTGCAAGAGACCAAGTTTGCCAAGGAGGAGGAGAGAAGCATCATCGGAAAGCGGGGGGGTCTGGAATTCTGGGGTTCAGGCCCGCTGAGAAAAGGTGGGGTTGGCATCCTGCTCAAGAGGGGCATCCAATTTGAGGTAGAAAAGACATGGTCTGATGTGGCAGGTTGGGCCCTCCTGATAACGGGGAAAATAGCGCATCTCCTCCAAAAGCTGCTGATGCAGCACCCTCAGTTCTTGGGCTTCCTTGAGCCTCAACTACTTATGAGGGAAAGGCATGTGGGAATAATGAAAGCACCATTTGGATTTGTTTGCAACACCAACGTTGATATGGGCCTTGAGAAGCGGGCAATTGTCTGGCTAACAGTCTTGAGAGACACCTCAGAAACACTTGAAAATGGCGTCTTTTGATAACCCAAAAAAGAAAGACTCACTCAGAGTGGCATCCATTAATGTAAAAGGGCTGAACTCTCCAACTAAGAGGTCATTAGTAGCAAGGGAATTCCGCAGATCCAACATTGACATAATGCTCGTGCAAGAGACCAAGTTTGCCAAGGAGGAGGAGAGAAGCATCATCGGAAAGCGGGGGGGTCTGGAATTCTGGGGTTCAGGCCCGCTGAGAAAAGGTGGGGTTGGCATCCTGCTCAAGAGGGGCATCCAATTTGAGGTAGAAAAGACATGGTCTGATGTGGCAGGTTGGGCCCTCCTGATCACGGGGAAAATAGCCAGAGTAAAAGTGACTATTGCCACTGTGTATGCCCCAAACATTGGTCAGACTGCATTCCTACAGAGAGTAATCCCAAAAATTATGATGGAGGCAACGGGGCACGTAATTCTGGGGGGTGACTTCAACCAATGGGCAGACCCAGGTATTGATTGGAAACCGGGGAATCCAGACACAAGGAGTCAGATTAAAGAGGGACGTACCGACCTTGTCGAGATAATGGACCTGTACAACATGGGGGACATATGGAGAATAATGCATCCCGGTGTAGCTGGATACACCTTCTATTCAAATCCCCACCACACTTTTACGCGCATTGACTACATATACATGTCGAACGACCTCATACCAACCACACAGCACTCAGATATTATTCCAATAACCTGGTCGGACCACAACATGGTGCAGGCTGACATTTCTTGGGCGGACCTACCCACCATGGGAGGGAAATGGCGGTGCAATGAAACCCTCTGGAAGGACCCGGTTTTCAAAGCGACGATGAAGACCGAAATTGAAGAGTACTTTAAAATGAATGACGATGGGGAGGCAGGGAAGGCCACATGGCGAGGGACTCTAATACGGGAGGGTGCCGCAAAGAAAAGGGAATGGAAAATTATAGAGCTAAAGTTGAGGGCTGATATAGGTCTATTAGAAGCGGAGATGAAAAAAGAACATAGAGTTGACCCTGACAAATTGAAAACTGCGCAGTTGAAAAGGGAAGAATTGAGGCTCTTGGAGCACAATCAAGTGGTGCGTAAATTGCAATTTTTAAAACAGAAGTTTTATGAGAAAGGCGATAAGGCCGACGCCTTATTGGCCGCCAAACTTAGGGAACACAGAGCTGATCGTAGAGTGAACGAAATCATCGAGGACCCTGTCCCCCCTCCCCATACCCTGCCCAATATCCCAGAATCCTTTGCAAAATTTTATGAGAAACTCTACACCTCTGACATAATACCCGGCCAACCTGACCCATCAGCCTACCTATCTTCAATCCCTATGCCCACGATAACGAACGCAGAAACTGAGTTTCTGGATTCCCCGATTAATGAACAGGAAGTGCACGAAGCGATCAAAAGGCTAACACTAGGTAAATCCCCGGGTGAAGTGGCTATACCGCCGGTTTCTATAAGACCTTTGCCACACAAATAGCCCCCTTCCTCTCGGTTCTATTTGTTGTAATATTAGAGACAGGGCAGGCCCCGGACTCCTTTAAAAAAGCCTTCATAACAGTGATTCCCAAAGAGGGTAGGGACCCCAAAAGCTGCGGATCTTATCGCCCTGTTTCTCTTCTCAACCTTGATGCCAAAATTTACTCCAGGGTATTGGCGGCTAGATTAGAAACGCTAGTCCCCCGCCTGGTCCATTCAGATCAAGTTGGGTTCATACTCGGGAGACAGGGAGCCGACTCCATGTGCAAAACATTGCACCTCATTCATGTGGCCCGCGACCTCCCTGGGGACCCCGTCCTGCTATCAATTGATGCCGAAAAGGCCTTTGACAGAGTCGAGTGGGATTTTCTGGGAGCCGTTCTGCAGAAGGTTGGAATAGGCCCCAAAACTAGGAGGGGCATACGGGCGATATATACATCTCCTACAGCATCGATAGCCGTAAATGGGGAATACTCCCGTTGGTTTGAATTACAACGAGGGACTAGACAGGGATGTCCCCTCTCCACGATCCTCTTCGCCCTTTCTTTAGATCCCTTAGCACAAAGGATAAGATCTGACCCTGCGATAGAAGGGATCCGACTAGGCCCGGTGGAATATAAAATAGCGCCAAAAGCGGACGACATTCTCTTACACATGACCTATCCCACAGAGTCAATTCCCCAAGTCCTTAGACTAATGGACGAGCATGGCCAATTCTCCAGCTTTAGAATGAACAAGGCAAAATCCATTCTATTCCCCCTTCAGGGAACTAGGATAGAAAATGACCCTATGTTTCGCCCGCTAGGTCTTAAGCTAGAGCACCTCACTCTACAATACTTGGGTATACAGATCACTAGGAACCTGAATTACTTATTTGAAGCTAACTTCCCTCCACTCCTCCAGCGGTTCACTGCGGACCTTACGAAATGGGGAAAACTTACGATCTCTTGGCTTGGCCGCATCAACGCGATTAAGATGACATGCCTCCCACGATTCCTGTACCCATTCCAAATGCTACCAATCGAAATACCCAAATCGTTCTTCAGGGAAGCTAAGAAGATCTTGATGAGATTTATATGGCAGGGTAAAAAACCTAGAATTGCATACACCTCATTGATACTCCCCAAGGACAGAGGAGGGGTTGGGCTCCCGGACTTGAGATCATATTACATCGCCTCCCAATTACGAGTCATGATTCCCCACCTCAGAGAACACAATGACCTCCAATGGGTCCAAATGGACAATCATTACTTTGCACCGGCCACAGTATCAGAATGGCTATGGACCCCGCACAAAAGGATACTACGGAAAATCAAGGGCCATCCTACACTGAGCACGATCTGGAGTGTATGGCGTGCGAATCGGGAGATGCGCGGGATCACCACCTGGCCATCCCCTCTCAGCCATCTATGGTCTCCTGGCATGAACGATTGCATACCAGAGGTTGGCAGATACCAATCCTGGTATGAGGCTGGCTTAGTGAGAGTGGGCCAGCTCCAGAGGAAGGACTCCTATATCTCCCTCCCGGAACTGACGAAAGCATTGGGCATAGGTACACAATCCACATTCCAATACATCCAACTGAAAGGGGTCCTGACGAAGGCTGAATGGAAGGACAAACTGAACAGAGAATTGACCCCATTCGAGAAAATATTGGACTCTAGAGTGGAGAGGAAAGGTCTCATATCAATAATGTACCAGGAACTAATAGCAGCGGGAGACGGCTCCACGGATCCTCTGAAGGCTAGGTGGGAAAAGGACTATGGGGAAGAAATAGACCTCGAGCAATGGAACCTAATGTGCAGAGCTGCCTCTAGAACATCGCTATCGTGTTGTTAGGCAGAAACCTGTGCAATTCCCTCTGGGACCACTGCAAAATGTTTAAGTCTACAGGAGTTAGCAGTAAACCCAATTGGTAGCAGTCTGCACCACCCAGATTTACCTGGTAGCTGTGGCTGAGCAGTCAGACTTCTCTCAAGAAGAGTTAGGCAGTATACAGAGTATTCACAATAGGTCAAAAGAACACAGTTGAACAAGCAAACACGGATCAGAGCTTGGTGTAAAAAGAGATATAATTATTTATTTAAACACATCTAGATAAACACACTGGCACTTTTGTTTAAGCAGTTCAGAAACACGATCACTAAAAGATATACACTCCCTTCAATGAATGATAGACAAGTCTTAGAAAAGGCAACACTTATTTCCAGACCGCGGTGAGCGCTTAACTAAGATGACACTCTACTCAAACAGGTTAAAAAGGGAGAGAAAAGGCACGGCAAATATAGAACAGATCCCAACACTTTCGACAGAACACAGTAAGAGAGAAAAGGCAGGTTAAAACCGTAAAGTCAAAGTTCAAAGGGCCGGACCCACTTTAAGAGGCTCCGGTCGAAATGTGTCCAAGGTCACACGATTCAAAGTGCACAAAAGTCTCGTAACAGGTTCAAAAAAGAGTTGGACCAAAGAAAGGGACCAGTTAGATGGTCAAGGCGGGCAGCCCAGTCCAGAAGGTTAAGGGATTATTATTACCTTGTAGCAATCTTTAGAAAGGGAGGCCTGGCTGACACGGTACCTTGAAATGGTGAGAATGCTCCAGCGGGGGCAGTTGTTCCTGGTAGTGGATGGAAGGCGGTGCTTCGTCCAGAGGAAGAGAGGATCTCGACGTAGAGGGAAACAGGAGTCTGTTGCACAACCAGGGCAGAGACCAGCCACAGAGTTCTCAATTAAAAGGAGCGGTCCTTTTATTCGCGGTCCGGGTGCAAGGGGCTATCCGGCTGCCGTGGTGCACAGCACGGGCAATTCGACCACGAGTCGTCCGGGGATGCGAAGAAGAAAGCAAACTGGTTGTGCCCACCAGTCAAGGGAAGAAGACGCTCCAGCAGGGAGATCTCCTCTGTCGTTGGGAAGTGGTGAGTTGATTCAGCAGGGCTCCACCGGTGGTGTCATCGTAGCAGGTCGGCTCAGCTTCTCCCTCTTCGGATTTTCAGGTCCTGTGGCGACTTCTGACGTTCCAGTCCCCAAAGCCCTGGTTTTGTGCAAGAAACCCCATTCATTCAGCCTAGCTGTCAATCAAACATGCTAAGTGGTGAGCGGGGTGGCTCACCACCTGTGCCAATCACACAAGAGTGCGACCTGAGTTGGCAAGGCAACCTGGTCCAAGGTGCCTAAACCCCCTCCCACGCCCTCTGTGCTACTAAGACAGAGTGGCACCACTTTGGAGGGCTTCTGTGTAGAAGCCCGCCAAAAGTGGAACAAAGGGCTCGACCTTTGGGTTGGAGTTACAGAGGCGAACACAAATGCCATTTTAAAACCGAGTTTTGGCAGAAAATACCAACCGGTGAATTAATATTAAATAAATAAACCGGCGGTATGTTAGGGACTAATGTGAAAAAGTATTAGCCTCGAACAATGGGAAAATCCCATAGAGAAATATTCACGGTTGAATATAACAAGTAGTATCCACTGCCACCAGCCACAACTCGACGAGGGGGGATGGGAAAGTGCCCCCTCGAACAACAGACCCATGGGCAATCGAATTGCCCCTACCAGTACGTCCACAATATGATGGTTGGTACTGGTTCTGTTAGCAAATTTGGGACTAGTAAAGCCAATGGTGACTTTACATGCCATGGGAGTCAGTAGTCAGTCCCAGGGTATGGAGTCTATGGTGGGGGCCACCTAGGACACCCCTGTGTTACTGCACGGAGGGTGCTGTGTGACACACATAGTAAAAACACATGAGACCCTATGGAGTAAAAGACCCCATAGCCCATAAAACACATTAACATTCAAAGGAACACCACAAATCATGTCCAAGAGTGTGAGGAAAAGAGACTCGCTCTTGGCAGCAGAAAAAACAAACTCCAGAAATCCAGCAAAGCTGCTGGGGGACTCACTAGGTTAGGGCATTCAGCCTAAACAGAGAATTCTCCCTAACACCCTCCCCCCCCAGACTAAAGGACAGGAGGATTTAATCCACTCCTGGATGAATCTCATACCTCTAGTCGATGACATACATCCTAGAGAGACCATCAGCATTTTGGTGGTGACACCCTGACCTGTGCTCAATGGTGAAATCAAACCCTTGCAGGCAGATTGACCATCTCAGTAGTTTTGGGTTTTCCCCTTTCATTTGCATTAACCATCTCAAGGGTTGGTGGTCAGTCTGAATAACAAAAGTAGAACCATACAAGTATGGCCTAAACATCTTCAGAGCCCACACGATAACAAAACACTCTCGTTAAATGGTTGCCCACCTTGTTTCAGGATCCTTCAGTTTTCTACTGATGAAGCAAACAGGGTGCTCCCTACCTTTCACATCCAGTTGACTGAGTACGGCACCTATTCCTACATTTGAAGCATCTGTCTGCACAATTAAAGTTTGGTGGTAATCAGGGGCTCTGAGTACTGGGGCTTGGCAAAGAGCCTTTTTCAGGTTTTCAAAGGCCTGATTGCACCCCTCATTCCATCTAACCTTTTTAGGGAATTTTGGAGAGGAGATGACATTCAGTGGAGAAGCTATGGTCCCATAGTTCTCTATGAAATTCCTGTAGTACCCAGTGAGACCTAAGAAGGCTCTCACCTGGGTTTGAGTAGTAGGTGTTGTCCAATTTTGCACAACTTCAATCTTACTGAGCAAAGGCCTTATTTCTCCACCTCCTACCTCATGTCCAAGGTAGACCACCTTACTCTGTCCAATTTGGCATTTACTTGCCTTTATGGTCAGATTGGCCTTTCCAAGAGCCTGCAAAACATATCTCAGGTGGTCCACATGTTCTTCCTAGGAATTGCTGAACACTGCTATGTCATCCAAGTATGCCATGCAGAGGTCCTCCATCCCATTCAGAACCTGGTTTACCATCCTTTGAAATGTAGCAGGTGCATTTTTCAGTCTAAAAGGCATAACCTTAAACTGGTATATGCCAACTGGGGTAGAAAATGCAGTTGTCTCCTTGGCATGGTCTGTCAGGGCTATTTGCCAATAGCCTGACGTCAAGTCAAATGTGCTGAGGAACTTGGCTGCACCAAGTCTATCCACCAACTCATCTGTTCTTGGCAAAGGGTGGGCATCAGTCTTAGTGACTGCATTAAGAGCTCTATAATCCACGCAGAACCTAAGTTCTTTAGATCCTGCCTTTGGCACTAACACAACTGGGCTAGACCATGGACTAGTAGAGGGCTCTATTACCCTGAGATCAAGCATTTTGCTGACCTCACATTTGATGTGGGTTCTTACAGTTTCTGACATTCTGTATCCTCTGCTTTTGACTGGCAGACAGTCACCAGTGAGTATGTCATGCTGGCCCCAAGGGGTCAAGCCTGGTGAAAGTGAGAACAGGGAGGCAAACTGATTTAACATAGATTTGCACTCTTCTTGTTGCTCAGGTGTCAGATTTGAAGAGAGATTTAGTCCTTCAATGTTTTCATCTAAAGGTAAGCCTCTGAGGAGATCCGGAAGAGCTTCACTCTTCTTCTTCCTCTGATGATGCTAGAAGCAACGCTCCTACATCAGGTCTAGAGACATACGCTTTGAGTCTGTTGGTGTGGAAGACTGTTGGAGCCTCCTTGGGATTGCCCAAGTCCACAAGATAGTTGACCTCTCCAGGTTTACCCACAACTTTGAAGGGTCCCATCCATTTGTCTTGCAAGGCCCTCTGCCTTGTGGGAATCATAACGAGAACTAGCTGGTCTTGAGTAAACTCAACCATGTTAGCCTTTTGATCATGCAAGTGCTTGATCAATGCTTGTCCAGCTTTCAAGTTATCACTTGCTTCTGCCATCATGTGTGACATTCTCCTCCGGAGACCTATCACATAGTCAGTCACTCTGACTGGCTTGGGGGAAGGAGCACTCTCCAGCCCCTCCTTGATCATGGCCAAGGGACCTCTGACCGGATGACCTTAGAGAAGTTCAAAGGGAGAATAACCTACTCCCTCCTGAGGGACTTTTCTATAAGCAAAGAGAACGCATGGCAGTAGAAGATCCCACTTTCTTTTAAGGGGGTCCTCTAAAGCACCTATCATGCTCTTCATGGTTCTGTTGAACCTCTCAACCAACCCATTTATTTGAGGGTGGTATGCTGTTGAGAACTTGTAAGTAACTCCACAGGTTTTCCACATGGCCTTCATGTAGTGGGACATAAAATGTGACCCCCTGTCAGAGATGACTTCCTTAGGAAACCCAACCCTGGTAAAAATACCAAGGATGGTCTTAGCCACAGCCGGGGCTGTAACAGTTCTCATAGGTATTGCCTCAGGGTACCTAGTAGCATGGTCTACTACAACAAGTATAAACCTGTTGCCTGAGGAGGTTGGAGGATTAAGGGGACCAACAATGTCAATCCCTACTCTCTCAAATGGGACTCCCACAACTGGGAGAGGCACTAATGGTGCCACATTCTTGGAGCAAACCTTATCAGAAGTCTGGCAGGTGTGGCAGCTCCTGCAGTATTTGTCTACTTCGTCCCCCATCTTTGGCCAATAAAAGTAGAGTGAGAGCCTTTCCTTAGTCTTCTTAAAACTTAAGTGACCAGCCAAAGGAATCTAATGGGCTAACTGCAAGAACTGTTGTCTGGTCTTTTGGGGTACTACAAGTCGTTTGTAGTCTCCAGGTTCAGACTCTGTCGGTTCACTGTAGAAGAGGCCATCTTCCCAGTGCAACCTGTATTTCCCAGGCTCTTGCCCTTCAGCCTGAGCTTCTGCCTGGTGGCGAAGACCTTCCAGAGTTGGACATTCTCTCTGTCCCTTACTGAAGTCTGCCCTGTTGGGTCCACCCTCTGTCAGTAAAGACTGCAGCTCAGGATGGTCAACAGGATCCAGATCTCCAATGAGTTCCTGGCCTTCCACTAGCTCTTCTTCAGAGTCTAGTTCAACCACACAGGGTTGTACCACCCTCTCAGCCTCAGCTGGAGGGGGAGTTACTGGTGTAACTTTGGACAACCTTGGGGAAGTCCGGGTTGGCTGCACTGGAGTGCTGGCTACTGGTTTCGGTTTAGAAGTCTTAGGTTTCCCTTTTGCTTCTTGCTTTCTGGATACAGCAGCTGACATCTCCAGTGGAGCAGGAGTGATCTCTCCCTTGATCATCTCCTTGGGAGTACCTCTCAGGGTTCTCTCCCTTGCAGGTCTGGTGAGCTCCTGTAACCTTTTACTAGGAGGTCAGGGAGTGTGTGACACTACTCCAAGAGTTTTCAAGTCATTACCCAACAGAACTCTTCCTGGTACCTCACTTTGTATGCTGACAGGTATCTGCACAGTCATGTCATTACACTGGATGAGAACTGGTAGTTGGGGAAGCATCTGCACAGGCCCTCCAGCTAACTTGCTGATGTGTTTGGGTGCCTTAGCAACATCCTCAGCCTGAAAAAACAATGTGTCCACCACAGATACGCTGGCCCCAGTGCCCCTAATGGCAGGAGTCTCCTGACCATTCACCTGGACACTGTCCTTATAATACTCTTTAGTATTATCTGGGATAGAATTATAGACGTCTAAGTTCTGTTGTTCCCACAGACCCAGAGACACTAAAGAAACACTAGCTGAGACTCCAATGGGTTCGTCAGCCAGTAATAGAAAGTTTCCACTTGCCATTTGTACTTCCTCCTCTGGAGCGAAGGCTAAGGAGACAAGCTGGACCCCTGAAGGTTTACCCTTACATCTGGGATCTCCTTTCACATGGACAGTAGAGCCACAAACAAAGCATTTACCGAATGCCTTCTGGACTGTTGGCTTGTTCTGACCTCCTTCTGGTTTGGCACCAGGAGGTACACTAGCCTGATTTGGTTTCCCTGGTGGCTTACCCTTTTGGTTCTGTTTGGGGCCCTCTTTGGAATTGGAATTATTAGAATTCTCTTTGGAGTCCTTCTTTGGCTGTTTTCCCTCATCCTTTTTCTGAGTTGCCCCATAATCCTTGTGAGTGGCCCTGTTGGCAACCCACAAGTCAGCAGCCTTAGCTAACTTCCTGGAATCTAATTCCTTTAAATCAGCCAAGTGCTGTCTGAGCTCAGGAGAGCAGGCATCATAAATTGACTCCAACATTACAAGATTCTTCATTCCTTCATAAGTGTTAACTCTGTAACCTTTAATCCACCCCTCTAGGTTTTTCAAACTTTCACTCACCCAGGTAGGCCAAGGGGTACCATCATGCTTTTTGAGGGTCCTAAACCTCTTAAGGTACCGGGAAAGGGTCTTCCTGAATCTAGCTATTAAAGCTAGTTTCACACATTCATAATCCTTCTTATGCACCTCCCCCAACTCCATTACCACATCAGTTGCAACAGGGGGAAGCCCAGAGAACAACCAGGGAAGTAACTCATTCCCTGTGATGTCCTGGAGCCCATGATTATACTCAAACATTTCCAACCAATCCAACACATCCAACCTAGGTTCATACATACCCACTAATTCCTTAGGCATCCATGGTCTTTTGGGACTGGAACTCCTAGAGGAACCAGAGGAGAGAGAAGCATTTTCCACAGACAACTTTTTCATTTCTAGTTCATGATTAAGCTCTATTTCTCTGAGTCTTAACTCAGCTTGCTTCTGCTCAGCCTGGGCATTGATTCTCCTGAACTCTAGCTCTTGATTTCGTTCAGACTGTGCAATAAAACATTTGTATTCTAATTCAAGCTTCATTTATTCAAGTTCAAAATAAGCAGGGTTGCATGTAGGACCTGGTATAGGCCCAGTAGGTACAGTAGGTAAGGCAGACAGAGGCTCAGAGTGGCTAACTTCATTAGGTTCATTTCCCTCTTCTGACTCATTCTCAAGACTTTGATTAGATCAATACCATTACTGTTTTCTACATTTGCTGGGGGGGTAGATTCCTCTGTACCACCCAGACTTTGGTTTTCTAACAATCTTTCTACAAGTTCCCAAGTTCCACTTTCTTGCCCTTCTCAGAGAGATTCTTATGTCTACACAATACTTTTAAGCAATCAGCAGTTTTGGCAGACAATGATTCTAGGGTATAACTCTCATAGCAGACATAGTTAGAAAACAGCTTTTGTAGTGCTAAGCTTTGTAGTTAGTTGTCCTAAAGTATTCAAAAGCACTCTAAAGTGTATACTCAATACAAATCCCACCGCTGTACACCAGTGTTAGACAGAAACCTGTGCAGTTCCGTCTGGGACCACTGCAAAAAGTTTAAGTCTACTGGAATTAGCAGTAAACCCAATTGGTAGCAGTCTGCACCACCCAGATTTACCTGGTAGCTGTGGCTGAGCAGTCAGACTTCTCTCAAGAAGAGTTAGGCAGTATACAGAATATTCACAATAGTCAAAAGAACACAGTTGAACAAGCAAACACGGACCAGAGCCTGGTGTAAAAAGAGATATAATTATTTATTTAAACACACTGGCACTTTTGTTTAAGCAGTTCAGAAACACGATCACTAAAAGATATACACTCCCTTCAATGAATGATAGACAAGTCTTAGAAAAGGCAACACTTATTTCCAGACAGCTGTGAGCTAACTAAGATGACACTCAACTCAAACAGGTTAAAAGGGAGAGAAAAGGCACGGCAAAGATAGAACAGATCCCAACACTTTCGACAGAACACAGTAAGAGAGAAAAGGCAGGTTAAAACCGTAAAGTCAAAGTTCAAAGGGCCGGACCCACTTTAAGAGGCTCCGGTCGAAATGTGTCCAAGGTCACACGGTTCAAAGTGCACAAAAGTCTCGTAACAGGTTCAAAAAAGAGTTGGACCAAAGAAAGAGACCAGATAGATGGTCAAGGCGGGCAGCCCAGTCCAGAAGGTTAAGGGATTATTATTACCTGTAGCAATCTTTAGAAAGGGAGGCCTGGCGGACACGGTACCTTGAAATGGTGAGGATGCTCCAGCGGGGGCAGTTGTTCCTGGTAGTGGATGCAAGGTGGTGCTTCGTCCAGAGGAAGAGAGGATCTCGACGTAGAGGGAAACAGGAGTCCGTTGCACGACCAGGGCAGAGACCAGCCGCAGAGTTCTCAATTAAAAGGAGCAGTCCTTTTATTTGCGGTCCGGGTGCAAGTGGCTATCCGGCTATCGTGGTGCAGAGCACGGGCAATTCGACCACGAGTCATCCGGGGATGCGAAGAAGAAAGCAAACTGGTTGTGCCCACCAGTCAAGGGAAGAAGACGCTCCAGCAGGGAGATCTCCTCTGTCGTTGGGAAGTGGTGAGTCGATTCAGCAGGGCTCCACCGGTGGTGTCGTCGTAGCAGGTCGGCTCAGATTCTCCCTCTTCGGATTTTCAGGTCCTGTGGCGACTTCTGAAGTTCCAGTCCCCAAAGCCCTGCTTTTATGCAAGAAACACCCATTCATTCAGCCTAGCTGTCAATCAAACATGCTAAGTGGTGAGCGGGGTGGCTCACCACCTGGGCCAATCACACAAGAGTGCGACCTGAGTTGGCAAGGCAACCTGGTCCAAGGTGCCTAAACCCCCTCCCATACCCCCTGTGGTACCCAGACAGAGTGGCACCACTTTGGAGGGCTTCTGTGTAGAAGCCCGCCAAAAGTGGAACAAAGGGCTCGACCTTTGGGTTGGAGTTACAGAGGCGAACACAAATGCCATTTTAAAACCGAGTTTTGACAGAAAATACCAACCGGTGAATTAATATTAAATAAATAAACCGGCGGTATGTTAGAGACTAATGTGAAAAAGTATTAGCCTCGAACAATGGGAAAATCCCATAGAGAAATATTCACGGTTGAATATAACAAGTAGTATCCACTGCCACCAGCCAAAACTCGACGAGGGGGGATGGGACAGTGCCCCCTCGAACAACAGACCCAGGGGCAATCGAATTGCCCCTACCAGTACGTCCACAATATGATGGTTGGTACTGGTTCTGTTAGTAAATTTGGGACTATGGCCAATGGTGACTTTACATGCCCTGGGAGACAGTAGTCAGTCCCAGGGTATGGAGTCTATGGTGGGGGTCACCTAGGACACCCCTGTGTTACTGCACGGAGGGTGCTGTGTGACACACATAGTAAAAACACATGAGACAATATGGAGTAAAAGACCCCATAGCCCATAAAACACATTAACATTCAAAGGAACACCACAAATCATGTCCAAGAGTGGGAGGAAAAGAGTCTCACTCTTGGCAGGAGAAAAAAACAAACTCCAGAAATCCAGCAAAGCTGCTGGGGGACTCACTAGGTTAGGAAATTCAGCCTAAACAGTGAATTCTCCCTAACACGTGTCAGTACAAATCGCATGCCATCAAACTTCTGCATAGGTGGCAATACGACCCCCTCAGACTATCCAAAATGTCTCAGTCAATGAGTCCGACATGCTGGAGGAAATGTGGGCAAACGGCTAATTATTGGCATATGTGGTGGGGTTGCCCGCGCATCAAAGTTTTCTGGAACGAAGTACTGGGGTGGATCAAGGAAATTGATGGTATTCAGAGAGATGCTGACCCCTACCTGGTGCTCTTTGCCTTGGAACGAGATGCGGACGAGTGGATCACAGTGACACGCCTGACCCCCTACCTACTCCTGGCCGCTACGGCCCTCCTGGCGATCAAATGGAAATCCGGTACAGTCCCTAGGAAGAGTGAATGGATTGCCCTAGCCACCAACATCTACCTGATGGAAACCATAACGGCCGCTCTGCATGGAAGGGCCCCCCAATGTGAAACCCTATGGATGGACTTTAAAAGTCGACACCTAACACCAGATAATGAGTCCCTATCAGACGAACCTGAGGAGACCTAATGGAAATCCAATGCCCAGGTAGCAGTGACTGGAAAAAAAGAAAAAAAAAGGGAAAATCTCTTGATACAAGCGAGCACTGTGTGATCAGACACTGGAGTCGGAAACATTGCCCTATCAATGTCTCGACGCTCTAATTGCGAAAAACGAACTGGTGCCAAGTTAAGTGAGGGGGTGGGGGGGAAAGGGGAGTTGTTTTTTCTTTTTTCTTTTTGAGTTTTAGAAAATGCACCTTCATTGAGAACTATAATAACTGTATGACACTGTGAGCTGACATTAAGCTTTTTTTTAAAAAAAAAATGTATTTTTATTTTATTTATTTATTTATTTTCCATACCTAATTGTGTCAACCAGTGCATTATTTCGTATGTATCTTGATGTTTCTTCATTGTTCCTTCTTGTTTCTTTTCTTTGCTGTATATGATAAAACCAATAAAAGCAAATTAAAAAAAAAGAATAGCACATTCCTGTAAGGCTGGCTGAGCCTTTCCCATGTCTGAAGTTTATAAACCTGCCTGCATAATTACTTGGTCTAGCAGCACAACAGGTGCTATTATCAGCAATGTACCTGCACCATATAGGGGTTGCTAAAAAAGCGAACATGTCATCCTTATGGTGAAGGTCTAGAAATTGGTGTGCTCAAATGGGGTGTTGTAAAACCTAGGCAATCGCCTCCAACGATGAGCATAAAGTGTCAGTCCAAGAGATGAATAAGTCTCAGAATTTGGACCGAAAGCATTCTTGCTTGTATCCTGGCTTTGCCAGCAGACAATGCAGTCATCCTATAAATCATCTTATATCTCGTACATTAGTGTACTGTCTTCTGTGAAGTTTGCCTTCTCGCATGCTGGTGGCATCGTTTAGCCCATTACCTGAGCTTTCTTCTTATGTAGGCTATTTGAGTGGAAGGGGTGGTAGACAGAAGGGAGCAGACCAGATGATGAAGGGCTCGGGCAAGCATATTTTAAAGCTTGCTAGTTTGACACACAAAAACGCGTTGCATTTTTGTAAAAGTCAAAGGTTTTTCTGCACGTTTATAAATGACGATTTGACAAGCCAGTGTTTTGGAAGTATGTAAAGCTTTCAAATATGAAAGACCAACCAAGATTAAATCTGTTAAATCACACTGTTTGGAATGCTGGTACTTATATACGCCTCTTGATGATGGAGAAAATGAAGCTAGAATCATTCTGTCTTACACCCTCTTATAATATTTTGTTTTTAAAAATGGTCATGTTTGGTAATGTGCTGTGTGTACTTTCCAAGTCAGTTTTATGAATTAGATCATTTTAGTTCATGATAAGAACTGGTAACAAATGTGTTCAAATGCAGAAATTGCAGAGTGGGCACAAATCCCAGCTTCACCCCTTAACCAATATGTGATCCTGGGCATTTCATTTAATCTTGTATTGCCTAACCTCTCAAAATTGCCAGTCCCTAAACCTTTCAAAATTGTCACCCATTCAGAGTGATTTCCTTCTCAGGGTATGATCTTCACAAAAGCCTCACTCATGGCGTCACTGGCTATAGTGTTGCTTCCACTATAATAGTGAGCATTGATATATTGCACACCACAGGAATTTGTTCCTTTGATCTCTAATGGCAACACTATTTGAAAACTATGTCCCACTTAAAATCTCAGTCTGTCTGGATACAGACACCTTCCTGGTAGCTTCTAATCTGCATCCACTATCCATGCTATGGCAAGTGTAGCTTTTTCCTTCCTACCAAATGGTCTTCTCTATCCATGCTTGAGCATGTTTGCATTCTGTGAGGCAGCAAATGTGAGATCTCTGTTTATTCTGTGTGACATGTACCTTTTTACATACAATCCTGCATTAATACTACAGCCTGCTTACATTCCTGGATTTTATTGATATAAAGTCTCCTGTATCTATGTTAGAACAGAAGTAACCTCTTCCTAGACTGATAAACAAGTAGCATTTGAAGGCCAACATTATCAGAATCATTAGAGCAAGAATGAAGAGGGTAAGGGGACTTATCCTTATTTGTAATGCTGTGAGGCAGCATATCAACCTATGGGTTGTGATTGCGGCACGGGGGGGGGTTAGATATTCTTGATCACTTAATTCCTTTGGTTTGGTGGAGGAGGGCCCCAAAGAAGTCCGCGCCCAGGGCCCCAAAAGTGCTTAAGATGGCCCTGGTTCTACGCCTCCCCCTGCATCTGCTAACAGCTTACAACATAAGATGGTGCACCCTATTACAGAATACCTTTACACTACAAATATAATACTTGTGTACCAATCTATATACAGAATTAATTTAGTGTGCCTACTGTATAACATGAGTTTGCTTCTAATGGGCTGCTTACGTCATCACAGCCCAGTATCTCCAGTGTATGTATGTATGTACTGGATAGAGCGCCTGGAGACTGCCTTTGTGTGGTAGCGGCAGGCAGTATACCTCAACATAACATAACATATATTCGGAATTCTGTTGCAACGGTCGAAGTCAGGTAGGAACCCCCTTTTCAGTCGACGGGGCAAACCCATGTGACTCTCCCTGCAGCCTGTCGGGGTCCTTTTCTGGCTCTAAGGAATAGCATTGGTGGCCGTCAGAGAGACATTTGGGTGTTCACTACGTAGAAAGACATTGGTGACTATCAGAGTGAATTTACAGTGACCGCCAGGAGGAAAGACAATTCTGCCCAATGGAGAGGGTTTGCCATTCCGACTCCAGCGGGCTGCTGCAGGCCCAATGTCACAAGTGTCAGCACAATGCTGAATAGTAAAGCAAACGTCTGTTCTTCAAGAACCACAATTAAGTGAGTGTACCTTGTGCGCCCCACCACAAGCCCAAACTGCCGGCACTTGTGGTGATAACCTGCAAGTCAAAGAGCTAACCGCTTACTTGCTGCAGGAACACAAAAGGGCTTGGTGTGGGGTGGCGACAGCACACTCCACAATTTGGCATCTGGAACCGAGATGGCGAGCAACATTGAATGACCATGGCCAGCAGAGGCTCAGCGGGCAACATTGAAATGACCAGCAGAGGCTCAGTGGGCAACATTGAAATGACCATGGCCAGCAGAGGCTCAGCGGGCAACATTGAAATGACCATGGCCAGCAGAGGCTCAGCAGGCAACATTGAAATGACCAGCAGAGGCTCAGTGGGCAACATTGAAATGACCATGGCCAGCAGAGGCTCAGCGGGCAACATTGAAATGACCATGGCCAGCAGAGGCTCAGCAGGCAACATTGAAATGACCATGGCCAGCAGAGGCTCAGCGGGCAAAATTGAATTGACCATGGCCAGCAGAGGCTCAGCAGGCAACATTGAAATAACCAGCAGAGGCTCAGCGGGCAACATTAAAATGACCATGGCAAGCAGAGAGTCAGCGGGCAACATTGAAATGACTATGGCAAGCAGAGGGTCAGCGGGCAACATTGAAATGACCAAGGCCAGCAGAGGCTCAGCGGGCAACATTGAAATGACCATGGCCAGCAGAGGCTCAGCGGGCAAAATTGAATTGACCATGGCCAGCAGATACTCAACGGGCAACATTGAAATGACCATGGCCAGCAGAGGCTCAGCAGGCAACATTGAAATAACCAGCAGAGGCTCAGCGGGCAACATTAAAATGACCATGGCAAGCAGAGGGTCAGCGGGCAACATTGAAATGACTATGGCAAGCAGAGGGTCAGCGGGCAACATTGAAATGACCAAGGCCAGCAGAGGCTCAGCGGGCAACATTGAAATGACCATGGCCAGCAGAGGCTCAGCGGGCAAAATTGAATTGACCATGGCCAGCAGATACTCAACGGGCAACATTGAAATGACCATGGCCAGCAGAGACTCAGCAGGCAACATTGAAATGACCATGGCCAGCAGAGGCTCAGCGGGTCTTGCTAGCAGATCAACTTCATGTGGCAGATTTAGTTACCTGGCAGGTGTGCCAAGCAAAACTCTTGCCAACAGCATTCCCACACATTAAATCCATTAAACTTAGGCCCCTGGGACATACCGAGATAGGATTTAGGTGGAGAGCAGTTTTGAGGAGGAGGTAGAAGACTAAGGAGCGAGGTGAAGAGGAGAATTGAGGAGGTAGAGAGCAGATTTGAGGAGGAGAGGAGAACACCAAGGAGCGAGGTGAAGAGGGGGACTGAGGAGGGCGAGAGCAGTTTTGAGGAGCAGGAGAGAACACCAAGGAGCGAGGTGAAGAGAGGGACTGAGGAGGGCGAGAGCCGTTTTGAGGAGGAGGGGAGAACATTAAGGAGTGAGTTGAAGAGGAGGACTGAGGAGGTAGAGAGCAGTTTTGAGGAGGAGAGGACAACACTAAGGAGCGAGATGAAGAGCAGTTTTGAGGAGGAGGGGAGAAGACTAAGGAGCGGGATGAAGAGGAGGATTGAGGAGGTGGAGAGCAGTTTTGAGGAGAGGATAAGACTAAGGAGCGGGATGAAGAGGAGGACTGAGGAGGTGGAGAGCAGTTTGGAGGAGGAGGGGAGAAGACTAAGGAGTGGGATGTAGAGGAGGATTGAGGAGTTGGAGAGCACTTTTGAGGAGGAGGGGAGAAGACTAAGGAGCAGGATGAAGAGGATTGAGGAGGTGGAGAGCAGTTTTGAGGAGGAGGGGAGAAGACTAAGGAGCGGGATGAAGAGGAGGACTGAGGAGGTGGAGAGCAGTTTTGAGGAGATAGGGAGAAGACTAAGGAGTGGGATGTAGAGGAGGATTGAGGAGTTTGAGAGCAGTTTTGAGGAGGCGGGGAGAAGACTAAGGAGCGGGATGAAGAGGACTGAGGAGGTGGAGAGCAGTTTTGAGGAGGAGGGTAGAAGACTAAGGAGCGGGATGTAGAGGAGGATTGAGGAGTTTGAGAGCAGTTTTGAGGAGGAGGGGAGAAGACTAAGGAGCGAGATGAAGAGGGCTGAGGAGGTGGAGAGCAGTTTTGAGGAGGAGGGGAGACGACTAAGGAGCGAGATGAAGAGGAGGATTGAGAAGATGGAGAGAAGAATTGAGGACGAAGGGAGAGGAATAAGGAGAGAGAAGCTGACGAGGTGTGAGGAGGAGAATAAGGGAGAATCCATTTTTGAAGAGGAGCCAAGGTGTACTAAGAAGAAGGAGCACTGTTGCTCCCTTGGGCCGTGGCAGTAGTTATGGAGTAACTACAGCGCACGCGCAGAATGTGTCCCGTGCCCGTATGTTCAATCCCCAATCCCTCTGCGTGATTTTACTGAATGCCCACAAAACACCTGCACTTTACATGCTGAACAACAGCGAGAGAGACATATTAGGGGCTACATGTGTTTTTACCAAGGACACTTTCTTCGTTTGCAATTTTCCCGTGCATTTTTCCTCCTGGTCCTTTTCCTCGTATTTATTTTTATTACATCCGGGGTTTCCCATCACCTCACCCTGACACCCACCCACCCCAATCCCATACCCCCAAACACACAACATATATGTTTAAAATCGGCCTTGAGTTAAGTGCGCACAAGGAAAGTGACCTTGGTAATGACACAGAACACGATATTGGATGCTTGAAGTCCACATCAACAATAATTCCAAGGAACACACATAATTATGCAAATGGTATGCTACTGTGTTTACACAATTCTAATTCAAATACACACACTGAAGTGTAAATGCAATCTACATACTGAGCGCCAGTATTTGACCTGCAGAATAACCACAGTTCACCTGTGGCATGTGTGCGGTGCCCTTGAACAAGCGTTCCGCTGCAGACGAGCAATAATTGGACCATTTTCATTAACAGTTTGCCTGAAAGAACAAAATAACACGTGCATTTTCAGAACTAATGCAATCTACGGAATTAATGCAAATACAGGCATACAGAATAACATGTTTAAAAAGCGCAGAGAAAGTCTTCATAGTACACTTTATTATTTATGTATTATTACATTTATAGAAGTGCGCTAAACCCGCAGGCATCAAGGCTCTAGTTACAGGATAAAGACAGAGTATGTGGCGCAAATCGACGTCAGTCAAGCGGCGATGGTCCTAGATAAAGAGCCAGGTTTTCAGGTGTTTTCTGAAGGTCCAGAGCGATTGCTCAGATCGCAGTGCATGTGGCAAGGAATTCCAGAGCTTGCCCGCAATTACCGGGAGACTGGCCCCGCCGGCGCTGACGCGCCTACATCTAGGAGTGATGAGACGGTGGGCATAGGCAGAACGCATTGGTCTTGTAGAATGAACTTTCTCAAATCTTGGAGAAAGGCATGGCGGGGCAGTGTTGCTGAAGCAACGGTGGGTGATGCATAGAGTTTTGAAGGCGACGCGCTCGCGCATGGGGAGCCCATGAACATTTCTTCTGGCGGCTGAGATATGCTCATGTCTGGGCAAGTTTAGTGCAGCTGGGAGGGTGTTATTCTGTATAATGTGTAGTTTGGTGATAATATTGCGAAATGAGGTACCTGCAATAGTCAAGTCTGGATCCCATGATGGCTTGTGCGATAGTGAGGCAGCTGTTAGTAGATGGGAAGGGTCTGCTTGCGTTGATCAGTTTTGTTGTGTGGGCAGCTGAGAGAGTGATGGCACTGACCTGACCTGTTAAGGTGAGGGTGGCATCTAGGTAAACACCTAGTCTTTTTACAGCTGGGGAGACGGGGATAGTGATACCGTCAATGGTACAGGAACGCTGCATACATGATCTAGCTTGTTCAGTCGGTGAGTAGAATTTCTGTTTTGTCGTCATTGAGGCAAAGTAGATGACTCCATCCACACAAGGATTACCCCCAGGTGTTGACAGAATTAATTAGGTCAACGGATGAACAATAAGAACCGTACTCACATAATACTTATAGTGATCTACAAAATGTCTCAAGTTTGCAGCAGCAACCCACCTCTGGACTACCAGTCCAGTGCTGAAATTGGGTTTTTGGACTGTCTGGGCCCAATCTACACTTCAGCCGGGGTATGAATGTGGGGTGGCAGACTGTCCCTGATTGGACAGCCTCCACCTGTCTGAATGTTGCCGGTCTCTCCCGGCGCTGGGCTGAGCAGCCCTGAGCCTGAAGTCTTAGTAAAAGGCGAGGACCTGGAGCAGTTCTAGATCATCGACCTCAAGATGCAGCTATCTGAAGCTGAAGGACCACCAGAGACCACCTGGAGAGCTGTTGCTGAGACCAGCATAGAAAAGCCAAACACTGCATTTCGGACCTCTGATTTGAGATCCACTGGGAAGAAATGCACCCGCGGCCTTCCTCCCCAGTCTGAAATCCGGCCGTTCATCCATCGCTGGTCCAAGACTGGAGTAATCGCTGGGTCTGCTTTTGGCCTGGAATGCAGCTTTGCACAACACCGTTCTTGCATCATTACTAGAAAGTTTGCTGCCATCCTCTGAGATCTTCTTGGACTTCGGCAACCTGCCTGGTAGGAGGGGGTAAAGGTGCTACAGGAAGGGGGATACCGCATCTCGCCATCAGGTGTCCCAGTCCCTGAAGATCCCTCACCCAGGTGATCCTCATGCACCGGCCCACCCTCAGGGTCTGCATCCAAAGGTGATGACCATACCCTGGCCACCTGAGAGAGAGACCCCCGGGGACTAACGGGTGAGACACCTTCTGATTTCTCGCAGTACCTCCACCCTTTCTTCCAAGCCCTCCCTCTTCACTAACCCCTCTCACTGACTTATTCCCCCAGATAGGAAAGGTTTTCCTGGCTCCTGAATTGCCTTAAACACTGTTCTTCTGTGGGCAGAAGGGTTTTGGCTGAACAACTTTGCATGATTACGGAAAGCGAGACTGGAGGTCCAACTTCCGCATTAAGTCAAATGCCTCTGCTGGGGGTTCCAGGTATTCCATCTCATTGGAAAGGCACGGCCGGGCGGCTGGTTCTGAGTCTGGGTGTTGGCGAGTTTCTACCTGCAGTCCAGGGTTTGGGGTTTTGATCGCCACCGCTCTCTGCTTTGCTGATCCTGGTAGGAGCTAACGATATAGCTGGATTTCTCACAAGCAGGGTGTTGAGTCACTTCTTGACACAGGTTCAGTCTTTGTTTACCCCGGTCTCCTTTGGAGGGGCTTTTGCAATATTTGACTGGCTTCCCCCTCATTGGGGCTGTATTTTCTTCCTTTGTATGGGACAAGGGTTGGGCCCGCCACTCGCGTCTCTTCTTGGGATGAGTAGAGTCCCTCAGTGCTGGCGGCTTGCGCCCCTTTATTCCTCTAACAGAGACTTCAGCAGACCTTCTAAGGGTATGGGTTTCCAGTTTGCTTCCTTTTGTGAAGTACAAGGATTGAGCAAGTTTCGTCCAGAGTTCTTCCAGTTGGGCTTCTGCCCCTTCAAATGCTGCAGTGCCTGGTAACCACAATGGGTTAGAGTTTCCTGGGGGTTGCAATGCCCTGGGACCTGGTATTCCCAGCAGAGTCTCATTTCTGCTGGTTCTGCCACTCTCTCTCCAGTCTTGGCTTGGGGCTGCTCTGTGATATTCAATAACGTGGGCTTTAATGCCTGCAACTAGTTCTGGTTACCTTTGACGTTCTTCAACCTCTCGTAGCAGCTCGCCATGGCTGGCTCTGCCGGCTCATGACCTACGACCTCCTCTATATCCGGCACTAAGATCTTCCTACACACTAGTTGGGCAAAGGGTTGGCCTGCTTTAATGTGTGTGGTGTCTTAGGTTGATTTCATCTTGGTTTTCTCAGCTGATGTCTCCTGTTCCCATGTCTAGTAAGTGTTTATACGCCAGACTAGACTTCTTGGCCATCCTTCCATACATGCCTAAGGGAACTTTCACGCTGAGACGGTCTTGACTAATACCTCCGCCCGTTGGTGGGACACCACCTACTCATCTCCATACACATCGTAGATGGCTGTTTTAGGTGTGGCCCTGGCTGGAAATGGGGTGGTCTTGGTGAGAAGAATTACCCATAACATCTTGGATGGTAATAAGCGACCTCTGGATTGGGATCTGGAGATCCCACGATGACATCACGTGTCACAAATTGCTTGAATAGGTCAGAGAGCCCTTCTCTCAGTTTAAGGGTGCTATTGATGAACACAGCCAAGGTAGGAACTGGTTCCTGAAGAATAACGGGATATAAGGACAGACAGGCAATTGTTGGATCACAAGGAACCGGCTGGGAAAGGGGTTTTGGGAAGTGGCGTTCGGGCCGTCCCTCTCTCTCTCACCTCCAGTGGGACTCCCACCATATCCCGGGGGTCCATAACCCCAGGTTAGAGCTACTGCTCATTAACTAGTCTACTCGTCTCTACCTTGAGCAGATGGTGTGCTCTCTAAAAGCAGGCACTCTAATTCCAACCGGTTCTTCCTAGTTAGTCTTACACTACCAGTCGTTAGTTCTAGAGGGGCGTTGCATTTATGTGCCTTTAGATCTTCAAACCCTCACCCTCCCCTTACTACTCTTCACCTCTCCCTACTCACCTCTGTCCTACATACTCCACCTACATTCTCCCCTCCCCAAGTCCTTCTCCTCTGTCTCTTCAATGTTGACTCGCT
This sequence comes from Ambystoma mexicanum, assembly GCF_040938575.1. NCBI lineage: Eukaryota > Metazoa > Chordata > Amphibia > Caudata > Ambystomatidae > Ambystoma > Ambystoma mexicanum. The sequence goes on along the minus strand of NC_090934.1, from coordinate 1,463,796,929 downwards.
GCTTCCACTACCTCCACTCTCTGATATTATCACATTCCTTCTTAGCACGCTCCCCTCTACTACTACTCCACTGGTACTCTCCCTCACTTTTATTACTTCTCTCCCACACTACTGTTATTACTACTCTCAGTCACACTACTCTCTCCTCTCTGCACTTCCCTCCAGAGAATTCTATACTTCTAGTCCTTGAACCTACCCTATGATGCCACTCCTCCATCCAACTTACTACTACCACTCCCTTAGTACTTATACTGCTCTTCTTGACTCTACCACCTTCTCCACAACTACTACATTCGTCTCCACACTACTACACTTCTTCCTCAAACTCAAGGACATGTTGCCCTGCTCAATCTTCCACTACATCCACTCTCTCCCTCTTTCGACTTCTCTCTGACACCCCTCTCCTCAGTCCCGACTCCTGCACCCCTTTCTACTAGCCTTGCTCTCTCCTAAAACTCACTCGCTCTTACACTAACTACTACTGCCCACTCCTCTACTCCTAAACTCTAGGCTGTCTTTCACACACACCTCCTATGCACCCTCGACCCAACTTCATTCAGTACTCTGCACTACATTACATTACAAACAACTGGTATTGCTCTCCCTCACCTTAGCTAAGCTCTACCACCAACTCTCCAACACTCCGCTATGCCGTACGTCCTCTGCCTGATCTCTTGGTCCACCTCCAGCTCCTCCTGTGACTTCACCTGCACAATTCACACCCTGCCTTCCTGCCGTCTGCTTTTATATGGTGCTGCTGGTGGTCCTGTGCCTCCCTCCCCTTCTATTGGCTGTAGTGCTCACCTGGCTCTGTGTACCTATCTGTACGTGTCTTTTCTAGAGAGGTTGGGTTACCCAGGCTAGAGGCCTTAAACCCTTTAAGCCCCTACCCCTTTCACAGCACAGTTTTTACTGCTGGCTCTTCTGGTGGATTTCCCCCAGCGTTGGTGTGTTTTGCTGTTGATTTTGTTTGTGGAGGGTTTCTGTCTCCCTCCTGGCCCCGTGTAGTCTTTCCTCATTCCCAGTTTGTGTCGTGTTGGGCTCCCATTTTCCTGGGATCCATCTGGGATTTCGGGTTGGGTGTTGGATGTCTCCTTTATATTTCATATAGATATTTTCTGTTCTTTCTCTGGTGTTGTTTTATTATGCCCTCCTGGCTCCAGTCCAGGATTTCTTAACTGCTTGCTGTTGCATCATTTTGGGAGACGCAGTTCTACAGTGGAAGAGATGGAGACATGGCGAGAAAATACACTGCGGCGGATGGGGGGGGTGGGGTGGAGGACGATAATAAGCGGTACAGTAGTGACATGTGTGGCACATAGGTGGAATTTCAGGGGCAGGTTCCTCCCCAACTCCCACTTAGCAAATCTGAGGTAGGGCTGGCTCAAGCTTCTGTTCTGGTGTGCCTCCTTCTGGAAAAGGGAGAGAGGGGTTCCCCGCTCCCCCCTTGACAGATTCATGATCCTGACCCTGTGTCATTACAAAATGCCTACAGAAGATGTCTGTCTTACTTAGGGACTAACTTAAATCTACTGTGAGGGGTCAGAAATGAGAGACAGACACAATGTTGGAATGTTTGGAACATCAAACATCTTTATTATTAACTTAAAGGGGTTGGAAGAAGGCCTTTCTGTCCCTACCCTAAAGAGAGTTATCCTGCCTGCCTGGAAACTAAAGCTCAAGATCAGTCTGAGTCTTGTCGTCAAAATTATGCGAACAGTCCTTGTGTCCAAAGCGTCCCTCAAATTAAATAAACAATTAAAGGTGCAAGGTAAATGTTTCTGATTCTGGCTTAGCAAGAGTGTATAGAAATCAAGTATGAAAATTCCACAAATAATCCTTGAATCCAGAAGGGGGTCCCTTCCCTTGGATTACTTCGGGTAGAACGAAAGTGTCCCTTTTTAAAGCCTGAGTCTTTTAAGAGTAGATGAAATGTCTCTTTCATAGAAAACTTTAAGGGCGGCAAAAGGTGTCTTTCAAACAATGATTCCTCAGAAATAGTAGAAATGTCTTTTCACACAACACTGTTTGGAGGATAGCAAAATAAGTCTCTTTGACTTTAAAGGATGCAAAATGTCTATTTTACGCAACTGCTTTACAGATGACAAAGTGTCTCTTTTACACAACTGTTCCAAAGACAGTTTCCTGGTGTACTCCCCTGCCAGGAATTCAATAGATTCTTTACATCCCCTGGTGTACCCTCCTGCAGGTATCTTTCACTATGTCTCTTCCTTTCATATGTTTTATGGAATACCTGGTGTACTCCCCTGCCAGGAATCCCCCTTCTGGACCTTGCAGATCCCCTGGTATACTCTCCTGCCAGGAATCCCCCTTCTGGACCTTGCAGATCCCCTGGTATACTCTCCTGCCAGGTATCTTCCTCCAAAAAGGGCTCACTGCCTGATGTGCTTCTTTCACCGCAACTTCCTACAATATTGACTTTCTTTCCAAGTATAACACAGTTGTACTCCTACACTGTTTATACCTCATTAACTTCAGGTATTACTTGTTCCAACTTTCCCCATATCGACATTTTATATATGGAGACTTGTTCAAGTTCTCTGTCAACCTGTTCATTAGTATTTCTTTGCTTGTTCCAATCTACTCCAAATTGACATTTCATAATAAGAGACTTGCACACATTTTGCCCTTCAACTTCTTCATTAGTATTGCTTTGCTTGTGGCAATGCTTGTTCCAATTTTCCACAAATTAACATTTCAAATAAGGAGATTTGTACCAATTTTGCCTTTTCAATTTACTTGGTCGGTATTCAAAATAATGATTCAATTGTTCGTATTTTTTTTGTATTCTTTTTTATTTGTGTTGGTTTTTCAAAACCTTTACAAAATGAACACAAAAAATTGCAGCATACAAATTCAAATCGTAACAATAAAACAAGTTGTTATAATAAAACAATTCTGCTGACCTCTGCACCAACAGCAAAGCAAAACAAAATCTGTAGTCCATTTTTCCATAGACATTTTTGGAGACCTTGATCATACCTTATGCTATTTTTGGTTGCTAAGTATCCTATTGTATATCTGCCGGCATGCCCTAGGGTCTCCAACTCCAATGGGCAGCCTCACTGCTGCTTGATAGTGTCTCTGGATTGTGGCGTGTAGCTGCAGCAAAGTTCTATCTCTGGGAACGCTTCCCCTGCTTTTCAGACCCTCAGTCAATGCCCATGTTGGCTTCACATCCACTCGCCGATGGAACCAAGGCAACTCCAGAGGACTGTGTCTCCTACAGCCTTGCGGCTGCTGTCTGCCTTCCTGCGGTCCCTTAAAGGTATCTGCTACACTTTATGTCTCACCGGTAAAGTAAGCTCCCAGGCGGATGCCTGTAAGCGTCTGGCTCTCCCAGCATGGCTTTGTCTCTGTGCGCCTGCTTCTGCTGTTGGTTCTGCTTCCCGGTTTGCCCGCTTTGGCCGATTTGCCAGACTCTTCCCTTCTCCTTAATTGAAGGTGTTCATCAGGTTTGAATGTCCCATGCAGCTGATTGTTAGTATGACAAGTAGCCTGCATGTTTAGCTTGATGCTCCCTTCATTCCAGATTGACTCCTTCCTCATCTTCCTCATCGCAGTACTTGGGGCTTTATGGTAGTTGGAGTCCATAGGAGTTTTAAACCTTTTAAAGCCACATTGCTTTAAAGCATTATTAAATCAACAACATCAGAGACAGAAGATGTTATGTGGATGTTATGTACATATGAAGTGTGAATGGTATTCTGCCTAGGATGTCTGGCAAGAAGGGGTTTTAGGGTTTCATAACTGGAGTGCCTTGTATGATGACAACATGCCATCAGGAATTTAGGAATTATAGGGTCTTCTTCACATGGAAGGGAAGAATACTGCATCCCTCCTGGGGAGTCACCACTTCTCCCCAACAGCCATCTCCTCCCATGTGATCCTCCCTCATAATACCACAACCAGGGTTAGGATCAGGTAACGGCTGCCGTCGCCTGGCCACATGGGAGGAGATCTCAGGCTGGCGATCAGTGATGCCTCCACAGGTTTCATCACACTACGTATAGAACGCCTCCATTGTACTTCCGAAATCAGTCCAATCTGCCTGTCAAAACATTGAACGTACTTAGAGAACACCTTTTATATCGGCACACAGGCAACAGGCACTTCCGACGTGCACCTGCCAACGCTACACGTATTCTGCATCTGCCTTTCCAGCTATCCTACTAAGACCCCCCACTCGCCCTTTCTTACAGAGCCATGTGCATCAAGGTCAACAATATTGGTAGAAGGGTTCCAATAAAACCACTTAGACTGTATCCTGTATAATCTGTAACAATGTAAGTTTCGCATTATCCTACCTGCTGCGCCCTTCTACCTATGGGTCTGGAGCTCATTAGAAATAAAATAAATAAACAAACAAACAAACTTACCTTAACGTACTTTACCCATAAGATACATTTAGTTCAGTGAAGTTATTTACCCGGCATTTGAAATGCGCAGGAGATTTTTTAGTACTAGATGGCACTTAGCGCTTTACTTATGGAGGTAAATATCCCTCCACCTGCTTTTGGATAACAGAATTGTACTTTTAAATTAAGGGGGCCAAAAACAGAGTGTTCTTTTTTTTTAGCAGAGCATTGACCTTAATATTTATGTTATGAAATCAACCGTTCTGATATGGCAACGAAATAAAAGAAACTGTTTTAAGACAAATTCCAAATGTCACTTTCTAATGGTGAGCATTTGCTAGAGAAGGGCAGCTATGACTATATGGGCATGGCGTGCGCTGCTTCTTTTCTTGGAGCTGCGCATTATGAGAAACAAGCAGTTAGGATGCTTCCGGCAATTGCTGCAATATCTCGATTTGCCAAGATGGAAAAGGCGTATCCAATAGATATTGTATTGTGTTGTATTGTGCTGTATTTGTAAAGCATGGACTAAGGGTCAAGGCCATCTAGGCGCTAAAGGAGGGACGGACAGTCCAGAGAAGCACTTCCAGTATATAGAATATTTAGAAAAGGTACATTTTCAATGCTTTGCGAAATTGGAGAACATTTTTGATATGACGCAGGGAGAGCGGAGGCTTGTTCCACAGGGTGGGAGCAAGCTTCGAAATGGAACGGCCGCCCACACAAACTTTTTGATAACGTGGAATTCTCAGTAGCATTTGGAAAGAAGAGCGAAGGCATCTAGAAGGATGGTAAAGTACCAACTTATTTTTCAAATAGGTTGCCCCAATATTGTGAAGGGCCCGATGAGTGATGCATAAGGTCTTAAATTCCACTGTGGTCTTTACAGGCAGCCAATGGAGCTGCCGCAGCATGTTTACAGAGGAGGCAAGTCTTGGGGCATCCAAAGCCAACCTGGCCGCCGAGTTCTGAAGTACTTATGCAAGTACTGTGGTGGACCCAGGTGAACCCTGTTACAATACTCTAGGGATCCCATTGTTGCTGAGGTAACCTCTTTGGTGCGGCATTCTGTGGGAAGGAAGGGTAGAATCGTCGGTAATACTCTAATAAAGCCAGAGTTACAGACTGCTAATATTCAAGCTTCGTGAGAGCCCGAGGGAAGAAGCTTAACATCAAGACTTTTGACCGAGGCACTTGATATGGGGCAGGGGCTCAAGGACTAAGGCCAGAAATCTTGACTCCAGGAGGTCTGAGCCACCTGGGACCCGAACGCCAATAGTTCGGTTTTTCCCCATTAAGTTTTAGCCAATTGAGTGCCATCCAACGGTTAATAGCTGACATACAGTTTTTCAGCAGAACACAACCTGAGTGCCATCCAGGTATTTATAGAAGTCCACCCCAAACTTAGCAATAAGATCCGCTAGCGGGCGTACATATAGATTAAACAGGATCAGCGACAGTGAGTTTCCACCCTGATGTACAGGAAGATCGTTCCACAGGCCCCTGGAGATACCTCAGGGGTAGTCACCAGATTTTGTGCATGTAAGTCTCCAGGGTCATTAGGGTGAAGGTTAAAATCACCCACAAGAATTAGATTAGCGTATTTCAAAGTCAAGTCCATAGTCAACTGAACGAAGCGAGTGACAAAGTTGGCTAAACCATGCGCAGGGGTGCGGTAAATAAACACATTATGAATGAATGTGTTAGGATTGGGCTGCACTCTAGCCAGTAAAAGTTCACAGGATATTGAATGTTCAATAGGAACTAGGGAGCACTTAATAGCGGCCCGATAAATTACCGCTAGAACCCTGGCCCGCTGGCTAGCGGGCCTATCAAGGCGGATTAGCACATACGATTCAGGCGGTATCTGCTGAATATGCGAACCAGAAGTGCCAGAGAACCAGGTCTCTGTCATACAAAAAATGTCAGGGGCCACTTCTTCCAAGAGATCATAGATATTAGTATAGCGCGCACCGGACGATCTTGCATCAATAAGGAGGCCCCGAAGTGAGTCCCCAACAAAAACATTTCCATGTTTATTTCCATTTCGGGTAAATGTAATTGACTTTCCATACAAGTTAGCTGAGGTGTAGGGTCACTCACAATCCACTGCGGGTTAGACACACCCACAGGAAGTATAGAGCCAGATGGAGCACAAGTAAGTAGTTCTGCCCATGTATAATCTAACTGGTAGAATCTCATGATCCTTCCTAGGTGTGAGTAGATGCATGTTTTTATTTTGGTATATTTCTTCGGCCCAATGCCCATCCAGGGCCCGGACGCGCACAGACAAGCTTGCCTTAAGCGTGCCTTTGGCGTGCTTGCAGCCCCCCCACTGCATGTTCGCCTCAGGATGCATTCAAATACCAGCAAAATCTTGGGATCGTGTCATGCCCATGGAAATGGAAGAAAGACTTCTGTGGATCAGGCACACACTACAATTACAAAATAATGCAAACAGTTGCCTTCACACAAATAATTCCCACACTACTAATCTAAAGGTAAAATTATAAAATATTTTGAACGGAAATGTCTTTAGCACAATTAAAATATAGTAAAATGGTAGGCACAAGCTCGCAAACATCCGCTGAACGTTCGCCCCAGGATACCGCGAAATACTGGAGAAATTGCGGCAGCGTGACATGCCCAAGGAAATGGAAGACAGACTTCTGCCAATCAGGCACCCACCACAATTACAAAAATATGCAAATGACATGATTGTAAAAGTTTATAAAACCAAGGTAAAGGCAATTGTAAAACACGATTCTGGTATTTGGGGTATTCGAAGGCAAGTAAACTCCAAATATTGCGTCTCCCAATTTCAGCAGCAAATTTGGCAGTACATGTGGACCATGGCTCATCATTCGTGGACGATGAACTACAGATTTAACCACTTTAACTCTGACTTGGAATAAGGTAAATAAGAAGGGAGTTTTCTGGTCATAACTTTGCCTATATACCATGGCTAGCACATATAAAAGGTGGCTGTGTAAGCTTGGTGCTAATGCCTGTTGTGATGATCCTAAGTGTATTACAGGTAATGAGGAGGACACTTAAACAACTATGTCTCTCGCTTACAGAAGATACTGAGATCATGAAACAAGCTCCTCTTTCCTCATTAGAAATGGCAAAACTATCTGACTCTGTCTAAGTACCCTTATGAAAGTACGCTCAACACGAGAGCTGGATTCAATCTCTTACAGGTAAGGGCTGTAACAGCCAAATGTCTACATCTTGTAATTCATCAATGAATTGTCTATTTTGCGATTCATCTGTGGAAGATTTATTTCGCTTTATTTTATTCTGTCCTGCCTATGGTAAAATGCAAAAGAACATGCTGATTGCCCTCTTTAGAGATTTTAATTTGAATCACTGTATAATGGCATTGTGCTACCCTATATGGGCTGAAACTCCCGTGGTGGCATGGACCTGTTGGCTTATTGGAGGGCAGCATTAAAACTTAGGAAACATTTGATGATAGCCATTTCTGTACTGTAGTTTATTTAAATTCACTCATGCCCCCATCTTACTTGTTTACATGTTTTTATCTGTTTTTATGAATCCTATTAGTATTTGTATGGTCTGGTATTTGTTATGTGTTTGTGTATATTGTAAAGGTTTTATGGATATGTTTGTTGAAATCTGAAATAAAGTTGATTTTGACACTTTTTACATGGAGGTGTAATTCTCAGATCAATTGGTAAATAATAATGGAAGTCACTGATGACGTTTTAGAAATTTGTTTGGATATTTTTGCCAATTTAAATTAGAAATGTTGTGATTCATCAGTCTGTTTCTATTTTATTGACAGGGGCCTGTAGGTGTGGGGGGCATTGCCCCTCGTCTGAGTGACAGGAAACACAGTCCACCAGTGTGCTTTATTTGCATGGGAGACTGTGATGCCTGCCTCAGAGTAGGGGCACATTCCCTCTATGCCTTTTTTTCTTTTTATGCAGAGCCAGGGCCTCATACGTTAAGGGGCCTCTCCAGCCAGTCAGCATGTTCACATTGTGGAGCAATGTCGACCGTCCTCCCTGGAGGCGGAGGGTGCAAGGAGGTATGGTAAGTGCTTTTATGTTTTTAGTTATGTATGTGCATGTTGGTGTGTTTGTTATTCTGAATGCGTGCATGAAAGGAGTTGTTTGAATGATGTGTGAATGCGTGAGTGGAAGAGTTGTTTATGTGTGTGTGTGTGTGTGTGTGTGTGTATATATAAGACCCACCCCTAAATTTAGCAGCTCTGCTCAGTGGATACCAAAATGTACGGCTCGGGGCCAGGCATTCTGGTTTGCTTTACCCTTGCTGCACAGTTACCTAATACTTGTTAAGTGTTGTTACGTGGCTCGAGTGGCCTACAAGGAAAGTAGGCCACATTAGCCATGTAATAACACTTATCTATGCTTTACCCTTGATGCAGTTACTGTGCATCAAGGTTAAAGCAAACATGATATGTTTTATTACGTGACTGGACTGGCCTACCTTCAATGTAGGTCAGTCTAGCTACTTAATAACACTTATGTTTGCTTTAGCCTTGGTGCACCTTTACCATGCATCAAGGGTAGAGCAAACATGATCTGTATTACTGTTCATTATCATGTTTGCTTTACCCTTGATGCATAGTTACCTCATACTTGATTAGTGTTATTATGTGGCTAGATAGTCTAGCCATGTAATAATACATATCATGTTTGCTTTACCCTTGATGCAGAGATACAATGCATCAAGGGTAAAGCAAACATGATAAGTGGTATTACATGGTTAGACTGGCCTACATTAATGGTGGCAGCCTCCATACACTTTCCTATTGTGAGATGGTATGTTTTACTTGGCATCAAGGGTAATGCAAACCTGATAATTGTTATTCCATGGCTAGACTGGCCTACAATGAATGTAGGCCAGTCTCCATTTACTTTTGATTAATGTAGCATGCCATGTTTTACTTGACATTGAGGGTAAATAAAACATGATGTGTCATTCCATACCTAGCCTATGGTATCAGTGTGCATTTACTTTCTTACTGTAGCATGGCATTTGTTATTTTTTACTTGGCATCAAGGGTAAAGCAAACATGATGAGTGTTGTTATGTGGTTAGACTTGCTTACATTGGTGACTCCAGTCTTGCCATAAATTCTTTGTATGTCATGCATATTTATAGTTTGCTTCAAGCGTAAAAGCAAGCATAAGTGTGATTACTTGGTACACTGGCCTATCTTGGTATAGCAAGTCTGGATATACTTTCCTTCTTTGGCATGGCATGCTTTCTTGTCTGGGAGTCCTTATATGGTAATACCAGCAAATATTGATGTGGCCCGCATAGACATGTATGTGCAAAACCAGCATGAATATGTTTTATATACTGGCATAATTTGTGGACAAATGCATCATGAAAATGCATTAAAAAACTTTCCTGTCCACTGTTGGCGACTTCTGTGCACTCTGACGACATGGCAAACAGAAGTGTCTCTGTGGGTCTTCTTGAATAAACAACTTTATTAAGAAGGTGGAACCAAAACCGGGATTAAGGAATAAAGCAAAGTGTTAAAATGTAAATGATTTAGAAGCCCATCTCTGTGTGACTAATCCAAACTGAAGGTAAGTAGGGGCCCCAAAGTACCAAAACCCCTAAAGTAAAGGTCCTTGAAAGTGAGTTGTCAGAGTAGCTAAATCAAATGGTGCGATGAAGAATGTAAACGTAAAGTCCTTTCCATGGGTGAAAAGTATTTAGGGTAGCATATCTAACTTCAAGTCCTGCTCTAAATATCAAAAGTTCAACAATTCAATTTGCAGCCTGAGATCCCCGGATCCAGAGAATAGAGGCGCTGGAAAACCGCACGGTGCGTGCTATCTGCTGCCAGCGATTTCACAGGGGTCACTCATGCAACTTGAGAAGGTTTCGCAGCCCGAGATCCCAGGATCCAGCGGAGAGAGGTACAGGGAAACCGCACGATGCATGCTATCTGCTGCCAGCGATTTCACAGGGGTCACTCATGCAACTTCAGAAGGTTAAGATCCCAGGATCCAGCGGAGAGAGGTACAGGGAAACCGCACGGTGCGTGCTATCTGCTGCCAGCGATTTCACAGGGGTCACTCATGCAACTTCAGAAGGTTAAGATCCCAGGATCCAGCGGAGAGAGGTACAGGGAAACCGCACGGTGTGTGCTATCTGCTGCCAGCGATTTCACGGGGGTCACGCATGCAATTTGAGAAGGTCTCGCAGCCCAAGATCCCAGGATCCAGCGGAGAGAGGTACAAGGAAATCGCGCGGTGTGTGCTATCTGCTGCCAGCGATTTCACGGGGGTCACGCATGCAATTTGAGAAGGTCTCGCAACCCAAGATCCCAGGATCCAGCGGAGAGAGGTACAAGGAAATCGCGCGGTGTGTGCTATCTGCTGCCAGCGATTTCACAGGGGTCACTCATGCAACTTCAGAAGGTTAAGATCCCAGGATCCAGCGGAGAGAGGTACAGGGAAACCGCACGGTGTGTGCTATCTGCTGCCAGCGATTTCACGGGGGTCACGCATGCAATTTGAGAAGGTCTCGCAGCCCAAGAGCCCAGGATCCAGCGGAGAGAGGTACAAGGAAATCGCGCGGTGTGTGCTATCTGCTGCCAGCGATTTCACGGGGGTCACGCATGCAATTTGAGAAGGTCTCGCAGCCCAAGATCCCAGGATCCAGCGGAGAGAGGTACAAGGAAATCGCGCGGTGTGTGCTATCTGCTGCCAGCGATTTCACGGGGGTCACGCATGCAATTTGAGAAGGTCTCGCAGCCCAAGATCCCAGGATCCGGTGAAGAGAGGTGCCGGGAAACTGTGCAGTGTGTGCTATCTCCTGCCAGCGATTTCACAGGGGTCACTCATACAGCTTCAGAAGGTCTCGCAGCCCGAGATCCCAGGATCCAGCGGAGAGAGGCACAGGGAAATCGCGTGGTGTGTGCTATCTGCTGCCATCGATTTCACGGGGATCACTCGTGCAGCTGCAGAAGGTCTCGCAGCCCGAGATCCCAGGATCCAGCAAAGAGAGGCAGGGGTCTGAATGCCCCCAGGCGACAAAGCACGGGGCAGTCCTCTGCTTTAACCCGTGCAGGCTTCCCACGCCCTGCAACTCTACCACGTGCAAAGGATGCCTTCGTAGACACGGTTTATAACGTTTTCTTTACCAAAATGTACCTCACGGCTTCTTTTTCTTTTACTCTCTGCAGGTTTTTGGATCCCGTCCTGTGTCTTTCTTCCTTGTGTAGGTCCCGGCAGTACCTGGCCAATGCTCTTCCAGTGCTGGGCCCAGCGCACGTGCAAAAGAAGGGGATATCTCAGCCAAAAGCCCCCAGGCCCCCTAGAAGGGGGAACATTAGAGAGTTGCCTTCCTGCCCCGGGAAGGCCTTCTCTCAAACCCGAAAGTGAGAGGAGAGAGAGAGACAAAGAGAGAGAGAGAGAGAGAGAGAAAGAGACCTGACAACGAGAGACAGAGAGAGAGCACGTGACAGAGAGAGAGCACCTGACACAGAGATAAAGAGAGAGAGAGAGAGAGAGAGAGCACCTGACACAGAGACAAATAGAGAGAGAGAGCGCCTGGCAGAGAGAGAGAGCACCTGACACAGAGACAAATAGAGAGGGAGAGGGCACCTGACACAGAGAGAGCGAGAGACAGAACCTGACAGAGAGAGAGACAGAGAGAGAGAGAGAGAGAGAGAGAGAGAGAGAGAAAGACCTGACAACGAGAGACAGAGAGAGAGCACCTGACACAGAGACAAGAGAGAGAGAGACAGAGAGCACCTGACAGAGAGAGAGACAGCAAACACCTGACATAGAGAGAGCGAGAGCACCTGACATAGAGAGAGCGACAGTGCACCTGACATAGGGAGAGAGCAAGGCAGAGAGAGAGAGAGAACCTGACAGAGAGAAAGAGCACCTGACACAGAGACAAATAGAGAGGGAGAGAGAGAGAGAGAGAGAGAGAGAGAGAGAGAGAGAGAGAGAGAGGGAGAGAGCACCTGACACAGAGACAAATAGAGAGAGAGAGCGAGAGCACCTGACAAAGAAAGACAGCGAGAGAGAGCACCTGACATAACGAGAGAGAGAGAACGAGAGGGAGCGAGAGAGAGCACCTGACATAGAGAGAGAGAGCGCACTTGACATAGAGAGAGAGAGAGAGAGCCTGACAGAGAGTGCACCTGACATAGAGAGAAAGAAAGACAGAGAGAGCACCTGACAGAGAGAGCGATAGTGCACCAGACATAGGGAGAGAGCGTGAGACAGAGAGAGAGAGCACCTCACATAGAGAGAGAGAGAGAACCTGACAGAGAGACAGAGAGAGAGCACCTGACACAGAGACAGAGAGAGAGAGAGAGAGAGAGCACCTGACAGAGAGACAGAGAGAGAGCAACTGACACAGAGACAAAGAGAGAGAGAGAGAGAGAGCACCTGACACAAAGAGAGAGAGAGACAGCAAACACCTGACATAGAGAAAGCGAGAGACAGAACCTGACACAGAGAGAGACAGAGAGAGAGCACCTGACACAGAGAGAGAGAGAGACAGCAAACACCTGACATAGAGAAAGCGAGAGACAGAACCTGACACAGAGAGAGACAGAGAGAGAGCATCTGACAGAGAGAGAGAACACCTGGCATAGAGAGAGAGTGCACCTGACATAGAGAGAAAGAAAGACAGAGAGAGCACCTGACAGAGAGAGAGAGAGCACCTGACAGAGAGAGAGCACCTGACAGAGAGAGAGAGAGAGAGCACCTGACATAGAGAGAGAGAGAGAGCACCTGACAGAGAGAGAAAGAGAGCACCTGACATAGAGAGAGAGTGCACCTGACATAGAGAGAGCGACAGTACACCTGACACAGGGAGAGAGCGCGAGACAGAGAGAGAGAGCAGCTCACATAGAGAGAGAGAGAGAGAGAGAGAGAGAGAACCTGACACAGAGACAGAGAGAGAGAGAGAGCGAGAGAGCACCTGACAGAGAGAGTGATAGTGCACCAGACAAAGGGAGAGAACCTGACACAGAGACAGAGAGAGAGAGAGAGCGAGAGAGCACCTGACAGAGAGAGACAGAGCGAAAGCACCTGACACAGAGACAGAAAGAGAGAGAGAGAGAGAGAGCACCTGACACAGAGAAATACAGAGAGAGAGAGAGCTCCTGACAGAGAGAGACAGAGAGAGAGAGAGAGAGAGAGAGAGAGACCTGACAACGAGAGACAGAGAGAGTGAGCACCTGACATAGAGAGAGCGACAGTGCACCAGACATAGGGAGAGAGCGTGAGACAGAGAGAGAGAGCACCTCACATAGAGAGAGAGAGAGAACCTGACAGAGAGAGAGGACCTGATACGGAGACAGAGAGAGAGAGAGAGAGAGCACCTGACAGAGAGAGAGAGACAGAGAGAGAGCACCTGACACAGAGACAAAGAGGGAGAGAGAGAGAGAGAGAGAGAGAGCACCTCACAGAGAGAGAGAGAGAGAGAGAGACAGCAAACACCTGACATAGAGAAAGCGAGAGACAGAACCTGACACAGAGAGAGAGCTCCTGACAGAGAAAGAGAACACCTGACATAGAGAGAGAGTGCACCTGGCATACAGAGAAAGAAAGACAGAGAGAGTACCTGACATAGAGAGAGAGAGAGAGCACCTGACAAAGAGACAAATAGAGAGAGCACCTGACACAGAGAGAGAGAGACAGCAAACACCTGACAGAGAGAGACAGAGAGAGAGAGCTCCTGACAGAGAGAGACAGAGAGAGAGAGAGAGAGCACCTGACAGAGAGAGAGAGAGAGAGAGAGACAGCAAACACCTGACATAGAGAGAGCGAGAGACATAACCTGACAGAGAGAGAGAGCTCCTGACAGAGAGAGAGAGCACCTGACATAGAGAGAGTGCACCTGACATACAGAGAAAGAAAGACAGAGAGAGTACCTGACATATAGAGAGAGAGAGAGATAGAGAGAGCACCTGACACAGAGACAAATAGAGAGAGAGCACCTGATACAGAGAGAGAGAGACAGCAAACACATGACAGAGAGAGAGAGCTCCTGACAGTGAGAGACAGAGAGAGAGAGAGCACCTGACATAGAGAGTGCACCTGACATAGAGAGAAAGAAAGACAGACAGAGAGAGCACCTGACATAGAGAGAGAGCGCGAGACAGAGAGAGAGAGAGAGAGAGAGAGAGGGAGAGAGAGAGCAATTGACAGAGAGAGAGACAGCAAACACCTGACATAGAGAGAGCGAGAGCACCTGACATAGAGAGAGAGAGAGAGAGAGAGACAGAACCTGACAGAGAGAGAGAGAGAGAGAGAGAGAGCACCTGACATAGAGAGAGCGACAGTGCACCTGACATAGGGAGAGAGCGAGACAGAGAGAGAGAGCACCTGACAGAGAGAGAGACAGAGAGAGAACCTGACAAAGAAAGACAGCGAGAGAGAGCGCCTGACATAACGAGAGAGAGGACGAGCAGGAGCGAGAGAGAGCACCTGACATAGAGAGAGAGAGCGCACTTGACATAGAGAGAGAGAGAGAGAGAGAGAGAGAGAGAGAGAGAGAGGGAGAGAGCACCTGACATAGAGAGAGAGTACACCTGACATAGAGAGACAGAAAGACAGAGAGAGCACCTGACAGAGAGAGTGATAGTGCAACAGACATAGGGAGAGAGCGTGAGACAGAGAGAGAGAGCAACTCATATAGAGAGAGAGAGAGAGCGAACCTGACAGAGAAAGACAGAGAGAGAGCACCTGACACAGAGACAGAGAGAGAGAGAGAGCACCTGACACAGAGAGAGACAGCAAACACCCGACATAGAGACAGAGAGAGAGCTCCTGACAGAGAGAGACATAGAGAGAGAGAGAAAGACCTGACAACGAGAGACAGAGAGAGAGAGAGCACCTGACATAGAGAGAGCGACAGTGCAGCAGACATAGGGAGAGCGTGCGAGACAGAGAGAGAGAGAGAGCACCTCACATAGAGAGAGAGAGAGAGAACCTGACAGAGAGAGACACAGAGAGAG